>NC_057862.1:467549898-468195283 GCF_019393635.1 Dromiciops gliroides | reverse complement strand
AATTTACAGGTGATAAAGAACAAGACTTTTAATAAAATGTTTATCCAACTCTGAGTGTGGTTGTTGTGAAGTTTCCTTCTGAGTGCCAGTAAACAGGGTTTCAAATACTTGGACAAAACATCCCTGGGAGGTGGGATCTAGAGTCATGGACTAGAACCTAACTTTTAAATTTTTTTTTTTAAGTGAGGCAATTGGGGTTAAGTGACTTGCCCAGGGTCACACAGCTAGAAAATGTTAAGTGTCTGAGGCCGGATTTGAACTCAGGTACTCCTGACTCCAGGGCCGGTGCTCTATCCACTGCGCCACCTAACTGCCCCTAGAACCTAACTTTTAATCAACTCAGTGTTAGGATTTGGGCTAGGAAAGCCCAAAGAATGGTTATACCATACTGTGAGTAACCAATGAGTAACACATAAGCTTCAAGGAAGGTATATATCTTACAATCAGTTCCTAGTTATATCCACACTGAGCTTTGACTGCCTGTAACACAGATAAGCTAAAACTCTTAATCAGACTTTAGAATATGCTTCTGTCTCATATAATTTTCTCTAATTGAACACAACCAAAACAAGGCATTAGCTTAGACTACATTGGTTTATACTGTGGAATGATATACACATACACACGTACTTTTATCCTCTCAAAATTTTATTTTCAAAAGCTATTTTGTTCATTTTCATAAGAAAATGAGACACCATCAAAGTTTCCATGAGTTACTGGCAACAGTCCTTGGTTCAGTGAAATTGTGCCCTCTCCTCTGTCTCCACCAGAATGTTCCTCAATGCCTTGTTTTCATTTGCTGATAAAAAGCAAACACCATTAGGCCCCAAAGGCATTCAGCAAGCCATCCTATGTAAGAGGATGGTGACTGTCCAAGTACTGGCCAGTCACCGAAGTGTGGCCTCAAAGGTCAATAATCTACAGGCTGCTAGACTTGTCCACTATAAGCCACATGAAAAGGTGGGTGTGGCCATTCATATGCACAGGAAAATCTGGGCTGGGGAACCAGGGGAGTCTGAGGCTGAAGTCGGCCAACAGCTGTTGGTTCCATGGGGCTGTATGCAACATTGTGCTCCTGCTCATTCCTCGAGTGTTTTACAAGGAACAGATTCATCTGCTGGTGGGCACACTGGATATACAATCCAAGTTCTCTTTTACTCTCAGAAAAGACTCAAACACCTTATGAAGGGCTTTGTTATAGAATAAAGTCTCATGGACAGCTCGTTGTTCCTCCCACGAGGCAGGTGTTGCTCCCGTCCCTAGAAAGGAAACATTCCATCCATCAGTCTGGCTTGCTACAAACAAGGGCTCCCAGGGCTTCTTAAACTTTTCCCTTTTTGCCCAAGAAATGTTTATGCTACCCCAGGTATATAGGTATATAAAATAGGTATACATGACACCTTTTACTGCTGTCAAATTTTTTTGCAACCCCCCCCATTTCAGTTATGCAACCCTATGTGGGGTTGTGACCCCCAGTTTAAGGAGCTAGGTTGTAGGGGAGCCTTCCTGCTTGCCATGTGCATTCTTAGGCATGGTAAACAACCACAAGTATTGACAGCTCTAGGTGCTCTTCCAAGTACATTCACCTAAGACAAGGTAATCACAGGTAGGGGGCTGTAAAAGATTCAGAATTTCAGCCTCAGGTTTTATCTTACTGGTCCTAGTTTCTCTTTCCATGTTCTGGAGGCAGTGTGGTACAGTGGGTAGCACATCAGCCTTGAAGGAAGGCTGCCATACACAGACCATGTGACTTTTGAACTAGGCACTAAACCTCTTGGCACCCCCTTGGCAGCTCCTAAGACTCATGTTATGAAGAGGCCGACCTGCACTGGTAGAGGCAAGTTTCCACACATAGAGACTCACCAAACCAATGGAATCCCAGGTGTGGTGCCGTGCCCTGTTGCTCTCCCTATGAGGGGGCTCATATCATGTCAGTCAGCTATGGTGTACAGAAGCACACAGCTGTTCCTGCCCAGAGGGCCAGCAGGACAGAGCCTTGCCAGTGTCTGCTTCACAAGCATATGGAAGCACTGTTGTATGGTGAAAAAATACCAATGCTGGAGTCAGATGAGCAGGGTTTAGATCCCACCTGATGCCAGTTACTGATATGTCCCTCCCTGGGCCTCAGTGTTGTTTTATCTTTAAAATGTGGAGGTTGGACCAGGTGACCTTCTAGCTCTAGGCCAGAGAAGCTGCTGGCTCTATTCCACAAGTGTCCACATGTTGTAAATGACCGCATACTTTATCATGATTGTTTTGGTTCACTAGAGAAGAAAGGACAAGAGCACTGAAATTCAGGTAGAGAGGAGAGGAAGAAGAACATAGTAACTATGTCTTCCCTTCAGGAAGGGGAAGGGAAAAAAACACCAATAAAGCTGGTGAAAATCTCAGTTCCTGCACAGCCTTAGAGCCACTGGTGCTTACAAAGTCGGTGGATTCATTGATACCCTCTGTTGTTTTTAACTGGACCAAGTTACAGTAAATATTATTACAGACAAGGAAACTTTGTCTCCACAAAGACATGGGGTCCTTCCTCTTACCTTGGTAGGTAACTGTGACATTGGTGGGAAGAGTTGTTGTGAGGTCCTGGTACACAAGCCTGGCACAAAAAGGGAAGGACTCTCCAGTGGGCTCCCCGGTGTATGTGAATGACAGCAGAGTGCACAATGAATTTCTCTGCAAGGGCCTGGCTAGCAAAGTTGAAAAGCCACACTAACGGCAGCAGAGTTTGAAACAAACACACCAAAGAATACCATGATTATTATCACAGCAGGCGGAATAATTCACAATGCTTTGAAAATACAAACACTTGAAAATATCAGTGTCTTCATAAAGACATTCATGCTGCCTCAATGGAGGGATGGTCAGACACTGAACAGAGAACTTAAAAAGCTGTTGGAATCCCAAAACAGCTTGGGAAACACTTCATTAATGTGACTCCCAGCTCCTTCTGTCTGCCTCTTTATGTAATCCTAATTTTGAAGTCCAAGAACACAGTGGAAAAAAACCTAAAAGCTACTGCTTTCCTTCTTAAAAGTGTAAAAACCTTCCTCTCTATTTCTGTGTATAGGCAAGGTGAAGAATGGGAAAATTCAAAAGGTACAAGTTTTTAGGAATTGTTTGAGTCTACTCCTGAAATAGCATCCCTGTGCCAACATGAAATCTTAGCTATCTTCAGTGGGAAAAGAAATGGCATTCTCTGTACCAAGAAACAGGTAGAAAAAAATCAGGCTCAAGACTTCAAGGATGTACAATTTCATTGAGGCATACATTATAATATTATCCAAATTACAAGGGACAACCTGTAATTTCAATATGGCTAAATTTTGTGACAAGGGTCATGTATGTCTGTTTCTACTGACATACCTGAAGTTGATCTGCCTGGTATTTTCTCCCAGAATATGCATTCAGGTGTTCGCTGAGACTATACACAAATTGTTGAAAATTAGTCTGCAAGTACTTTGCAGCTATCTGTTCCAGGGGGAAGAAAACTGGAATTGAATGTCGATGTATCTTAAGTGGTTTTTGGATGCTAAGTTCCACATAATAGGAATCCAAGATGTTTCCCTCAAAAGCAGTGTTGAAGCAGACACAGACCCCTTTCGTGGTCAATTTGCCACTGAGCCCTAAGACAAAGGATGAGATGAGACCTCTTAGTAGATGCTATGGGTTCTCACTCCTCCCTTTCCATTCTGTTTCAACTGTATCCAAATAAGGAGTCAAAACCAAGAGAAGATCAACAAAGGAGGGAAAACCTCAAGATCAAAGCCAATGTAAAAATAGGAATATTTGTACCCCTCCCCCCAGGAATATAAAATCCACCATACATGCATGCCACATGATTTTCTATAACCCCGTGTGACATAGAAGAGACAGAATTGTTCATGTTATAGAGCAGAACTTCTTAAACTTTTTCCACTCATGATCCTTTGTTGCCCAAGAAATTTTTACACAACCCTGGGTACATAAAATAGGCATACATAACTACTATTGCCAATTTTTTTGTGACCCCCACATTCAGTTACACGACCCCATATGGGGGTTACCCACAGTCTAAGAAGCTTTGTTATAAGCAAATTGAAACCTGGAGACTAAATATGTACGCAATATTATATACTAAGTCAAAAGTAGAGCAGGGTTGGGTATATCATGAATAAACTGAATGAAAGTATGATTAAATGAACTAAAATGCTGATATATTTTGATGGGGAACCTAACCATCAGGAGGGACAGTGCTGGCCCCAGATGTCCTTCTAGTTGTAGGCACTCAAATGCACCAGGATCGTAACCAGACAATCACAGAAATGTTAGAGTTAGAAAGAACTTTATAGGAAAACTCATCTAAGCCTTGCCTTCCTCTCTGCCCTGGGTATCTTTGTCTATCCTGATTTTTAAGGATGAGGAAAAAGAAGCCCACCCAGGTGAAATGACTTGTCCAATGTCACTGATCATGGACATGAGGATGTGTGGGCAGGATAAGGGATAGGTGGATCAATCAATACCTGTTAAATGGAATGCCTGAAAGAAAGCTTTAGCTTTTTCCAACTTCATTTCCAGATTTTCCTCACTGTTGTTCACTGGTTCATAGGGTTCTAGGTGAGTGATGGGTTTTCTGGCCTGCAAAAATTGATTAATGTATCGTTCAACAACTCTGCACAGTGTCTATTATATGCTAGGCACATTGGTGAGTGTTAAGGGGGTTAGAGTAAAAGTATAGTCCTTGCCTTCCAGAAGTCTGGAATCTGGCTGAAAAGACAATTCAATTGATATTTATTTAGTGCCTACTCTGCACAAAGCACTAGAGATACAACGATAACAAAAAAGTATCAGTCTGTGGCTTTAAGGAGCTTACATTCTATGGAGGTGGTGGAGGATAACATGTAAATAGGCAAGCATAATACAAGGTGGTAATAATATAAACATTATTACAGTATTTTATTTTATAGTGCTTTATGGTTTGCAAAACACCTTACATATTAACTCATCTGTTCCTCCTGACATCCCTGTGAGTGTGGTAATACAGATATTATCTCTCTCTCTCTCTTTTTTTTTAGTCAGGCAATGGGGTTAAGTGACTTGCCCAGGGTCACACAGCTAGTAAGTGTCAAGTGTGTGAGGCCGGATTTGAACTCAGGTCCTCCCGAATCCAGGGCCGGTGCTTTATCCACTGCCCTAGGGGCAGCTAGGTGGCGAGTCACTTAACTCCCATTGCCCCGCAAAAAAAAAAAAAAAAGATGAAGAAACTGAGGCTCTGAAGTTAAATGAGTTACCCAAGTCTATAGTCAGCAAGCTATTGCTAAATCTCAGCCTCCTTTGCTGGATCCTCAGGCACCCTCTAACTGTGAACTGTGTCCCCCAGGATTCTGTCCTGGGCCCTCTTCTCTTCTCCCTCTGTACTAACTCATTTGGTGACCTCAGTAGCTCCCATGGATTTAATTACCATCTCCATCTTGATGATTCTTCAATCTACCTACCCTGCCCCAACCTCTCTGATGACCTCCAATGTCACCTCTCCAGCCGCCTTTAAGACACCTCCAACTGGATGTCCAGTAGACATCTTAAACAAGAGGTCTAAAACCAAACTCATTAGCTTTCCCCTAAAACTCTCCCCTGCTTCAACCTTCCCTACTACTGGGAAGGGCAACATTATCCTCCCAGTTCCTCAGACTCACCACCAAGGAGGCATCCTGGACTCCTCACTATCTGTCACCCCTCTTTCCCCCTATCCAAGCTGTTACCAAGGCCTATAGATTTCACCTTTGCAACACCTCTCCAACTTGACCCCTTCTCCCCTCTCTGACTTTGCCGCCACTGCAGTATGAGCACTTAGCATATCAGGCCTGGATTATTGCAATAGCCTGCGGGTGGGTCTGCCTGACTCAAGTCTTTCCCTCTTCCGATCCATCCTTTATTCAGCCACCAAAATGGTTTTCCTACTTCACAGGTTGGATCATATCACTCCAGTGGCTCCCTATTGCCTGCTGGACACTCAAAGCCCATCATAACCTATCTCCATCCTGCCTTTCCAGTCTAACACCTAACTCTGAAACAAGTACTCTCCAATTCACTGACACTGGTTTTCTGGATGTTCCACAAACAAGACCCTCCATCTCTCAGGTCGGGACCTATCTCTGGCTATCCATGCCTGCAATGTTCTCCCTCCTCTGTTCCAACTACTGACCTCCCTGGCTTCCTTTAAGTCCCAACCAAACTCCTATTGTCTACAGCAAGGCTTTCCCAACTCCCCTTAGTTCCAAGGCCTGCCTTCTTTTTTAACGATTTCCTATTTATTCTGTAAATTACTTCATACATATGTGTTTGCTCATTGTCTTCCCCATTAGATTGTAAAATTCCTGCTCAGGGACTGTCTTTTGCCTCTTTTTGCACCCCCAGTATTTAGCACAGTGCCTGGCATAAAGCAGGCATGTAATAAATATTTACTGAGTGGCTAATTGCTAAGGCAGGAATCATGGAATAAAGGAAAGAACCAACAAATTATTTCACAAAAATGTGAGGATGGAAAAGAAGAAAGGGTGGGAAGATGGGGAAAAATAAATCAGAGAAAGCTTCATGGAACAGCTGAATCTTGAAGAAGAAAAAAAAGGATTTGGGAACATAGAGATGAGAAATGAATACATTCCAGGCACTGATGGCCTGGGAAACACTGTTCACCTGTTAAGAGTCTGGGGGCCAGGGGCAGCTAGGTGGCGCAATGGATAAAGCACCGGCCCTGGAGTCAGGAGTACCTGAGTTCAAATCCGGCCTCAGACACTTAACACTTACTAGCTGTGTGACCCTGGGCAAGTCACTTAACCCCAATTGCCTCACTTAAAATAAAAAAAATTAAAAAAAAAAAGTCTGGGGGCCTTTGATTACAAAATTAAAACTGCTTTTGTGAAGAACTCACTGAGCACAGCATTAATCCTTAACAAATGTCAGGCACACGTAAAAGCTTCATGGGTATGCTTCAGAATTGTCAGGCACCAATTTTTTAAAAAACAATTTCATAAGCTTGCACTTACATTAAACAATTCCTTAATTTTTGATTACAGTATAAAAGATAAAACCTATTCTATGAGACTCAATATCCAGAGGGGGGCGAAGAGAGGAATTTGCCTCTATGATTTCATTCTCCTGATACAGTGACTTTCATTCAATGGGGACTGGCCACTGCTCTGCAACAACATAGCCTTAAGCACTGAAAGGCTCAGCAACTTGTCCTGGGTCACAACAACTGTATGTGTCAGAAGCAGGACGATCCCAAGTTTTCCTGATTCCAAATCTGGCCCAACTACCACGACCAGCTGCCTTCTTGTTTTCGAGTATCTTTCTCCCAAGAGCAAGATTACTTATTAAATTTGACTCACACTGGCTCGCTGAAGCTTCACTTTAGCCCTCAGTTCATCCCGAAGTTTTCTCAGTTTGAGGATCTCCACTTCCAAGTTGGTTTCCGTCTCCTGCTGTTCCTGGGGTCTGTCTTGTTGACTGCCTGACCTGAAACCCTGAGTCTCCAGTATTTCCAGCTGATATAAAGCACCTGAGAGTGAAAAGACTTTCAGAAGAAACAAAAACCAGTGGAAAAGCATGAGGAAATCACTGGCTACCAACAATGCCTGGTTTCCCCAGCCCAATAACACCAGTGTTACCAAATAATAATACACAAGTGGTATGAAGGGATCATGGCCAAAAAATGAATCAATTATTTGCCAAAAAACGTGTTGGGGCAGCTAGATGGTGAAGTGGATAGAGCACCGGCCCTGGAGTCAGAAGTACCTGAGTTCAAATCCAGCCTCAGACACTTAACACTTACTAGCTGTGTGACCCTGGGCAAGTCACTTAACCCCAATTGCCTCACTAAAAAAAAAAAAAAACAGTTATCTTTCAATCTCAAAGTGTCTAAGTTATGCCCAGTTTCCATGGGAAGTTTTATTACACTCCTTCAGGTTTTTTTTTTCCTTCTTTTTTTTTTTTTTTGAGGCAATGAGGGTTAAGTGACTTGCCAAGGGTCACACAGCTAGTAAGTGTCAAGTGTCTGAGGCCAGATTTGAACTCAGGTCCTCCTGAATCCAGGGCCAGTGCTTTATCTACTTCACCACCTAGCTGCCCCATCTCCTTCAGTTTTGAAGATGTTGCTACTCCATTGCCAAAATAGCATACACTGAGAATTACTTTTCCATGAATGGGTGCGCATGTATTTAATTTAAAAAGCAGGCATTAAGTGTTGCTAGTGTTGCCAGGCACTTTGCTAGGTGCTTGGGTTACTAAGGTAGGAAGGAGCTTACATTTTAATGAAAGAAAACACATAACTAGATAAAGAAAAAAAATGTCTATAAAATCACTCTTGGGGGGGAGAGGAGCATAAACTTATGGGGAAATCAAAAGGAGGCATCCAAGAACAGAAATGAGGGGGAGATTGGGGAGGAGGAACGGTCTGTGCAAAGGCCCTGGAAAGTCATTTGTAGAGTACAGTTAAGTGGGATACTTAGGATGGAACATGGAAGGCATGAAGAGTAATATTTAATCACCTTGGAAAATGGACAGGTCAAATTGTGGAAGGCTTTAAATGCTGAATAGGTAAGTTTGTACTTTATCTTAGAGACAATTGGAAGCCACTGGAGGGACCTGGTCAGACCTGTGTTTTAGGACTAGCTACATGGCTGCTATGTGACAGATGGATCAGAGAGGGGAAAACTATACTGCATAGTCCAGATGAGAAGTGATGGGGGCACAAACTAGGATAACTGTGGAACACAAGCAGAGAAGGAGATGATTGTAAAAGATGCTATAGAAGAATTGATAGGATTTGGAAACTGCCTGGATAGAGAGGGAGAAAAGAGACTATTCATGTGAGTGAAGGGTTGAGGATTGACTTCTAGGTGGAGAACCTGGGTGGGTGGAAGGATGGTGGAAATCATATATAAGGAAAAAAAGAGAGCAGAGAGAGACAGAGACAGAGATAGAGAGAGAAACTAGGAAAAGGGCTGTTTATGGAGAAAGAAAATGAGTTTTGTTTTAGAAAGATTTAGAAAGACATCTAAATCAAGATGCTAAGCAGGCTATGTTCACAAAGACTAGGGATGAATGTGGAGATTTGGGATTCATTTGCATATATAATTAAACCCACTAGAGTGGATGGGAACACCACTTACTCATTCAAAGTCTCTAACCCAGGCTCCCTGTTGGACTTATTTCCTTTCCTAATTCGAGAGATACCTTTCCACTTTTCTGGTTCTCTCCCTGTGATCACTCACATTATTGCAATAAAACTTGGGAAACTGAGTCACTGAGTCTTGTAATTCTGTTGGGACACTCACTATCAATTTGACCCTAATTCCATCCCACATCAAAACCAGTACTGGACAGAAATGAGGCAGCCAATAACAAATGCACAACATGCTACAAATGTTTAATTTTTTTTAAAGCATCAGGGAGTACTAAGAAATAATTTTTCTTCTTTTAAAGCTTTTCATCAATATCTGTGACCTCTCCAATGTCTGATTAATCTTTTAGCATTTAACATTCTGTTTCAAACATCGGGGAGAATTCACACACATCAGCAACTCAATTTTGAAACAGCTTTCACTTTGGGTCAGCATTTAATTGGGGGAATTCTAAAAAACGGTGGAATGTAATGGAAGGAGCATTTAACTTGATCCGGGCTTAGGATCCTACCCCTACCCTATACCGGTTCTATGATCTTGGGTAAAATCGCTGGACCTCTGAGGGCCTGTTTTCTCACTTCTAAATTGAGATCCTCTCCAAGGTCCTTTCCAGCTCTAACATCTCATGATCAAACTGGGCCCAAACCAAGAGAGGAAGAGTGTCCTCCAGCCTCACCACGTTTCCGGGAAACTGCCATCAGCTCTCTGAATCCCACAGGTTTGTTGGTTTTGAAGATGCCTAGAGTGGATGATGGTGAATGTTTCCCGAATTCTTTGCTGAGAAAAGGAAAAGATAATATCCCCTTTTAAAGGTACGGATAGGAGCCCAGCTTAAATAAATTATCACAATATTGGCATTTAAATAGCACTTTAAGGTTTACAAAGCACTCTACAAACGCCATCTACCCATCGATGCTCACCACTCCCTGGGGAGGGGCAGAAGGGTGAAGGGGCGGGGTGGGAGTGGGGTGGAGGACCGAGCGCCTGATTCAGGAGCCCAAACTCCTGGGAGGCAGAGGGGTGGGAGTGGGGAGGGGATAGAGGGCGGGGCTTGAAGTCTGAAGCACCGGAGATCTAATCCCACTTATGGGCGTTTACTGCCTGACAGACCCAGGGCAAATCACATAATTAATCTTTTTGAGGTGAAACTGAGACAATCAGATCCTTAGGCTACAATGAAAAAAAAAGCCATCTGCAAACCTTCAAGTGCCGTTAGTCTCATATCAGCGCGGGGTGGTAAACGTCAGAAGTAGGTTTTGAAGCTAGATCTTCGCTACTCCACAAGCCCAAGCCTTTTTACCCCTGTATGCCTCCTCTCGGGTTAACCCAGCAGCTCCGAGGTCTTCTCGTGGCGACTCTGGCTTCCTAGCCAACCAGCTAATTTTCCCGGTTCACAGAACCGAATAAACAGCATTCCCGCCGACAGCACCTTCAAAACAGGATCGATACCTCCCGGCGTGCTTAGCGCGCACACCGTACAGCAAAATGGCGGCGCCCAGGACCTCGGCCCCTCCCTGTTCCTCCCGGCATGCCTTGAGGATTCGATGACTCTTTTCCGCCGGCTGGGAAGATGGCGGCTCCCGTTGAGGCAGTTCAGCCGCTGGTGCAGTATTTGGTTCTCAGAGGGGACTTGGCGCGGGCTCCGTTCTCGTGGCCCTTAGGTGCACTGGTGGCGCAGGGGTGTCACGCGGCCATCGCGGCCCTGCATGCTCACCGCGACCACCCAAATACGGCGGCTTATCTCCGGGATCTGGGGAGCATGCGCAAAGTGGTCCTCGAGGTGCGGAACCCTGGAATGGAGAGGGAGGAAAGGTCGCGTTAGGGCCGGAAGCGGAAGGGACAGAACGCTTGGGGTTTCTGAGGTTCGGCGATTCCCTAGAGGGCGATGTCTGGCTCCACCCTGTTCTCAGGCCTACGCTTTGAAGGGAAGGCTTCCTTCCGCTTCGATCCCCTAGACTGTCACGCTTGGTCTTTGACAGAGATTGTAGGGGCGGCCCGGCCCCTCCTCGTTTTTTGATTAGCCTTCGGGTGTGGGCTCCGACAGTCGCGCGGCCGAGGTTGCCCCAGCCTGAACCTTAGAAGGGGTGGTGGTTTGTGGGACGGAAGTCTTGTGGGGTGAACGCCCTCAATTCAAGAAACGAGCTTTTAATTAAGCTCCTGGTTCTTTTCCAGGTCCGAGACTTCTTTTACTAGAAGGAAACAGCCTGTTCGCAGATGGTTAAATGCAGGATAGAAATAAAATAAGTGATTGAGAGGGGGAAATACTAACACGGGGGAAGGAGGGGGGAAGAGGGGAAGCGGGGGTGTCAGGAACTAGGAGTTGCAAAGAGAGTGAGTGGAAAGAAAAGGATGAATGTGTGAGAGATAGGGAGGTAGATTCGATTAGACTTGGCGATTGATGGAATTGGGAACAGTGAGAATGAAGAGGCCAAGACAATTCCCCTAGGCTTTGAACCTTGGTGATTGCGAAAAAGGTGATGCCCCTGACAAGGAATTTAGGAAGAGGGGCAAGTCTTACTTTCAGAAATCAGTATAAATCCCGTTTGGAAGTTTTGAGCTTCTGCTTACAGGACATCTCAGTGGAGATAGTAATGGACTGGAATTCAGGAGAGATAGGGCTGGGTAGGTAGATTTGGTAATCCTGTTTGCTTGGACAAGATAATTGAGCTATTGGAAGTTGGTGTTCTCACAGAGAAAAGAGAAGAGCACCAGGACAAAACCCAGGGTATCACCTAAGCAGGGGAGGCTGGACATGAATAATGCTTTTATTTTAAAATGAGGGGGATCAGTCGGGTATGAAGAAAACAATGTTATAATTAGTGTAAAGAATACAATATACTAGGAAAACTCAACAACAATGAGAACTGAAGAAAGGTCTTTGGAGTTACCAATAAGGAAATAGTTGGTAACCTTGGACAGAGTAGCTTATGGAGTGGTCAAAGCCATGAGGCCAAACTGCAAGGGGCTGAGAAATGAAATAAGATGGAAAAAAAAAATGGAGGCAATAAGTGTTGACAGCTTTTTCGATAAGTTTAACTGTGAAAAGGAAAGAGATAGATTGATAAGCTTGAAGAAGTGGTAGGGTCAAATTAAAGTTTTAAAGATGAGGAAGACCAGACTATAGTGGAGTTGTGAGTGGGTCAGATGTTGAAAATTAGGCAGCGAGGATGATCAAAGGGACAAGCTTCCTGAAGAGATGGAGGGAATAGAGTCAGGGACTCTTCCTGTCAAGGAGATGTGTCCCTTCAAGATTGGAGGAAAGAAGAGGGAATGATGTTGGTGTGATTTAAGTGTAGAATTAATGAAGAAGGCCACTCTATGATGGCCTCATTTGAATGAGATGAAGAAGAAAAGGGGTTGTATAGGTCACTTAAATAGAGAAAGATTAGAAAAGCTCCTGTAGAGTTAGTTGAGAGAAAATTTCTGGTGGACCCAATCAGCATTGTTTGACTTTCTCCTATGTCATTCTGAAATTTGTAAGCAGGAGTGAAGAGGGCAAATGATGTTAGTAATCTGTGAATGGCCTTTGGAAAGGGATGAATGATGAGGGCATGTTTGGTTCAGGAGTTCGAATACTTATTAAATACCTATTTTTTTTGTAAGGCACTGTACTAGGTGATGGGTATACAGAGCTTACACTCTTTTGGATAGTTACAAAATTTATTCAGAGAATCATATTTAGTAGTGTGACGAGAGTATTAGGTTACTAGGGGTATCAAGAAGGGTTTCTCATAGAAGGTGGTACTTGAGATGAGCTTTGAAGGAAGCAAAGGATTGTCAGAGGTGGAGGTGAGGGGTGAGTTTGGACATTCAGGGCAGCTTGTGCAAAGGCATGGAAGAGCAAAATGATATGCCAGGTTTAAGAAATAGCAAGTGGACCAGTTTGACTGTTTTATTGAGCATAAGTCTAGAAAGATAGATTGGTATTTTACAGATAGTTTTGAAATGCCAACAGGAGGAGTTTGTATTTTATCCTAGAGGCAGCAGAGATCCACTGAAGCATCCTGAACAGGCAATGGATATGGGCAGACCTGTTCTTTAAACTAAGAGAATAAATAATCTGATATCAGGAAAAAAAGACACTTAACAATTTGTTGTCAGTGCTACCTCCACATTTTTTATACCAGTTTTCCATTTTATACTTTCTCTCTGTTCACATGATCATCACCCCAGTTCAAAAATTCATCACTTCTCATCTAAACTGTTTATAATGGCCTGATTGGTCTCCCTATTTTCTTCCACCCCCATCCACCAATCAATACTCTAAACCATCTTCCACAGAAGTGCTAAAATATCTAATTTTTCTAAAATTCTATTCATATCCTTGACTTCTTTGATTAGTTTCATCTAGGTCTGACATGGATACATTGAGATCCCCAATTACAATTGTACTGTTGATTCTTTATCTAAATTGATTAGCTTTTCCTTATTTAGATACTATGGCATTTGGTGTATATTATATGTCTGTAATGCCTTCTATGTTTATCTCTTTTAATTATCTGCTTTTACTGTAGCCTTTTTTCATTTCAGCTGAAACTTAATAGATTTTATACTAGATCCTGTATATTAACTTTGAAACTTACTACATAAAGTCTGTTTTCTTATAAACATGTTTTTGGATTCTGCTTTCTAATCTTTTCTGCTACTCTCTATATTATAGGTCTATTTATCCCATTCAAATTTACAGTTACGATTGCTAATTGTCTGTTTCTCCCCAACCAATCCTTTTATACTTTGTTCTGTATTTGCCCCTCTCCTGGTCCTATTTATTCTCCTCTTCATACTTCAACCTCTGAAGATGGAGTTTGTTATGCTTATGACTAATCTTACCCTAAATCCTCCCTTTTAGTCCCTGTCTACTCTTTCAATCCTTGCCTTCTTCTACCTCCCAGTAAACATATGAGAGAGATCCTGGGGGGTAACTTAGCTTATGCAAGTTTTAGGAAATGACCCCACTTAAGTTTTCCTCTTGTTTGGGGGTGGTAAAGTAAGGGGAGAAAATGAATATATTTAAATGTCCTTCTGCACAGCTGGATTTGGACCTGGGATTATGGACGATATGGAACTTGTTTAATTCAGTAGTAATTTTTTTTTTTTGGTGCCGCAATTGGGATTAAGTGACTTGCCCAGGGTCACACAGCTAGTAAGTGTCAAATGTCTGAGGCCGGATTTGAACTCAGGTACTCCTGACTCCAGGGCCGGTGCTCTGTTCACTGCGCCACCTAGCTGCCCCAATTCAGTAGTAATTTCAGTGATTGCTGATAGCCTTCCGGGAAGAGGAAGTAAGTTCATATTTCTCCTAGTATCTTATTGAAAAGGAAATGAAATCTCAAATAGGAAGCTAGCCATGGCAGAGCTGGAATTAGGACCTACGGTCTCCCCAGGCCATTTTCTTTGGTATAACCTGGTCCTTTGCTTGTAGATAGTAGGGAGAGTATTTTTATAGCTCTGAACCCCTCCCTGGATGAACCATTTGACCTGTGTTTAAGTTCTTCCATCCTTTATCCTCTTTCTACTCTACTGTAGGCTCCAGATGAGGCTGCCCTGATGTCACTGGCTGAGACCCTGAAACAGAACAACATTGACTATACGCTATGGCTGGAGCAGCCAGAAAACATTGCCACCTGCATAGCTCTTCGGCCTTATTCCAAAGTGGAGGTGAACACACATTTGAGGAAGTTCAAGTTACTGAAGTGACCACCATCTGTGATAGCTATTTTGGACAAGTGGGACCCAGAATTTGCATGCCAACCATTTCTTGGAACCTGCAAAAACTATTTCAACAACTTGATAGACCCCACATTTGCCCTCAGTACTGGCAATTTCTTTAGGGGTAGTTGGAAGCAGATTAATTTTTGAGTAAATTTCAACTAATAAACAATTCCTCTTTCTGTGAAGGTAGGAAAGATGGATGAACAACCCCAGGACTCTCCTAGTTATTTTATCACTTTATGACTTGATCAGGTGTTTATTGGCCCAGGGAGTACTCAGTTCTAGAACTTTAAGTGAATAGTTATCACCCTAGAAGAAGAAGCTGCCCTAGTCTTCTTTTTCAAGCAATAGCTAATTATAATGAGGATGATAACTGATTCACATAGTACTTTTAACATTTTAAAGGAAATCATAAGATTTAGAGCTGGAAGGTATTTTAGAACTCAGTCTAGGGGCAGCTAGGTGGCGCAGTGGATAGAGCATTGGCCCTGGAGTCAGGAGGACCTGAGTTCAAATGTGGCCTCAGACACTTAACACTTACTAGCTGTGTGACCCTGGGCAAGTCACTTAACCCCAATTGCCTCACTTAAAAAAAAAAAAAAGAACTCAGTCTAGGTGATCTTTCCCCTTTTTTGTCCCAGGGACCCTTTTGTCTGAAGCCTGCAGACCCTTTCTCAGATTAATGTTTTTTAAATGCATAAAAATGTACACATGAAACCAAGTGTATTGAAATATAATTGATGATATTTTTCTGAAGTCCATGAATTCAAGAAAGTTTGATGTAATCCAGTGCTATCATTTTACAGATGAGCTAACAGGCATTGAGAATTTAGGTGACTTGTACAGTAACATTCCCAAATCAAATAGGTCCTCTGATGGCAGATCTAGTGTTTCCCCCCTCTGCCAAGTTGGTGCTTTCATATGCATTTTAATTTGGTTCTTTGTTGATAAAAATTGCATGTCTTTTCATGTATTTAGCCTCTCAGCAGATAATTCCGAAATATAAATTCACATTCATATGCTTGAGTCCTTCATTTCCAGCTGCCCGCTATGTGTACTTTTCCATAAATATTTTATTGATGCTTTCTAAAAAAATACTACCTACCAACAACTTCCACCCTCTGACCCCCAGCACTCCATAGAACCCTCTTCTGTAAAACAAATCATATTGTTCATGTCTGACAATATATTTCATTCTGCAAAAAAGGTGGAAACCAGGATAAAACTGAACTTGTTACAGGATCAAGATAACCAACAGAGAGGAAAGTGAAGCCAGAGCAGGGGTGATGGGCTGGGAAAACAGAGAGGATGGAGTGACAAAGTTACAGAAGTGGATGAGGACTAGGTTGCGATTAATGACATTTCTGGATCAATAAGATCAAGGGTAGGCCTATTTCTTTGTCTCAATCCATTGACAGTCATGGCTCATTCATTCGTTCCCTGCATGTCAGGCACTATTCTAAGCACTGGGGAAATAAAGGCAAATACATGGTCCCTGTAAGGGGGTTAACTCTTGTCTAGATAAGATTATTGCCTCCCTACTTTCTGACATTATTGGTGCCACGACCTATCCAGGAAGTCTCCTTTTTTGATATTGAAGGTTAAAGATATTGCTCATAGTAACCAAGTCTTAAGGAGACATGGTCTAAGAAAGAACTAAATGGTGACTATCACCAACCTCAGCAGTGTATCTTAGTGTATTATGGTCTCTTGGCTTATTCAAAATTCCCAGGTGTTACCTTGAATTGTCTTGAGTCAGATTCATGTGGGAGAGGGGGATGAGGAGAAAGATGACATCAATTTGGAGATCTCTCCAAGCTAAAAATGGCCCTTGAGGAGTTTCCATTCTAGTGGAGAGATAATATGCAAAACATCTGTGTACACATAAGGTATATATAGTGTAAATGGGCAGGGGGGCAGAAATGGGGTCTGGGAAAAGCTTCCAGCAGGTGAGGTTGGAGCTGGATCTTGAAGGAAGCCAGGAGACAGAAGACAGCCAGTGAAAAAGCACAAAGTACAGAGATGGAATGTTATGTTTGAGAAACAGCAAGAAGGCCTATACTGCTAGATTTTAGACTGCTTGGAGGGAGATAAAAGTGTAAAGAGGACCTGGATAAACCACTGTATGAACTCAACAGGTCTTGTTTCCTGTCTTCCTCCCCCGCCAACCATCTGGTATATCACTACCTTAAAAAGCTTTCCTCCCTATAGTTTCTGTCATTCCTCTACTCAAGCCTTAGGTGTTTCAGACTTTCGTCCTGAATAAACCTAAATTTTTTGTCTGCCTGACAAAGTCCCTCATGTTATCCTTCACAACCTTTCTCATTCTCCTCCATGTACTCTATGCTTCAGTCAGACTCAACAACGTTGTTCCTTAACACTGCATTCTTCATAGTTTACTGCTCATGCCTGGAATACCCTCCCTCTACTTGTTAAACCTGTAGTTAGCTATCTCCTCCATGAAGCTTTTTGTGATCCCTCATTCAGTCCTAACATAACACTTTGTTGTTTTGTTATTCTCAAACCTGAGTAGTTTTATTAGTTGTGTTGGTATCCTATTCTCCTCTTAGATTGAACTTGAGAGGAGACCATATCATCACTAAACTTTGTATCTCCCTCAGTACTTTGCAGAGCTCTACACAGAGTTGGTGCTTAAATATTTGTAAGGTTTTCTGATTCCTTTCTCCCCTATAAGTACCTCGGCAACTAGGGGATGTATGTCACTTTTCATCTTTGTATCCCTGCAGCCAAACATGGAGCCTTAGATATAGTAGGGTTTTTATTGTTTGTGGTTATATTGAATTAGTAGAGGCATCACAAGTCTGACAGTGGTGTGATCTTGGAGAATTGATTTAAACACTCAAGTTTCTTCCTTCAGAAAATAGCTCTTTTCTCCTATGGCCTGCATGGAGTCGTCCAGATCAAATAAGATAATGGCAAAGTAATTTGTCAAAGATGTTTTGTTGTTATTCACTCATTTTAAAGATTTTGTCCAACTCTTTTTACTCCATTTGGGAATGATACTGTAGTGGTTTGCCATTTTTTTTTCTCCAGCTTGTTTTAGAGATGAGGAACATGGTTAAGTGAAATTGTCCAGGGTGACATAGCAAGTAAGTATCTGAGGCTGGATTTGAACACAGGAAGATGAGTCTTCCTGATACCAGGCCCATACCCACTGTGGCACCTAGCTGCTCCCAAAAGATGTTAATTGTTATTAGATTAGCTCCTGCATCTTATAGATGGGAAACCAGAAGCCTAGAACTTAAGGTACTCTACTAGGCAGTGTCCTTCCTGGCACCAAAGGAGATTGATTGTAAGGGACTTTTTGACTTACTGATCCTAGACTAACCCTAAGGTGGGAGTGGGGATGATTGATGAATATTATGCTCCTTTGGTGTCCTCACAATGTCAAGAGGTGAGGAATGTCTTTAGTGATGAATTTATGGGAGAAAGTGGATAGAATTGTACAGAATTCTTGGGCATACATATGTTGTAGTCTGCATCACTGGAAAGGTGGGATAAGAGATCTGTGTTTGAGAGCTCAGTTAACACTGCTTCCTATCAAGTTGGTCCATTAAAAAAGTTCTCCAAACCTGTTGGGAACATCCATCAGTGTGAGGACAGCATTCTTTCTTTGTATAACATCATCTGAAGAACTTGTTAGTAATGAAAATAAAACATGAACTTAAGTTCCTGTGTCCTGGGCAAAGTGATTTCAGAGTCTTATGAAAGGATCCCAAATGAAGTATTTCTTAGCCATCTTCTCTAAAAGAAAAATATGGACACAAAGGGGGTTTTTCTCCTGATCCTTTAGGTGTTGACATCCCAAATGTACTTTACTGTAGTGGAGCTGGTCTTTTTCATACCGACGTTTCCTGGAATAAGTGATCACTAATCAGATTCCTTTTCTTACAGCAGTACTTTTCTCTTTGATGCATAACAATCAGAGCAGGCCTAGGGACACAGTCTTCAAAGGTTCAGATTGAGATGTAGGACCAATCTTCTCCTCAAAGCAAGAGTACTCTCCTCAACCTTTTCCCACCCACCCCCTCAACTCCATTAAACCTAGCCCCTGACACTCACATGGACTTAAGTCCCAGAGATACTTACTAAATATGAATAATTAACGGTGGAGTGAAAGGTCTGGTTCCCTAGTTAGAATGAGGGGTTCACAGGTGTTCAGGAGGCTGGGAAGCCTCCTGAAATCACATAGGTTTATGTTCCTACCAAGGCTTGTCTTAATTATATTAAGTGGTATCATTTTCTGCTAGGTTTAGGCTACTTTAAGAAAAAAAAAATTGGGGCAGCTAGGTGGCACAGTGGATAAAGCATTAGCCCTGGATTCAAGAGGACCCAAGTTCAAATCTGACCCCAGACACTTGACACTAGCTGTGTGACCTTAGGCAAGTCATTTAACCCTCCCTGCCTCACCCCCCCAAATAACTAACTAAATGAATGAATAAATAAATAAAATAAAAATCGGGACATAATTTCATACATTTTTTAAAAGGTACAGTATATTATAGTGGCTAAGCTTACTTCCTCTGGCTCCTCAACAACTTCCTCAAAGTTTAGAAAGCAGCATATACATTGGTAAATGGGATGCCAGTAAAACCAATCATCTGTATCTGGAAACATCAAGGTTACCAAACACCCCATGGTGATGCCTGGATGAATGCAGAAAGTCAAGATCAAAAAATGAGCCTTTCTGGGGCAGCTAGGTGGTGCAGTGGATAGAGCACTGGCCCTGGAGTCAGGAGTACCTGAGTTCAAATCCGGCCTCAGACACTTAACAGTTACTAGCTGTGTGACCCTGGGCAAGTCACTTAACCCCAATTGCCGCGCTAAAAAAAAAAAAAAAAGCCTTTCCCATTTTTAAGATGAGTATGGTCTGGCCAAAGTGTGAAGTAAATGAGAACTCCTGCTTGAACACCTAGGACCATCTTAGAGTCCACCATAGAACTATAATGGAAATTTTCATAATTACTTTCTCTTATCGAACCTGAATTTTCAGTTCACTGGTATAGGCTTTGGATATTTCTGTATTGTTTTCATTCCTTCCATCATATTGTGTAGGCAACCCACATTGCTGATAAACCAGGTCCATTCTGTGGTTGAAAAGTGATTTTGCTGTGGAATGAAAGAAGTGCCATAGGTGCAAGCAATTTTATTTTCCTCAAATTTAGCCATCATTTTAAACTGTACAAACATAAAACAAACAGTGCAACTATACAAACTTTTAAGGTGACATGCATACTTTAAGGTGCAGCTGGGTTGGGATGGGGGAGGTGCTGTCTTATGTTGGCATCTTCTGTATTCTCTACCTTTTTTTCTAGTTCCTTTTACAAAAGCAGTCAGCCAGGAAACTTCACTTGGAATGCTGAAGTTGAACACCCTGAAGTCTGATTGCACATCTCTCTATGACAAACAAAAGAGAAAAACTCCCTTGCCTCCACCCCAGGGGAATAGGGCAATGAGATGGAAGGTTAGAGTAATGCAGGGCTGGGCAGTCAGGCTGGGAATGAATGGATCAAAGATGAAGCTCATGAAGAACTTAAGGAAGTCATATTTATAACTGAGGATTTCATTTTTGTTTTCTGGTTACTACCCATTGTTACTTAGCTCTTCATCTTTTCATTCATTACATTTTCTGGACAAATTATTTTCCTATTTGTAACTAGGGGGAATTGGGGCAGGAAGAGGGCAAGGGCTAAGAAAATGGCTTCTTTAATGGTGGAGTCTATGTTCTTGATTCTTAAACATGATTCTCTTGCCCAGAAAGCAGAGGTAGTAGGGGTGGAGAATATTATTTGTTGGCCCAGGGAAGCTGATGATGCCACCTCTGGTTCTTTCACAACACCATTCTCAAGCTTTCCTATTCTCACAGTGAAATTATCTAAAGGCAGGAAATGGGTTCATTGGGCCCCTTATGGGAGGGAGGGATAGTGAAAAGGGATAAAATTAGCCCTATAGCAGGAGGTAGATTTTTCCCAGCCTGATATAGAAACGATTATGTCTGGATTGATGATAATTTAAACCTAAACTTAAAACCTGAAAAGTGAGGATTTCGTTGAGAACTAATTTTTCCCTTTATTCAATAAGCCTATGTAATTTTGACATTACTCATAAGAATAGCCCCTAGTACAGTTCTCTGGAACATGTCAGTTCGCCCCGTGGGACTCTTCAGTATAGCATAGCTATTGGTCCCCCTTGAGGCAGGGGACGGCACTTTCTGGCAGTGACATTATTGGTTGTAAATTTTTAAAGTAAATCCATAAATGGCATCACAGTTATTAAAATATTGAAATAGTTAGCCAAATGTTTCAGAACTGCAATTCAATCAACAAGTTATATTTTACACACACAAAATTTAGAAAAATCAAGTGTGATATTAAAAGCATAAAACTAAACAGAAGGAAATAAATTTCTACAAGAAATCAGAAATATTTACAGGGAGATTTGAAGGGCAGAATAAGCTGCTTAGATCATAGAATTTACTTTTATTTTAAATAACTTTAGCTACCTTAGCTGTTAATACAATAAAAGTAGAAAGAACAGACTGCCTTTTTTCCACATTTAATCAGAAAATTGTATCTACAATAACTCAAAGACCTTGCCCTTTGTCCTTCCCCAACCCTTCCAAAAGAATTATTGCATTTCCCCCCAAACTGTACTTTTTTTTTTTAATCCCTTGCAAATGTACACATTTCAGCCTCTATTGCTGGAGGCAACTTGATTTAAACCATCTTAAAAAAAACGGAATGGGGAGGAGGAGGTGCAAAATACTTTCTTGAAGCCAACAGACATAGAATTGCTAGAAGAAGCTGATTGTACACACAAGCTGCCTGGGGGTGGGATAGGCTTTACAGATGTAGTTGGTTTTTTTGTTTTGTTTTTTTTTTTGCTGAAGGGTACAGGGCTGCCAAGCCCTTCCTCCAAAATGGGGTCAGAGTCAAATTCAGCTGAAATGGAGTTTCTTTCTCCCCTTGGAACTTTACATCTTGGTTCTCTTCCAAAAGCCTTCATTCAGATAAGAAGCTAATGACTGATTATAAAAATAAGAACAATTAAGTTTGGCTCAAGAAATCGATTGTCCAACTGTCTTGCCGCGTTGCTCTCTCAATATCCAAGGCCTTTACAAAACAAAAAACACCTCCCCAACCCTCAGCAAAAAGCAAACCCCTTTTTTGCTCCAAATACTACGACCTGAAGAATGGCTGCAGATTGAGATATCAAAAATCTCAGAAAAATATATAATATATTTGTATATCTCTGTATGTCTATTATTTAAATTTCACATTCCTTTAAAAGTGGTTATTCAGTCAGTAGCTGCTGAAGGAGGCTCTTCTGCTGGGCCTGGGGGTTCTGCGGACCTGATGTGGGTTTTTGAGATCCCAGGGGCCCAGGCTGGTTCAGGTAAGGGTCCCCGCCTACCAGATTCACTGTACACTGGACGTCGGCGAACACCTGAACCTGCTGCACCTGCTGGAACACAAACAAAAGCTGTGTTGAGACAGAAGGCTCGGCCCCCCCGGCTCATGAGTGCGTACTACTTGAAGTGGGAACTCACTAGAGCATTCCTCTAGTCTGTAGTCACCACAGAGAAGAACTCTTCTGTCTTCTTGTCCTACAAAAAGAAAATTGCTGCACTCATTTTGCTCAGGGTTCTAGAAAGTTCACACTTTAAAAATAAAACCAAAATTGGAATGGCCAAGCTGCCTACAGGGTTGCCATCATTACTGCAAATAAGCACCAATGGCAATACTAGTGCAATAGGGAAAGGCCAGTTTCACAGACTGGGGATGAAGTGGTGATTTGTTTTTTATTTTTGTTATTTGGACAAATGGCTTAAAAGCATACTTTACTAATACATCTACCAGGTGTCTCCAAGTGGAGTTATTCTACTGTGTCACTGAATAGACAAAAGGCAATGTCTGCACTGACACATTATTATCAAGGAGAAACCACCACAGATCATACATCAGAAGGCCAGTAATGCTAAGGTAAACTGAGAGAACCGTTTTGTCTAAATTCTGTGCCATTACAAAGTGGGAAACAGCATTTTTACATTTAATATTTTCTCAGATAAAAGATACATTTGAATTATGTCCTTCCCCACTCCCAGCACTCCCTCCTCCTTCCACAGTATACCCCCCCATTCCCCAGCTGCCCCAGCTTGGCTAAAGTCTGCTCTACTAGTATTCATGTTCTAAAAAGAATTTCTAGTTAAATTGTTCAAGTACTTTCTATCTGGAGAATAAAACTAGTTATCCATCTCATACTACTCTGCCCATTAGAATCAAAACATTATTGGGGATAGGATTCACAATGCCCACTAAGCCAGCCCCACCCCACCTCCCAACCCCTGCAAATGATTTCAAGCCAGGATCTTGTGCTCAACCTTCTTGTACCTTTATGGTTTTAAAATGAGCTTTTATTGTTAGACCAGTGTATTGTTATATCATTTTGGGGATGTACTGGTTTGTTAACAGCACTCTGCACAGCCATTTATCAACAGTTCATGCTTTGTAAAGAGCTTGTGACTTTTCCTTAAGTCTTTACTATCTTTACTGAATAATACTAATGCTAATGAACATATTCTCCTCAAATTCCCTGCCTGCCCCTGGTAAACCTACTCCAGCTCTACACCATCCTACTTCCTGGACTCTGGCAATCCTGCTCTTCCCCTGCCTGTCCTCTGTACCAGTGAGGTTTGCTCCAAACTTCAATTATGAAATGATCCTTGGATTAGGATACTTTTGTCTGTCTCTTTCAGAGCCCAATGGATCAAGTGAAGCATTATCAGTAAAAGCAGTACAACCTCCCAAAGACTAGTGTTGCTTCCTTATCATAGACTCTTTCCCCTCCTGTTATACATCTGAAAGACAAAAATCCCCTCTCAATTGTTCTTGCCAGGATTTGTGTTCTGGCTATTCTTTAGAAATATATACTCTTTCATTACCCAGATCTACTCCTCTTTCTGCTTTAAATTCAGTGAACAATTATCAAGCATCTCTAACAGAGCCTTTGATGAAAAAACTACCTGAATTATTGTCCTCAAGAAACTTAGAATTTAAAAGGGATGGGGCACGTACACAGAAAATTATTATTTTTGGGGGGTGGGAGGGAGAGGCAATTGGGGTTAAGTGATTTGCCCAAGGTCACACAGCTAGTAAGTGTCAATTATCTGAGGCCGGATTTGAACTCAGATCCTCCTGACTCCAGGGCCAGTATTCTATCCACTGCCCCACCTAGCTGCCCCTACACAGATAATTATGACATCTGTTATATTCTGGTAGGGAGTATGAGAGAGGGCAAGCAGAAGGGGAGGGAACAGCCAAGCAAGGTTGGAGGTTTGGGGAAGGTGCCAGGGAAGGAACTCATCTTGAAGAGAAGTTGCTCTATTTTTCCCAAAATGGGACATGATGTATAAAAATGAATAGAGGTGAAAAAGTGGCATAAAATTGAGATGATTAAGGCAGCTAGATGGTGCAGTGGATAGAGCACCGGCCCTGGAGTCAGGAGTACCTGAGTTCAAATCCGGCCTCAGACACTTAACACTTACTAGCTGTGTGACCCTAGGCAAGTCACTTAACCCCAATTGCCTCACTAAAAAAAAAAAAAAATTGAGATGATTAAGTCATTTGATTTGGATGGAGCAGTTGTTCTCAAGGTTTTTGGTCTCAGGACCTTTTTATACTCTTAAAAATTGAGGACCCCCTAAAGAACTTTTGTTTAATTGGATTATATCTTTTGATGTTTACTGTATTAGAACTTAAAATGTTTTAGTATTTTTATGAAAATCGTTTTGACATGGTCTTGGGGATCGTCATGGGTCCTCAGACCACACTTCAAGAACTGCTGGGTTAGAGCACAGAATGGAGGAGGGCAGTACAACATTCAGCTGGAGAGCTTTAAATACTAAACAAGGGAATTTGTTTTTTATCCTCTAGGAAGTGGAGAGCTACTAAAGTTGTTTTTAACAGGAGAGTGCTGTTATTAGACTTGTGTTTTAGGAATACTATTTTGGCAGTTCTGTAAAAGATGGGCTGGGGAAGGGAAAGACTGGAGGCAATTGTTGCCCTTGCTCCTCCTCCCTGCAAACAGATGGTGCCTTCTAAAAGGATGACAAAACTATCATTCCCCTCCCCCACCCCCCTTTAGATTTATTCCCTTGACTAGTCTTTCTTTTCCATTCCTACTCTTACCATTCAAATTCAGGCTTACATTTTGACTTATGCTAGGACTAATGAAGTAGTTTATGAAATGACGTCCCCATATTTGGTTTCTTCTGTATAGTAATCCATCCTGCTCACCACCAACACTAAGTGAAAACACCTATGTCATCCTGTCACTTCCTTACTCAACAATTTCCTATGGGCATAGGACTTAAAAGTCTAAATATGTTAACCTGTCCATCTCCTTTCTCCCCACCCCATTCTCTAGCCTGGCCCCCTGTGTATCCACATGCTTTAGCCAGATGCCTTCACTGCCCCCAAAACATGCCTTACACATACCTTCTTTATTGCCTTCACATTTAGCCTGTGACATCTGCTCAGCTAAATCTAATGGTGTCCTTTTAAGGTCTACCTCAGTCTGAATCCTTCCATGAAGGTTCTGCTGACTGCCCCAGCAACTAACTAGTTCTTTCTCTTCTCAAAAAGCACTCACTATCCCTACCATTCATTTAATACTTAAAATATATTGCCTTCTCTGGAGGATTCACCTTTTATAAATGTGTCTTAGCTCCCCCAATTAGATCACATACTCCCAGAGGGAAGGAGCTGTCTATTGCCCTCTGTATTCTCCACAGTGCTAGCCTGGTGCCCTGTGCACAGAAGGTACAAAATATGTTCATTAGTGTGAATAAACCACTATTTCTAGAAGTGCCCCCATTAAACATGAACATTAACAGTGTGCATTAGCTACAAAAATGACCAATTCAGAATGTTGAGCTGGCCTACACAATTAGTACCTGTGATGGATCTATGCTTAAAAGTTTCTTACTGACCTGGGCACCGCCGTCTGATTCTGTTTTGAGAATGTCAGCTGATGAAAGCTGATTGCAGTAAAGGCCTGTGTGTCTCAGTGATGGATCATTTATCTGTTAAGGTCAAATTCAAGAGCAATTACAAGTGAGCTGTTTAATTTAGGGATAACTCCAGCACAATTAAGGATCAATATTTTCAAGAAAACAAGAACTTGATGATTGATATACCACACCTAAATGCCAGTATACACTACTAAAATGCATATGATTCCTTGTTTTTGAAGTTTACATGATCATTGTGAGCATGGGGTGATAAAAGGGACTTGGAAGGACCGCTATTTATTATAGGCATTAACCTATATTTCTGGGTCTCATAGTTCAATTGCTACCACAGTTGGGGCCTACTTAGATTGTGGTGGAGGAAGAGGGAAGAGAAGGATTAATAGGTATTAATTTAATTCAAATTATTTTAAAATTTTACTATATTATTTTCACCCAAATACATTAAAAAAAAACAATTTAAAATATTCATTAAAAAAATTCCTTCCCTCTCCCCCCTGCATTGAGAAGGCAAGCAATTTGACATAGGTTATATGTGTGTAGTCATGAAAACCATATTAGTCATGCGGTGAAAGAAAATACATAATTTTTTTTCCAACATATTTTTTAAAAAACAAGAAAACTAAAGAAAAGGAATGCTTCAGTCTGCATTCAGACTCCATTAGTTCTTTCTCTGGAGATAGATAGAATTTTGCATAAGCCCTTCAGAATTGTATTGGAGCTTTCTAATTCAATGTGATGAAAATTTATGAAGCTTCTAATATGTACAAAGCACTAGAGATACTGAGATAAAAAATAAATGGTTCCTGCCTTCAAAAAGCTTACATTTTACCTGGATGTAACCTGTACCTATTTAATCTAAGAGGCAACATGGAGCCACTGAGGTTATTTAAACAGGGAAATTACATGCCTTATGTAAATTATCTTGGAAGCTGTACTCAGAGGGACTGGATTGTAAAGGGAAGAAGAAGCTACAGGCAGGGACACTGATTAATAGTCTATTAAGGGGCAGCTAGGTGACACAGTGGATAGAGCACCGACCCTGGAGTCAGAAGTACTTGAGTTCAAATCTAGCCTCAGACACTTGACACTTACTAGCTGTGTGACCCTAGTCATGTCACTTAACCCTCATTACCCTGCAAACAAACAAAAACTTCCCACCTCCCTTTTCTTCCCCTTAATAGATGATTTAAAAAAACCAAAGAACAAAAGTGTCAATATTTCTATGACACTTTTCTCCAACAATTATAGTGGAGCTACCACATTTGAACCTTTGCTGCACGAAGAGGAAGAAATGACAGTGACATTAAAGAAGACAAAGAAAAAATGTGGCTTGATGAGACCAGGTATAGAAATGGATTATGTGTTCTGGATGTGACACAACTTGGAGGGCACTGAGGGACTGATTCTCAAAACATCTTAAAGAGAAGATATCAAAGAAATAGGAAAACAAATCACAAATATCCTCACTTACAAAAAAAGGTGAGAAAATATCATCTGTCCAGATGTTAAAATCTTATAAGATTTCGGGGCAGCTAGGTGGCACAGTGGATAGAGCACCGGCCCTGGAGTCAGGAGTACCTGAGTTCAAATCTGGCCTTAGACACTTAACACTTACTAGCTGTGTGACCCTGGGCAAGTCACTTACTTAACCCCAATTGCCTCACTAAAAAAAAAAAAAATCTTATAAGATTCCATTGAAAGATGTAACAGAGTTAAATTTTGTTTGATGACCAATTATTAATATTATGGAGAAATAGAGAGATATGTCTGTCAAAGGTATTTGCCACTGTCATAGATGACATCCAGTGTAGACTATAACTAGAAGAGAGATTTCCCTATTGACAGTGAGGTCCTCCAAATACACGTTTACTAATTAATGACATCATACTAACTATACAAATCCCAAGACATTTCAGGAATTCCTAAATGACACCTAAAATCACTTTTATTCATCCTAACTCTCCACAAAGGAGAAACTAAGTTATATGAAAAATGTATTGTGCAAATTATGCTATGCAGTTAGACAGGGGCTATAATGTTGGATACATCAAAATATCTATCTGTGGAAACTACAAATACACAATGAACTGAAAAGAAATAAATGGGCTAGACTGCATTTGGGAAAACTTTTGTTTTTAAAGAGTCTAATTGCTGCTGCTTCTTTAAAAACAAAACAGAACACAGTATCTTTCTGATGATATCTGAATACAAGTCACATGATACCACAACTGCAAAAGAATCAAAATTGTGGGACATCTAGAGGGCAATATATAGGGTGTTATATATTACCAACAAAGAACTGTGTATAAGAATCAGCATAGAAATTACTATCCAAGAGACAAGCAAAAAGGGAAAAGGGTTGGTCATATAGCAAAACCAAGGGTTAACTAAAATTTGGGGCAGCTTGCATGCTCTGCTAGTACAAAAGAAATATTAAGCAACCTAGAAGATATTTTGTATGTTGGGTGAAGGATGTGTGAAGGAGAAAAGTGTATAGAAGGTCATGGAAAAGGAAAGAACACAGGAGCTGGAGTCAGAAGAACTATTTCAAAATGCCACCTCTGACAATTACTTTGAGACCTTAGGAAAGTTCCTTGACTTCTTTAGGTCGTAGTTTCTTTCTCTGTAAAATGATGGAATTGGACTAGATGGCCACTGAGGTCTATTCCAGTATAAGATCAATAATCCAAAGATACTAAAAGTTACATAAGGCTGAGAAAGCTGAAATAGGTTGCAATCTTGCAAACAATGGAGAGAGTAATTAAATCATTAAGATGACAGAGCCATCAGAAGATTGAAGTATTAGTATTACATACATTTAAATAAAATCTAATCTCAATCTCTGCAGTATTTTTTTCTCATTCCACACTTAAGTCTAAATCTATTCTTTATGCCACAGATCCTCTGATAGTCTGGTAAAACCAAAGAATCCCCTAAGAAACCTAAGAATAATGCTTTTTCAATCCACAAATTCCATAGATTTGCAAAGGAAACCAATTATGCTGAAATACAGTTAATCAAAGTATTAAAACTTCTAAGGTTACAGACTAGGTTAAAAATCCTTGGCCTTAAAAGTACTGTGGAAGCAGTCCAGATAAATTCTTTTAGGATATACAGAAGTAAAGAAGGCTTCTCAAAACTGTCCAAATTGGCCTTTTATTGAATTATTGAGATCTGGTGAAATGCATTATCCCTGTATTCTTACATTACTGCAGCCTTGGCTTTTTTGTGGGTGGGGGTGGGGGAATGTCTGGATATGGGATTTTATTAGTATAGAGAACTCCCAGGTATGGAAACTGCCTCCACTGATGCAGAATAATAGGTCTTCTATACTTACAATCTTAGTTGTCTGAGAAACTGAGGTTAAGAATTTTTCTCATGGGCATACAGCTTAATCTACTTAAACATGTTGCCTTTCTTCCGATACATCTTTTAACTGGGGAAGACTTGAAGAAAAATATTACCACATTAAAGAACATCAAAAATATATGATAGTAAATCACTTTAAGAGCTCTATAATATCATAAAGAAAGAAAACATGCTAAGGATAAGAAGTAATGAGTTTCAAGTCAGGATCAGCATGCAACAGCTTATAATAAATTTAGGATATCAAAACCTTATGCAGACTAAAATTCATTATTTCTATAGTGTAAAGTCACAGGAAACTCCAGTATATATGTATAAGCATACAAGCATGGCTCCAAATCACCGCTGATTAGAGAAATGCACATTAAAATTCTGACATACCGCCTCACATCTATCAGATTGGCTAATATGACAGAAAAGGCAAATGATAAATCTTGGTGGTTATTTGGGAAAACTGGGACAGAAATGCATTGTTAGTGGAGTTGTGAAATGTCTCACAATTCTGGAGAAAAAGGGCTATAAAACTATATTTTCTTTGATCTATCAATACCACTACTAGGTTTGTATCCCAAAGAGATCAGAGGAAAAGGACAAGGACCCATAGGTACAAAAATATTTGAAGCAGCTCTTTTTGTAGTAGCAAAGAATTGGAAATTGAAGGGATGTCCATTAACTGGGGAATGGTATATGATTGTGATGGAATACTATTGTGCTAAAAGAAAAGATGAGCAAGATGCTTTCAGAAAAACGGAGACTTATATGAAGTGAGGCAAAGTGAAGTGAGCAGGACCAGGAGAACATTGTACACAGTAACAGCAATATTGTATGGTGATCAATTGTCAATGACTTAGCTACCATCAGCAATACAATGAGGCTAGACAATCCCAAGGAAATCACAATGAAAAATACAATCTATCTCTAGAGAAAAAATGGAGTTTGAATGCAGATTGAAACATACTTTTTTCCACTTTATTATTTTTGTGGGAGTTTTTTTAGGGGGAGGTGTCTGTTTTCTTTCACAACATGACCAATATGAAAATCTGTTTTACATGATTGCACATGTATAACATATAAAATGGTTTACCATCTCAGGGAGGTCGGGGCGGGGGAAGAAGAGAGGGAGAGAATCTGGAACTCAAAATTTTAAAAAACAAATGTTAAAGTTTGTTTTTACATGTAATTGGGAAAAATAAATTATTAAAAAAGTATATAATTTCATCATTAACAGTGCAAAATTACAGAAGATATTTATTATAGAGATGGGAAAAGAAGTATTAAAGGGAAACAGTAAAAAACAGAAATCAATCATAACCAGGGTGTAATTTTTTCAAGTGTGTGTGTGTGTGTGTGTGTGTGTGTGTGTGTGTGTGCATGCACGTGTGTGCATGCGCACAGGTGTGTATAAAGAGAGAATTTATATAGTACTACTAACCTGCTCAGAACACACTGTATTCATTCCCGGCATCTGCAATGAACTCATCTGCATCTGGCCCATCATAGGGTTCATGTTCTGGACATTTGTGTTTCCTCCTGCCATGGATACCGTGATGCTCATATTGTTGTATACTCCTGGCTGTGCAGGTGTAGGCTGGTTCTGACTGAACATGCTGTTAACTCAAAAACAGTCTGGATTACATACCTTGGGCCTAAGAGTGGGGATAATATGCCGGGGTCCTGGTTCTTAGTTCAAAGATGGCACTTCAAATACAGAATTTTATATTCATAGGTTATAGGAAATAAACTAAAGCATGTTACAATAGGATTCTTCATTACAAAGGAAAATAATTCATGTTCAATTTGGACTTCTTTAAAGAGTAATGATCAGAATAAGAATTTCAAAATAAGTCATTAATGATATAGTGCTATGAGATAGACACTAAAGACAGCATTATGGTGAAACCTAACTGTATCTTGATAACAACATTTAGAACAAATTTAAGAAAATAGACCAGATAACTTGGCTAGAGTAAGACTTATGCTAAATCAAAATTACCCTAAAGCCTTAATAATTCACCTAAAAATCAATATGCCCAATCAACTTGCTTCAATTCAGTTCAATCCAAGAAATTATCAAGTACCTGTTAAGGCTATGGGATAGCCAGAAAGAAAAACAGAAATATTATAATAATCCTTTTCTGCAAGGACCTTACATTCTCTTGGTATGGGGGAATGCAAATGCTGAGGCAAATGTTTAAAGCAATAAAAAGAAATTTAAAGAAAGAGAAGCTCTAATAACTGAGAGGTTGTATACCAGCTGTGCTTGAAAGGAGGTTAGAATTCTAAGTGGAGGTGAGGAATGAATGTATGCATACATGCATGAATACATAATTATTATTATAGATCAGGTACTACAGAACAGGGAGAACCAACTTTTCAAATGCATGGAGATGGGGGATAGAATGTTATACAGAGTGGGCCAATAGTCACAATGTTTTATAACTTTTTGAAAATTATTTTTTCTTTATTTTTTACCACTTACAAGATTTGATTTGTCATACATAATGTAAATTCATTTCCTATATATACTGCATATGATACTATAGTATAATAAATTAAAAATGAAAAGTAAAGGAGTCATTAAATACTGAAAACCCTTTGTGACTTTTGGTCCACCCTGTATCTGGAAAATAAACCATCATGTCAATTTGCCTGGAACAGAAAGTATATGAAAGCCCTGACATAAAATAAGACTTGGAAAGGCAGAAAGAAAAAAAATCAGATTGTGGAGGACTTTAAATACCAGACATGGGATTATGTATTTTATTCTAGCTGCAGTAAGGAACCACTGAAGATTTCTGAGTTTATGAGTGCCTTGAAATGACTGATGTCGAAGGCAGATCTGCACTTTAGAAATATAGGTCTGACAACTGTGGAGCATGGAGTGGGGATAGTAAAGACCAGATACAAAAAGCTGAATTTGGAAGTTACTACAATAGTCCAGGTAAGAGGTGATGAGAACCTAAACAGGGTTTGATCTTAGGTAAATGACTCTTAGTCAATTCTCTAAAAATATTATAAATTGCAGATTAGGTACAGCTGTGGCTTGGCCACCAGTAGTCTCCATATTTCCTCTTAAGGCATACACATCCAAGTCTGTCTAAGTATGTAAATATGTCTACCTTTACCTCTATATCTACACATTTGCCCACATCAACCCTTAAGATAGTCTACTATGGTTTACAGGAGATGATACTTGTATGGGTAGGGGATGATATACACATCCATACCAATGAAAAGTATAGATCTTTACTAAATCAATCTCTCTCTCTCTCTCTCTCTCTCTCTCTCTCTCTCTCTCTCTCTCTCTCTCTCTCTCTCTCTCTCTCTCTCTCTCTCTCTCTCGGACCTTTATGTTTAGATCCTTAATGATCTAAGATTCCTTTTTACTTAGTTTTTATTTGAGTGCCTTTCCTTCCATTAGGGAATAGGTATGGTGGGAAAAAAAATCTAAAATGATCAGAAGCATAAGAACAACCAACATTAAAACAAAAAGCTAAAAAAGCCATGAAATCATATTAAATCTTTTAAAAGTTAAGAAAATAATTCAGGTATGAAAAAAATGTCAAAATTTAGGACAATACCATGCAAAAATATGCAAAAGAATTAAAGATCATTAGGCAAATTTCTTTAGGGCAAGTGATTATATTGATTTTAGATAAAATGATCTAAGTAGCTTTAGGTGATTTGGTTTTAGATAAATTCACCCACTCCCATTATATCTTATTTGTCTGGCTTTACTGGAAAATGAAGTGTTCCTCGAAAATGAATATTTCAGAGCATTGAAGCTTGCCCTTTGAAATGCTACAGCTTTAAAAAATATTATGTGAATAAAAAACTTTCTTGCCTTCTTGAACATAGAATAATGAACATAATAATTTCTTTTCATGGACATATCATAAATTTCAATTGTTTTCTTATACACTGACACCCTCTGGGGCTACTGACAGGGAAAGATCACTTTCCCTTCCACTAAATGGCCCTAGCCTAAGGCAGACCCTAGAAACTATTATTTAGTTGTTAGTTTACTGATGCTTCTCTCTTTTCAGGCATGACTTGTTTTTAGAGAAGTAAAGCAACCATAAATTGCTTTAAAAGATGTACTGTAGGGGCAGCTAGGTGGTGCAGTGGATAGAGCACTGGCCCTGGAGTCAGGAGTACCTGAGTTCAAATCCGGCCTCAGACACTTAACACTTACTAGCTGTGTGACCCTGGGCAAGTCACTTAACCCCAATTGCCTCACTGAAAAAATCAAAAACAAACAAACAAAAAGATGTACTGTAGATATATGGTATCTTACACACCAGCATTCACATGACACATGGGAAATTAATAAATATGTATTACTGAATGATCCCTAAATCTTTCTTCACTAATAAACTGGAAATGACAATTTTGCCACCAATAATTATCATGTACATGACAAAACCAATCTTATGATGGCTTGTCCTAATAAAAATGAATACAAAAGTATAATTTTCAAATAAGGCAGGAGAAGAATGGTTTTTTTTTCTATTTTTCCCCACCACTCCCCTTTTTCCCCTCTTCTCATTTATCCCTATTCACTCTCCAACCAACACTGTTAAAAAATAAAATCAATGATTTGCATGTTTGGGGTGAATAAGGTATATTAATAAAGGAAAATAGGGTCTAATTTTTATGAACAGATAATTAAATGTAAGAGATTTTGGTTATAATACAGATAATAATTCTCTTTGGGCCATATGTGAAAACGAAATTAGTCCTCGATTTTATTTTAGTTTCTAAAGTCATAATAATTAATCAATTACTTTTGCTACTTTTTTTGGGGGGGTGAGGCAATTGGAGTTAAGTGACTTGCCCAGGGTCACACAGCTAGTAAGTGTTAAGTGTCTGAGGCCGGATTTGAATTCAGGTCCTCCTGACTCCAGGGCCAGTGCTCTATCCACTGCATCACCTAGCTGCCCCTACTTTTGCTACTTTTAATTCTTAAAGATAAACCTGTCCCAATAAAAAGTCTTTATGAATAAACCACAAGAATAATAGGAGCTAGATTTGCCATAAAGAAAACTCCCTGAAAAGCAAGAAGTGTGAAAAAATATAGGCATAACTTCACATATCTTACACAGTGAAGTATAACTTGAGACAAAAAACAAGATGACTAATTCCAAATCTAGGGGAACAAAAAAATCCAACATTGCTATTTATTAAATATAAATATTGCTTTGGCTAATTTTTGCTAATATTCTTATTAGGAACCATTGTAAAAGTCTGGTCAGGAAGGCTGAATGCAGTACACAGGGGTAGAGGAGTTCTAAGGAACCATATTTTGGTTTCTAAGGAACATGTGTCAATTAACATCAGGACTAGAAAACATCAGGAGCCTATTTTGAATCTTCAATATCTGTTGCTCGACTGAGTCCTCCCTAGCTGCCTATAAACTTGCTCAGATCACCTCAACTCTAAAAAAGCTTTCCCTTGACCCTTCTACTAAATCCAGCTTTGATGCCATTCCTCTCTACTTCACTGATTGCTTTCTTGAAAAAACAGCGTTCTTTTACACCACTCTTTCCTTAACTCTTTACAATATAGTTGTTACCCTCACCACTCTACTGAAACTGCTCCCATGTTATTAATGAACTTTTCCTTTCTGAATCTGGAGACTTGTTTCAGAACTTGTGCTTTTTATTCTCTAAAGCATTGGCTAGACACCGTTGACTTCCCCCCCACTAGTGCATGTGCTCTATTGCTTTGGCTTCAAAAGATACCATATTCTCCTGGTTCTCTTCCTATCTCGCCCTACCTTCAACCTCTTGTCTGCTTTTGTTGGAGTCTCACCCTCTTCCCATCTGCTTAAGGTGGATATTCTCCAAAGTTCTTATACTGCCTCTCGTCTTTTCCCAATCCTTCAGCCACCTCATACATGCCCATGGCTTTGATTCTAAGCAATGAACAGCTGAAGACTATACATCATCGCTCTTACTTGTTATTGCCAATTGCTCCTTGCTGCCAAGTCTTCATGTCTGGTGACTGGTAGCCTGAAGTGGGCTGAGCTTGCTGAAGCATAGGGCTTTGGGAAGGAGGAATCTGCAGTGACATCAAGGGACTGCCAGGGCTGAGAGTTGGAGTAAAGTTGGGTTCACCTTGTTGGCCTAATCCTGGAAAATGAGACAAAATATTTTCTATTATAATCATACTAGACTATAGCTCCGTCAATTCTCTTAAAAAGCTTATTTTTTGCCCAGTAACATGTAAAAATAATTTTAACCTTTTAAGAAACATCATCTATTTTTATATTATGTAATTAATTCTTTTTAATGTAGTAAGCAAAACGAGAGTTGCAAAACTATTGTCAAGTATTCTACAAAGTAAACCTTCAACTGAAGTCCTGGTGCAGTCCCTCATCCTGGAATGGAGGTGGCGCCAGACTCTCAAGGTAGAACAAAATCTATTACAGATTCTACCAAAATGGAAAGGCTTTAAGGTTGAGCCTGTGTCATCCAAAGCGTAGCTATGTATAAACTGGTCACAGGGTAAAGGTTATTATTTCACTGAAATCAAACGAGCATTTATTAAGTGGCAACTGTGCTAGAGATTCAAAGACAAAATGAAAAAGGGAGTATGTGTTCTTCTGGATGGTCATGTGGGTATATACATGCATGTAAATGTACATATCTCTCTCTCTCTCACACACACACACACACACACACACACACAGAGTTGCAATAGTTTTATTGCAATTTTAAGTTTTAGTAGCTTAATGGCTAACTCTAATCCTAATTTCAGGCTTTAATAGCTTTAACTGCACTAAGAGTTTTGGAATAGTCAATATGTACATACTTGCATGCATATATATACACAAAATTATCAGTGACTATTTGGGGAGGGGCAAAAACTCCTGATGGGGGCAGATATCAATAAAGTCTTTATACTTAATCTTAACTTTAAACAAGGGTTCTAAGAGGTAGAGGTCAACAGGAAGTACAAGCCAGGCATGGGAGACAGCCAGTACAAAAACAAGCATATAGGACATGGAATGTTATTCGTAATGATCAGCAAAGTCAATTTCCCTACATGAAGGGGAGTAAGGTATAAAAAGGCTGGAAAGAGAAGTTAGATCTTTAAATGTCAAACAGAGGAAGGGAAACATCTTCAGTAATGGAAAACATCTTCAGCAAAAATATCACTAGCAGCTGTGTGGAGGATAGACTGGAGAGAGGTGAGATTTGAATCAGGGAGGCTAATTAAATTAGGAGGCTAATGCAATCAAAATGAAGGTGATAAGGGCCTAAACCAGGTTATGAGATTAGGCAAATAAGATCTCCTCTCTAGGTCTCAGGGTGTGCTGGTTGTGTGAATGAGAAGGGGAAGGACATAAGAGCTGCTAAACAATCAAAAGACTTGGCAATTAATTGAGAAGGGGAAGGACATAAGAGCTGCTGATCAAAAGACTTGGCAATTAATTAGATTTGTGTGGAGAGGGATGGTGAGGAATCAAGAATAATTCTGAGGTGGAAAAGGGTGCTTATGCCTTCAAGAGAATTGGGGAAGTATGGCAGATTTTGGCTATGTTGAGTTTGAGATGCTGATAATACATTTCAGGTGGAGATGCTCAAAAGAGAATTGGAGTGCAAAATTAGAGTTCAAGAGAGAGACTAGGTCTGTATACAGATTTATGAGTAATCTGTGCAGAAATCAGATAGTTTAACCTTTGGGAGCTGATAAAGTCAGCAGGGGAGAGAAGATACAGAGAGAAGAGGGCTCCAGACTGAGCCTTGAGGGTAATACGCAGAGTCAAGAAAAGATATATGGATGATAAATCACCAAATGAAATAGGAAAAAAAGATTGATGGGTTGGAGGAGAACCAAGAAAGATTGTCATAAAACCCCTGAGAGGAAAGCATAGTCAATAGTGTGGAATACTGCAGATGTCAAGAAGGGCAAGAATTGATTTGGATAAGATTTGGATATTCAGAAAACATTGGTAACTTTGATCAATTTTACTGACTGATAAAGTGAGAAGTTATTTTGCAGAGGCTTTAGAAAGTAAAGAGAGGAAATGAAGTAGAGGCAATGAGAGCAAAGATCTTTTGCTAGGAGTTTGGATATAAAAGAAAGGAAAGATATAGGATGATAGCTTGAGGGATGTATAGGATCAACTGATAGTTTTTGTTTTGTTTCTTAAGGATGAAATAAATCACAGACTCTTGAAAAATTGCTCAGAAATGTTTAAAAAAGCTTCTCTAAATGAAATTGAAAGGTTCACAGCAGGTACCTATCTCCTTTCAATCGGCTCTATATACCTTTGTAAAACTGTCAGACATATATCTTATTAAAACGGACTTCAACTTCCTGCATTGTACCCCTTCCTGTACATAAGCTTTTTTTTGTTGTTTGTTTGTTTGTTTTAGTGAGGCAATTGGGGTTAAGTGACTTGCCCAGGGTCACACAGCTAGTAAGTATTAAGTGTCAGAGGCCGGATCTGAACTCAGGTACTCCTGACTCCAGGGCTGGTGCTCTATCCACTGCGCCCCCTAGCTGCCCCCTGTACATAAGTTTTAAGAGATTTACATCAAAGACAAATTTAAGTCTAAAAAGAATATCATTCAGATCCTTAGCACAATGAAATCAAGTACAGTGGACTCTGTAAAAAATAAACTAAATGAAGTTAATATCAATATACATAATACAAAATTACAGATTAACCATCTAGGACCTTGATCATTGCCACAGAAAAACCCTATTGTTCTAGAGGTAGAAAACTTAAGTAGTGAAAAGAGGAATGGGAATGGCTGGCTCCAAGACAGTGTGTGTACTAGCCAGTGTGTATACCAGCATGTGGTGTTCATGAATTTTTCAGGGAAAGCCTCTGACCAATCCCTTCAAGTAAATGTTGTGAGATTAATCTGAGTAAATGTTCTAATCAGAATCATAGAACATTAATGTGAATATTAATGCTAGAAGGGTCACTACAGGTCAACTAACCCAAACTCATTTTTTATATATGAGGAGTCTGAGGTTCAGAGAGGACAGGTAATTTGTCTAAGCTCACATGACCCTTCAAGAGAAGAAATTGTTCCATTTTCTAAATCTTTGTAATACCATGGCCTAGCATAATACTTTGGTAGGCCAGTTTGTGGCAGAACAGGGATATGAATCAGGTATTCCAATATCCAGAGTATACTGCTCTTTCCACTATACTATCATTTTTCATCAGGGTCATAAATATTAAAGTACAACAACGAAGTAGAGGCAGCAATGCAAAAATCATTGTTTAGTTGCAAGTTCAGCCTTAGGAATACTTGAGTCCACAGTTAAAAAAAAAAGTCTTTCAGATAGAAGACTCAGAAAAAGAAATGTTTGTATATAAGAATCATTCATGTTAATCACCTTTAGAGTAAAAAGGCTATACTTTGAGTTTAGCAATAATAAAATCCAAAAATATTCACAAACTCTCCCATTTACCAGCATAAGAGTAGGTGATCGATATTTTCACAAATGAAAACAATCCCAAAATATTTGTATATACATATGCATATGTATGTGTGTGCATATATACACATGTACACACACAAATGTAATATTTAGGAATGCCATTTGGCAGCTTAGTTTATACCTACAATTAACTGAAAACTTAACATGGCTTTAAAAAATTTAGAGTACCTTCTCACAGATACAAAGCACAACGCTGTCCAATTTAGGAAGCAGTCTGAGATATGAATTATTCTTATATTTATTATTTATTTACATTATTTACATGCTATATGCAAAGCTCTATTCAGCAACATATGAAAAGGACTCAATGTAGTAGATTGTGGGAGTAATCCACAGTTGGGGTTTGGCAAGGTAATAGAATATGGGATGGCAAAGGGACTTGAGTGTAGGGAATAGTGTAAGAGTTGAGCTGTTTCACTAAGGGGTTAGGATAGGGAAGGGAGAAGAATGCAACAAATGTAGATGGTCTGAAAAAGAACTAGAAGGTGGAGGGACTGGAGTTAATGGTGAAAATTAAGAATAGGGTTAGGGGTTGTATGGCAGAGGAAAAAATGATAAAAGATTATGATCAGATAAATGATTTTCAGACATCACAAACATGGAAATGGAAATATTGTGGGTGATGATATTCTTTGACCATCTGTATGTAGCTGACATAAAACAGAGGAGCAGCTCATGGGAAATGAGTAAATTAAGAAACTGGGAAGTTAGGGTATTAGAGGTAGTAGCAATGTATTTATTGAAGTGCCCTAGTATGAGGAGAAGAGTTGGGGAGGAATGATCTTGAGAAAAATCATTCAGGAAGAAAGGAGATTGTCCAGGATGTTGAAGTGGTTTGTAGATAACAGTTAACAAAATTTAGAATAGGTGATAAATATGAATTAATCAACCTCACAAGAGGGAAGATTATTGAGTGATGGTGACAGAGCAAGAATCTGAAAGAGGCAATGGGAAGTAAAGAGTAATTTTGGCTCCCCTATTGTGACCAGTGAGGAAGAAGTTTAAGTCCAAGTGCAACCAGTACTGGAAAGGGTAGCCAGGAATGTTTTGTTAACATAAGGAGGGAACCATATCTCAATAAGCGCCAGATGATGTAAGGAGTGTAAACAGAAAGGTTTAAGGTGAAAGAAAGCTTGTTAATGACAATGTAGTTTAGTAACTGTTTAGGATCTGTTGTTTTAATAGTTGTATTTAGGAAAAAATACAACAAAGGGGCAGCTAGGTGGCGCAGTGGATAGAGCACCAGCTCTATTCAGGAGGACCTGAGTTCAAATCCCGCCTCAGACACTTTACACACTTACTAGCTGTGTGACCCTGGGCAAGTCACTTAACCCCAATTGCCTTACCAAAAAACCCCCCAAAAAACCCCAACAACAACAAAATACAACAGAATACAGACTCATGTGTTTTTATCTCTTCTCATTACTTAAGAGGATAAGGAGGAAATAATCACTCTCTAGGGGAATTATCTTGCATATTCAAACAAGGTAACAAAGTGAATATCTGAAAAGAAATGTAAATAACAAGAATGGGATAATTAAGTGGTTCATATCATTAATGGTAAATGTCATATCACTAAGAATTATATTGAAATACAATTATCAAAATATTCAAACCCACAAGTTCATAAGCCCTAGGTTTCATTAAAAAACTCTCTTCTAAGAAAAAGGGTACCATATTTTCTCTTTTTGGAAGACTCCAACAACTTACACAAGAGCTTCGACAAAAATAAACTGGAGGGGCAACTAGGTGGCGCAGTGGATAAAGCACCAGCCCTAGATTCAGGAGGACCTGAGTTCAAATTTGACCTCAGACACCTGACACTGTTAAGGGCTAAAATTCTAGCTAGTCTGTCTAAAATATCCAATGAGTGGTCGCCAATAAATTATAAGCTTTAGCAAGAGTTAGGCTTTTAAGCATTTATTAAGGAGAATAAGAATTTGGTAAAGAGAGAGAGAAAGGCCTAGATTCCTATCTATTAAAGGGAGAGCGCATTTCTAGCTCCGCTCTCCACCAGAGTCCAGAGGAAAGAGAGTGAGACCTAGCGCCAGTCTCTTCCTTCCTCCTCCCACTAGCCCGTGTCACTTCCTGACGCCAAAGAAGACTCCTGGTCTTGCCTTCAAAGACCTTCGCTTCATGGGAGGAACTCTTTTACAGTAAGTCTCCAGCAGGTGGCATCATTCCAATCGTTACACACTTACTAGCTGTGTGACCCTGGGCAAATCACTTAACCTTCATTACCCCACAAAAACAAATCAAAAAACAAACAAAAAAATGAACTGGAAAGAGATTTCCACAAAATTGAGATAGGGAGAGAAAAATTTTGTATTCTGTTCAGAAGAATGAAGAAGAGTTAATGGGAAAATAAATTATGCAAAGCAGACAGCAGAGCCAAGCTTGTTAGAGACAGGATATAAGAAAAAATCAAATCTGTCCTGTTACCTCTACCAACAAATAACTTTCAAAGCTCTACAGTCTCCACCAATTTGAAAATCTCTATGATCTGCCATGAGCACTGTAATCTTTCAGTTTGATAAACAGTGCTCTCTAACCTTTCCTAAGATTGACTTTTTTTTAATTAAAAAAAAATCGGTCCCCCCCCCCCCCCCGGCAGGGCAATGAGGGTTAAGTGACTTGCCCAGGGTCACACAGCTTGTAAGTGTCAAGTGTCTGAGGCCAAATTTGAACTCAGGTCCTCCAGAATCCAGGGCTGGGGCTTTATCCACACTGTGCTATCTAGCTGCCCCACTAAGATTAATAAGTCTTTTTTTTTTTTTTGCAGGGCAATGGGGGTTAAGTGACTTGCCCAGGGTCACACAGCTAGTAAGTGTCAAGTGTCTGAGGCTGGATTTGAACTCAGGTCCTCCTGAATCCAGAGCCAGTGCTTTACCCACTGCACCACCTAGCTGCCCGTAAGATTAACTCTTAACAGATAGATGACTAATAATGTTATCCCCTAAATGAACATGAAAACAAAAAATTAAAACAAAATGGGATAATCCCATATGCTTAAACTTATGTAAAAACAAAAAGAACTTTTTTATCTTCAATACCGATAAATTCATCTTGACCACAAACTAAAAACAAAAAACCCAAGCCATCAGCTCATAATAATTACTGTTATTTTAGTAGTTTAAGAAGATTTTCTAATTCCTTCTGATGCATGATGAATTATTCTTGGTTATACAATAATTTTGAAAGAACAAATTCGACTATAGTCTGTTTTCTCTTAGACTTAACTTTCTGTAAGACTTAGGTCTCTGCTTTTAAAACTAATTATTAACCTATTGGCCTCATACCTGATCCTGGATACTGGAAGACACTCTGCTGCATCTGTGGATTGATTCCAGTACCAAACTGTCCTCCAACATTCCCTGTCATACCTCTGTTGACCATATTGTTGCGGCTGGCCAAAGATGCTTCAGGATTTGATGTCAGTTGTGAAAATGGGCTGGTGGAGGTTGGAGGAGTTCCTGGGTTTGTACCATAACTAGAAGGGTAAGGGAATTGCTGTGGAGCACCCTGAGGAAGACGAGAAGTCCCCATTTGAACTGGAAGTCCAGATGAGGGAGGGAGGTTGTTCCCAAAGCTTTGCTGTCTCATTAATAGAGCTCTCTGTTGTTGTATTAGTTGCCTTTGTCGGTGCTGTTGACTGTACAATTCTCGCTGTCGCTGTGCCAACATCTGGGCATTCAAGGGAGGCTGTAAAAGAGAATAAAATTAATGTCAAAATTATCATAAACATCACCTACTAATACAAGTACATGGGGAAAAAAGTTATGTGACATGTTCTAGTAGATATCAATGATCATTATGCCAAGAAAAGTAGAAAAAGATAAAAAAAACTCTCCAAAATAATCAGAAACATTCATACAAGTTTGCTTTGATTACTAATAAAATTTAAGTCAGAAATATTAAAATGGGCCTTGACCATCATAGTTAAGTTCAAATTTCCAATTAAAAGATATAGATCTAGGGGGCAGCTAGGTGGCGAAATGGATAAAGCACTGGCCTTGGATTCAGGAGGACCTGAGTTCAAATCCAGCCTTAGACACTTGACACTTAACTAGTTGTGTGACCCTGGGCAAGTCACTTAACCCTCATTGCCCTGCAAAAAACAAAAAACAAGATACAGATCTATGACTGTCAAAAGCTAAGAAGATGTGTTGATCAGGATTATGGCTTTGCTCATCAAAATTGTTTAAATATCTATATATAATTACACAGACCTTTAATCTGAGAAAAAAACATCTAGAAGACCGTTGATCCATTCTCTTTTACCTAAGTAAGACTGTAAAATTCCTTTTTCCAAACTTCCTGCCCAGGGTTTTACAAATTCAAAATTTTTAAAGGGTATTTTGAGAACTCTCTATATTGAGAAATTTCATTAAAAAATTATGTTTTCAAAGATAAAGGGCAAACAGGCACAAATAATATGTCCTCTTGAATATTATATGGTCTTTATATTCCATAGGAGTTCCTTTTCTAGCTTGGTCATTTGCCCTATTTCATTACAAGTCAATTAAATTCAGTGCCTAACATGATTATTTTCCTTTTAGTGAAAGAGATGAAGTAGGGAACTAAACAATAAGGAGAACAATTTGATAATTCAGAACACTACTAAAGTTCAGCACAGTAAAGTAAAAAGATCATTAGCTCTGGAGTTGGAAGACCTGGTTTCAAAATCCATTTCTCTGTGATCTTAGCCAAACCTAAGTTCAGAGGAATAAAATGCTAGAAATTTGTTTACCAGCTGATCATTCCCCTCCCCCACTGCCAAACCTATCATCTAGATTGATGATCTGCATCAGCAGAGAAAATACTGACATTGATGAAATCATTATCCTTAAAGCAATGAAGTTTAAAAATCGTCTCTTACAGTGAAACATTACTCCAAAGGATTACAGGAATCCTAATAGGGACTCCTAGGATAGTTTATAACTACAAAATTGTGAACTAGAAAAAAATGGTGAAATTAATATTAAAAAAGTGTTTACAGTCTATTGAAAGAGGCATGGCATATGCCATATACTGCTGAGGAAACTGTCAATACTGAGATATAACGTGATATTAAATCATACAGCTCTACTGAAATTAAAGCTTGTTCTATTATAGGCACTCTAATTCCCAATTACTGGGGGTGGAGGTGAGGTGGAAGAAGGCATAATTTTCTTATAGAAGTAAATTTTGTGCGAGTCTAAATAGAGTGAGCTAGTTTTCCTACAACCCACACATCGTTAGATGAGCTAATCATCCAAGTTCTGGACTTGTAAAACTGAGAGATCAGAATCTGGACATATGTTAACCCAAGCAGTAGGAGGAAGAGTACTATTACTACTACTACCACCACCATCACTAATGCTCCTATCCCCTACAGCATCACCACACTTCCTCCCCCTGACCTCCCATTCCAACTACTACCACTGGCTTTTTCTAAACAATGGGACAGTCCCAAGTCCCATTACTGTCTGGTGGTGCCTTGTGATTTAATGTATTTGTTACTATATAGAAACACAGTTTAGTTCCCAATTCTAGGGAAAAAAGAAAGTTCATTCATTTGGTGTTCTGAATGGAGATCTGCTGGCTTCACTATTGTGTATCTCTTATACTTCAGACCTGACTACAAATGTCTACTAACAATTGTTCTGCTTTTCATGCCTGAGAAGCAGCTTTTGGTAGCAGAAAGGATAAGAAATCTGGAATCACAACACTGAGGCTGGAATCTAGCCCACAACTTATCTATTTACTGAGTAAGCGACAACCTCTATCTCCATTTCCTCATCAGTAATAACACTTTAACATGGACCTAATTCTAAGAGATAGTTGTAAGGATCAAGTAAGATAAAATACTCTGTAAACTCTAAAAATGCCCTAAAATTCAGAGGGCATTTTTATTTGATAGCAATTAATCTAAATTTCAAAAGCTGATATGCTCCAACTCCACTTCAGAGTGAACGGAATACAGTATGCTGGTAAAGAGAACCAAGGCAGGACAGGAAAACAACAAAGCATCTAACGGAGTTTGTGAAGTATTGAACCCCATAATGAACAACTGGGCCTCATAATCATTAATGCCCTGCTAGTAGACTCTCCCTCCCCTCCCCAAAAGAGCATTCCACAAAAATCTCTCTTAAAATAAAGAATTTCACTCACACAATGAGTCCTGACTTTTAAATATAGACAGTGAATCATGATAGCCTAAGAGGCTATCAACTTCCATGTTTGGAAATTGGGAAGAGCAAAGAGGAGAAATGAAAATGGTAAGTACACACTTATATATATGCAGATTGTTTATAAAGGAAACACCCAGTAGCTCTAAGCTAAGAAAACAAGTATGGTTGTCTTTTTTCAAAAAGGTGAAGAAAATGAGGCTCAAAGATGTTCAGTGACTTGCCCCATGATTCCATAACCACTAAGTGTCAAGCCCAAGTCTTAAAATAAGAAAGAACCACCACAAAAGTGAATGTTGCAAAATTACTAAGAATGAGCTATTAGAAGAGATATTAGAAGACACCCCCCCCATCCAACTCATTTCCACAGATATGGAACACTGCCTACATATTAGTCCTTCTTTGAGGTACTTAGCAGTTTGATATATTTCTTTTTTTTAAAGCATAAAAACATTTGTTATATATGATGGCTCCCTTGGAATAAGTAGAAGGATCCTGGAAAAAATTTGGTGATGTTAAAAAAAAAAAGGCATCAGTAAAAATTAAAAACAAAAAGCAAACCACATTTTATGACTCTAAAATCTACTGTACTGATTGAATAGTGCCAGACCTTAAACTCTAAGGTGAGGGCATTGTTGAACTGTAAGATGGGTAATTTTTATTATTTTAAATTTAAAATCAATGTAGCAAAGAATAGAAGGAAAATAAAATTGGGGGAAAAGCATTCATAGACAATGTCTCAGATAGGATATGACTATGTTGGAATACTGCTATGATATAAGAAATGATGAGCAGGTTGATTTAGAAAAACATGGAAAGACTTGGACCTATGAAGGAAAATTCTATCCACCTCTACAGGAAGAAATGACAAATAGTAATATGCAGTGTATGATCTTACATACATGTATGTATTTATATATGTGTATGTATGTTTATATCCATCCATCCATCCAGCTATCCCCCTATCTCCCTATCTCCCTCCCTGTCCCCCCCTGCATTTAATTGTACCCAGAGAGGGGAGAGAGAAAGAAAAGGAAAAAAAAGTAAAAAGTGCACACAGAAGAGAACAAAAGAAAACGCAGAAGGAAGCAAAGAAAAGCTGGGTAGCTTTGAAAACTATGTTTAGTATTTTTTTTACATAGGTTTTCCTGAAAAGGAAATTTATTGTTTTATATTAAATCCTTCCATTTTCTGCCATGTACATAGAAGTACACTTTTTTCTTTTCTTATTTTGTATTTAAGTTTGGTTTTTGGGGGAGTGGGGCAATGAGGGTTGTGACTTGCCCAGCGTCACACAGGTAGTTAAGTGTCAAGTATCTGAGGCTGGATTTAAACTCAGGTCCTCCTGAATCCAGGGCCGGTGCTTTATCTACTGTGCCACCTAGCTGCCCCTTTTTTGTATTTAAGTTTAAAATGAATAAAAAAAATTTACATATAAACACACAATTGAATAAAACAAAATCTAGTTTACTTTCCATTATACTGTGTTATATTTCAAGAATTACTGGATGAACCTGCATCTAATCTCTAGTTATTATATAGTCTCTGCTTTTCCAAACGACATTTAAGGTTTGGTTTTTTTCTACCTAGACCTTCACATTTTTATCTAGCCTTTTAGTTCCAGATTTCAACTCCTGCTTCTATTTCCCAGATTTCTTTCAAAAACTTACACACACACACACACACACACACACACACACAAAATATAATTTAAATGTGAATCTTTCCTTTTCACACACAATGTTCTGACACATATACTATGTGCTTATTAAATGTGCAGTTTAAACTACTCTACCTTTCTCCTCATTTTTTAAATCTTTCTGTAGTTTTTTCATTCCATGCTCCCCGACTTGTTTTTTGTCATACTTTGTTCCACAGATTTCTTTATCCATCTATCTATGTGGTATATGTATTAAAGAACATCATAGTCTGAACAGAATAGGCAACAGATAAAGTTAAAACTAATCACGTCAAAAAACAATCAAGCCAAATGAATGTTAGATTTGACTACTGCTTAAGAAAAAAAACTTTTGGGGAGTCAAAGGTAGGAGTAGGAAGCTATTATTAGCAATGTTACTGTTAATCCCGATACAACAAACAAGGGTTGGGAGGTAGAATCCATTCCATAATGGCAAGTAGATGATGTTTGTATTTCAGGGCAGAAACAGCTAGTTTCCTGGTTAAAACTACACACCTAAGTTCCCCAGGTGTGATGAACTAAATTTCCTAGCACCTCTTAAATGACATTTTTTTTGGGTGGAGGAGGAGGAGGACGGAGCCTTGCTCTTAGTGAGGTCTTCTACTACAGTAAGTGCTGAGAAGCCAATTCTGTGAGGAACCTGAAGTCCTCTTCTAGGACCTAGTATCAGAATAGGTGGTTTTATACTCAGCTGCAGGAAATGGGAAATGTTGCTTTGAGTGTCTTCAAGGAGCTGAAGGAGAGGAAATGGGTGAGATGGAAGTGACCCAGGAAGCCCCAATAGGAGATGCAAAGATATAAAGACATAAGGACTATTGTGGCTTATTGGGCTATTACTTAATTCTTCTTTCAAACTGAGGTGATAAGGGTAGTTACACAACTGTGAGATGGATATGGGGTTCAGGAATAGAAATAAGAATATCACCAGGTGTGAGTAGAAGGTATCAGGGAAAACTATGTAGGAGAAGGCAAGGGTGAGATAAGGGGTTTTTGACACCCAAAATCAGATTTGGGAAACAACGGGTTGATTTTGTGGCAGAATCATTCCAATCACATAGGATGTGGGGCTTAGGGAAAAATCACTTTGAGAAGAATTTTTTCATTGCTGCTTAACATTTTTATTCAGATAAGATCTAGTTAAAATATCAAGGGCTGCCCTGCTCTGATCAATGGAACCTGTAGAACAGACATCAGCAACAGCAGTTAGGAAGCAGAGCACGGTCACAAAAAGGCAATCAGCTGAGGAAAATTACAAAGGAAGAGGTAACTTTATGCAGTACTTAGTACGTTTTACATGCAAATCTTACTCCTTATCCCAAAGCTACCATGGAGAGCTTACTAAAGTACAGTGCAGATAAAGCACTAGATTTAGTCAAAAAAGCTACTTACTACCTGTGTGAACTTCAAGATGGCACTTAACCACTCTAGACCAAAGCCACATTATCTATAAAAGGAGGAAGCTAGATCTGATTATCTCTAAAAATTCTATAATCCTGTGACAATGACAACATCCCCCTGTCCTGTTTTCAGGTTGTTTCTCCTTCTCTAGGCCATATTATATTTAAGATAGCTAGAAACTGCTAGGAGAGAATGCCCTTTGCTCTTTAATAATACTTTACCCTCTTCTCCATCAGTCAAAATGGAATGATGGAATGTAGAAATATTATTTGCAGGCCTAAGAAAAGAACAAATAATTTGACCAGGGAAAGAACACATAAATGAGCTAAAATGAAATAATATTTCTGAAGCATTAAGGACAGTGCCTGGCATGTAATAGGGCTTGTAACAAAGCCCTAAAAACAAAAGAAACTCTAAATGTACTGATTTATAATACAGAAAAAATTACTGAGTTAGGACTGCATACACACCTGCTCAGCTCACTATGGCCTAAATGTTGTGACAGGTGTGTGTGTATATGTGTGTGTGTGTGTGTGTGTGTGTGTGTGTGTGTGTGTGTGTGTGTAATAAAAGATGGAAAATGCTGCTACCCAGGATGAACAGAAGAACCCAGATTATGTGTTCTGTTATTAGGATATTCCCTCCAACAGTACAAATTAAAAGTTGTCCATGTCCTCTCATCATGCGCTAGGAGAATCCCTTCAAGTTGCTCAGGGCCTTTTCGGGACACTGACATCATGTAGGTACTGATGGACTATAGGGGTTGTCTAGTGCAGAAGTGTCAAACACAAGGCCTGCAGGCAGACTGCAACACTCTTGAACAAAACTAAAAAGGAACCAGGAAATACCACATACACACACACACACACACACACGTACATATGTACATGTGTGTGTGTGTGTGTGTGTAGAGACAGATATTGTTAAGTATTTCCTAGTTATGCTTTAGTCTTGTTCATATATATATATATATATATATGTTTAATGTGTGGATAAGTCATCTGTTGTCCATAGGGATTCTCGATTATGGTAGTGGCTATCCCTTCTTCTTGAAACTAGAAGGCTGGGGCAGCTAGTTGGCACAGTGGATAGAGCACCGGCCCTGGAGTCAGGAGTACCTGAGTTCAAATCCGGCCTCGGACACTTAACACTTACTAGCTGTGTGACCCTGGGCAAGTCACTTAACCCCAATTGCCTCACTAAAAAAAAGGAAACTAGAAGGCTCAGCACTTTGGTCACCCATTTCCCTAACATTGTGTCTCCTGAACATTGTTTTGTTGGTAATGTCTATTGATATCCACCATGAGTTTCTTTATTGTCCTTTGGGTTACCTGTAACTTTAAAGACTGCGATTTTATTCTTCATGACCATATGGCATCATTGGAAAGAAATTGGTGTTAAAAAGCTCGACATATGTTTCCAAGAAATGACTAGGGTCAGTAAAAGCACTGTGCAATTTCCTAAATGCAATCCAGACCAACCTGGTCTTTCTATACAGTTCTGGTCATTACCCACCTAAAATGTGTGTGTAAAATATATTTATTGCTTTGTGGAATACCTATTCAACTGTATATTATGATTTGGACAATAAATATTTTTTACACACTTGGTTCTGCCTATGTAGTTTGTAAGGCTGAATTCTCTCTCTTTTTTTTTTTTCAGGGCAATGAGGGTTAAGTGACTTGCCCATGGTCATACAGCTAGTTAAGTGTCAAGTGTCTAAGGCTGGATTTGAACTCAGGTCCTCCTGAATCCAAGGCCAGTGGTTTATCCACTGCACCATCTAGCTGCCTGTAATATACTTTGTATTTTACTTTTTTTTTTTTAGGCGGGGCAATGAGGGTTAAGTGACTTGCCCAAGGTCACACAGCTAGTCAAGTCATTTGAACTCAGGTCTTCCTGCATCCAGGGCTGGTGCTTTATCCACTGTGCCAACTAGCTTACCTGAATTCTTTCTTATTAGTGACTTCATTGAAGATCTCATCATCACTACAAGGAATCCTTCTTTCATTTGGATATTAAGCTAGACATCCTACATGTCCATGCTGGAGTAGTTAGGTGGCATAGTAGATAAAGTGGAGTCATTATGACCTGAGTTTAAATTTGACCTTGAGCTGTGTGCTGATGAACAAGATAATTAACCTGATCCTCCCCTTTTGTTAAATAATGATAGCACTGATGTCCAAAGGTTGTTAGGAACAAATGAAATAATATGCGCAAAGTAGTTTTGCACAGTGTTTGGCACATAGTAGGTACTATAGAAAGGATAGGCCCTATATGTGACAGTGGTAAACATCTTTGATAAATACTTATCTCCCTGATTAATGCCTCCCTTGACACTTATAATTAGGTTTGTTGAATAAATTTATTCCTATTGTTTATTTCTGCTCTTTCACAGAATTTTGTTATTTTCACATTTGCATGAGATAAACTCTGTAGCACTAAAACTTCTAAAGCTAGATTTTGCATTACAGAATCAAATGATTTAACATACAACAAATAAAATTCAATGACTGAACAAAAAACAATCAATCATGGGACCTTATAATCTCTGCACCTTTTAGTCAACTGCATGACTAAAAAATGTGGTCTTTTGTAGAGTAACATTTGTGAAAGCCAGATCACTTCCTTTCTGATACTTTTATCAATGATGTCTTCAATATGGATTTTTCTCAAAGATTATTTAAATAATTTAAAGTAGACACTTGGAAGTTACTGGTATGTTTACACATAGGAGATTGAGATGTTCAGAATTTGAATGTGGTAGATCCAAATGTCATGGAGAGCAGAGTTTGGTTTTTTTCTGTATACAAGAAATATATCTAAAAGTAACAGTGTATATAAAGATGAAAATAAGGTGCTGAAACAAAATTTACCTCATACCAGGTTATTTCCAAAAAAGCAGTATTTGCAATCTTGCTATCATATATAGAGAAAAAAAATACACAATATCAACAGAGAGAAGCAGGTAAATTATTCTTTTTTCATTTTCAGACTGTAAAGAAGAGTGATAGTCTTTTTTTGGGGGGGAGGGGGCTCTTGACATCCCTTATTTCCTTTATTTTATTCATACATTCATTTATTCATTCATTTATTCATTCATTTATTTATCTGGCCTTAATATACTACTTTATTATTTTCTAGTTACATGTAGAGATAGTTTTCAACGTTTGTTTCTGTAAGATTTCTAGTTTCAAATCTTTTTCCCTCCCTCCCCTCTCCCCAAGAAAGCAAGCAATCTGATATAGGTTATATATGTACAATCACATTAAATGTATTTCTGCATTAGTCATGCTGTGAAAGAAGAATCAGAGCAAAAGGGAAAAACCTCATAAAAAGAAAACAAAAAAAGTAGAAATAGTATGATGCAATCTGCATCTAGATTACATAATTCTTTTCTTCTGCATTTGGAGAGCATTTTCCATCATGAGTCCTTTGCAACTATCTTGGATCACTGTGTTGCTGAGAAGAGTCAAGTCTATGACAGTTAATGAACACACAATGTTGTTGATACTGTGCATAATGTTCTCCTGGTTCTGCTCATCTCATTCAGCATCAATTCATGTAAGTCCTTCCAGGTTTCTCTGAAATCTACCTGCTCATCGTTTCTTCACATTGATTTTTTAAAAAACTTTGTGTTCTAAATTTTCTTCCTCCCTCCTCAACCCTTCCTATGGAATCAAGCAATTCAACATAAGTCATAAATCTGGAATTATGCCAAGCATCTTCACATTACTCAAGTTGTGAAAGAAAATACATAGAATAACTTTAGCAAAAGGAACGAACAAATAAAATTATACTTCAATCTGTATTCAAATACCATCAGTTCTTCCTCTGTTGATGGTTTGCATTTTTCAAGTCCTTCTAATAGAACTGTGCTCATCATTTCTTTCACAGTTACTATTGCTAACTGTATTACCCTACATCCTATTCCCTCTCCTTGATATTTACTCTATTTTCTATCTTCTTTCACCCTATCTCTCCTCAAAAGTGTTTTGCTTTTTACTGCCCCCCTCCCCCAATCTGTCCTCCTTTTCTTCACCTCTCCCCCCAGCCTTTTACCCTTCCCCTTCCACTTTCCCTCAGGGCAAAATATATTACTATACCCACTTGAATGTTTGTTATTCTCTCTTTGAGCCAACTCAGATGAAAGTAAGGCTCACTCACTCCAACATTCCTTCCCCATTTTTCCCTCTACTCCATAAGCTTTTTCTTATATCTTTAATTTGAATTACTTTACACCCTTCCACCTCTCCCTTTCCCTTCTTCTAGTGCATTCCTCTTACCCCTTAACTTTATTTTGAAGATGTCATCATGGGTCAGCTAGGTGACACAGTGGACAAAGCACCAGCCATGCACCTAGGAGGCCCGGAGCCCAAATCCAGCACCAGACATAAGCCACCTCACCCTGTCTCCCCTACAAAAAACAAGGCTAATTGCTTTACATATATCATCCCTTCATATTCAATTCACACCTGTGCCCTCTAAAGTATATTCCTTTCAGCTGTCCTAATACTGAGAAGGTTCTTATGACTTGGAAGTATTATCTTCACATGGAAGAATATAAACAGTTTATCTTTGTAATGTCCTTCATGATTTATTTTTCCTGTTTACCGTTTTATATTGCTTGAGGGTCTTCTATTTGAAAGTCAAATTTTCTATTTAGTTCAGGTCTATTCATCACAAATGCCTGAAAGTCCTATTTTTCATTGAAACCCCATTTTTCCCCCTGAAAGATTATAGTCAATTTTGCTGGGTAAGTGATTTTAGGTTGTAGTCCCAGTTCCTTTGCTCTCTGGAATATCATATTCCATGCCCTCCAGTCCTTTAATGTAGAAGCTGCTAGGTCTTGTGTTATCTTGACTGTGTCTTCACAATATTTGAATTCTTCCTTTCTAGCTGCTTGCAATATTTTCTCCTTGACCTGGGAGCTCTGGAATTTGGGTATAATATTCCTGGAAGTTTTCATTTTGGGAATCTCTTTCAGGAGCTGATTGGTGGATTCTTTCCATTTCTATTTTACCTTCTGCTTCTAGAATATCAGGGCAATTTTCCCTGACAATGTCTTGGAAGATGGTGTCTAAGCTCTTATTTTGGTCATGGTTTTCAGGTAGTCTAATGATTTCCAAATTATCTCTCCTGGATCTATTTTCCAGGTCAGCTGTTTTTCCAAGGAGATATTTCATATTGCCCTCTATTTTTAAATGTATTTGGATTTGCTTTCCTGTGTTTTGGTTTCTCATAAAGTCACTAGCTTCCATTTGTTCAATTCTAATTCTTAAGCAATTATTTTCTTCAGAGAGCATTTTAATCTCCTTTTCCATTTGGCTTTTCAAGATGACTTTTTTCTCATGACTTTCCTGCATCAGTTTAATTTCTCTTTCCATTCTTTCCTCCACCTCTCTAAATCTTCCTTTTATCTCTCCTACTTTCTCTTCAAAGTCCCTTTTGAGCGCTTCCAAGGCCTGAGACCAATTCACATTTTTTTTCTGAAACTTTGGATGCAGAATCTTTAACTTTGTTATTGTTTTCTTCTGAGGGAGTATTCTAGTCTAGCTTGCCCCCAAATCAGCTTTTGATGGTCTGTTCTGCTGTTTTTTTCTGCTTAATCATCTTGATCCCCTATTTCTTGGCTTTTAATTCCCTCTTAAAGTGTAGTGTTGCTTCCAGGACACACTGTTTCAAGCTACAGCTTGGCCTAGTGGGTGATTGGACATTTTCTCAGCCTGCCTGGTCTGTGAGTAATCATGGCCTGCTTTCTCTTTGACCCAAAAACAGAAGTCTGATTGAAATCTGATTCTTTATGGTTGGAAGCTTGGCATGCCTGTGTCCCTCCCCCACTGAGTGGCTTTCCTTTGAGTTGGCTTGCTGGCTCAGAATGTAGGCACCCTGCCCCAGTTCCAGCAAAGACCTCAGCTATTCCCCCCCAATGGTCTTTGAGCAAAGCTTCAGAAGAAGCAGCTAAGGATTATGTGTCTTTGGAAGCACTGCCTATGTGAGGCTGGTCCTGCTCATCATACTGAGCTCTTCTCTCAGCCCGAACAGCAGGTGATCCCAGTCACTTAATTAAGCAGTCTTTGGCTGGAAAAGAGTTTCACTCTGTTCTTATGGGGGTTATGCTGCTCCAAGAGTTGTCTTATCTCATTATTTGTGGAGGTATGTGGACAGGTTTTCTGGAGCTGGGAGAGTCACAGCCTTTCTTCTGCTACCTTGCCTGCCACACCCCCCGCCCCAGTTTGTCTAATAATTCCTGAGAGATTTTTTTTTCCCTTGTATTTATTTATTTTTTTTTGGGGGGGGGTCATGTATTGTCTTCTCTTTTCATCTTCAAATGTTCTTGGAATAATCTGGCTTAATTGGAGCTCTTGCTAATCTGTCTGTAAACTTGTTTTCTCTTCACTTATTCTTACAGTTTTATGAGATCATGCTGCTGTTAATCTTCCATTATTTGCTGAAAGATCTGGTAAATTTATGTCATGAATTAGTGCTGTTCTTGGCTATCATATCTCTGTTTGGGTAGGGGTGAAACTAATTAGTGGCAAAGGTGGTTTGCAGGCTTTTTTGGTCTCATTATGGTTATTGATTTATATCAGTTAAATGGCCATAGGAAAGGGTGATAGTCAATGTAGATGTCTGTTCCTTTATCCATGCCCTATTTTTTTATTCTAAATAGCTGGTTAAATCAAGCCATTTTCCAGTCATGTCTGACTCTGATTGCTTTTTGGATCTGTTTTAATTAGATTCCAGATTTACTCATTTTTACTCTTATAATTTAGCATTTTCTTCTTTTTTTAAAAAAATAAGTTGGAAGTCTGGCCAATGTGGGAATTTGTTCTGCTAGACTATATTTTTGTAAGGGTTGTTCTTTTCTTGTGGAAGGGAGTGAGAAGATAATAATGCTTATTAAAATAAATAAAATTTTAGAAAAACAAGTGGTCTTACTGTACATAGGAAACTGATTCAGAACTGAGTTCAAGATACAGCTTCATGTTTCTGAGATTTGAACATAACCGTGTTGTAGTTGTTTAGTTGTGTGCAATTCTTTATGCTCCTGCAGAACACAGCATGCCAGGCCCTTCTCTTCTCCACTATCTCTCAAAGTCTGTTCAAGCTCATGTTCATTGTTTCCATGACACTACCTATCTGTCTGAGGCCAGATTTGGACCCAGGTACTCCTGACTCCAGGGCCGGTGCTCTATCCACTGCGCCACCTAGCTGCCCCACAAAACCACAATATTAAAGAATTAGCTTTGCAATGCTCAGTTTTCCTTAGAGACAACCTCTCACAGGCATACGTGACTATTGAGAAAAACCATAGCTTTGACCAAACAGACCTTTGTCAGCAAGGTGATGTCTCTGCTTTTTAGTATGCTGTCCAGATTTGCCATAGCTTTCCTTCCAAGGAGCAAGCATCTTTTAATTTCATGGGTGCATCACTGCCATCTGTAATGATCTTTGAGGCCAAGAATATAAAATCTGACACTGTTTCCATTTCTTCTCCCTCAATTTGCCAAAACGTGATGGAACCAGGTGCCATGATTTGTTTTTTTTAAAAGGTTAAGCTTCAATCCAGCTTTTACACTCTCCTCATTTATCCTCATCAGAAGCATCTTAATTCTTAATTACCATGTTAGCACCCCAATCACTGAAAGTATTCATGATATACAGGCCTAAGGCATCTGTGGATTCTATAAAAACTTTTGTTTCTTAAACTCAAACATTTGCCCAACATATTTTCCATCATCTCCTCCCATGCCCAATTCTCTACTGACATTATGGTATTAAACTCTATGTTAATTTAGTTTGGAAGCTCTTGAATACTTCAAAAAATCAGTCAACTTCCTCATTCTTTTGAAATAGATGATGGCAAAAATTGGGTGTGTCAAAGTCAAGGCCAGCTACTCATCATTAACCCTCATATCCCCTTCCCATTGGTGCCTTAAGGACTACAGCACTTGTGGACTGGGGACAACCTCCAACTCCAATGATCAAGACCTGATTTTCAATTAACAAGTGAGACCTGGATGTAGCCATTTCCTAGAATGTGGCTTCCCTCACCCATACCCCTATGCTCCTGCCTTAGGATGTCTCATTTTAGACCTTAGGCCTTCCCTTGTGAAGTTAAAATATGGAATATGTGACTAACGTGTTATATATAGATTACTGGCCATCTGACTCTTTTGGGAAAATTCTATACAAGTACCCAAATTGCTATAACAGTCTGAGACATTATCCTTCCATATAGCTGAAAGTTAATTTTTAAAATTTTTTCCTCCTAGTTTCATTTAAAAGTTTCATTTTATAAAAATTAAAACAATTCTGAAGAATCACCTCAAACCTACCAAGTTGGATGACAGAAAAGGAAAATGACAAAAAATGGAGGGGATGTGGAAAAACTGGGACACTAATGCACTGCTGGTAGACTTGTGAACTGATACAACTATTCTAGAAAACAATTTGGAACTATGCTCAAAGGGCTATAAAACTATGTATTCCCCTTTGACGCAGCAATACTACCACTAGCTCTCTATCCCAAAGAAATTTTAAAACAAGGAAAAGGAACTACATGGACCATAATAATTACAATAACTTTTTTTGTGTGTGTGGTGGAAAAGATCTGGAAATTGAGGGGATGCCCACCAACTGGGGAATGGTTGAACAAGTTGTAGTATATCATTGTGATAGAAGACTATTGTGCTATAAGAAATGATGAATAAGTTGCTTTTAGAATAACTTGAAAAGGCTTACATGAACTGATGCAAAGTAAGCAGAACAAGAGAACACTGTACATAGCAAAAGCAATTTTTTGTATTGCTATTCTCATCAATACAAAGATCCGAGACAATTCAGAAAGACCTATGATGAAAAATGATATCTACCTCCATAGAACAAACTGACTGAATCTGAATGCAGATTCAAGCATACAGCTATTTTACTTCCTTTCCTTGTGCTTTCTTTCACAACAGTGCTAATATGGAAATATATTTTACCTTAATGATGGGCAAAGGGAGAAAAGGTGGGAGAGAATTTGGAACATAAAAATATCAAAAATAGAGATTAAAAATTGTTTTTACATGTAATGGGGGGGAGGGGTAGTGGATAAAGCATTGGCCCTGCATTCAGGAGGACCTGAGTTCAAATCCAGCCTCAGACTGTCACTTACTAGCTGTGTGACCCTGGACAAGTCACTTAACCCTCACTGCCCCACCCTCCCCCCCAAAAAAACAAACAAACAAACAAAAAAAACCCCATAATTGGGAACAAAATGAAAAAGTTTAAAATTTTAAAAAAGGAGCAGCAGTTTTAAGGAGGAGAGCCAGGCCAGCCATATCTTCATTCTTCTCTAGGTTGCAACCCTGAATTTTCTCTACAATGTCCTAGAAACCTCTTCATCCTAGAAGCTCACTTGACCTCAGGACTACACACATGGTTAAATACCTTCTGCTGAAGTGGCCCCTCTCCTGCTTGGCTCCTTCAAGAATCTCCATTTTCAGGAGGAAGTTCAAGCCAGTTGTCACATCTTTATTCTTTTCCAGGCTCCATTCCTGCATCTCTAGAACACTGTCTACAGGGCACCCATACCCCCAATACCTTATTCCCTTCATTATTACTTCAGCTCCTTTTTAAGTAATATTTTTCTGCAAGGAATATCTTTTTATTTGTATGTTTGTGTTTCCATTATTTGGCAAAGTGCCAGACACACTTAATGAATACTTCTTAATTTTTCTGAGTGAAAATGTCAAGATGGATATTAATAATCACAACTTTTGGTATTGTTTCCAGACTAGGTTTCAAGATAGCACTCAAAATAATTTAAAACAGAGAGTTTATTCTTGGACCACTCAGTCAATTTTTTTTTTTTAACTTTGCCATCTAAGCTCACTTAAAAACAACAACAACAAAAGCCAGAGGAATCAAATAGGTTAAAATGTTTCCTTGCATTGGGCATAAGATTCCTCTGTTTCTGAAATGGGAAAGACACCATGGCATAGTGAATAGAGATGCTAGTCTATGCATAAGGAAGATGTGGCTTTAAGTCTCACTCTGGACACATGTTGAATAGGAAAATTCCTTACTTTCTCAGTTCCCCAAGCAATGCTTTAAGACTATAAGTTGCAGAGAAGGTACCAGTCTGCAGTGGTAGGAATTCCCTCATCAGGAATTTCTTCTATCTGTAAAAACAGAGGATTGTCCCCTCTTAACCCTGCCCCAAAGGGGTACAAATGATCTATTCTGCCTACTCCTATTCACCATCCAAAAAACCCCAAACACCTTCACCAGAAATAAGAATAGTACTACATATTATCAGACAATGAGAGATGATATAATTATTTGTAAACACCAGAAAAAAATTATATTGTAAACACTATTACCATTAAGAAACCAGCCCAAGTCACACTTTGAAAACCACAGCTCTGGATTGATAAATGCTAACAACATGTACTTTTCCATCATTACCTGTGGCGTGATCTGTTGTTGCATGCCTGACCTCATATTAATGCCAACGGGGGCAGATGCTGCAAACTGGTTTAAGATAGCCTGCCGATTTTGGTGTATCAACTGGAGAAAGACAGGGAGAAAATGAAATAACTACACTGCTACAAGCAAACATTAAGTAGCATAGCCCAACAGTTAATAGGGACATTTAATTTAAATTGCTTGGTTAAAGCAAAATTAAATGTTTTTTGCAAACCTATTTGCCAAAAAGGAGTAAATATCCAACAGTTACTAAAAACCCATTGAACAAAGAGAAGTGTTTATATTTTAGTAGGATATATAGGAAAGTAAGTGGAAGAAGTATTTTATGACTTTGAAAAAGGGCAAAATTTCAGATAATCAGAGAACAAACAGGGCCTGGAAAGGATTGTGGAGGCTGTTCTCCTAGTTCAACTTCCTTCTTTCAGATGATGAAAATGGAGACCCAAGGTCACACAGATAGTAAGTAGCAGAGCTGGGACTCAAACTCAGTGATTTCAAGTTCAATGATCTTTCCAAAGCACTATGATTCCTCTCAAAAGCTTACAATCTAGAAACACTCTGTCCACACACATGAACACTGCTATTTTTTTTCCCACCTCCTCTGATCTTACTTTTTCCCAAACTCTGCTTTCTGGCTTTCAACCTCATCATTCAACTGGAACCGGCCTTTTCTCAATCCTCATCCTACTCCTCTATGCAGTCTCTGGCATCATTCATTCCCTTTCCTACAACATAATCTCTCTGATTTAGGTTTTTGTGACACTGCTCCTCTCCTGGTTCTTCTCAAAGCATATATTCTCAGTTCTGTTTGTTGAATCGTCATTCTGGTCATGCTCATTAACTGTGGCTGTCATCTAAGGGGTAATCCTAGGCTGTTTCTTCTCTCTGTGCCATCTTGCTTGATGAACTCATCAGCTTCCATATGTTCAATTATAGTTTCTGCACAAATGATTACATGTTTGTAATACATATCAGAGATGTTTACATATTCCAGCCCTAGTCTCGAGTTGCAGTCTTACATCATAAACTGTCTCTAGGACATGTAGAAATGGATGTCCCATAGGCATCTTACATAGGCATCTTAAACTCCACGTGTCGAAACTGAGCTAATTATTTTTCCTACTAAACCCTCCTCCCTTTGAAACTTTCCTATTACTACTATGGGCCTACTATCCTAACAGTTACCCAGATCCACAACCTCAAGTTCTCACTCATATAGCCAATCTATTGCCAAGTCTGGTTGTTTCTACCTTTACAGAATTTCTCATTTACATCTCTACTCACACATTCACATGCTGGTACAAATCCACATCATATCATGCCTGGAATACTAGAATAACCTTGTGATTAGTCTCCTTTCCTCAAGTATCTCCTGATTCCAATTTATCCGCCACTCAGTTGACAAAGTAGATTTCCTAAAGCACAGGTTTGACCATGTCATCTTCTTACTCAAACTCCAGTAAGCCACTATTGCTTCCAGGATCAAATATAAAATGAGATGGCTTTTAAAGCCCTTCACAACGTGGTCGCTTCCTACCTTTCCAGTCTCATTTAATTTATTCTCTCTTCCTACAGTTTCACTGACTGTCCCCTAAGATTGGAATGCTCTCTTGCCTCATCTCTGCCTTCTGACTCTCCTGGCTTCCTTAAAGAGTTGCCTAAAATGCCACCTTCAACAGGAGGCCCTCTCTAACTCTCTCACCTCCCTAGCCAAAGCTAGTGCCTTGTCTTTGAGATGACCTTCCTCTTACATCATATATATGTTAAAGGTATAAATTTATGTATGTTGTTTCATTACAAAGTGAGCTCCCTGTGGAAAGAAACTATGTTATTTGCCTTTCTTTATATCTCTAGCACTTAGCACAGTGCCTGACCATTATAAACAATTAATACATGCTTGTTGAATGACTCTCTCCCCCCACCCTGACTCCGTGTTGCTAAACATGACTTAATTCAAGGATCATATGATGGTTTTGTTGAATGGAATTGGTGAAGATGAAAAAAAAAAAACCAAAAACATTTAGCTTTTGGCTTAATAGTAGATTCCTAGTTGGTGCTATCAAGGAAGTAGTTATCCCCTTGGTTAACTCACATAACTTCTTTGGAGCTCAGTTTCCCCATCAGTGAAAGGAGGGGATAGGACTATATATTCTAATAGATCTCTTCCACCATTAAAACCTATTATATAGTCCATGCTGATATTTGTGAAAGGGCTGAAAAGGTTTCCTTAACTTGAGAGAAGAAAAGAACATGGTTTATTCTGAAGAAGTCATCTTTCTAGGTCAGGAGCTGAGTATCAGATGCAGAGAGGCCTTCATTGTATCAGAAACAAGTAACCTTAGAGGTTAAATAGATGCCTATACTGTAGGATCCCCACACACACACACATTGTGAATATCCATGTTCAGAGAGAAATCTCAAGATAAAAGAGTAGAACAAAAGCTACATACAAAACATTAACTCATTTTGGAATGATTTATTCACTGAAGGTTTATTTTTGTTTTGATTAGTAGAAGGGGACATCTAATTAGAACCTAAGTTGATAAATAAATTAAATTTGAATTGGGGACAAAAAAACCTAATAACACCATCCATGGACAAATGTAATTGTCAGTTGTTTTGGAATGCAGTAAAACTAATTTGCAGAAAATAATAAGATCTAATACTCAAGTGTACTTTCAGGTGGTAGTGGACATTCATTTCTAAGGTTCCATAGACTATTTCTAAAACCATTACTTCATTATTCAATGGTAAAATAAGCCTTTATAAAAATAAACCAAAAATTCAAAGTTTAAAAGTAAAAGTAGGGGGCAGCTATATGGCACAGTGGATAAAGCACTGGCCCTGAATTCAGGAGGTCCTGAGTTCAAATGCAGCCTCAGACACCTGACACTTACTAGCTGTGTGACCCTGGGCAAGTCACTTAACCCCAATTGCCTCACCAGAAAAAAAAAAGAAAAGAAAGTAAAAGTAATAGTCAATTTTTATAGTATAGTCATATATTTAGGAGACAACACCTAACCCAAGAACTCTAGGTAAAATGATTTAGTCATTATCTCCTGAAATACACCTTGCTCATTCTCTTTTCTAGCTTTTACTGTTAAGCTGCTCACCTGAAATACCCTTCTCCTTTCTAATGTGCCTATTCAAATCCTACTCCTTCTTCACAGGTTGATTTAAAATATATTTCTTACAAGAAGTTTTCACTGATTATTCCAAACCACAGTGATCTTTAATGAATTCCTTTCAACTCAAAAGCGTTTTTCGATCAATGTTTGACATCTAGTTTATCCCTTGATCGCCATGTACCAACATGTCAGCTAAAAAAAAAATCCCAGCACAGGATTAATCAACAAGCTTTTATTAAGTGCGTAACAAATACTATTCAAAGACTGGTCATAGAAGGAAAAAGAAAAAACAGTCTTACACCCTCAGGAAGTTTATATCCCAAGAGAGAAGAGAACAAGTATTTTAAAAGGTATATATAACATACATGCAAAGAAAATGAGGGGAAGGAAATTGAGGCTGGGGAGACCTGGAGAGGCCTCCTGAAGAGGGTTGCATTTCAGCTGATTCTTGAAGGAAAACAGGGAATCTAAGAGGCATGGGTGAGGAAAGAGAATATTACAGGCATGGGTGGCAACACTCACAAAGGTCAGGAGAATGAAGATGGACCATAATGTGAAACGAACAGCAAGTAGATCAATATTTTCTAGTCCATACTGTATGTGGAAGGGAGTAATGTGTAAGCAGATTTAAAAGACATGAAGGGTTGCAAAGAGCTTTAAATGTCAAATAAAGGAGTCTATATTTCATTGAAAAAGTAATATGGAGGGGACAGCTAGTGGCACAGTGGATAGAGCACTGGCCCAGGAGTCAGGAGAACCAGAGTTCAAATCTGACCCCAGATACTTGACACTTACTAGATGTGTGACCCTGGGCAAGTCACTTAACCGCAATTGCCTCAGCCAAAAAAAAAAGGAAAAGAAAAGAAAAGAAAAGTAAAGTAAAGTAAAGTAAAGGTAATATGGAGCCACTGAAGCTTAAGTAGGGAACTAACATGGTCAGATTTATTTTTAATTTTAAGATTATATTAGCTTTTATTGACGCATATGTCTATAGTAAAAAAACAAAAAAAAACTGACATTTTTTCCTACACACAAATTTCTCAGGTTTCCTGGCAGATAACAGCATAATCCTATACTTGTATAATTAATGTTGAAAATATAAATGAACAAAGTATTACTATTACTGTATGCCAAATGAGTTCTCACCCTCTACTGCCAAGTATCAGTGATAACTATGAAACCATGTTTACTTGGAGCATTTCTACAGACAGAAGAAGTTAGAAATAATGTTCTTAATGAAGTTCTTTGTTATTTTAACCTAAGGATGTTTGGATACAATTACTTGATTCCATGGTATACGCTGTCTTTCATGGTATCAAGATTTTTTTTGCAATTTTGTTTTCTCCCTTCTCCAGAGTGAGTGTGAGTTGAGGGCTAAACCAAGATATATAGCATGCATGTGAGCAAACAGAATCACAGAACTGGAGTTGAAAAGTGACTTCAAAGGCCATCTAATCTAAATCTTTCATTTTAACAGATAAAGAAACTAAAGTCCAAAGAGATTAGGGGACACAAACAAAATCACACAAGTTATATTTTTTATGGTTATTACTGAATTCAAAGCCTTGCATCCAAAATAGTTTATCTGTACCCAGTCTTCCTGGATATACATAAACTATGGACTAGATCTTTCTATGGTACAGTGAGGAAAATGTAATTATAATCTTTTTTTCTTCTTCTTCTGGTGAGGCAATTGGGGTTAAGTGACTTGCCCAGGGTCACACAGCTAGTAAGTGTCAAGTGTCTGAGTCTGGATTTGAACTCAGATCCTCCTGAATCCAGGACCAGTGCTCTATCCACTGTACCACCTAGCTGCCCCTGTAATTATAATCTTAAACCTTCAATTTCCTATCTCCAAGAACTTTAAGGTCAAGAGAAGTTCAAATTTCTTGTGATTGTCATTCATATAATTGCTTACACAGAGTTGAAAGGAAACTCAAATGCCATCTAAACCAATCCTTAGCCAAAGTATGAATCCCATTTACATGAATCCAAACTGTGTGTTTTCTTTGAGGCTTACCTCAAAGAAAGGTAGTTGTATAACTACCATAATATCCTTAGGTCCTGCCACATATGAAGAGTTTTGCTGCACTCAGCTGAACACAAATGCTCACCTAGCCTCTGTTTGAAGCCTCTCAGTTGAAGAGGAACTTTCTGTCTTCTGACATTTTATTTTTGGATAGCTCTAATTGTAAGGAAATTTTTACTTATATTGAGTTGAGATCTACCCGCCTTCCAATTTCCCCCAATGGGTCCTAATTTTGTCTTCTGGAAACAAGTCTAAGCTCTTTTTCAGAAGACAATCTTTTAAAACTTTCAAGTCGCCACAACATTCCCTTTATTCTCTTCTGGATATGTTCCATTTGTCAATAAACGTTATAATATATAGTGCCCTGAACTAGACAAAATACTCCAGGTGGTGTATGACTTGGGCAGAGAACAGCAAAGGTATCAATTCCTGAGTAACTGTGGGTGAGAGCATATTAGACAGATATATTAATTAAAAACTCAGGTTTCTCTCATATTATAAATATATTAGAACTGAATTGTCATAATCCTATAAGTTATAGTTACTAATTTCGAAAGGTTTTTTATGCATCCATTCATTTATATGATTCAGCAGAAGGGATAATTAAGTGATGGGTTTTATAAATCTTGATAGTCTGTCATAGACTAGATACTTAATGCAGAAAGAAAGGAGGCCTTCCAGTTTATATCAGGTCTACAATGCAGTAATTTCTGTACTACTTGGGACATGACAAACCACCATAATATAGTTCTTTCTTCTTATAAAAACAGCATTCTTGCTCATTACTCCTGGCTATGAATCCTCTTTGATGTTCTCTGGAGCAGAGGTGATGTTTCATGTGGCACCTAACTTTGAAAAGTGTTTATCTTATTTCCTCACTAAACTGTAAGTTTTGAGAGTAGGAGCAACATTCTTCTTGACTACCTCAATAAAGGACTGTTTAATAAACAAAAGAAAAGGTAGTTAACACATTAAATTCTAGTGCCCACTTTTTCTGATGTCCCTAGCCCAGATGAACAAAGGATTAAACCAGAATAGTTTGCCTCCAATCCATGCACATCTCAAATTGTTTCCTGTCTTTTCCTTTCTTTTCCCTCACTTCTCACTCCCACATTCATTCCTACTTTCCCATACTATGTCCCTCTTTCTTAATTTTCATTTCCTCCTTTTTTCTTCTCACTTTCCCTTTTATTTTCTTATTCTAAACAGGCTATAAATATTGAACCAAGGCACACTGTTATTATTTGTTGCATTTATTGAATAGCTTTGTGGTACCTTCCCTGATTTAAAAAAATAAAAGTGAAAAGTCTTTTTTTTCCCCTTGAAACAAAACCAACAAGATTTGAAGAAACAAAATTAAATTACTATTTTTTGGTGGAACTTTTAGCTCTTCCCCCCTGAGCTAGTGATAAGGGGAAAGTTCATCACTACTGATTTAGGCTGATAAAGATAACAATATCTTTCTTTGATAAACACTGCGGCAATGGGCTCCATTCCATCATTAGAGTAGCTATTTTCAGAACACAGATAAGAGCTGTGAAGCTTTCTTACATTTAGAAGCAGGGGCAGCTAGGTGGTGCAGTGGATGAAGCACCAGCCCCAGATTCAGAAGGACCTGAGTTCAAATCTGTTCTCAGAACTTGACACCGTGTGTGACCCTGGGCAAGTCACTTAATCCTCACTACCCCACCCAAAAACCAAAACAAAACAAAACCAAAAAAAAAAAAAAAAAGACCAAACTGTTTGGGTTGAGGAGGGAGGGAGGAAGAAAAGTTTAGAACACAGAATTAGCTCAAAGACCTTAATCTCATCAGAGTGGGCTCAAGGAAGGAATAACATTCACACCCAAGTGGGAGGAGTAATCTATTTAATCTTAAATTTAGAAGCACCCACCAAGTATGTGGTACTATATAAATGTTATCTATTGCTGTTGTTGCAAGAATCACCTCATGGGTTTATTATAGGGAAATCTCTCTTTAAAGTACTATATAAGGGGCAGGTAGATGGCATAGATCACCTGCCCTGGAGTCAGGAGTGCCTGAGTTCAAATCCGGCCTCAGACACTTAACACTTACTAGCTGTGTGACCCTGGGCAAGTCACTTAACCCCAACTGCCTCACTAAAAAACAAAAACAAAAAACAAACTATATAAATATAGTTTACTTTGAAAATAATAATGAGAAGGATGCTATCAGAAAAACCCAGATGTGTGTGTGTGTGTGTATATATATATATGTATATGTATATGTATATGTATATGTATATGTATATGTATATGTATATGTATATGTATATGTATAGAGATATATAGATATAACCTATATCAGATTACCTGCTGTCTAGGGGAGGGGGGAGGGAGGGAGAAAAATCTGAAATTGTAAAGCATGTATAAACAAAAGTTGAGAACTATCTTTACATGTAATGGAAAAAATAAAATACCTCATACATAAAAAAAAAAAAAAAAAGAAAGAAAAACCCAGAAAGACCTACATGAGTGGATGCAATGTGAAATGTACTGTATACAAAATAACAGCAATACTGCAAGATGATCTGCTGCGAATGCCTTGGTTATTTTCAGCAATGCGATAATCTAAGACAACTCTGAAGGTTTTATGAATAATGCAGTCCATCTACAGAGGGAAAACTGATGGTATCTGAATATAGGTTGAAGGATAATTTTTTTTGTTAGCTCCTTTATCTTAAGTTTTGTCTGTTTTCTTTTACAACCTGGCTAATGTGGAAATGTTTTGCATATGTTCATGTACAGCTTATATTGAATTACTTGAGTTGGGGGGGGGGTGTTGGAGAGAGAGAATTTGGAACACAAAGTCTTAAAAAAAAATTTGATGTCAAAATTTATATTTACATGTAATTTGGGAAAATAAAATTCTAAAACAAAAGTACCCACCATGAAACAACAGTATTTACCTGCTGTTGTCCTTGCAACCTCTGTTGCAGTTGAAGTCTAAGTTGGTTGGGAGCAGCTGGAGGCCTATTCAGAGTCTGCCGGGGCTGCATGCCCATGTTAGTAGGAAAAGCTCCTCGAGGTGGTGGTACTTGAACTGGCATGGTTCCCATGGCAGGCTTTTGCCTAACCATGCCTTGAAAAGGACTGGGGAGATTAGCAGTAGGTGAAGCTGAAGAATAAGGCTGCGAATATAGGCTGGATCTTTCCTCCATCATTAAAGGTGGTGTTGATTGTTGTGGTTGAAATCTCTCTGTTAATACTTCCAATCCACCTCCCTGTTGCAGAAGAACCAGAACAATTTGAAAGTGAATTTCTAAAAAGATGTGACATTTGTTAACATTATCATCTTTGATCTGAATACAGTATATTTCCCAGAAAATGCCACTTGAACATCTCTGACCTTATTTTACACTAAAAACAAAGCTTTGGTTACTTGCTACCTAACTGCATAAAGAAAGCTGCTTTCAAGTGGAGTAACAGAGAATGAAAATACAAATAAAACAAACCTCTAAATCAGTGAAAGATCACTAAATTTTATAAAATGTCTTATGGACATGTCTAAGAATCATACAAACACCAAGAGAAAGATTCTTTGAACTGGAAGGGGACAGCTAGGTGGCACAGTGGATAAAGCATTGGTCCTGAATTCAGGAGGACCTGAGTTCAAATCTGGCCTTACACTTGACACTTACTAGCTGTTTGACCCTGGGCAACTCACTTAACCCTTACTGCCCTGCAAAAAAAGAAAAAGAAATAGAAATAGAAAAGAAGTAGGTTGGTAAAACTGGGATGCTGACATGAAATCAACTGAAGACAATTAAAGACAAATTATCTCAATGCTTCAGAAGCTTATTGTCAGTGTGAGCATTCTTTTCATAAATGCTAAATGAAACCATTCCACTTTTTAAAAGATGATCTGCTTCTAGAACTGGGGATCATCTCCAAGCCACAATAAGATATTAGAGGTTTATGTAATTCATTATGTTATAGTATGATAATTTTTATAAGAAGTATTAAATATAAAATTAGCTAGATAAAACATGAAATGGAAACAAAGTTTAAAAAATTTTGATCACCTATCCTTTTTTTTTTATCTGGCCACTAATCTTCAAACACTCTAAGCTTTATGGAATACCTGGACAAGTTTGTCAATTCCAAGGGCTCGGTCTAGCTCAGCAAGTTCAGTTTCATCCTTGCCACTGAGAAAGGATACCAGTTGATCAAGAAGAGCCTTCTCATCATTTCTTCCCTCTATTGTTGTTGGTGGGCAGAGGAGCTCATCTAACTGGGAGGTAATGCACTGGCTGTAGAAATAAAAAGACAATCAGCTTGAATAACTATGATATCAAGAGAAAATAATTTTTCACTTTGTTTAGGCAAAAAAAAAAAAAAGGCCACGAAACTTTTCTGGAAATTTGTTCAGATTGTGTTAATTTTAAGCAAGGGCAAAAATGTGGAAAACTGCCCCCAAATTATCAAGAAACAATTTAGTTCAATTTCATATTCATTATATTAATAAGATCATTTGACCATAACATTTAAAGAAGCTATACTTAATTCACTATAATTAAACTCAAAATAATGCTAAGTAACACCAATAATCATTTTTTACAAAGAGTACTTATCAAATGACAGTTAATATCAACAAAGACTTTAATGGGAAAAAATTTTTTAAACATGTCAACTATCAGTAGCATATCACTACTGATTTTGTTAAAATATCAATTTATATAATTTAAATAAGAAAAATAAAAACAAAAGCATTTGTTTTCTTAAAATATGAACCAGAGAAGAACCCACACACAGTTCAGTCTAACACAAAACTCAGTGCTTATATATCCATTTTTCCATTGTTGTGTGTAGCACTGTACTTAACATGACGCATTTCCCTAAAGTCATTTTATACGTGTTTCCTTATATATGGAGATTCATACAGAATAAGTTGGAGTTTTTAGAACTGGAGTAAAAAAGGGCACAAATTAATTCTATGTCATCTGAAGATGGAAACACAGGAATGGGAAGCAATAGGAGTTATTTTTAGACTTATCAGTTTCAGGAGCAGGACTGATTGCATGTTTTTGTAACAGGGAAAATCTGGTCCCTCCATTCTTTTAGAGAAAGCTATGTATATATCTGTCTACTCATCCAACATGAATTTATTGAGCACCTACTCTGCAAGGCACTGTAGTAGGTGATATGGAGGCTCCAAAGACACAGTCCTTAACCTCAGGAAGCTTACAGTATAGTGGAAAAGATAAGATACACACAAGCATTTTGTGAACCTTCATTCAGAAAAAATACTAGAAAGGTCACAACATGTAAGCTCATACATACCACTATGCAGGGACAGCCAAAGTCAAGTGTTGGCAAGGTCCAACTTGTATAAAAAATTCTCTTGATTCATCCCTGACCAGAATATAGAGGTGGTAGAAGGGAAAGAATACTAGGGAAAACTGGTTTATGGTACCCTGTATAAGCTTGGATAAGTAACACTATTCCTGAGAGGGTTAAATTACTTGCTATCATTTAAAGTTTTGTGTAACATCCTATTATCTTAGTGCTGTACAAAGGGACCAGATCACATTTTTAAAGAGAGATACAGGGGCATCTAGGTGGCGCACTGGATAAAGCACCAGTCCTGGATTCAGGAGGACCTGAGTTCAAATCCGGCCTCAAACACTTGACACTTACTAGCTGTGCGACTCTGGACAAGTCATTTAACCTTCACTGCCCACCCCTACCCCCACAAAAAGAATGTATGTAAACATTAACTACTCTCATTGCCCTGCAAGGCCGGGTGGGGGGGGGGGGGAGACAGACAAACAAAGAGAACAGAGGAAATATTTTATTGTAGATAAAGACTGTTCTTGCTCTATCCAATAAGTCAAATTCTGAGATCAAATCATCTAATCATCATTATTAGATATCAAAATATGACTTCTTGGATAGAAAAATGAAAAAAATTTAGTGGACATGAAAAATTTTGAAAGACAGTTTTGGACTCTGTTGAGTTCATTATCTGAGGATCAGGCTAGATAATTTCAAAAAGGTTGTGTAGCACATGAGTTTTCTTGGGGTGTGAGAGTGGAGTAGGGTGGGGAAAGCAATTCATAAAACTATTACTAAGGGCTCTAGGTATTGTGGTCATTATTGGTGGAAGCAGTCCTCCCTCCCCAAATGAAATCACAGATTTCTGGAGTATTAAAGTTCTAGAGAAGATAAGTAAATACCGTATAACCACAAAACAAGGGGTAAGCATAAAAGGGTACTTTTTGGAAAGGAACTTTGCACAATGAAGGAAATTTGCATAAGGGCTAGAATGAAATCTAAATTACAATTTTCACAAGTTATCTATAAAAGCAAAGGCACAATATTATTTAAATTTGCAAATTATAATAAGCATTTTCAGGTAGGAAAACAAGCAAATTTATACAGAAAAAGTGAATAGACTGTGTGAATGGGCAGAAAAGTCACCCTCTTTAGCCTTCAACTAATTATCTTTCTTCCTAAAACATGGTGTTCCTTGCCTGACCTTTCCTGCACACTGAATAAGTTATTAAATCTTACTGATTCTTACATCATAACTTCTCTTGGTCTACTTCACATCCATATCTAGGACTTTCCATTTCCACTGTTATTACCTTCATTTCCTGTATTTAATAATGGAACTACAGCAATAGTCTGACAGTTCTCTCTTGCATCAATCTACTATAGTCTGTTTAATTCCCATAAAGACCCATTTTAAGTATGATACTCCAATGCTAAAAAATAGGCAATTGTTTCCTATGATCTAAAACCCAAACCTCCAAGATTCTTAATTTGGCCCAAACTTACTCTTATAATTGTCTCTTACCAAAATGTCTCTAAATGAACTCTGTACTGCAGCCAAACCAGACTATTTGCCTTTCTCAAAAGACACTTTCTGGGCAGCTAGGTGGCACAGTGGATAAAGCACCGGCCCTGGATTCAAGAGTACCTGAGTTCAAATCCAGCCTCAGACACTTGACACTAGCTGTGTGACTCTGGGCAAGTCACTTAACCCTCATTGCCCTGCCCCCCCCCAAAGACACTTTCCCATTTCCTAGCCTAGAATGCCCTCCCCTTATTCTACTCCTATTGAAATTACTTTCATTCTTCAAGTTAAATGCCATTTACTTCATGAAAATTCCTCTAATCACCATAATTGGAAGGAATCTCTCTAGTCTTTGAATTTTAATAGCATTTTGTATTCTTCAAGTGATACTATATACTGTACTGCAACAAAAATGGAAGCTTCTTTGGTGAGTGAGCATAACTATATTGAAAAGAGTGCTAGATTTAGAATCAAAGGACCTACATTTAAATCCTGTCTCTACTAGTAAGTTCCCATTCAGACCAACATCTATAATCTTCTGATAGTCTACAAATCATAAAATATTACCTTAATGCAATACTTGTATGAAAATATTGAATAAAATAATACTTGCACATAATGCAAGTTTGAAGAATTAAGGAATGATTAAGTAGAGGATTTGAGGAGGACTGTTTCACCAGCTTTACTGTATACTACTGTAATTCCCTTTATGAACTTTATGGTCCAGTCAAAATGTCCTTCTGGCTGTGATTCACAAGACTTGCGGTTAAGTGATTTTTTTTTTAATGTCGTAAAAAGCATCTACCTAAAACCAAAAGCAACCACCTTATACAATGGGGATATGCTAGAATCTTTTCTTATAAAAACAGAAGTGAAACAAGGAAGCCAACTTTTCCTCTATTATTTGATATAGTTCAGGAAATGCTAATAATAGTATTCACAAGAGAAAGAATTTAAAGGAATTGAAAAAAAATTAAAGAAATAAGGATAGGTAAAGGAAAAGATAAAATTACCCCTATTTACAGATGATACGATGGTTTACTTGGGAAAACCCAGGGAATCAGCAAAGATACTGAGATAATTAATAGCTTCAGTAAAGTGGGAGGCTTCAAAATAAACCTTCAAAAATCAACAGCATTTCTTTATTATACTAACAATGACAGGGGTGGCCAGGTGGCACAGTGGATAGAGCACCAGCCCTGGATTCAGGAGGACCTGAGTTCAAATCCGACCTCAGACACTTAACACCTACTAGTTGTGTGACCCTGGGCAAGTCACTTAACCCCAATTGCCTCACCAAAAAAATTAATAATAACAATAACAATAATAATAATAACGACAAAATGCAATAATAGAAAAGGAAATTCCATTTCAAATAACTACAAAAGTATCTGGGAATCAAATTCCCAAGGCATACACAAAAGACTTGTACAGATTCAATTACAAAATGCTTATTAAAGAAATAAAGAACAACTTAAGTAGTAGGAGTAATATGCTCATGGCTAGGCCATATCAACAGAACAAAAATGACAATACTACCAGAGTTGATTTATTCATTTTATACCACACCAATCAAATTACCAAGGAAAAACTTCATGGAACTTGATAAAACAGTAACAAAATTAATTTGGAAAAATATCTAGAATTTTCAGGAAAATGATGAAGTAGGGATGAAAGACATAAAACTATATTATAAAGCAAAAATTATGGTTAAAAAAGAGATAGATAGAAGAGAAGCAGATCATCATCCAGCTTTGGGAAGAAGTATTTTTTAAAAATAATATTTTACTGTTTCCCTCAATTACATGTGAAGACAATTTTTAACATTTAAAAAAATAATTTGGGGGCAGCTAGGTGGAACAGTGAATAAAGCACTAGCCCTGAATTCAGGAGGACCTGAGTTCAAATCCGACCTCAGACACTTGACACTTGTTAGCTGTGTGACCCTAAGTTAAGTCACTTAACCCTCATTGCCCTACCAAAAAAAAAGAAAAGAAAAGAAAAAAGAAAAAATAATAATTTAAGTTCCATTTTTTCCCCTTTTCTCCCTGAGACAGTAAACAATCTGATATAGGTCACACATGTGCAATCACAAAAAAACATCTTAAGGAGATGTATTCTCTGGCCCGGCCCCCGCCCAGGAGCAATGAGGTCAAACTTAGGGTCAAACAGGTAGTGTGAAGTATCTGAGACCTCATTTGAACTCAGGTCCTCCTGAATCCAGGGCCTGTGCTTTATCCACTGTGCCACTTAGCTGGCCTCTGGAGATGTATTCTTTTCTTTTTTCTTTTGGGTGAGGTAATTGGGGTGAAGTGACTTGCCCAGAATCACACAGCTAGTAACTATTAAGTGTCTGAGGTCAAATCTGAACTCAAGTCCTCCTGAATCCAGTGATGGTGCTCTTTCCACTGAACCACCTAGCTGCCCCTGGAGATGTATTCTTTTGGTTTTGTTTTTTGTTTTTTGGCGGGGCAATGAGGGTTAAGTGACTTGCCCAGGGTCACACAGCTTGTAAGTGTCAAGTGTCTGAGGCCAGATTTGAACTCAGGTCCTCCTGAATCCAGGTCCAGTGCTTTAACCACTGTGCCACCTAGCTGCCCCCATGGAGATGTATTCTTAATGAAAAAGGTGGAGGCAATTAGAAATTATAACACTGATAACTGATTATGGTTTTTTGTTTTTGTTTTTGTGGGGCAATGAGGGTTAAGTGACTTGCCCAGGGTCACACAGTTAGTAAGTGTCAAGTGTCTGAGGTCGGATTTGAACTCAGGTCCTCCTGAATCCAGGGCCGGTGCTTCATCCACTGCACCAACTAGCTGCCCTGATAACTAATTATGAAACAGAAAAACTTCTTAATCAAACAAAGAAAAATTGCAAAGTATTTGCAACCACATTGAAGAATGCTCCAAATCACTAATAATAAAAGAAATACAAAACAAAACATCTATGAGGTTTTATCTCCCACTCTACAAATTGATAAAGATGACAAAAAATGGCAATAGCCATTGTTGGAGCTAAGAACTGGAAAAAAATTTAGATACCCATCAGTTGAGTAATAGCTAAACAATGAATATAATAGAACATTACTGTGATGTAAAAAATGCTGTGAGATGAATATAGAGAACCACAAAGAGATCTATATAAACAAAATAAAGTATGCAAAGACAAGAACATGATATACACAATAACTATAACAATGTAAACAGACGAATAACTGGACACCAAAAAACCCTCAAAAACTAAATTCATTTTTAACAAAGTTATGAAGCTCAAGGAGGAACCAAATGAAGAGAGAGGAGGAGACCCATGCAACCATCCACAGACAGAGCACAGGGGAGGAGAGGGATACTGTAGATAATAATAATAATGTAAAAAGAAAAGACATCACTAAAAACTTATTTTATAAAAATAAGAAAAAAGAAAACACATGACCTTGAACTATGAGAGAGAAAAAAGTCACAATGAGTAATTTTATTCCAAACCAGGTTAGCTCTGCAGACACTGGGGTTGGGGTATGGTCAGGAGTACATGATGCACAGTCTTCCATCTCATAGGAAGAGGCTGTAAAAAACGGTCAAGTGGAAGTGACAGACCCATACAGAGGTATCTCTTGGACTCATAATGGGATACTGTGACAGGCATAAGCCCTGGAAGATCTGATACCCTCTACCCAGTTTTAAGTGGCAAAACTGAGGCAGAAGTTTACCTGGGAATGGTGTTTCCAGGGGGTTGTAACAAAATTGGAGAAAATCAGAAGCAAGCAGAAGTGGTTTGGCTCAGACTCCTGAAGCATAGCAGGGTCTCAATTCCAGCATCAAGCCCAACCAACAAAGGAAGAGCCAAAGCAGGAATGCAAGAATTAAGCAAAACCTACAACTCTGTCAATATTAACCAAAGGACTTTCTACACAGCTGATAGTGGCCTATTCCAGCAGGAATCTATGGTTGCTCAGACCCAAACCCAGGTCAAGAACTTGAAGAATACAGTCTTGATTGTCTTAAGAATGGAAAGGAAGAATATAATAAGGAGGAAAGAGAAAGTTGGGGGTAAATGCCTCATAGAAGCAGGGTGCATAAGCAGACACATATATAAAGTTCTTTATTATATTCGAGATGAGACCTTTATCTGAGAAACTGTCCATAAAATTTACCCCTTCCCTCAATTTTCTGCTTTCCTTCTAATCTTGGCTATATTGGTTTTATTTTTACCAAACCACTTTACATCTCACAGTGTTCTCTTTATTTATAAGTCCTTCTTGTAAGTCTGATAGGTAATATGTTCCATATTTTAATTTTCTTATGATATATCTATCTTTAATATCCATTTTGACTTTATCTTGGTAAATGGTTAATTGGTATAACTTTAGGTTTGGTATGGCTAGCCCACCTTCCTTTGTATTTTTTTTCCCATCGGTTCTCTTGATATTCTTGGCCTTTTGTTCTTCCAGATGAATTTTATTTTTTTTTCAAGCTCTATAAAAAAATTTTAGGTAGTCTGATTGGTATGGCACCCAATAATTAAATTAATTTAGGTAGAACTGTCTGTCATTTTTATTATATTAGCTCAGACTATTCATGTGCAATTGATCTTTTTCCAATTATTTAGAACTGATTTTCTGTGAAGTGCTTTGTAATTGTGTGCATATAGTTCCTGGGTTTGCCTTGGCACGTAGACTACCAAATATTTTATATTGTCTACAGTTATTTTAAATGGAATTTCACTATCTCTTACTGCTAAGTTTTGTTGATCATGTATAGAAATGCTGATGATTTTTAATTTGTTCTTTTTCTAGCTTTTTAAGTTACATGCCCAATTCATTAATCTTCTCTTTCTCTTTTTATTCATGTAAGCATTTAGAGATATAGCATTTCCCCAAGAACTGCTTTGGCTGCAACCCATAAGTTTTGGTATGTTGTCTCATTGTTATTTTTCTCTTTGATCAAGCTATTGATTGTTTTTGTGATTTGTTGTTTGATCCACTCATTCTTTAGGATGAGATTATTTAGTTTGCAATTAATTTTCAGTCAACCTTTCTACGGCTCTTTATTACATGTAATTTTTACTGCATCATGATCTGAGAAAGATGCATTTACTATTTCTGCCTTTCTACATTTGACTGTGAGGTTTGTATACCCTAATAAATGGTTAATTTTTGTGTATGTGCCATGTACTACTGAGAAATAGGAGCATTCCTTTGCATCCCCACTCAATTTTCTCTAAAATTCTATCTACCTCTTTAACTTCTTTGTTATTTATTTTGTGTGTGTTAAGATAATGGAATGTGATAGATGAGATTTAGCAGATATGGGGCAGCTAGGTGGCGCAGTGGATAGAGCATTGGCCCTGGAGTCAGGAGTATCTGAGTTCAAATCCAGCGTCAGACACTTAACACTTACCAACTGTGTGACCCTTGGAAAGTCACTTAACCCCAATTGCCTCACTTAAAAAAAAAAAAGACACCACAAAGAATGATATGGATCGAGGGCAGCTAGGTGACACAGTGGATAAGTACCAGCCCTGGATTCAAGGTGACTGACTGGTGACTGGATTACTGGCTTACTTCCCTGGCTGGTACTTAAGGAAGTAATTGTTCTCAGAAGCGAAAAAATGACACTAGGCAATCAGCTTGAAGAACCTTCCATTTCTGGAAGGGGAACAGGAAGGAGAAAGTGGTCTCTTGGTGCCAGATGTCTGCGAGGTGGCAGAGAACTTCGGGAGTGGGAAGTTTAAGAAGGTTAGGATCGCCAGGTTATAGGAAATCTGTTTCTCAATCTTTCTCTTTCTTTTGCTATCTTTCAATAAACCCTTAAAAAAAACCCCTACACTCGTTTATCAGTGATTTTTAGTCAGTTTCCCCCCAAAACTGGGGGGACAGATTAGAATTCATATTTAGAATTTTAAATTACACAGTTGTTAGATCTATCTAGTTCTGAGAGGGGGAGGTTCAGATCCCCCACTAATATAGTTTTGCTGTCTATTTTCTCTTGTAACTCATTTAACTTCTCTAAGAATTTGGAAGCTATACCACTTGGTGCATATATGTTTAGTATTGATATTACTTCATTGTCTATGGTACCTTTTAGCAAGATGTACTTTCCTTCATCATCTCTTTTAATTAGACCTGAAATAAGAATTACTACCCCTGCTTTTTTTTACATCAGCTGAAGCATAATATATTCTGTTCCAACCTTTTACCTTTACTCTCTATCTCCCTACTTCAAATATGTTTCTTGTAAACAAGATATTGTAGGATTTTGGTTTTCAATCCACTCTGCTATTTGCTTCTGTTTTATGGGAGAGTTCATCCCATTCACATTCAGTTACGATTACTAACTGTATTTCCCTCTATCTTATTTTCCCCTTTGTTTATACTTTTCTTTCTTCTTTCACCCTATTCCTCCTCACCAGTGTTTTGCTTCTTACAACTACCTCCTTCAATTACCCTCTCTTTTATCAGCCCCCTCCCTTTTCTTTCTCCTTTCCTCCCCTGCTTCTGCCCTCCTTTCTAACAGTGCTCCCCTTCTCCTCTTAGCCTTCTACTTCCCTAAAGGGTAAGCTAAATTGCTTTATCCAAATGGACATATGTTATTTCCTCCTTGAGCCCAATCCAGTAAGAGTAAGGTTGAAACAATGCTCACCCCTCCCTTTTCCCCCCTATGTTGTAATAAGTTTTTTGTGCCTCTTCATGTGATATAATTTACCCAATTCCACTTTCCATTTCCTCTTCTCTCTGTATATTCCTTTTGTTCACCCCTTAATTTTCTAAAATATCATCACATACCCCCTATGAATACTTCTATCTCCCCAAAGAGAAACAGTTCTCAAGCGTTTTAAGTATTATCTTCCCTCATAGGGATATAAACAGTTTAACCTTATTGAATAACCTTTTGTAAGTGGTCTAATAATTCTTAAATGATTTCTTGATCTATTTTCTAGGCAAGTTCTTTTTCTAATGAGATATTTTACAAATTTTTTTCTATTTTCTTTGTTTTGAATTTGTTTTATTGTTTCTTGATGTCTCACAGAGTCATTAGCTTCCACTTGACCAATAAAAATTTTTGGGAATGATTTTCTCCAATAAGCTTTTTTCCATTTGGCCAATTCTGCCTTATAAGGAGTTCTTTTCTTCAGTTAATTTTTTGTTTTTTCTTTCAATTTGGCTAATTGTTTTTCTATTTAGAAATTTATTTTTCCGAATTATATGTAAAAATAAATTTTGACATCTATTTTTAAAAACTTTGTGTTCCAACTTCTCCTCTCCCCGCCCCCCCTCCCCAGGCAAGAACTCAAGCAATTCAATATAAGTTATACATGAGTAGTCATGCAAAACATCTCTGCATTAGCCAGGTTGTGAAAGAAAATAGAAAAAAACCAAAACTTCAGATTAAGGAACAACAACAACAAAAAAATTATGCTTCAATCTGTTTTCAGATACCATCGGTTCTTTCTCCGTAGATAGATTGCAATTTTCCTAAGTTCTTCAGAGTTATCTTGAATCACTGCATTGCTGAAAATAACCAAGTCCTTCACAGCAGATCATCTTACACTATTGCTATTCCTTTGTATAGAGTACATTTCACTCTGCATCAGTTCATGTAGGTCTTGCTAATTTTGTTTTTTAAAGTGTTATTTTCTTCAGTGTTTTTTCTGTCTCTTTTACCAAACTGTAATTCTCTTTTCATAGTTTCCTGCATTACTCTCCTTCCCCCTCCTCCAATTTTTCCTCCACTATTCATCTCTCTAACTCTTCCAGAAATTCTTGTTGTAACTGTGTCTAACTTGCCTTTTTTTTTTTTTTTTTTAAATAAAAGCTTTGCTTATTAGCTGTTTTTATGTTGATGTCTTCTGAGTTTATGTTTTGGTCTTCTAAGCTATTTCAGTTTTTTGTGGTCAAGGTCTTTGGTTGTAGTTTGTTCATTTTCCAGCTTATTTCTTGACTTTGAAATTTATGATAAAGTTGGGCTCTGTTCACCTATAGTTGGGAAGGCACTGTCTTCTCAATCTTCAGGTTTTTTCATGTTGTTTTCAGGAATATTTCTGGAGGTTTGCAATTTTTGGTCATTCTCAGATGGTGTGATCCTTAAAGAGGTGTGGTCACTGATCTTCTTGTCTAGACTCTGATCTTTACCCAGAAAAGGCCTCTGTACCCCTAGAGCCCCAATTGCTAACATTCCTCTTGACCCTAGAACTATGACGATGTCCCATCCCCTCCAGACCCCTTTCTCTCCTCTCTGTACTAAAAAAGCTAGTGCTCCTCTTTGCTTTGGAATTGCAACCAGGGATGCTGCTCCCTTATGACCAACCACAAGCCCTCCTCTCTGCCCTGGAACTGTCTGTGACCCAGAGTTGTGTATGGGCAATAGAGCTGCCAAATGGTGCCAGGCTTCACAATGAGGGCTAGCAAAGGGTCCACTGCAACCTCTTTCTGACCAGTTCTCTGACCCCCTTACTGTCTCCGTGCTGAGCTCTGGAAGCTGCTGATGCAGATATTGCAGCCACCTCTGAAACCCACTACAAACATCCTGCTGCATGCAATTCACACTGGCCCCCACTCCAGTGTCACAATCCTCTCCTGCCAACTGTCTAAGTTGTCTTATGCTAGCAAAATGTTTCATCTTGACCTTAATGACTGCTGCTTAAGAATTCAATTTGAGCTATTATTTCAAAGTTGCTTGGAGGGAAATTTTGGGAGAGTTCAGCGGGGTTCATGCCTCTACTCTGCCATTTTGGCTCTGCATTTTTTTTATGCTGTGAAAATGATTCACTTGTAAACATATTTTCTCTGAGAAAACTTGGTCAAGCCATTTCACTGATAGTTTTAAAGGAATGAATCTGTCCCTTCCTTGATGGAATATGAAATATTCCATCACATATTTCAAAATAGAGGTACTTTCTAAGGATAGATTTCTTTTAAAGGACTACTACAATAAAGAACACAAAAGTTGGGTGCTATATGCTGGAAAGGGAGATGAAAGAATTTTCTATCTTGTAGAATGCATAAATAAATAAAACTTCCAAGTTGCAGGAGACAGCAGTCAGTGGACCTGAGGGATTATTGACCTGAAGTCCCAGAACCATGCACATGCTCCCAAAATGTCTTGATTCTAAGTTAAGTCTTGAAATGATCTGAAAGAACCATTCTACTCAAGCACTGGTAAAAAGCCAGGATTAGATTAAGCAGTGAGTACATACAGGCATACCTCATTTTATTGTGCTTCACAAATACTGTGATTTTTACAAATTGAAGATTTGTGGCAACCCTGCATCAAACAAATCTGTCAATACCATTTTTCTAACAACACATGCTCACATCATGTCTCTGTCACATTTTGGTTAATCTTATAATATTTCAACCAGTTTAAAAAAATTATTGGGGGCAGCTAGATGGCGCAGTGGTAAAGCACCAGCCTTGGATTCAGGAGTACCTGAGTTCAAATCTGGCCTCGGACACTTGACACTTACTAGCTGTGTGACCCTGGGCAAGTCACTTAACCCCCATTGCCCCGCAAAAAAAAAAAAAAAATTTTTAAATTATTATTATATCTCTCATGGTGATCTGTGATCTTTGATGTTACTTTTGTAATTTTTGGGGGGTGCCACGAACTGTGCCTATATAAGACAGTGAACTTAATCTATAAAGGCTATATGTGTCTTGACTGCTCCACTAATGGGTTGTTCCACCATCTCTCTTCCTTTCTGGGGCCTCTCCCTAATTCCTTGAGACACACCAATATTGAAATTACGCCAATTAGTAACTCTGCAATAGCCACTAATTGGTTCAAGAGAAGGAATTAATCTATGCAATAGCCTTCATTTGTTTTCTTATTTTAAGAAATTGCCACAGTACCTTCAGCAACTATCAACATCAGGGCAAGACCCTCTACCATCAAAAGAAAATTATGACCCACTGAAGGCTCAGATGATGGTTAATATTTTTAGCAATAAAATATTTTTAAATTAAGGTATGTACATATTTTTGAGACAAAATACTATTACGCATTTAATGTAAAAATAAGTGTAAATATAACTTTTATATGCATTGGGAAACAAAAAAATTTGTAACTTGCTTTATTGTTATATTTACTTTATTGCAGTAGTCTGGAACCAAAACCGCAATATCTCTGAGGTATGCCTGTACTAATTAAAGATTAGTAAGAAAGGTATCAAGGTAGATTTAAGGGTATGATTTCTTTAATAACTTGCTTTTTAAGACTTCTAGATTCTTTAATAATTATGCTTTCCTGTTTAGTAGAAGTTATGTTTTTAATTTTTAAAAAGCATAATTGAGGGGAAAGGCTTGCTAATGTCTGTCAGTTAACCATATCTAAGGAAAATCCAGCTCTATGGACCACAAGGCCATAACCAAGGAACCACCGCTTACCTGGTGGCAACTTACCCTATTTGCAGGCAGAGTACCTAGGAAGAAGCAAACAGCCTCTTGAGTGTTGGCCTTGCAATTCTAATTCCATAAAGTGACAGTAAATGCCACAGTTACCAGGTCAGGCCATGGTCAAAAATCAACAATCCTACTGTTTAATATATTAGAGTAATGAAGCAACCTCAATTCAGTATAGGTGTGGGACTGGAACCAGGGATCAGAACCAGTAAATAAATACCACCAATTTTTCCTGAGTTCTTTGACTCTTATCATGCTTACATTGGCCAATGAACATATTTCAAAGGCCCAATAAAGACAGAAGACCACTAACAAACTGGAAGAAGTGAATACACAGTAGCATCTTCCTTTTCTCCCCAATTCTTTATACATGGCCATTTCAATACCCACACTGATGTTTCTTCAAACCTCCTTCAATCTCCTGATCTACCTCAGGTCACACACTGAAAAACTATATGTGAGTAATTCACACATCAATAAAACGAAATAATCTTGAACAGCTTCCCTATGAAGAATCTTTAGTGGTGTAAAGTTATATTGCCAACTTCACTATAATTTTAACATAGTCATCAGGGATGAATGTGGGGAGAAGGGCAAGATAGCAGTCTTGACTAAATAGAAAATGAGACATAGATAATATTTAGCCTGGAGTGGCAATGACACTTGGAGAATCTAGCAAAATTAGGATCAAACTGCTAATATGAAAGAGTTTTCAAACTGATGAGCAGCAAAAGGAGAAAAGTGAAGTTGGTAAAAAGCTTTAAACAATCTAATGTCAGTTAACGTTGACCAATTTTGCCCCAATAGTTGCCACATTCCAACATCATAAAAACTGGGCTTATGCTACATAGGAAGACCTAAGTTCAAATTCCATTGCTAAAATTTCTTGTCTGTCTGACTCTGGGAAACTCAAATAAGCTGCAGAACAGTTGCTCATTTGAAGGAGGGAATTTTCTCAATAGGAATAGCCTACAATGAAATGATGGGGCAGCTACATGGTTCAGTGGACTGAGCGTAGAGTGAGGAAGAATTGTCTTCATCACTTCCAATCTGATCTTATTAGCTGTGTGAGCCCAGGCAAGTTGCTTCATTCTTCCTGCCTCAGTTCCTCATGTGAAAAATGAGCTGGAGAAGGAAATGGCAAACCACTCCAGTACATTAGCCAAGAAAACTCCAAATGGGATCATGACGAGTCAGACACAACTGAAAAATGACAGAACACTCAAATGTCAAGTCAGGACCACAAAGCAGATACTTAACAAATGTTTGCTGAACTGAATTCAGTCATGTTTTACAGACTTGCTACTATAGATAGAAATTCTTCCCTACTATTCTCTCTTCCAAAATTCACTCCAATTCAGTTCATTCAGACACTGTAGACACCCATAGTCTACTCCCTAATTGAACTCCTTCACTGTGGCCTATGAAAACCACAGTAGATTATGAACTTATCTTGAACCTTTTTATCAATTCCTCCGACTATATCCTCTCCTAAACAAACTAGATTTTACCTTCTTTTCCTTCCATGCATCTAGACTAACAGGAGAAGATGGCTACCTATTCTTTGACCCCAAGTTCTAATTTGAGACAAATGATTTGTCACTATCATCATCTTTAATGTGCTTATATGAAGGCCAATGTAGTCTCTATACCTTCTAGGAACACTGCTTATATTCCTTGATGTTAGCAAAAAAAAATGAGAGGTTGGGTGAAAGTGAGTAGATGAATTCATTTCCACGAAAGTTTGCTATTTTTTAATACTGCCATTATCTTTGAAAGCTAGGAAAAATCACCTGACACCAGTTTTATTGTTTTTCTCAGCTTCTACTTCACATCTACTCAAATTCATTCACCAAAACATGGATATTATCACTTGCATAATATCATAAGATGGATATCAGAACTCCATATCTGAACTCAAATTTGGTGCTTCCCAACCTCCCTCTGACCCCAGACACCCTTGGTCCTTACCATTATATCCTTAAGAGCCTTTTCCAGTCAAACTCAGCTAGCTATTCTTCACTAGGATCTGCAGTAGGCTTGACCCTTTCTTCTATTTCCTAACCTCTCTCTACTCCCTGTCCAATTCTGCTTTACCCTTATCACTTCAATACTTATCTAATGAGTAGATTCTTTCAACTTTCTTACCTCCTACTGCTCTCATTATAATCATCAACAAGGTATCATTCCTAAAGCCTGCTTTCTCTAGCCTAGAGTACAGATCATTCCTGAAGAAAACCAAGGGACTCTCCTAACTTCAAATGGGCCCCTCTCATTCTCAGATGACCTTTTTGAATACTTTACTGGAAAGTTCAAGGTCAATAGCATGGATTATCACATCTCAATGTACTTTTGTATCTAGAACCATCTTCGCATGCCTCATTCTCATCTCAAAGGAAAAACATTTCCTCCCTTTTCCCCATCCATTTGTACTCTTGATTCCATCCCCTATCTCCCCTCCCTTTTTGGAATAAGGATCCTTTGATTAGCCACATCTCTCGGCAATCTTCAAACTCCATGTTGATATTGGCTGTCCTACAGAGAGAGGAATCATTGTGTAGTGGAAAGAGCATTAGACTTGAATCAGGAAAAACCTAGGTTTGAGTTCTGCCTCTGACACTAACTATGCGACCATAGGAAAGTCATAGCCTCTTTGAATTGCAGTTACATTATCTTTAAAATTGGTGTAATACTAGCATTTGACTATCAGGATTGTTGTGAGGATCATTAAATGAGGTAATGTAAAGAGAGAGGCTTGCAAACCATAAAACTTGACATGTCAGCCATTATAATTTTTCATGCGCTGTGTGACCATGGGCAAGTCACTTAACCCTCATTGCCTGGGAGGGGTGGGGACAAGATAATTTTTCCTGTGTATACTGATATGCAGGTCTCATACAGGAGAAAAAAATATATTGTATAAGATCATAAAACTAGCTTTAGAAGAAACTTTAGAAGTCATCTAGTCTAACCCCCTCTCATTTTACAGATGGGGAAATTGATGCCTAAGGAGGTTGTCATTTGTCCAAGCTCATGCAGGTAGTAAGTACCATAGCTGCAATTTGAACCTAAGTCCTTTGATTCAAATCAGAATAATCTTTCCATTGCACCAGACTGCCTCTTAGTCTAAAACAGCTGCCTCGACTCCTCACTACCCAGTCAATATTTAATTCCTCATAATCTGGTTTCTGTTTCTACCATTTTATTAAAATTGTTCATTATGAAAATTACCAGTGATCTTCTTAGTGTCAAACTGAATGAATAGAACCTCAGAGATCATGTAGTCCAATACACAACTGGAAAGGAATGCCCTTGACAACATGCCTGGAAAGTCTCCACTCAGTCTCTGCTGGAACACTTCCAGTGATATGCTAGTTGCTGAGAAGCCATTCTACTTTTTAGACAGTTAACTATTAGGGATATTTTCTTTACAGTGAGAGAAAAAAAAAAGTGCCTCTCTGCAACTTCTACTCTTTTTTCTTAATTTCTGTAATAACGTCCAAGCAGAACAAGGTTTAACCCTCTTCCACAAAATAGCTCTTAAAATATCTAAAGACCACTATATGCCACTACCCTCTCCCATGTAATTCTTGTCTTCTCAAGGATAAATCCCAATTTTTCATTTGATCCCAATTATCTTAAGCTAATCAATAATTAATAGCCTTTGAAAGTCTTGGATATTTTACTTTAAACCATCTCTTCCTTGATTTTCCTGGTTCTTTTCTTTTCTTACCTAACCACATTATTTTGACAATTGTGGTACCCCTCTATTTTCTTGTTCTGAATGTTTCTCTTCTTACCCACTAAATGTCAAATTCCCTAAAAGCTCAGTTTTTGGTCCTCTGCCTAGAATTTTCTCTAAAAATGTATGCTCTCAGAGAGGTCACCCAATTACTATAGGCAAATTATTCATAAATCTTTATATGTAACCCTAATTTCTTTCTTGAATTACAAATCAGCTGTTTGCTGGACATTTCTACTTGACTTGATAGGTATTGACACAAATCTGGCCTATCTGAAATGAAACTCACTACCTTTTTCATCAATACGGAAGGGATCCACCCTTATCTCCAATCAATTCAACCCAGTGATGACTGTGGCTCACATCATATCATAGCACATTCTGTTTATAATACTTACTTTTTGTATCTTTTATTTGGCACTTAAATACTCTACTTTATGTTACCACAGATCTATATATAAACCTAGTTTCCCCTCCTAGATGTTTTTAGCTCCCAAATGGCAAGGACTGTATTATATGTTTTGTATGCCCTTCAGCATTTACACAGTGCCTTAGACAATAAGTGATTCAATTAGTTATATCACAGTTGTATAAAAATACAGTGTTCCATTAATGGCGTTCATCCTTAAAAAATAATTGAACGGCTGAATACTATTTGATTTATTACAGGTTAGTTGTAAAAGTTGGTTTAAGACAGGTTAAATTCCACTTGCTACTTACTCTTCTGGTTTATTTAGAGGTCCTTGATTCAGAGGTCCTTGATTCAGAGCTGTTATTGTGTTATTTGCCCATGGAACCTGGTCATCTATTCCTGGCTGCCCAAACTGATTATCTAGACCACTCAATTCAAGCTCAGGCAATCCTGAATCAATAAAAACAGGAAGTCAATGTCACAAAAAAAGTGGAAAATGTCACAAAACTCTTTAAAAATACTTCATTAAGGAATTTAACAAGGAAAATAAGACACCACCTCCTTATCCCCAATCTTTCTCCCTTCCTCATTACCTACTCCTCTGCAGATTCTTGTCTTCATCTTGACCAGGCCACATCACACACTCCCCTCCCCTCTTTTATACATTCTCCAATTCTGTAATATAGTCCCACAAAAAACACTGATTTACTTTTTAAGTGGGTTTCTGGAGATGGGAGGGTGGTGGTGGAAAAATTCTGAATAAGCTGAAGGTAGATGTTAGTTCATAATTTTTTTAAACCCTCTTTTGGATTTCTGTTGTCCTATACCATCAAGACACCTTAAGTTACTTTAACTTGGAGCATAATTTTTGCTTTGGAGAGATTGTGAGAAATAGGAAAAAAAGGCCTTATCTTCTATATTGCTGGTTATGTGACCCAGAACTCCCTTATGTACCTTTCCTATTTATTTAGAATTAACTCCCCGTTAAGTTCTGTGATCCAGTGAAACCAGCCTGTGTTCTTGCTCACAGAGGATATTCTATCTTCCAACTTTACCCATTTATCCCTCCCCCCATCTTTAGAATCCTTTCCTTCTTCATCCCTATCTCTTGGCTTCTCTGACTTCCTTAAGATCCCAGTTAAAATCCAATCTTCAGTGACAAGCCTTTCCTGGTCCTCCTCAATGACAATCCCTGTCCTCTGAGATTACCTCCAATTTATCCTCTCTGTATTTCTTGTTTCACAAAGTGGTTTGCATGCTGACTTCTTCATTAGAGCTCCACAAGGAGAGAGGGTCTGGGATTTTTCAGGAGGACTTCCTTTGTGTTCCCTCAGCACTAAGCACCATGCCTGCAACACAGCTAGTACTTAATAAATTCATGGTGATTTAATTTCTTGTCCTGGTTCTGTTCACTTCACTCTACATCTCCTTCTAGGGCTAGACTGATCAATAGCCTTTGCTAAAGGGGGACCACCACCCTGACCACTTTAGAAACCAGGGACAACATTACCAAGTGCCCATTGCAAAACCTCTTTGATACAGTGCCCTTTACTATTCATTTGCCATCCACTACTATTTCTTATAATTTTTCCTATTTGTGTCTTTATCCCTGTGAGAATATCTCTCCATGTAAAGAGCAAAATATTCCCACAGCTCTCCTATTCTCTGATCCTCATTCACTTCAACACTACTCCACTAATGTCTCTCTTTAACTATATCCATTGTGCTCTAAGGAATTCACATTCCATAATGAACAAAATCCCCTTTATACTAAACCTCTTTCACTCACACTCCATTCCGTTTATTAGTCTCTGGCTCCTTCCTGACAAAACTACATCCCTAGTCAACTGCATGTACATTCTCTCATAGAGTGATCCAACAGAAGTCAGAATACTCCACACTCCCAACTGCCACTTACTGATTCTTCCTTTACTTCTATCATGGCCTTTATTCACCTTTCCTTCTGCTAAAAGAACCCTCCCTCTAAAAACATCTTTTATTTAATTAATTTGTACTTATTCTTTTATTTTCTTTAAATTTGTATCCATAGCACCCAACTGTGAGAAAATAATTATTAACAATGGATTTCTTGGGGCAGCTAGGTGGTGCAGTAGATAAAGCACTGGCCTTGGATTCAGGAGTACCTGAGTTCAAATCCAGCCTCAGACACTTGACACTTACTAGCTGTGTGACTTTGGGCAAGTCACTTAACCCTCATTGCCCTGCAAAAATAAAATAAAATAAAATAAAATAAAGGATTTCTTGGGGGGACCCAGAGATCAGTTTCTCAGTCTTTTCTAACCCCCACTCCAGAAAGTCCAGTTCTGGAGAAACTTCAGCAAATCTAGTCTGAGGCAAACCCAATGAAGGACCTAGCTCAGTGAAGAACTGATCAAACCATACCAAGATAATAGACATTTCCTTAATCAACTTGAATTAGGGTCTTTTCCCTGATGTCATCTATAGAATTCATTTTAATGTGGACCCCCTTCAAATAATTTCAACCAATGGATTGAAAGATGCTAATCAATTAGCTTTGATGAATGTATAATGACCCACCTCTATCTAGAGAGGATAAGAACCCTGTGAGGATGCCAGGAGCCCTCTTGGCTCTCCCTTTTAGGACAGCATAGGTTTTCTAGGTCTTGTGAATTCTCTTGTGTCTCCTTGAGACCACAAGCTGTCTCTCTTGAGAGACAGCATGGGTTGTTTGGGCTTTTCTCCAGCTCACACTAACTGCCATGCTGAATGCTCTCTCCCTGCTTTCTCTGCCATGTGGCCTGAGACCACAACACATGGTCAATGCTTTACTGGTATAATGTATTAATAAATAATAATATGCTCACCACCAAAACTGATATTATAGCAATAGCATTTATTTTTTAAAACAGACAACACAATCCTTGGCACATAGGAGACCTAAAATAAATGCTTAATCCATAGAATTCTCATAGTACAATAATATTCCATTACATTCATATACAATTTGCTTAACCATTTAGCAATCAATGAGCACCCACTTTATTTACAATTCTTTGTTATAGCAAAGAAGTGCTGTTATGTTTTTTGTTTGTTTGTTTTGTTTTGTTTTTTGCGGGTCAATGGGGGTTAAGTGACTTGCCCAGGGTTACACAGCTAGTAAGTGTCAAGTGTCTGAGGCCAGATTTGAACTCAGGTACTCCTGAATTCAGGGCCGGTGCTTTATCCACTGAGCCACCTAGCCGCCCCCTCTGTTATGTTTTTGATGCACATGGGTCATTCTAAAATCTCTTTGGGTTATATATCTACTAAAAGTATTACTTGGTGAAAGTGTGGGCACAATTTAACAACTTTTTTGGCCACTAGGTGGTGCAATGGATAGAGCCCTAGACTTGGAATCAGGAAGACCAGAGTTCAAAACTAGCTTCTAATTTAGTGTGACCCTTAATTTATAACTGATATGACCTTTAAATATATGACTTAACTGTAATTTGCCTCAGTTTCCTCATCTGAAAAATAAGCTTATTAATAATAGTTCCCTATCACTGTTATTGGGAAGATACTTAGCATACTGCCTGGCACATAGTGGGCCCTTTAAAAACACTTAACTTTTAATTTATAATTCTAAATTCTTTCACAGAATGGTAGCATCACCTTTCAGTCCCATTAGCAGTGTATTAGTATACCTACACTCCCATAGTCCCTTCACCATATTGTACTTTACTATAGCATATTGGCGTGCCTATCCTCTGGTAACTCCTAGAACATTGTTTTTTTCAGCTTTGCTAATCTAGTTTGCAATGTGAATTGTTTTCATTTGCATTCCTATCATTATTATTAATGATCTGAAGCCTTTTTTCATATGGTTGTTTGTAACTTGCTTTTTTAAAAAAACTACCTATTATCTTGTTTTCATATTCTCAATTAACAATATCTAGGAAATTAGATCTCCATCAGATAATTTTGCAGTAAAGATTTTTTTTTCTCCCCTGGTTGTTTCCCTCCTAATTCTAAAAGAACTTTTCAATTTTACACAATCAAAATTGTCCATTTTATTTCCTATGATGCTCTCTATCTCATGCTGGGCTAGGAGCTCTTCTCCTTTTCCACAGTTGTGAAAGGTATACTTTCCTGCTCCTCTAATTGGTTTATGAAATGACCTTTTATTTTTAGGCCATGTATCCGTTTGGAGATTTTTGTAGTATACTGTGTGAGATGTGGTTCTAAATCTAATTTCTGCTGGACTGCTTTCCATTGTTTCTGGAAATCTGGCAAATAATGAATGATTCCTCATCCCAGTAGTTGGGAGCCCTTGGGAATTATCAAATACTATGCAACTATGTTCAATTGTGTCTCTTTCTTATATAAATTTAACAGGTCATGTTTCTGAAACCACAAAGTTTAAAAAAATTGTTTTTGGAGGAACTCCATAAAACAAGTTAAAGAATATCACTTCTTCCATTTTATAGATGGGTAAACTGAAGTCCAGAGTACTGAAGTAACTCATTCAAAATGCCAAAGCTTAATAGGTTTCAGAGCCAGAATTCTCACTCAGGTCTTCTGACCTCTAATCTGATACTATAGACACTATAACTTAATAGGTTTGCAAATCATAAAGTATAGAAAACATCATTGATATAGTCCCCAAATTCAGGGCCTAAAGTCACAACTAATCACTATTAATTATGTGTATCTGCCTGTCTGCATTTAAATTTTTAGATCACCATATTCTTTTCTATGAGTCTCTGGATTTGCCAACAAATACTGAGTGACTACTAGACATGCAACATAGGCAGTATTTATCATGCAATCCCAGATTTCAAAACAAATTTATTAGAAAAAAGATTTCCAAACAAATACATTCCTATTCAGGTATTTGCTTTAGTTCAGGTATTTCTTGCACCTAGCTTCCACCAAAGATATCAGGGGAAAAAAAAAGTGATTTCTTTTGTCTGATAAAAAGCAATATGTGGATCATTCCTTTTTTTTTTTTTAAGTGAGGCAATTGGGGTTAAGTGACTTGCCCAGGGTCACACAGCTAGTGAGTGTTAAGTGTCTGAGGCCAGATTTGAATTCAGGTACTCCTGACTCCAGGGCCGGTGCTCTATCCACTGCGCCATCTAGCTGCCCCTGGATCATTCCTTTATTAAGAGGATCTAACATGGAATCAATTGGACTATTTCTCATTTTGTCAAAAATTTGTTTTCTGCTTGGAATTTTTTTCCTGTCCCTCATGTCAAAAACAAGTCTTATTAACAAAAACTGGAGAATTCTTAAAAAAAATAAATGTGTAAATTTTATTGACAATATAAATACTGTCTTATTTTTAGATGAAAAATACAAAAAGCTTTCCATGTAGCAAAGTTAATTATTATTCTGCAGTTAATGCCTTCAATCACTGTATTTGTTTTTTACTGGCAGAGCCAGTATTTACTCTATTCCCTATATTTTATAAATGAGGAGACAGGCCCAGAGGGGAAATGACTTGCCTAGAGTCAACCTGCTGATTCCGGTGGGGAAATGTATTTCCCTGTATCAGACAGAGGTTAAACACTTGACTTTTTAATTCATAAAAACATGCCACTGTGTTGTTAACTTCTAGTCAGAGAATTTAATCCATTCTTTTACCAAGGATTCTTCAAATAATATCTCCCTCTATATTTCCAACTTCCTTATTAACTCAATTAAAAATAAAGAATCTGGTATGTTTGACCACAAGGATGTAAGATTTTATCTCTCCCACCCAACAATGTGAAATGGGTACTAGGGGGTGTCCTGACTGGGAGCATGAGAGCTACCTTGCCTGATACTGACATAGCAGGTTTAGAGACTTTGCTAAGATAATTTAAAATGCATTTAGATAAACCAAAATCAGTAAATAGAACTCTAATATATCACTTCTGTTACAGTATTAGTTGACATTTCACTCACATGAGCAAAAGTTCCTAAATGCCTAAATGCCACCATGTACACCCCCTTCAGAAAACATTTTTTAAAAACTCAATACATACTATTCAGCCTGGGAGGAGGTCTGGTTGGGGTAGACTGAAGGGCAGTTGGCAGGATTTCTGATTTGATGGTCACCCCAGTGCCTCCGCCTTCCATCCTTTCTGACTCACATAAACCTGGCAGTTGTGATGCCTTCTCCAGCGTCGGCAATAATGGATCAAACTGGTCAAGGTCAGCTGGAAACTAAGATGGGAAAGCAAAGTCAGAGGTTATTGTAATCTCTACCCATTCATCAGAAACAATTAGCTTTACTGCATTCTTCCACTTTAGGAATTAAGTATGACTGAGAGTCTTTCTGAAAGAAGATTCTCCTCCCCAGTAGCTTTACCCTTCAGTCACCTCTTGTCTTTGTTTCCCAGTTCTATTTCTTTTAGGCTACCTATAAATAAATAAGACAGGATTCTCTCATTGGTAAAAACCCTTTACTTCAGTCTACCATGTTGTCAGACAATTGTACTCAATTTCTTACCTTTCATAGCCAAATTTCTAGGCAAAAGCCCTATGAGCTTATATCTCCCTTAATTATTCTCCAGCCACTTGTTTCTCAACCCCAAGCAATATAGCCTCTGATCTCACTAATTCAATGCTAAAATTCTTTCCAACTTTATATATTTCTTTTTGACTTATCTCTATTATTACTCCATTTTCCACCAGCAGCTTTGCTTAGCTTGACTCTTCAGAACAAGATGAACAACATCCAGGATAAGATGATCACCCGAAATCTCATTTTCATGAAGAACTCAGGTTTTGATACACTATACTTTCTCAACTCATCCTCAATTTCCATCACCCTCTGATTGGGGGGATGGAGGAAGAAGCACTAAACTCCTCCCAAAGTCTTTATAGAGGATTCCCAACCTTCCTGGAAACTCCATATTCTATCAGCTGTTCTTCTTGGCATCAATCCTGAGCCAGGTACCTCCTAGTTTCTCCCCCCTGCCCCCAGTTTTTCAATTGAAACAGGTGAAATAATGAGATTGATTCTTTGTCTTTTTTATTGAACCTATTTATAGTTAATTGATTTTGTTCTATAACTGCCCAATTCATGACTCTTTACCTCTGAATTTATTTCAGAAATTCAGATGGCCTGTAATCAGTTAAGTTTAGAAATCCAGTTCTCTGGTTAATCATAGTTCTATTCTTGTGTCAAGAAAATCTATTATTACCTTTGAAGGAAGAAAATGGATACCAGGGAGTCTGGTCTAGTATTTTTATAAAGCCAAGCTATCCCTTAAGGATGTCTGGTTGGTTAACCAAATAAGTATGCACCCCTATCCCATACCTTGTAGATGGGCTCAAACAACAAACACATCTTAGTTCACAGGAGGGAAGAAAGAGGTTGTTGTTTATACCTCACTTCCAATTTCCAACTAATAATACCCCCCCACACACACACACACACAAACCTCAGCAAACCATAACAAATCATAACTTTCCATCTCTGAAGTCCTATTCTTTGTTCTGCATTTTCCTAAAAATTATAACCTGTCTCTGGGTCTCAGCTTTGCTGGGGAAACTGAGACCATATTTATTGGGAAATTCACACTTTACTAATGAATTGATCAAGTTCACAACTTTGTGCTTGTCTACCTTAATTTTAAACTGTTACACAGGAATTAGCTATTTTTATTTGTATCACCAGTGCTTAGCACAGTACATAGCACATAGGAGGTGTTTGTTAAATGTTACCCTCTTCACCATTCAGTAAAGTGCAGTGTCTTCCAGCTATCTCCAAGATGAAATATAAAATGAAATGTTTAGCTTTTAAAGCTTTTTATAACCTAACCTCATCCTACCTTTGCAGTCTTTTTATTCACCTCCTCAGTGATTCAGTTTATTATCTTCTTGCTGTTATCTCAGGTACAGTTCCCTGGCTCAGAACATTCTCCCTCCTCATCTGCACCTCTTATCTTCCTTTTAAGTCTGATATAAAGTCCTACCTTTGGAAAGAAACTTTTCACTGTCATCTTTAAATCTTTCCTTTTTGGCAGGGCAATGAGGGTTAAGTGACTTGCCCAGGGTCACATAGCTAGTTAAGTGTCAAGTGTCTGAGGCTGGATTTGAACTCAGGTCCTCCTGAATCCAAGGCCAGTGCTTTATCCACTGTGATACCTAGCTGCCCTGTTATCTTTAAATCTTAATCCCTTTCCTCAGAGATTATCTACAATTTACCATATGTATGTTTTTTTGCACGTAGCTGCTTGTGGTCTCCCCCATTTAGACTATGAAGTCCTTGAGTATAGATTTTTTTTCTCAGTGCTTGGGACATAGTCAATTAACAAAAATGTTTTTTGACATAACTTTTTCTTCATAATCCAAAATTGCTTACAAAAATGGCTGGACCACTTCACAGGTCCAGCAGTAATATATTAGCATACCACTCTTAAAAAAAAAAAGTTTTTATTGATTTTTCTACTTTTTAAGTATACTTCTCATCATCTATACTGGTTTTCTGGTTAAGAGTTAATGTCTTAGGGGCAGCTAGGTGGCACAGTGGATAAAGCATCGGCCCTGGATTCAGGAGTACCTGAGTTCAAATCCGGCCTCAAACACTTGACACTTACTAGCTGTGTGACCCTGGGCAAGTCATTTAACCCCAATTGCCTTACCAAAAAAAAAAAAAAAAAACCACCCCAAAACAAAACAAAAAAAAAGAGTTAATGTCTTAGAACTCTTTGAATTGGAGCAATGTTTCTTATACCTTTTCATAGCTAGATTTTACACACACACACACACACACACACACACACACACACACACACACACACCAATTTTTATTACGTTTTGGTTATCTTCTTATCCAGACTTATCCACTGTAAGAAACAATGGATATGATGAATACAAAGAAGCATTACAAGAATACCATATATGCAAAGTGAAGTAATCAGAGCCACAAAAATATATGGTTAGAAGAATGTAAATAGGAAAAAAAACACAGTAGCAGCAGTAACAAAATAATTCAGATTGAAACTTTGAAACTTTAATAACCAAGGTTGATGTCAAAGAGGAGATGTGACAAGACTATAGATAAGGAACACTGTATATAGTAGAAGACTATATGTTTGGGTCACTTATAAAATTTTTTTCTCCTTTTTTATTTCTTCCAAAGAAGAGATGTGTCTCTGGAAGGAGGCAGAAAGAGGGTTCTATTGGAAAATGCTGGTAATAAAGAAATAAATAAAAGTTTTTTTAAAAATAAAAATAAGGGGCAGCTAGGTGGCGCAGTGGATAGAGCACCGGCCCTGGAGTCAGGAGTACCTGAGTTCAAATCCGGCCTTAGACACTTAACACTTACTAGCTGTGTGACCCTGGGCAAGTCACTTGACCCCAATTGCCTCACTAAAATAAAATAAATAAATAAATAAAAATAAACTATGATGAAAGAGTTTATCTGTTTAGGTGTTTGTGTGGCCCCAGAGAATACAGGATTCTTTTAGGTTTGAGAGCTCTTGTAAGGCTTTCCAGGGGGAATGGGTCTGTTAGTGACACATAAACCTCTCCTCTCAATTTCTGATTTTTGGTTAGCCTTTTAGTTTCTCATTCCAGATTAGCTAAGCCTTTCTTTTCTGTCTTGGGTGTGATTGAGTTTAATAGCTCCTCACGATCTTCAATAACAGGTTTGTTTAAATAAGGTTCAATAAAGACAACTGCAATACACGTGTGATTCTTTAAAGTAAATTGTATGGATGATTCTTAGAAGAGTATAATAGTGGACTCAAGGGAAAAAACAAAACAAAACAAAACAAAACCATACAGAGCTATGAATCCAGACTTCTTTTTGATGAATGTTGACTGTATATGAATTTGGGAAATGGGGGGCAGCTAGATGGCACAGTGGATAAAGCACCAGCCCTGGATTCAGGAGAACCTGAGTTCAAATCCAGCCTCAGACACTTGACACTTACTGTGTCTGGCATATAGTTATACAGTCTGTATACTGACTGAGCAGATGTTAAAGTATACTATCTCTGCTTGCTTATGTTGTTGCAGCTTGAAAATATCAATTAATTCAGGGGGGCTGAATTTGAGAAGCAATGAAGTTTTCCAATAAGAAAGTATTTAAAAATTCCTAAATAAGAAAATAATAATCATTATATAATTTGTTACATTATAAATTATATTCTCTAGTGTCATATTACTAATGTAAAATATATCATATAATACTTAATTTTTCTATGTATAATATTATATGCATGCTATATATATTACTATACATTAGATATGATATAATGTATGTTATTATATGCATATGTATATGTATATATAAAAAAATTTTGCCATGGACCATTAAATTGAATCTGGAAAAAAAATGTCGCACTCTTTCCTGATAATTATCACTAAGGTAAAAATTACAGAATATAAGAATTTAACTTACCTCCCAAGTTGACAGACATATTTACCACTTAATTTCTATGTTTAAGAACCATTAACAGTTTCCCAAGTTTGAAACCTTGGCATTATCTTCTACTCTTCACTTTTCTTATACCTCATATACAATTAGTTGCCAAACCTTGCCATTTCTACCTTTACAACCTCCATTTCATCTGGCATTTTCTCTCCACTAAACTAGCTCAAGTCAAACCCTCAGTAGCTCTCATTATTTTGAAATAATCCTGGTTACTCTCTCTGCCTCAAATATTCCCCAATTCCAATCTATCTTCCAGATTGCTGCCAAAATGATTTCCATAAGCACAAAACTGATCATTTCACTTCAATATTGAATACATAACACTAGGCTTTAGAAGCCCTCAAAATCTCACTCCAACTTCTCTTTCTAGCTTCATAGGATATTGCTCATAGTTTGATCCAATCAAACCGCCTTAGCTGTGTTCCTGTTTTCATGCCCTACATGACTGGAATGCACTCTCAACTTTGCCTCAGAGAATCCCTCTCTTCCTTTCAGGGTGCAGCTCAAGTAGCAAACCAAAACTACTTTGTATTTAACTACATTTATTCCACATAGACTTACATATATCCTAGTTATTTCATTCATTGTATTTGTACTCTCAGTATCTTGCATAATGACTGAAATATAGTAGGTACATAATAAAAACTAGTAGATTTATTTCTTCAGGATGAGGAAGTATATCTGTTTAGGGTAGAACACTAGTGTGTTTTAATTGTGCTGTAACATTTCATAAAACAAATAGCAAAAATCTTATCCCTATGTTCAGTGATTATTAGAAGCAAGTTAACAATATTCCCCTCTCTTTGTGTCCTGCTGCCAATTTTGTGGAAACAATTATTTCCAAGTTTTGCCCTGCAAATCTTCCCCTACTGCAATCAAAATATATTTTATACTTGGAGAAAAAAAAATTACTGTTTGCATCCTAAAGAAGTATGAAGGGTGACATTTCAAATAAATTTGAAGAGCTATATTTGGAAAAATTGCTTCCTTGTAAGAAGGAAAACCTGTCTAACTGGCTTTAGAGAAATTTTGAATGCAAAGTACTGATTTTGGAATTTAAAGTTTACAATCTTAATGTTAAGTGAATCTGTTATTTGAAGAGGCCATTCTTATGTCCAAAAAATTAAAGTAAGAGAGAGAAAAATGGAATCATTAAATGCATCTTTGGGGAAAAAATCAAAATACATATGGAAATAAAAAGCTTTGAAAAGTTTTCAGCCTTAAGAATTTAATTAACTTAACTGCTACAAGATGGGGAGCCATGGTTAGACAGCATTTGTTCTAAAAAAAAAATAGATTTCAGAGTTTTAATGGACTGCAAGAACAGTATGAATTATCAGTACAATGTGGCAACCAAAAAAGCTAATGAGGTCTTGGATTGCATAGTTTCCAGAAATAGGGAGGTGATATTTCTACTGTACTTTGCCATATCTAGACTACATATGGAATTCTGTATTCAGTTCTAGACACCACAGTTAAAGTATAATGATAAGCTAGAGAGCAACCAGAATGAGAAAAGGCTTTGAGCTGATATCAAATGAGGATCTGTTGAGAATGGCCTTGTGTAACCTACAGAAGAATAAATTTAGGCAAAACAAGATAGCTATGATGAATATAGGATTGGCTTGCCATATGGAGTAGTGATGCCTCAAGGGCAGAACCATGAGCAACAAATCTAAGTTCCAAGAGTTGAATTTGGATCACATGACAATTTAGAGCTGAAGAAAACTGGAATGTGTTGCCCTGATAACTGCAGTGTGTTACCACTTCATAGAGATATACCAGCAAAGGTATATATTATTAGAAGGGTTCAGGTTTCAGGTAGGGATTGTACTAACTGGCATTAGAGGTCCTTAACACCTCTCAACCTGTGTGGCTGACTAATGATAGTTATAGACTAATACTTACTGTTCATGGATTAGTAACCACAACCTTTGGAATTACTGCTAATTGTGAGTATTGATTCTGGATTATTATTGAAGCATTGCATAATAACTAGATAATTAATAAATACTTGTTTGCCTTATTATTTTCCTGAGGCACTATCACAGGTTGTAAACTCACTAGTATATTTCAAAGCCTCTAGTTTCATATAGCTGCCAATCATATAATATTAAGAAATGTTTAGGGGCAGCTAGGTGGCACAGTGGATAGAGCACCAGCCCTGGAGTCAGGAGGACCTGAGTTCAAATCTGACCTCAGACACTTAACACTTACTAGCTGTGTGACCCTGGGCAAGTCACTTAAACCCAACTGCCTAACCAAAAAAAAAAAAAAAAAGTCCAAAATATTGAGTTTTCAAATCATTTGATGACGCATAAAGACTTTCAACCCCAACATCTAAAATATCCACTTTAAACCATTGAGAATAGAGGTTACCTGGAAGACTATGGAAAGACTGCTTCAAATACCCTGATGTGCCATAGAACACCAACACCAATGTCTCCAACCTTGAATTGATGTATCAAAATTTAAGAGATTCCAGAGCATAGAGATTAATGGGGGGGGGGGGGGGAGAGGAGGAGAAGAAGAGAGAGAAACCCTTGTTTTCAAAAAAAAAAAAATTTTATAACTGCATTTCAACAGATTGTTTTCCTTTATATTACTATATACTGTCTTCTCTGTAAATTTCTATACATTTATTTCTTGTATGGAAAAATCACTCAACACTGTAATTTTGTTTCTGTAACTATTATTAGGATTACTGATGTTTGCTTTGACTTGCACTATTAATAGATTTTTATATTTAAAGTGCATTGTGATGCTTATAGCACCAAAGAAAACAAAATTAAAACCTGGAGAAACACCTTATATGAATTCAGTGGGTACAAAAGATGTTTTCAGCCTCATGTCATGTGTTAATACTACAGGATTTCTAAATTATGAGCTGTGAAATTAACCATGTAAGGAAATAAATCTGGCCTTTGTATGTACTAATCTGATCTAGGTAAAAGTGCCTTCAGCCCGTCAGCAAGCCTCATGAAAAGAAAAACGGTAATATTTCAAACTCTACAGGTTATATTATCTATTATCCCTAAAGTGTCAAATCAGTTTTAGTTAGATATAGGTTTCTGGTAACATTGTGTTGGCAGTCATAAAGATAAAGGCAGGAACATCCCAATTTTTTGGCCTCTTTTGTTCCATCTTCCCCATAAGGTCATATTTTATCCATATGAAATTTAAGAAAAGAATGAATGATTATAATCGAAATAATTAGAGAAAATTAGTTAAAGAAGTATCCATTCTAAGTGTCACAGTGGATGGAAAAACTGCCAATATATTGTTGGAGACAAAAATATTTGAATGTGAAGAAGAAAATGAAGATGATGAATCTATTCAAGAAATGGTAGAACTCGCTGCACAAAGATTCAAGACATTCCCATCATTTTATTGCAAAATACATTCTCATGTACATTAAAACATTTTTAATCCTCGATGGTTTCCATTACTTTAAAGAAATAAGGTACTTTCCCTAAAGTATCCTACATACTTTCTAACAAAAAATTTCATGTCTGCTCTTTGAATACCACTAATATGGCATATTTCAAGGTTTTGTGGTAATCAGAAATAGATACTTGATCCACCAATGCAAACTGCAACCACTCTCCACCTTATGTGGTCATTCTGAATTTCTTTTGCTCCCCTCCCCAACCCCCGAAAAAGGATCACTTTCTGGTCAATTTTTAGATGGTACACTATTTTAGAAAAATACAAATTATTCTTTCAATCATGTAACTTGAAATAGCTTCTATTAAAGTCATTAGAATCTGCCTAGGATTAAATAACCACAATCTCTGTCTTCTTATTGTGTGACCTCTTCAGGAAGGGAAATGCATGTGTTCTATTCTTTTTATACAAGCAAAAAAAAAAAAATCTTAATTTGTTCTGGTGGTTAGTGATAATAATTTTTATCTTGTTCATTCCCTCATCTCTCCACATTACTCTCCAGAGATTCTTAAACTGTGTTATATGAACTTCAAAATAAACAAACAAATGAGACTCTGTGTGTGTGTGTGTGTGTGTGTGTGTGTGTGTGTGTGTGTAAACTGTATTTAAGTATAATTAGTTTCCTCAGTTCCTCTTATGTATTTGTGTTTCAGGGGAGCTACATGGGAAGGTGGAAAGAGTACCAGGCTTGTTGGAGTCAGGAAGACTTAACTTCTTGAGTTCAAATATGGCCTCAGACACTCAATAGCTGTGTGATCCTGTGCAACTAAATTAACCCCATTAACCTCAGTCTCCTCATCTATAAAATGAGCTGGGGAAGAAAATGGCAAACCACTCCAGTATTTTTGCCAAGAAAACCCCAAATAGGGTCATGAGGACTGAAATGACTGAATAACAAGTTAAATTAGTTAATTTTCACTAGTCCAACAGTATAGCTTGAACTTTTCTGTGACCTAACTGCAAAGTAAAAGCAGCGGCTTATCTTCCACCACGAAGACCTTTTGTCAATGTGTGAATTTATTTTTCTAACGCCAATTTTTGTTCTTTGAAAATATTTTAAATTAACTACTAATATTTAGGATACATCCTATCTCAAAGTACTTAAATAGGCTGCCTTTCCAAGGCTGGGCATACCATTGACATGCTCCCTACAACTCCTCTCCCATGCATCTTAAGCTTGAATTTGTGCATACAGAGATTAAAAAATTGAAGTCACTAAATGAAGGTACAAAAACACACTTTGGGGTGTGAGGAAAAGATGTGGCCAAAAAAAAGGAGATCCTGTACTTTCCTTTTTTTGACAAGAGTAATGTCACTGTAGAATTAGCCTCTGTCAATGTAAACAGACATAGTTGTGTCCACTGCTTTTATTTTCATGTTTTTCCACCTTAGGACTTAGGCAAGGCCAGTCAAAAGAGTTTACTTGGTTTTGGATCCAAGGTGAATGAAAGACTAGAAGAGTAAGAAGTTTCTATCCCATTCTCTCCATACACAGAACGTGATTAATTGTCCCTAGGATAAAGGCTGACCATTTGTGAACCTAGCATTAGTGCATTTCTTATAACATAGCTTTCAGCAGAAAATGTCTCATTTTCAGATACCCACTTGACACATGTGGGTTTAAAAAAAATTCATCTCGGGGCAGCTAGATGGCGCAGCCCTGGATTCAAGAGGACCTGAGTTGAAATTTGGCCTCAGACACTTGACACTTATTAGCTGTGTGACTCTAGGCAAGTCACTTAACCCTCATTGCCCTGCAAAAACAAACAAACAAAAAAAAAAACACAAAAAAAATTGGGCAGCTAGGTGGCGCAGTGAATAAAGAACCGACACTTACTAGCTGTGTGACCATGGGCAAATCACTTAACCCTCATTACTCTGCAAAAAAAAAAAAAAAAAATCATCTCAATGCTATGGCTTAGAACTATAGATTAGGGGCAGCTAGATGGTGCAGCGGATAAAGCACCGGCCCTGGAATCAGGAGGACCTGAGTTTAAATCTGGTCTCAGCTGTGTGACCCTGGGCAAGTCACTTTGCCCTGCAAAAAAAGAAAGAATAGAAAAAGGAAATAATAAAACCTATCTGTCCATTTACAAAAATGTCAAGTAAGTAACATAGGGAAAAGGGAAGAAGGTAAAAAAGAGGCATAATCTCAATGATTTGACAAATATACAAGGGACAGAGCTATGACTCATTATGTTCTTTTTTTTGGGGGGGGGGGAGGCATAAGACTTTATACTCAACAACATGGGTAAATAAAGAGCATCAACTGACATACAAAACTGTAATTATACTCTGAAAGAAAAATTTTCATTCATCCTATTCTCTATTTTCTTTGCCCAATGGATTAAAAAATGCACTACACCAATTGACACAGGGAACTAAAAGAGGCAAATGATAGTCTCTGTCATCAATGAAGGGGCAGCCAGGTGGCACAGTAAACAGACTGCTTGGCCTTAAATTGGGAATACTCTTCTCCATGAGTTCAAATCTAGCCTCAGATACTCACTGAGTGACCCTGTGCAAGTCACTTAACCTTGTTTACCTCAGTTTCCTCATCCATAAGATGAGGTGGAGGAGGAAATGGCAAACCACTCCAGTATAATTGCCAAGAAAACCCCAAATGGGATCACTAAGAAGGAGTCAAAGACAATTCAATAATAACAACAATAATTCTCAAGCAGCTCACAATCTAATGTGGAAGACAACAAACAGATGGACTATATGCCATTACACCCAAATCGTTACCATAGGACAGAGTTCTCTCCCCCACCACATACACACACTTGCAGGCATGCATATACAAATTAAATAGTCAAAAATGAAATGAAATAAAAATAACTAAGGACCTTTATTCTGTAAGAGTAAATATGTTACTCACCTGATTCTGAGACTCTAACTTTATTTCCTCTGGAGCAGATTTTGCCAGTGGTGTTGGGGTTGTATTACAAGGATCCATCTGCTCTTTCTTTTCAACTTTCACTTTTACATCATCCAGACTCAAGGTTGGAGCTGCTCTTAAGTCCTTCTCGTCTTTATCTAAAAGGTACCGCAATAGTTGATGGTCCTTTGACTCCTTTTTCTTTGAAGCCTCCAGTTCTAATTTTATGTTGGAGTTCCCTGGCACCTGATTACTCACAGAACTAGATCCATTATCCTTTTTATCATGTTCCACTGACAGAGTAGTTATATCTGAGGGGCTACCTTCTTGTAAGAGCCGGTGTAGAATTTTGTGTCTCTCAGTCAATGAACTATGAGAGGAGGGGCAAGTGTTGCCTGAAGATGAAGAGTTATTAGCTGTTGAAGTTGAAGTGCCTGAACAAGATAAAGCATCTTTCCCACTTGTATCAGCATCGGCATGTCGTAGCTGCTGTTCAGCAGTTGTTGCCAGAAGCTGTACTAGTTTATGACTGGTTTGAGAGTATTTATTATCTCCCTCTGAGAGTTTGTCACTACTATGCAAGAGGCCTGAATCCAGTGGTTTAACATCATTTGAACTGTTGTCTGATTGGACCATTTCATTTAAAATGGATGTGATTTCTTTGCTGTCTTTGGATTCTGCTTTTGTTGGCAGCATATTTATTCTGCTCGGAGAATTTTGTGAGCTCAATTGTCTGAGAACAGGAGAAGTAGCAGAAAAACCAAGGGAGTTACTGGGTCCTTCATTAATACCCTGTAACGTAGTTGCTGGGATGTTGGAATAAGTCCTATTAGGATTACCACAGGCACTACCTACCATGCCAATGGGAGAACTTAATGAAGGAATATTGGGAGAAAAAGAATTGCTTGGCATTCTCGGCCTTGTTACCAATCCAGAGCTAACCTGTCTTCTTGGAGACATAAACTGTGCTAAGGTAATTCCTGTACTATCCATTGGAGAATTGTTGAGGCTTAAAGAGTGATTACTGCTCTGGGAACCAGCCTGTCCCTGGTTTAAGGCAACACTGGCTACAACTTGATTTCCAGGTGAACATCCAAAGCTCCCTTGGCTGGTGTTGGAATTACTATTACTGCTGTTGCTATGAAGGTCAGAGCTTGGTTGGTGGTTTACTCTTGGAGTCACCATGCTGTTGTTAGATGGTGGAAGTGTGGCTGATCGGGCCATACCCTGGGCTGGAGAGATACTAGGATTTACTGATGGATTTATTCGAGGAAGTGATATTCCAGAATTAGTGTTATCTTGAGGAGAAAGAACACTGTGTTCCCTAGAAAAAGGGGAAAAATATAGTAATTGACACATCTTCAGACAGTTTTCTTGAGAATTTTTTTTATGCAACAAATGATAAAAATAACATCATTATCCTAACTAAAACCAAAATTGCCAAGAAATTAAGAAGGCAACCACATCATAACTGTCATTAAGGAATAACAATTACCTGTTAAATGTTCTAAAGCATCACCATAGAGTTTATAGGAAAAAGTACTTATAGCACCTAAAGTTTAATTCTATTTCCAGTTCCCTGGAAAAGAAATCTTATTTAGCTTTTTAAAAAACTCTAAGAAATGTGCTATTAAAAATCTGTCAGAATATCATGAAGAAATTAAGATTGGGATATTTGTGATTAAAAGGAAAAGTACTAAAACAACAGAAATAGACAATCTGTATTTAATTCAAGTTTGCACAGTATTCATTATACAAATCTAACCATACTGTTTTTGACATATCCAAAAAAGCAAATAACTCATATATAGTAAAGAAAAAGTGAAAAATTACTTTACTTTGCTCAAGTAATGTCAAATAGATTTGAACATTGGGCATTGAGTTATTCATAGAAAAATTGTTGAACATGATTGTGTGTGTGTGTGTGTGTGTGTGTGTGTGTGTTTATCAGAAGTGTCAAACTGGGCCACCATGCACTCTAACATAAATTAAAATGTAACTGGGAAATATTTAACAAAACATATTTAAACATAATATTATTGTGGTTTTCCAAGACAATATGCAGCTTCACAGATCCACTTCTATTTGAGTTTGACATCACTGTCTCAGAGAAGGAACAAAATGTCAAGTAACAACACCAAGAACTACTATTTTTTAAGAAACAAATTGTAAACATATAGAGAAAGTTGTCAACTCAAATTAATTTTAAGATGAAGAATCCTTAAGCTTGACTTAATGAAAGCAAAATATATTTTTATTTTAACAATGTTGGCCTATTCTAATGATATTAATTTTTGAAAATTCAAAATGTCTATTGTAGTCATACAAACCATCAGTTAATAGGTTAAATTATTTGTTTTAAAACACATTTCTTTTTTCTAAAGTATCTATTTCCACTTTTGTCCTTCCTTTCCTCTTTTTAAGCTTCAAAATAACCGTGAGGTGACAAAACTACAAAAAACATTATGGGTATGGATAATATTCTCATGAAACATTAGTTTCATGTTAATTTAGAAATTGTATTTCTAATCAAAAGGAGAATAAAAATAATGATGAACTGGTTGATTTCATATGAAGCTCTCCAAATAAGTAGTACCTGTCGATGATATGAATTCCCATGATGAAAGGCTGCATATCTGGACTTTGAGGGAGGCAAAGTTTACACTTGGTGTGGGCGCTAAGCATTGTCCCATCATTCAATATGAACCTATAGGATGGGCTGAAGGCAGTGCCACGAGTCATCACTGTTTCAAACAAAAGAGAAACCTAGTTAAAATTTTGACACTTAATTCTAGGGCAAAGGACTATTACCATGTCTTATATGTACCTACAGTTTGTTAAATGTTCTCACATATGGTACCTGTTCCTGCAGTTTACTCTTATATTTTTAAGGCTAGCATCAGACAATGCAGACAGGTGAAAGAAAGTCATTGTAGATAAAATACACTGGACACTAGTTAATGTCAGGTTTCAATCTATTTTCAATTTAATATGGGCCTTCTCACAAGGGGAATGGGCATGAAGTCTCCCAAAATTAGAGAACAAATATTATAAAACACTTCGATCTATCCTTATCCTCAGTATTCCCTATGGAATGCTCTATCCCAGCTTGAAGTTTCTTGGCTAAAATTCAAGCCTGGATTGTTTTTTTAAAACCCAGGACTACAAACCACTAAGGTTTTATTTTGATGGATAAACATATTCTTAATAAGTTTATTATAATATATGACATATCTGATCTTTCAATGATACCTTTAAACCTTATATGGGTAAATAAAATCAAGTGTAAATAATACCCACAAATGAAATAGATAAAGAAAACTATACTTTATATCCATTACATTATGCAGATCTGCCTTAGATATCTTTATTAAGTAAGCAGTGGAGAATTTAAAATGGGTTAGCTTCTTAATTGCTTATACTGTATTTGATGTCTAGGTTATATTTTAGAGCCTTCATTTAACAAAACTAATTACCTACATTTAAAAAGATGTAGATGGATTTTTTATCTCTTCAGTGTGGCTACATCTATACTGATGAAGATCATTATTCTTCATAGCCTTTGTCCCCTGCTAGACTTTTATTCATGCCCTTCCAGAAATGAAGATCCACCTAATGTGTTAGATGTTTTCAAATCCCTGAACAAATGTTCAAGAGTATCAATACTTAGATAAATAGTTATAGATGATCTAAGAACTGTGTGATTTTTGGCACTCTCTGCCCTCTTTTAAATATATTGCCAACAACAGCAGAAGGAATGATGGACTCTTTTATATTTTTCTTCTTTCATGTATTGCTATGATCTCTCAAATTAATGACCAACATTCTACATAAGCCCCTCCACATGAAACAGGAAACAAAAAAATGCTACCATAAATTAGAGACTTCAGCTTGTTAAACCGGTCAAAATAAGCACTCTATTGGCATAACCTTTGAGAATCAAAGGTCATACCTATACAATGATGCATATAAAACTACCAGATAGGGGTGATTAAGAGAAACTATGAGTAAAAACGTGAGCTGAAATACCATTAAGTATATACACTATATATAAATGAAAGATATGCTTAGCCTTTAACATAGATGGTAATTCTGTTGACTTCACTGTCATGAAGGAATTCTACCTTATTTTAAAACAGCTGAAGGTCATATAAAGGGAATTTTTAACAAAGAGCATTTAAAGTCATGTATAATTTGAGGCAAGAAGGCATGTACTTTCAATCTTACCAATTATTTAATTATTGATTTGAGTATGTCATACAGCTAAATAAAAACACAATTCCTGCTTAAGATTAGAGAAATTAGGCCATTTCACACTGCACTGAAGAAATCAAGACGTATGACTAGGATAATTACACTCTTTATAATATATGTCTTTCAGTGTACTGTGAACCCTCTAAATAGCTGGAATAGAATTTGTATTATAAAAGGAAACCTATCTTGTATAAATAAGCACTTATTGAGCAACAAATTATGAAGATGGGTCGTTTTAATGAAATGTGAAAATATGAATGGAAGCCATAATCAGATGCATCCCATAAAGATCTGATAGAGTATCCCAAAAAACCACACATAACAATTTATGACATTTCAATAAACAATTTCATAAACTCTCTTATAAGAACAAAAAATATAGAGGTTTAAAAAGAAATATTAAACAATGATCAATTATGCTTCCAAAGCACTAATGATAAAAAGTATACCAGTCTCCTAAAAGAGAAATGATGGACTAATATTGAGAATGACACATATTTTTGGATATGGTCAATACAGAAATTTGTTTTTGCTTGATTATGATTATTTGTTACCAGGATTTTCTTTTTCTTTTTTTTCTATAATTGGAGGTAGGGAGAAAAAATGTTTGATATCTGAAAAAAAATTAATTTTAAAAGGAAATGTTAACCACTACAAATACCTCTCCCATAAAATCATTACTCTGGACAACATTCTAGGATTCATTTCTACCTTAGTTGAATCTGGTACCAGATTCAACATGCTTTCTCTTCTAACCTATTGGACACTTCAATCTCATAAGGGATCATTTCACTGGTTTTAATTAAACTCCACTCCAAATGAGGAAACCTACCAGCACAGATACACCCTAGGTTGTAATCTTAACAGTTTCTAGAGGATGGAATGTAATTTTAAAAGTAGAAGGGAATTTGGAGATCATCAAAATTGATACAAAAAATGAGCTACTATTTACTAGGAATTCTTGAGACAGGAAGAAAATTTAGTGAGGGTTGAAGTTCAAGAGAATCCCAGGAGAAGTCAACACTAAATCTTTGGATGTTATCAGAGAAAGAGGGACCCAGGAAGACTATGTTCACCTTACACTAGAGACAGCTCTCATTAAATGGCAATAATCCACACTCTTCCAAGTTAGAGATTGATACTGTCAATTCAACTACAACCTTATTTACAACCTCTAACTATAAATAAACAATTCTTTCACTCCCTCACATCCACAGAACCTGTTCTTCATTTGCATTGTGGCTTTGAAGCACTTGGTACCTCTCCTACATCTGGTAGGCTGTTATTTCTTCTGGCTACATTAGACTCTCTGTTCTGTGTATATTTATCAACTAGTTCCATGATTCCCTTAGTAATAGATCAGAAACAGTAAAACACAATGAAGAGAATGAAGCCAGAAGAACTAGGTGAAAATCCCAGCTCTGCTACTAACTACCTGGATAATGATGGGCGAGTCACCTAACCTTTCTGGGTCTCAGTTTACTCATCTGTAAAATGCAGATAACAACAGCATCCATTTTATCTATTGTGATGAGGATGAAATGAGATAATGTATGTAAACCACATTACAAACCTTTAAACATAATAACAATGCTAGTTCCTACCACCATTGTTAATACCATTAAGTGTGAAAGTTGGACCAAATTACCTTTCAATCCATTCTAGCTCTAAATCAATTATCAATTCCAAAATCTGAATCATCTCCACAATTGATTGTCTGATTACACAATGATAAACATGATGTTTTGTCCCAAACTCTAATAATGGCATATTTCAAAGTTGCCAAGTTAAAAGGCAGAAGAAGCTAAAATAACAGGCACTCTTCTGTGGCAATAATAAGGGAAGAGAACAGGTTGAGACTCTAATGGTTCATGCCAGATGGCCTGGTAATCAGCAGAGGCCTGCAACAAAACTATACAGAGACAGAAGGGACCATTTAGCATCAAACCAATGATGCTCTGAAATATAGCCAAAGCAATGCACAGATAGAAAGTTCTTATTCTAATGACAGAGGCAGTTCTCGTATTACTATGCTAAAAAATTAACTAAAACATTCTACACTATAGCTTAAGAATGTGGTTTATAAGAGTTTGTTATAACGCCCACTTAAGTGTTATCCTAACTTGAGGAATATCAAGGTATGTTGTTTTTCTCTATATATTGTGCCAAGAGGAAAAGGAATTGAAAAAATACGGAAAAGACACAGAACTTTTCCTGAGAAGGCAGATAATATAAGTAGTGAGCACAAGGTAGAGAGAGAGGATCAGCAGATGATTGAAAACTACATGTACTGACTAGCCAGGATTTCCAAAGTGATGAAGAGAAAATACTGTATGCTTTGGAAAGTATTAGTTTTCAAAAATATTGAGAGACAGTGATTCTCTTCAACTATCTTTAGGAACCCAAACTACAATTAGACCAAGTGATTTGTTTTTAAGTTAAAGGTTGATCAGAAAGGAAAATTACAGGAGGAGACCGTAGACACTGAGTACAATACACATAGAGGAGAGAGGAGACTAGATCAGAGAGTAGTAGTAGAACTTGGATTTCATTACTAGGTCTTCTGACTCCAAATCCAGTAATTTTCTCACTAATACCACAAAGCATTAAAATCTAAATAACTTATTAAACATAGTAGACATTAACTAGGCTTCCTTTTTTGGAGGGGTGGGGCAATGAGAGTTAAGTGACTTGCCCAGGGTCACAAAGCTAGTAAGTGTCAAGTGTCTGTGGCCAGATTTGAACTCAGGTCATCCTGAAACCAGAGCCGGTATGTTATCCACTGGGTCACCTAGCTGCTCCCTAAGCTTCCTTAATTAAATTTTATTTTTCTAAAAAAAAAGGGCTGAATGCATAGTCACGAATTCTACAATTTGAATATCAGATAACTAACTCTCTGGGAAGGCTAACAATTTTTCTGCTAAATTGTAGGCACTGTGTTTAGAAGAAAACTAACTATCTTCACACATGCTAAAAAAGGGCAAATATAACAGTAACATTTTAATGCATTCTTATATATTCATTCATTGGCTACAGAGTGACAAAAAAGGGACACCAAAATGGATGGACAGGGTCAAGTGAAGCTTACAAAGCTACTCTCTCCGATTAGACTGATTGTTTTTGGAAATGTTTCCCAGAAGTAACCCACTTTCTCTATGTGATCTGAAATTAGCTTCTTTATGACATTAAGTACTGCCTCTACAAATAGTATTAGTAAGCAGTTAACCTAACATGACCACATTTTATTTTAAGAAACACTGTAAGTTGACCATACTTTTTTGGATATACTCAAAAGATAATCATGTGTATGTATGAATATAATTTTGCTATTTCAACATTTTTTCCTCTTATACTTGGGTACTTGTACTTCTGATTCCAAAGAGTGTTTTTTATTTAATTATGAACTATTTTCACATTTTCCTTTTCTTACAATTTATTACCACAAAACTATAGTTTGGTAAAAATATTTAACAAGCCAAGAAGTTTACAAAAATATTACTTATTACTCTAAACAAAGCTAAGGAAGGAGAATTTTACCTTCTTGAAATAGCTGTCTGGCATAAGAAGGCTCTCTGCCTTGAGGTTGGAAAAAGGCATAAATGCACTTTCTCACTAAATCTTCCCAGCCAGTTCTACCAGCAGCTCTCAAGGAACTCGTGTCAATAGAGATGATTTTACCTAAGCAGAGAAGGAAAATTCATGTTTATGATAACTTTTTGACATATGCATTTTATACTCACATACAGATTATAAATACAAATATAATCATAAGCCATAATCCACAATCCCAATAACAGCTATATCTCAGAAACATTCACTAAAAGAGAACTTAAGTAGAAAAAAATAGAATAAAACAACTTGATTATTTATGCAAATGGAAGGGAGATAACATCGAAATAACTTATTTTTTAATCCAGAATGTTCTTTTGGACTCATAAGTGCAACATGGGTCAGATTTGAATGCTATAGAAATTGACATTAAAAATGATTGGGGGGCGGCGGGGGGAGCACCTAGATGGCACAGTGGATAAAGCACCTGCCCTGGATTCAGGAGTACCTGAGTTCAAATCTGGCCTCAGACACTTAACACTTACTGGCTGTGTGACCCTGGGCAAGTCACTTAACCCCAATTGCCTCACTAAAATAAATAAGTAAGTAAATAAATAAATAAATAAATGGATGACTAAATGAATGAATGAATGAATAAATAAGTAAAGATGATTGAAAAGAAATGAGGTGGCAAGAGATACAGATTATAATTATACAAAGAATCAAAACTCAAAAAGAATTAGTGAAGATCTAGTCTGAACCCCTCATTTTACAGATGAGGAAGCAGAAATGTAGGAAGATAAAGTAACTTGCTCAAGGACTAAAGAGTGGTAAATGGTAAAAACAGAACTTAAATTTAAATCTTCTAATAACATAATTAGTATCTTTTTTTTACTGATCAATTACCAATGAAGGTAAGCTCTTAGGAGGCAGGAATTCTCCCAATGCTCTACTATGACCCTGCTCCATCCTGGTGCCTTAGAGTAGATAATGAATAATGAATATGGAATCAATTGCCAATAAGCACATAAAGCCTGCCATGTATCAGGCATGGTGCTGAATACTGGGGATACAAAGGTAGAAAGAGTAAGAACTCTTTTCTCAGTATTTACATTCTATCAGGGAAGGCATGTTACATAGAAGTAGATACAGAATACAAATAAGGTAAATATAAGCCTGTTAAATAAGAAGCAGTGAAGGAGGGAGCACACTAGCAGTTTGGTGCATCAGGAAAGGCAACATATAGAATGTAGGGAGTCTGAGGCAGAAGTGAGAACAAAGCACCGTGCAGGTAAAGCAGATAATCACAACAAAGTCACAGAGTCTGGAGATAAAGCAGACTAATATATAAATGAAACTAAAAAGATAAGATGGACAGAGGAGAACAAAAAGTTATGGGGATGCAGATTAAGGAAGGATAGATTTGGTACCATAATATAAAACTTTATAAATAAATAATAAATTCTTTTAAAAAAGAAAGATTTACAGTTCAATGTATACCTTTTCTTTGCATATGGAAATATTCGTATTTATTGATGTTTGTCAAGCTAATAATAATTTTTAGAAAAGATTTTAGTCAAGATGTAAAGGTTTCTAAAGGTGAAACAAAGGAAGATATATTTGATGCCTGAGGTAAAAGAGACACTTGTTTATTGAGTAGGGTAGTCAAATGGTACGATTTGGTTCCAAGGAAAATCTCTCTAGAGGCAGTATAGAATGAAGGGGGGGGGGGGGGGAGACAAGGCAGGGAGATCTAATAGGAAGCTATTACAATAGACTATGTGAAGGGTGATGAGGACCAAAACTAAGATGGTGGCTTTATGAGTAGAGACAAGGGGTAGGAAGCAAGACATGTTGTAAAGGTAGAAACAGCCCTGAGTAATTACTTTCTTCCCTCACCTCAACTATCTAATGGATACCATTTTCTGTCTGTGTCTACTCCAATATGAAAGAGGCTGCTCTCTATTGAAATATGACATCTTTACTATATAAATGTTATCTATTACTGTTGTTGCAATAATAAACCTCATGAGGGGCAGCTAGGTGGTGCAGTGGATAAAGCACCAACTCTGGATTCAAGAGGACCTGAGTTCAAATGTGCCTCAGACACTCAACAATTACTAGCTCTGTGACCCTGGGCAAGTCACTTAACCCTCATTTCCCCCCACACACACCCCCAATCAACCTCAGGGGTTTACTATAAGGAAATCTCTCTTTAAGGTACTATATAAATGTAGTTTACTATAAAATGATGAGCAGGGTGCTATCAAAAAGACATGGAAGGATCTGCATGAGCTGATGCAAAGCCATCTGTAAGGGGCTAAAATTCTAGCTAGACTGTCTAAAATATCTAATGAGTGGTCACCAATAAATTATAAGCTTTAGCAAGAGTTTAGACTTTTAAGCATTTATTAAGGAGAATAAGAATTTTGTGAAGAGTGAGAGAAAGGCCTAGATTCAGCTGTCTATCTTGGGGAGCTAGCATTTCTTGTTCCACTCTCCACAAGAATCCTCATGAAAGAGAGTATACAAAATAACAGCAATATTGTGAGATGATCTGCTGTGAATAACTTGGCTATGTTCAGCAAAGCAAAGATCCAAGATAACTCTGAAGGTCTTATGAAAAATGCAATCCATAAGTCAGTAAGCATTTATTAAGTACTACTATGTTCTAGTAACTGTGCTAAGTGCTAGGAAGAAAAGTTTCCCAAAAAGTCCCAGTTCTTATGGAACTCACAGTCTAATGCTGTAGTCAGCAAGGGAATAACTACATGCCAACATACTATTTATAGGATAAATTGGAGAGAATCAACAGGGTGAAGTCACTAGAATTAAGGAGGCTCAGGACAAGATTCCTATAAAATATATTTTAATTTGCTTCAAGGAAAACAAGGAAGCCAAGAAGCAGAGGTGAAGAATGGCAATTCTAGGCATGGAGGATAGCCAGTAAAAATGCCCAGTCAAGAGACAGAATACTTTGTTCCAAGAACAGCAAGAAAAACGGTGTAACAAAATGAAAGAACACCTGAGGGGGTATGGTACAATATAAGGCGGCTGGAAAGGTGAGGTGGGGTATGGAAATAGTGGAAATTTAGCTCTGAATGCCAAACAAAGGATTTTATATTAGATTCTGAGGGATGATGAGGAAGTCCTGGACCTATTTACTAGAGAGGTGCTATGGTCAACTCCATTTTAAGAAAATAAGTTTGGGGGCAGCTAGATGGCACAGTGGATAAAGCATGGGCCCTGGATTCAGGAGGACCTGAGTTCAAATCTGGCCTCAGACACTTGACACTTATTAGCTGTGTGACCCTGGGCAAGTCACTGAACCCTCATTGCCCTGCAAAAAAAAGAAAAGAAAAAAAGTTTGAAAGCTGAATAGAGGATAAACTGGAGCAGAGAGAGACTTATAGCAAGCAGACCAACCATCTGGGTCTTACAACAGTCCAGATGTGAGGGGACAATGGCCTATGCCATGGTGGTAGCAATATCAGAAAAGAGAATGGAGCATATTGCAGAAATATTACAAAGGTAGCACTGACAGGCTTTCGTAACAGGTTGGATATGGGGGATGAGAGACAGGAGTCTAAAATGAAGATTGGATTGCAAGACGGAATGAATGGGAAGATGGTATACCCTCAATAAGAATAAGGAAGTTTGGAAGAAAAGAGCATTGGGAGGGAGGGGGAGACATTTGGACAAGTTGAGTTTAAGATATCTGTAAAGGATATCCATTTCTCCATATCCAAAAGAAAGTTGAATACTTGAGTATGTAAGTCAGCAGAGAGGTTGGAGCTGGTTAAGTAGATTTGAGATCATCACCACAGAAATGATAATTCAATCCATGGGAGCTAATGAGATCACCAGGTGAAATAGTCTAGAAAGAGAAGAGGGAACACAGTGCAGAGCCTTCTGAGACACCCAAAATTATCTGGTATGAATTAGAAGATCAAGTAACGAGACTGAAAAGAAACAGTCAGATAGGTAGGAGGAGAATCAGGAGACAGAAGTGTCACAAAAATCTAGAGAACATAAGAGTTTCAAGGAAAAGAGGATGATATTGTCAAAGGCTAAATAAAAAAAGGTCAAGATGTATGAGATTTGAGAAAAACTTATTAGATTTAGCAATTAAGAGATTATCAGTACTTTAGGCAATTCTTTAAGATTATGAATTGCAAGAAAGATATTAAACTGCAAAATTAGAAACAGTAACCTCATCTGGGAATTCCCTATATCAATGAAATCACAAGTGTCGTACCAATCTCTCCATATCATTTTAAGGAATATTTATGCCATGTTGTATAGAATAGTATACAACATATAGATGTTTTACACTTTTGGGAATATTATAAGTGGCTTAATTCTCTAAGAAAAGAAATACAGTAAAACTCTATGCCACATTGTGAACCCCACATGTTATACCTGTAGTATCTTGCTTGGTCATAAATGATTCTGAACCCGTAATAGCTGCAGGACGAGGTAATCGTCGTGCAATACAAATCAAACATGACTGGAAATCTACAAAAAAAGAGAGAGAGAGAAGTATTACAGGAAATGGTAGCAAGTATATTTGACTTCTGTCACTTACCATTAAAAAGGACATGGGGCAGCTAGGTGGCGAAGCGGATACAGCACCAGCCCTGGAGTCAGGAGGACCTGAGTTCAAATCCGGCCTCAGGCACTTAACACTTACTAGCTGTGTGACCCTGGGCAAGTCACTTAACCCCAATCGCCCCAACAAAAAAATTAAAAAATAAAACAATACATTTTTTCTCTTTCACAAGGTTTTCCCCTTATATTCTGCTTCTTCTTTCACAATATGACTAATGCAGGAATATGTTTAATGTGATTGTACATATATAACCTGTATCAGATTGCTTTCCATCTTGGGGAAAGGAGGAGGGAAGGGGGGGGTGGGAGAAAAATCTGGAACCAAAAATCCTCTGAAAACAAATGTTGAAAACTATCTTCAAATGTAACTGGAAAATAATAAAATACTTTTATGATTAAAAAGAAAAAAAAAACCCAAAAAATGAAAATTTTAAAGCAATACATTTTATGGAACTGATATGCAAAATTAAAAACAATTAACCAATGTTTCAAGGCCCAAGACCTTTGATAAAACATACTGAAATGATAAAATGTCACTATTAAAATTATAGCTGTAATTATAGCATATTGCTATTATAAAGTGTTAGAAACGGGGGGCAGCTAGGTGGTGAAGTGGATCAAGCACCAACCCTAGATTCAGGAAGACCTGAGTTCAAGACACTTGAGACCTACTAGCTGTGTGACTCTGGGCCAGACACTTAACCCCCATTGTCCCACCCCTCCCCCCCAAAAAAGTGTTAGAAGCCAACAATTTGTAGTTCTAAGTAGATATCTAGGTCAGGAAATAGTAACTTATTCCTTACCACTTAGATTCATGTATCTAGTATATAATCAAGTTTCTATACTTATCAATAATCAATGGCCACAAAGTGTCCCAACACTCTCACTGTAGAATTGTAGAGAGAATAACTATATATGGAAAAAAAGAGAGAGGACTAATTTTTCAAATAGCACCATCCTGCCCTTGACAGAGAAGACAATTTTTTTAGGATATGCAGTCTCTAAATGGAGTGTCAAAGCTCTGCTCCATATAAAATACCAAATTACTCAATTTATAATTTGATATAATGAGGGAAAAAGCTTGGAAAGTACACCTACAAATCAACAGGACAAAATATACACGTAGACACACAAAATATGTGTATGTAGCATATATTTGGGCAGTTAGGTGATGTAGTGTATAGAGAACTAGGTCTTGAATCAGGAAGACCTGAGTTCAAATCTGGCTTCAGACACTTACCATGTGTCCATGGGCAAATTACTCACTTGCATATTCAAAGTCTAGTCCCAAATAACTGTGTCCAATTCTTTTGCAAAATTCTCATCTTTCGTCTTGTTTCATAGGCAAACCTATTAGTGAAATCACATCTTTTTGGAAATCCTTCATTGTAATGTTCACTGGAATATTTTATGGACAGAGAGTGAAATTAGAAAGTTATTTGAGACTAGACTTTGAATATGGAAGTGAAATTTTCTGTGTGGTTTAAGTGTGGATATGAAACAGTGTTTTTAGGGTATACATTTTTGAGATTCTCAAAGTTCTGTTTCATATAAAATTCTAAACTTAAAATTCTCTTGCATTCAATGGTTTCCTTCAGAACAGAAAAACAAAATTAAGAACTAAACATATAAAAATGACTTCCCACCATACCTTCTCCTTCTTCCTGGATTGACTTTGGCTGTGACACAGTAAAACATTGCATTACTTCATACCGCTGGCAAGCTTCTTGGTTCTCTGTGCCTGGCTCATCTGGAGGGCGAATTAGCATCCGGCAGTTAAAGGTATGGCTATTTCGTCTTGTTGCCTCCTGAGGCCAAGGAACTCCATTTACTGTGGAAGATATATAGATTATAATGCTAGTCCTGAAGGCAAAGGAAGGACCAGATGTAAGAGATCTATACCTTAAAATCTGTTAGATCACTAACATAGAATAAATGAAAAACTGACAAAAACAGACTACCATGTATATAAGTTCAAAGAATAAAACTCTAGAAGGAGTTTATATTCTAATGAGCACAAAAGTACATAACAAAAATATATATACAGCATAAATATAAAGCTTATACCCATACATAAACAAAGTAGTCAAATACAGGATAATTTTTGGGAGAAGAGAATTGGCATTTGGGGAAGGATCAAGAAAGGTTTCATGCAGAAGATGGGCTCAACTGCAATGTCTAACTAACTGAATTTAAACCAATTATTTAAAACACACACAAGCTGTCACTGTCAAACACCATTGGATGGTGGGCTCATCCAACACCATGAATTGTAAATCCTACAAAAATGTACTAGAGTACAGATTTGGAAATAGATAAAGGAACTGTCCTACATTATTTCAAAAACATCTCACCCAACTCTAAAAGTTTACAAGAAATAATGTAGAATATCTTTAAACTATAGCCCAAATTCCAAATCAGTCATTTCAACTAGCAAGTGCTTTTCAAGCTTGAAAATGTTAAATCTAAAAACCATTAACCCTCTATTTTGCTGTTCAAAGCAGTAACACAGCTTCTATTTCCCTAATTGGAAAGCTCCAAATTTAACTTATACTTTTGAATCTAAACAGATGTACTGGAGAGACAAAGGCAAATTTTTATTTGCATGCTTGGTTTATTTCATACGAGATTTCAAAGGCTCTTGTTTTTAGGGAAAATACATTGAATAAGAAGTATTCAGACTATATTTTGGAAAAGGGGAAAGGATAAGTGTTTTTTAAATTACCATAAACATACTTGATTAAAGCAATATTTGTCTAGCTCTCAGTGTTTTTCATGTGTTATTTCATATTTCAGACATCATTGCTAAGAAAAGCTTTATTTTTCCTGGTAAAATTCTGTTCACAATATTTTATTTGATTGCAAATAATATGGCCTCTCAAATTTCCAAGACAGTTTGCAAAAACCATGGACAAATCACATTAATCACCAGAAAGACTCACTGTATGCTTCCTACTGCTACTTTCAGAACTTTACCCTTTAACCTTAAGCATCATCACACAACCACTACTCCTGAAATTCACCCAATTACCTTCAACCCCACATCCCAATTCTGATCGCCTTGGCTATTGAATACCAGTACTTGAATGAAGGTTTCCTAAATTGTACTGCCTCTCAAAACGTATTTATATTGAGTAAAATTTGACCATTTGTGAGTTTCCCACTGGTTCTACTTTCTGGGGTCAGCACAATGAGATAAATCTTTTTATCAAAGAATACCCTTCAAATATATGAAGATTGATCTTATGCCACAAACTTCCAAGTTCTTGAAATGATCCTGACATTGCATGATTTTGAGTATCCTCATCATCCTTGATGCATACAATGTCCTTTCTAAAACATGGTCTTCCAAACTTGAAATAATACTCCAGATGTAGTCTGCCTAGGTGAAATAAAGAGTAGGAAAATGCTTGCTCTGAAGACAACAAATCTATAATAATGTCTTTTAATTAGCCTTGGGGGCTGCTATATTAAACTGTTAACTTTGGCTGAGCTTCATTTCACCAGAACCTATGACTTTTGTTTAAGGACAGTTTTCTAAATGTCCCTGTCAATTGTGTAGTTAGTGTTAATTTTTTCAAAACTAAATGAAGGGGCGAAGCAGCTAGGTGGCGCAGTGGATAAAGCACCAGCCCTGAATTCAGAAGGACCTGAGTTCAAATCCTGCCTTAGACAGTCAACACTAGCTGTGTGAACCTGGGCAAGTCACTTAACCATCATTGCCCAGCAAAAAAAAAACAAAACCAAAACCAAACCTAAACAAACAGGGCAGCTAGGTGGAGCAGTGGATAGAGCACTGGCCCTGGATTCAGGAGGACCTGAGTTCAAATCCAGCCTCAGACACTTGACACTTATTAGCTGTATGACTCTGGCAAGTCACTTATCCCCAAATGCCTCACCAAAAAACAAACAAAAAAAAACCCACACTAAATGAAGGCCATTCATCCATATAAAATTCTATCCAGTAAGGTCCAATTTATCATTCCTGTGAGTTAAGATACATACAAATCTGATGAGATCATTATGTATGCCTGTAGGCATGGTAAAATGTTGCAAAGAATAGAGTCAAAGACAGCACCTTGGAGAACTCCAAGAGACCTTTTTTTGAGGTGATATCAACATATTAATCATTACTTCTTGTATCTGGATATCACCTCAGTTCCGAACACACCAATTGTACTATCATTCAATCAACATCTCACTATCTTGTTCTTAATGATGAGACACTGTTACATAGCTTGCTGAAATCCAGATAATGTCCACGACATCTCCCTGATCTATTAGTCTAGTAATTCTGTATCCCTGCACCCCCACAAAGACATTAGTCTGGCATGTTTTACTTTTACACAACTTATTGTGCCTCTTATTGATTACATTCTCTTTTACTAAATGGTAAACTACCAGGTTCCCTTACCTTCTTTTTTTTTTTTTTTGGGGGGGGGGGGAGGGAGAAGAGGGCAATGGGGGTTAAGTGACTTGCCCAGGGTCACACAGCTAGTAAGTGTCAAGTGTCTGAGGCCGGATTTGAACTCAGGTACTCCTAAATCCAGGGCCGGTGCTTTATCCACTGCGCCACCCAGCCGCCCCTCCCTTAACTTCTAAGAGACAGGGATGCTCCAGATAATAGGATCTGTACTACTGTATTTCATATTGAAAGTTAATAAACAGTAGCTTTTACATTGAAAACTTTTTTTCATTCTCTAATTATTTTGGATGGTGGTGTATGATATGATTATGGATTTGAGTCAGATTATACTCTGAGGATGGGGTCTGGAAGGTACCCAGCCCTGCCCCAGTATAGTTAGTTTAGAAGTTTATTGCTTGTCAAATTCTCACTGTCTCCTTTAAGTTTTATTGCCAATTAACAGTATTTTTACTTCTGCTCAGTCTCCCCACTTGTCAGCTACATATTAGTTTTGTCTGCAATCCATCATGTGTCAGAACCCCAGTCAGTGGGTCAGGGAGTTTGCCCACCAATTCAATACTCGGGACTCAAGAAGAAAGGACAGGGCTCGGCACAGGATGCAGCAATTGAGTTGAGAGCAGATGTTAAGTGACATGTCTCTTTTTCTCAGAGCAGAATCCCCTTGACCCTAGGGTCCCAACAATGTGTTATTCTTTTATTCTTTATTCTGTTTCTTTGACTTCCCAACATAGCTGAAGATAAATTTTAACCCTGTCATCCTTCTAGAATTAACACAACTACAAAACAATGCTAAAGCACCTAAGTGACTCTTCCTGTTATTCAGGTTGAATATCTTTAGAGACAGGGACTGGAAGAGGGGAGCCAGTGGGAACTGTGAGATCTGAAACATCCGACTGTCACTCCCCTGTTTCCTCTTCCTTTGGTTTGACCTTGTTCCCCCTCCCCTTTTCCTCCTTGTTCCTGGAACACGTATGCATGTCTCCATACACTGATCATGAGCTAAACGCACCCTGGGTGAGACAGGATTGGATGTTAGATTGTGAGCTCGACCTAGTGTGCGTGGGGACTTCCCCTCTGACCAACATTCCTATATAAGGTCAAGGCATGTATTAGCTGGCGTGGCTCAGGCATTGAGCTTGCCCATTCCTGTGGGAATGTAATAAATCTGTCTCTGCTTGACTTGGTGGTCTCCTCGAGTTATTTGGGTAAACTGAGGCAGTTTTGTTCCATACAGTGGGGAAGAAAGAAGCTTCCTCAAGTCCTAGGGAGGTAGCTCACAAAAGTAAGCTGTGAACAACTTGGAAAACTCATACGGTTAGAGAACTGCTCATTTTGAGTCTGATATTAAACACGATTGAATTCTAGCTGGTAAATGGTCTGGTTTCTACTGGTGAGACAGCTACCATTGAGAATGACTATGAGGGATCTCAGACAGACTTAGTGTACTTCATTCAGAGAAGGCAAAGGAAACTGGATTAATGGAAGAGATTCTTTTGTGAAACAAAATTCTCAATAAGTTATAAACAGATTGACATTGGCCTTGAGGACTATTGATTCTGTTTTTTTCTTCTTTCTTGAGCAAAGAACCAAAAGAGAATACATTACTTTGAGTTATCTCTCCACTGGAGGCCAGATTCATACTAAATTAGATGGTAAGGGAAATAAATATAATAGTGAAAATTTCAGTTCAGTTCATATCATTTGTCCTTGGAAATGTGGCCAGTCTGAAAAAAAGTACTAGTTAGAAAATAAGAATTTTGCTAATAATTTAATTAACTTTATTGTTCACCTGCCTCAGTTCCCATGATAAGAAATTTCTCTTGAAATCCTTATCACTACTCCAACAACCAATGGCATCTGCTAAATCTGTCAGATAATTTGCCACAAGCACTAGCTCATTTTGCTGCTTTGTGATTAGTCAAGAGACAAATGGAGTACAATAAAAGGAAATGTGCTGAAAAAGCATATAATCAAACTGGGAAGAGTACAACAATTTCCTCAATGAAATGAACACCAATACTGTGGCTGGCTATGCATTTATCGCTGTATGGAAATGACATGGCTTACCTGAGCCTCATGACAGTCAGTTGAATCTGGGACCTGAGAAATGTGTGAGGCCTGAAAATTCAGGAGGTAACTGCTACAAAATAGAAATATTAAAATCTAACCTCTCCTTTGGCAGAGGGAGCACTACAGTTTGGACATTCCTGTGGAACACACTCAAGCCTGAAAACACCAAATGTATTAGAATAAACAAAACTCTCTGGCTAGCTCAGCCTCTTATTGCATCCCAGATTCCTGGTCTCCTCAATGCTCTTTAATAGTACAGTGAATGGGGGCAGCTAGGTGGCACAGTGGATAGAGCACCAGCCTTGGATTCAAGAGGACCCGAGTTCAAATCTGACAACAGACACTTGCCACTTACTAGCTGTGTGATTCTGGGCCAGTCACTTAACCCCAATTGTCTCACAAAAAAAAAAAAAAGTACAGTGAATGGAAAAGGAATGAAAAGGTAATGGTCTGGCTTATCAATTGGAAGCTTTTCTTTATCTGAAGTTACAACATGGAAACTGGCACCACTCCCCCTCAATCTCTACAATATAGCTGATGACACTATTCAAAATATATTATGGGATATGAAAATAAAGCAGAATTGCTTTAATCAGCTACCATTCTGACTGAAGGGGCAAGGTTAGCCTCATTAAAGGGAAAGTATTTAACCTTCTGGTAGACCTTTTTGTGGTGATTCTTTCAGGGCTCCACTTTCCAGCTATTTGTGCTTCTTCACAGTTGCTTAGGATCCTGCACTCTATTAAGACACACCCTCCCTGAGTAGCACCAAACACTATAAAACCCCCATATTTCTACTGACCAATTAAAATTTATCAATCCTGTATAATCCCATTTTCTTAAAGACAAGTTCTCTTTAGGTGATCTGATAAATTGTCCATGGTAATCTGGCCATGGATGTTAATAGCTTTCATGGTAAAACCAAATCGAAAACATCACTATTATTATTATTATTATTATTATTATTATTATTATTATTATTATTATTATTATTATTTTAGGGGAGGCAGTTAGGGTTAAGTGATTTGCCCAGGGTCACATAGCTAATAAGTGTCAAGTGGCTGAGACTGGATTTGAACTCATGTCCTCCTGAATCCAGGGCCGGTGCTCTATCCACTGTGCCACCTAGCTGCCCCATCACTAATATTATTTAACAAATAACTACATCCAAAGGAACTTGGGAAGTTAATTGCTTACTCACTTTAATCCTATTGCTAAAACAACAAAATTTTGGAACAATCTTCAAAAACCAATGAAGAAATACATGAGAAAACTATCTTGTGACTTTTATAGGCATGCTAAGTACATTCCACTTCAAGAAAGGCAAATTTCCTTTTTGGTTGGGGTTGTAGATATTCCTGTAAGGAATAAGACCTGTCTAAGGTCTTCAGTTTGAGGAGGAAGTGATATAAGATGTAAGAAATATCAGGTCACTTCTTTAACTTTCCTCCTGACCAGTTTAAACCCACCAAAGCATCCCAACTGAAGCTAATACTGGGCTAGATACCTGAGCTGCCCCAAGTACTAAATCTCTAAATGGCTAGGTACCAATCACTCAGGGTCATCAATGTGATTCTCTTCTTTCTCCTTGACCATGTAATATCCAAAAGGCACCTCCTCTACATTACAGGTTATTTTTTTCCACATGCTAATTTCCAAGTAATGTTAAAAAACAAAAACAGGTAAGGATGCATATAGGCAACTAGATTCTTTCCTACTGGTGCCATTTCTTCATCTATAAAAGGGGATTGATAATAATACCTACTGTACTTGATTGACAAGGCTGACATAAGATTCAAAGACTATGTAAAGTATTTTTGGAAACTTTAAACTGCCATATAAATGCTAATTATAACATTTGTACATAGTTCTTTTATGTCAAGAAAAGCTATTAGATTATACAAGTTAACAATTTTCAATTAATTCTATTTTTCTTTATAGAAAATATATTCTTTGAAAAGTTTTATGTGTATTCTTTGATAACTGCATTAGCCAGAGCTGAAATACATTTAATCGTTATTCAAAATCATTACATGTGCAGATACACTACAGAAAACTCATTTAAGAAAAATTTAATTTTATTCTTGCTCAAATAAAATTTTTGTAGAGTATTAAGTTATTTGAATATGCTTAGAATTAATTTCAAATTTAAATTCATTTTATTGAGAAAATTAACTTAAATAGTCAATTGAATCGGTGATAGCATGCATTCAGAGTTCCTTCCACATATGCAAATTGCAACTTATCTATATTTACCCACCCTACATTTTCTCAAACAGTAATTTGGACTCCAAATATTTAGAATCTCTGGACAGGCTGGGTTTAAGTTCACTTTGGCACTAAGTATGAAAAAACTGGGTTAAATAAATTGATAGCATAGATGAAGAAATTCTTAGTCTATTTAGAAATTCTTATCTTACTTAGTTTTTACCTTCTTTAAACATTTGATAAATGTACTAATTATAAAAACTTTTTCGTTATTAGAGCATGTGTAATACTCTCTAAAAAAGGCCAACTCTTCTCCATAAAGAATAAATACTTCAAAGTAATAAAATTGCATTTTTCCAACAATACTCAATAACTCAGATTTTCCACTATGTTCTGTAATTAAGACCTTTCTAACCTAATAGGGTTAGTAGGGAACTTTCCAGGAGAATCTCTTAAAATAAAAAAAAGGCAGACTAGAAGTCTGTTTTTTAAAATATATTTCAGAGCACACCATAATTAGCAATTGCCTTTTAAAATACATGATGAAGCTGATTTTGGGGGAGATATGTAAAACTGAATCTCAAAGTAACGTACAATTACTAGAGTCAAAACTTACATTTAAGAAATAGAGGGGAGGGGGGCAGCTAGGTGGCGCAAGTGAATAGAGCACCGGCCCTGGATTCAGGAGGACCTGAGTTCAAATCCAGCCTCAGCCACTTGACACCTATTAGCTGTATGACCCTGGGCAAATCAGGTAACCCCCAATTGCCTCCACTAAAAAAAAAGAAGAAGAAGAAGAATACATAGGGGAAAAAAACAAAAAAACAATACTTTGCTAACTATACTTGAATATAATTTATTTCCTTTGAAATCCTTTTGTTTTATGTATAGAATAATTTAATACTTAGACTCAGTAGGCTCTTACCAGACTGCCGAATGGTTCACAACAGAAAAAAAAATTAAGAGTGAAAGTCTAGACGGTGGTACAGATTTTTTTTCTGTTCACTGTGTGAGATTTCATTATACCTGGCGCCTTAAAGCACCTTATTACTGGTCCTTTGTGGACAGACAGACCAAGTAGGATAGTTTACATTTACTTTTTAATAAGGAAATAAGTAGGAAAAAGCTCTCATTCTATTCATACCAATTAAAGTTAGCATTGAGTGCTTTTCTTTTGCCCATCATATGTGTTCCTCCTTCCCTAGTTTTCTTGCTCCTGTTCTCGTTTATATGGTTAAGAAGTTTGTAAAATAATTTAAAATTCTAGTTAAAAACTTTCTAGGGCAAAAGTCAAAAAGTTCTCTTTATGGTTTGATAAGTGACACTAAAATAACCACAATAAAAGACATTTGTTATTCTTGAGATATGCTTCATATTCTTCCCTCTATCCCTTCCCAACTCATAAATTTACCACAAATGTACTTCTGGAACAGTGCTAATGGAAAGGGCCCTATGACAAAGGTCTGATATTCGAGATGAAAGGGCAAGATTACAAAGGCAGTGTGTCATTTCCATATTTGACTAATAGTAAACAGACTATGAAGACTAAATCAGCTTTCATCATGTTTCTTACATTGAATAAAATGGTTCATCTGGGGAATAAATCTTAATTTAAAAGATCGATGTTATTTCAGGAGTATAGAGGAAGATATTAAAAATAATAAACAACCAAAAACTCAGTTTTTTACCTAGTGATTTTGGTAGCAGATTCTTGACAAATTCTGCATGATCTCCACATGCAGTATGCTGTAGACACTGGTATTCATCAGTTCTTCCTGATTGTAACCCAAGTAGCTAGTCACATTTTCTGACACAAATACAATTCTCCCTTCACGGATTCACAACAAAGAAAAATCCATCCAAGGCCTGCAAAGCCCAAAAAGGTTGAGAAGTTAGAAGGACAAAGAATATAAAAAGAAAAATCACATAGCATGAACCACATACAGTTCATCAAGTAGAAAAGATCAAGAAATCTGAAACATCAGAGTTATGCATGGTTTAAAAGGCTAGTAGACATGGATTTTTTTGTACTTTTACGTGTTCTGCATGAAAGAAAAGGCTATAAGTTGGCCCATGCACTGAAAATTTAAGTGGAAATTGTCAAGCTTGACCAGGAGTAAATTTATATAGATATGCAGCAGATGCCCAAGAATTACTTGAGTAGAAACATGGATTTATTGCGTTTTTCTAATGGAAGGGAGGATAGGAAGAATGTGTTTTCAAATAAAATTAGAAGTAAGGCCTCATACATGAAAGTGGAGCATGGAAAACTTTTACTTAAAATACATTTGCATTATTAATCTCCCATGTAGTAATAAAATTAACTTTTAAAATATTTATAATATAGACTTTTCACCAATATGAACTACCTCCTCCTATTACTTTTTTTTGGGGAGGTGGGTGGTGTGGGAGGCAACTGGGGGTTACGTGACTTGCCCAGGGTCACACAGCTAGTAAGTATCAAGTGTCAGAGGCCAAATTTGAACTCAGGTTTCTCTAACTCCAGAGCCAGTGCTCTATCCACTGCGCCACCTAGCTGTCCCCATCCCCCCCATTACTCTTTTTTTTTTTTTTTTTTTGGTGAGGCAATTGGGGTTAAGTGACTTGCCAGGGTCACACAGCTAGTAAGTAGTTAAGTGTCTGAGGCAGAATTTGACTCAGGTACTCCTGACTCCAGAGCCAAGTACTCTATCCACTGCGCCATCTAGCTGCCCCCCCCCATTACTCTTAATAAGTGATTTTTTACTTACATCAATTTATATTTTTGAGGTTTTTTTTTTTTATAAGTTCTTTCAATACTTTGCATCTCCAAGCACATTCATTAAAAGCAATTATTATGCGTTTATGTGCCAGTCACAGACTTAAACACTGGAAATAAAATACAAAGTGCAAGAGGCCCCATATAATATCAAGGGGATATTATAAAAGTGTCTTGTCCTTGCTTCTTTTGCATCCCAACTACTATAGAATGTTGAGTGACTAGAATAAAACACAATTTAATTTTCTTTTCTTCCTTTCTCAAAGACATTGCAGAAGGTATTTCTATAGTTGGAAATTGGGGGATAGGAAAGAACTGATTTTAAGTGTCTGCCAAGTCTAAGAATCTATGACTGTTGCAAACCGAGCTTGGGAAAAATAAATGTTGAGCAAGGCATATTTGTGGGCTAAATACAGCTATAAATGAATAAAATAATTAAATAAAATGTAACTGACATATGTGCAGAATTTCATAGTATTTCAAGTATTATACCCAACAGTTGATTTATTTATATCTCATGCTTGAGTAATAATGACAATAACATGCACAATAAAGTTGAGAAAAATGGTCAGTAGTCAATCTTCTGTGAATAGCATATATACATTTGAAATAAAGATGTGCTGAACTCAAGACTCCATGAATGATATCCGTAATATTGAGATATGACAATGCTCATTGCTTTCCTGTATTTACCTGTAGGCAACACTATATTACCTCTTAACAATTTATTTTTCATGTCAAAGCAATCTAGCACTGTAAGAGGTCAGAGTTCTCTCAGTCTAAATAGAATTCTCAAGTACCTACAAAGGATTCTTTGGTAGCTACATAACAGGTTCACACATGAAAATATGAAAGAAAGTAAGTATGCAACAATGGATTGCTTTTATGTTTCCGTTTTCACTTCTGTGATGTCACTTTTGGCCATTTTCCCCACCCAACTCTAATTTCAATGGACCATTTCAGTGTGCCATCAAACCCCCTCAAAAATATAATTTACACTATATTAATACGTTACTGGTTTAATAAGTTCTAAGTGTTCTTAAGGAAATCCCATGCACATATAGTCAATGTTTTCCCAAACAGGAAGTAATCTCTGTTTCATTTGTTTACACAGGGGGGTAGTAGAGGCATTGGGGATAGAAACTATCTTTTTTTATTTTCCCCCTTCAAAACCCGGGTTATAATGCACTACACAGAGGATGCAAATAAACATCTGACAAGATGTTTTTGTGTCAATTGGTGAGACAATTATGTTGTTCAGTTTTGGGGTTTGGTATTGATTGCTCGGCAATTAACTGAATACTAGTAACAGCCTATGTATGTGTGTGTGTGTGTGTGTGTGTGTGTACAGGATCATTCTTAGAACTGAGAAACCTAGAAGGACTGTGAAATGAGAACCATGAATGTTTCTCAAGAAGTCTTTGTTGATATCATAGTCAAAATGGCTACCAATTTGGACTAGTAAAGATAGGGAATGGAAAATTAAGAATGAAGACATATCTAGTATGCTTTAATAATAATAATAATAATAATAATATGCTGTCATCACATGAAGGCTAAGATTTGAAAACCTAATGTGTATTAGCTAATTAACCTTGTATTTGGAATCATTAAAATAGTATGTTAGTCACTTAACCCCCAATGCCCCACCAAAAAAATAATAGTATGTTAAAAATTCCCTTTCAGGCTTTTCTAGAACATGAGGAAAATACTAGAAAAAAATTAAGTACAACTTGAAGGAAGTTACTTATTTAAACAGAACATTGCTTGTCATATGTTTTAAGTATAATGATCATAAATTCTTCTAATCCTGTGCAATGAATCCAAGTTGCCACATATGTTAGCCAAGGTATTTGCTCTAAGAGTATTAAGAACTTAGGGAGACTTTATATAGGGATTCTGTATGGGAATACTTCTTCCTTACTAAGATCATAATAAGTAATAAATATCTAAAGAACATGTTGCTTCTCTAATTTTTTTAAAAAAGGATTCTTATCTACTTTTTAGGGATACTTTATAGTATAATTCCGGGTAGAATGAGCATTTGCTTACATGTATCTCTCTTAGAAAACTTTATAAGCCTTAAAAACAGGAACGATTTTCAAATTTTGTATTACCAGTTCATAGCAGAGTACCTTGCATATGAGTGCTTAAGAAACATTTGTTTAGGGGCAGCTAGGTGGTGCAGTGGATAGAGCACTGGCCCTGGAGTCAGGAGGTTCAAATCCGTAATCAGACACTTGACACTTACTAGCTCTGTGACCTTGGGTAAGTCACTTAACCCCAAATGCCTCACCCCCCCCCTCCCTGGCCAAACCAACAAAAAGTAAACATTTGTTGAATTGAAATCTATGTAAATTACAATAATACAACATATTAACAATAAAGGTTGCTAGGAAATACATCTTTTTAAATAAGAAAAACTAATATAAAAGTGGAAATTATTCATTCAACAAGCATTTACTAAGGATCTGCTCTAGGGAAGGCACTGAGAGAGTAAAAATCAAAAGTAATAAGTAGGGGCAGCTAGGTGGCACAGTGGATATAAGCACTGGCCCTAGATTCAGGAGGACTTGAGTTCAAATCGGGCCTCAGACACTTGACACTTGCTAGCTGTGTGACCCTAGGCAAGTCACTTAATCCCCACCGCCCTGCAAAAAATAATAATAAAAGTAGATTACATTTCGCTGGGGGAAACAAGTATTAAAGAAAATGCAGAATAATTTCATGTGGCTATGGTATAGTATACTTAGGTATAACACATGCCTAAATCCCTGCCCAGAATCTATTGCAGAGGCAAGAGAAACACATATGAAAAGAAAGAAAAAACAAGGCAGCACATAAGAAAAATTTTAATTCTATGGCCTCAGACAATAAGCCTGATGGGGTAAAAAATGGAGATTAAGGGCTAGAGTCACCAGGGTAGTGGGCCTTAGAAGATAGTCAAATTAATCATCAACCCAAAAGAAGAATGAGGAAGGTATTGGCAGGCATAGGGAAACCACAGAATTATGAAGAGTACATTTTGTTCTTTACTAACTTTACAAACATGATCCAATTTAACCTGATTCATTTATATATCCATACAATCTGATTTATTTATATACTGGAGAACATAGGACATTAATAACATCAGCTTCATGCAGTAGTGAGAAAGACTGGTAAGTACTAAGGGAAAGAGATAAATTCATGAAAAACATTTATTTTCATTTTTTAGGACAATAATTTTAACATGTTTTAATATTTAATGATCAAGAGTATTAGCTTCTCCCAGCCAATACACATTTTTCTTCTAATGTTTTAAAGTTTTAAGGGAAGGGAGAAAAATTCAACTTTATATTTGTTTTATAATTTTTCCAGGTGTTTACTTGTGAAACAGTTCTAAGGTTGGCAGGACAAGAATTAAAGGACTATTCTGACATCAGTGGATATACAAACCTCCCAAAAGAAGGGGTCCCAAAGATTCCTTTTCAATCACTCCTTGACTACTTGATGAGATGTCTGATTTCCTGGACGTCATCATCATTTGCTGTTTTCTCTGTAATAAAATAACTTTTTAGTCAAATAATTCTGAAATTACTTATTAGATGAAAAAGTCACTGAAATGTAGATTCAACAGACTACAGATAAAAGAAGGAAAAAGATAGTAAAATTTCTTCTATATATTATTTTCACTGACCAAATCTTATCCATTTCTATTTTTGAACTAAATGATAGCACCAAGGATTGCCTTTCCAGGATGATGGCTGAGGGACCTGGGCTGGGAAGCAGTGCTAATTCCCAAGGTTTTTGAGTTTAGGATCCTAGGCTTTGTCATCAGAACTTGAGGGGGATATGGTAGTCAAAAGGGTATTAGTGTCAGCCGGATTTTCCTGGTACCTACGGCCTTCCCATTTCCTCCCCCAAGATACCCTGCTGTGTCAGCTAGTCTAGCTTGACTGCCTAGTTCCTTCCAAAGGGTTGCAGGTTGCCTAGCCTCTTCTCCATAGAAATTATTTCTCTCTGGATAAGGCTATGAGGGCTGGACTTCAAGAAGACTAGTGGACTAGGGGGTTCTGGCTACTCCCACATCTCTTGCGACATTCTAGCTTTGCTTGTTAAGGGCTAAAATTCTAGCTAAACTGTCTAAAATATCTAATGAGTGGTCGCAATAAATTATAAGCTTTAGCAAGAGTTAGACTTTTAAGCATTTATTAAGGAGAATAAGAATTTTGGTAAAGAGAGAGAAAGGCCTAGATTCCTATCTATTAAAGGGAGAGAGCCACATTTCTTAGCTCAGCTCTCCACCAGAGTCCCAAAGGAAAGAGCCCGAGACTGCGCGCCAGTCTCTTCTTCCTCCTCCCACTAGCTGGCGTCACTTCTGATGCCAAAGAAAAGACTCCTGGTCCTTTGCCCTCAAAGACCTTCACTTCATGGGCAGACTTTCTCCAGTAAGTCTCCAGCAGGTGCGTCATTCCAATCGTTACAGCTTGTGCCCATTTTCTTCTTTGCTTCTGCAAGCTATGGCAATAAAACCTTCTTATCTGACTTGAAGCTGAAACCTTCCATCTATGTTACCTGCCCTATGAAATTTTGAGCTCTATGAAAGCAGGGACTGATATCACTCACAACACACACACAGTGCAAAAAATAAGTGCTTAATAAAGACCTTTGTTCATTTGTTTCACATGTGTGTTGGGAATTAACAAGAAATCAAGGTTCAGAGGAATTTGGATGTGATATAATGAACAATGGAGAAAATTCTTAGGTTCTATTAGGCAGGGAAGTGAAATGAAGTCATTTTTAAATTAAGGTTAATTTGGTAATAAGCAAACTATGAAGTTGGTTTTTAATAATTCAGGAATGAAGTGATAAAACCTTGGACTAGAGAGATGGCACTGAGAACTGAAAGGAAGAAGCAAATAAAAAAAGTGAATAGGATTGGTGACAAAGTCAAGATTGCAAAGTAGTAAGTAAGTAGTATAGCCATGGATAGAGCACTGGGCCCTGGAGTCAGGAGGACCCAAGTTCAAATCCAGCCCTCAGACACTTAAACACTTACTAGCTGTGTGACCCTAGGCAAGTCACTTAATCCCAACTGCCTCACCAAAAAAAAAAAAAAAAAAAAAAGTTGTATAGCCTAGTTCCACGGATACACTCTATAGAGACATAGAAAATCTACCAAACCAAATCCTGATCAGGAAATAAAAAACAATGAGACATTATTTCCAACCTAAGGCAGCATAGAGAGAGACATGGTTACTGGTATCTGCCCAAGAGCATTTTGCCCAGACCATATCAGTGCCATAGACAGAAAGAAGACTAAGGCTATATACCACAGCAGAAACAACTGGCAAAGAAAGATGTCCTAGAGGGGCCCTGAACTAGAGTATACTTCAAGAGCAGATGCCATACAATAACTCTGACACTAACTAACCAGATGTGGATCATAGATCCAGGGTGGCCAAAGATGGCTAGAGAGGAGCTGTCCCAGGTTCTAGCTGTTTACTGAGCAAAGAACAAGTTCAGGAGCAAACAAGAGTAGTGTGGCTCTAACCTCAGGAGCAGAGCAAGGACTCAGTTCTAGCCTCCAGTCCCAGGCTGATGACAACAGTAACTAGAGCAGGAATCCCAAACCAAATGGAGTCCACAATTCTGTCACTCTGAATTTGATTTGCAAATCTTCAAAGGGGGCTCCTAGTGGCTGTATCCAGAAGCAGACTCCTGGAACTAACAACCAGGTACACAATGACAGATGTCTACTCAGGCCCAAAGAGGGATCAAGAGTTTGCAGAGAGGGGGGCAGCTAGATGGTGCAGTTGATAAAAGCACTGGCCTTGGATTCAGGAGGACCTGAGTTCAAATCTAGCCTCAAACACTTGACACTTACTAGCTGAGTGACCCTGGGCAAGTCACTTAACTCTCAGTGCCTGGCAAAAAAAAAGAAGAGAAAAAGAAAAAAAAAGAAGAGCGAGAGAGAGAGTGTGCAGAGCTCAGAGGAGAAGTAGGATCTTGGAGGGTAGTGATCAGACCTTGCCACAGATCACATCACTTTGGAAGCAATGAAAGCTTGTAGAGCCTATAGCCTGAGCTGTCTCTGAGATACTACAATGACACTTAACACTTACTAGCTGTGTGACCCAATGACAACAATGTCATTGTAGCAGAGGAAGACAAAAGATCAAGTTAACACCCCTCCCACCACCCCTCACTGAAATGGGCAGAGCATGGACCTAAAATAAAGATCAGTCAAGAAGAAGTCTAGAAGAGTGAGAAAATTTTAAAAAGAGATCCCACAATAAGAGCTTTATAAGGAATTTTCTCTAAAATATCCATATACACAGCCTCAAAGAAAAACCTGCAAAATCCCACAGTAGCTTAGGCACATGTTGAAGCAGAATTTCCAGGAGAGATAAAGCCAAAAAAAAAAAAAAAAAAAAGGGCATTTTAAAAAATAAATCAAGGGGCATCTAGGTGGTACAGTGGATAGAGCACCGGCCCTGGAGTCAGGAGTACCTGAGTTCAAATCCGGCTTCAGACACTTAACACTTACTAGCTGTGTGACCCTGGGCAAGGTCAATTAACCCCACCTTGCCGCACTAAAGAAAATCAAACAAACAAAAACAAAAACAAATCAAGGTAATGGAGGATAAAATGGGAAAAGAAAATGAGAACAGGGAGGCAGCTTGGTGGTGCAGTAGATAAAGGGACTGGCCCTGGAATCAGGAGGACCCTGAGTCCCAAATCCAGCTGCAGATACTTGACACTTCCTGCTGTGTGACCCTGGGCAAGGTGATTAAGCCCAATAGCCTCACCCCAAACAAACAAACCAAAAAAAAAAAAAGAGAGAGAGAGAGAGAGAGAGAGAGAGAAAGAAAATCAATGGCTTAGACTAAGATGTACAAAATCTTACCCAAGAAAATACACGCTGAGACTTAGTAGAATTCACCAATTGGCAGTTAATGACTCCATAAAACTACATGAAATGGTAAAACAAAGTCAATTGACTGACAAAAATAGAAAATATGAGGTATCATTTTAAAAATAGCAGACCTAGATACTTTATAAGAATAGTAAAAATACCTAAATGTCAATGAAGCCCTACATGAGATATTCATTTTTGAAGAAAACTAACAGAAACTACCCTGACTCTTTAGAGGTCAGTTGGGTAAATTGAAATACAAAAAATCACTGTTCTCGCCCTATAAACAAATGTTGAACAGGATGGTTTTCAGACAAACCTATGAAGACTTATATGAACCAATGGAAAGTAAAGTGGGCAGAACAAGAGAACAGTGTACACAGCAACAAGAATATTGTGAGGATGATCAACTGTTAAAACTTTAGCTACCTGATGAAGACATATGAACCCAAGACAATTCCAAAAAACTTAGGATAAAAAGTTGCTATCCAGCTCTAGAGAAATGATGAATACTGAATGCAAACTGAAGCATAAATTTTTTTAATGGGGGGGGGGCCCCCCCAGGTGCAGTGAGGGTTAGGTGACTTGCCCAGGATCACACAGCTAGTAAGTGTCAAGTGTCTGAGGGGGATTGAACTCAGGTCCTCCTGCATACAGGGCTCATGCTTTATTCCACTGTGCTACCTAGCATGCCCCCCTCATAATTTTTTAAAAATCATTAAAGGATTTTATTATTTTCCAGTTACATGTAAAGATAGCTTTCAACATTTGTTTCTATAAGATTGAGTTCCAAATTTTTTCCTTTCCTTCCTTCCCTTCCCCCTCCCTAAGACAGAAAAGCAATCTGATATAGGGTTATATATGTACAATCACATAAACATACTTTGTACATTAGTCATGCTTGTGAAAGAAAAATCAGAACAAAAGGGGAAAACCTCAAAAAAAAGAAAAAAGAAGTAGAAAGAGTATAGTTCAATATGCATTCAGACTCCACAGTTCTTTTTTCTGGATGTGGAGAGCATTTTCCAACATTTGTTCAACACTTTTATATACTAGGCACTATGCTAAGGTCCTAGGCATACAAAGAAAGGCAAAAACACTGTCACTGACTTTAAGGAGCTACTACTATAAAAGACAAGATGCAAATATAAAAGTAGGAAGTTAAGTTAATCAATCATACTACTTTGACTGCTTTGAACAGATAAAGCACTTCAAGTGAGTCAATCAAAGGCATATAGACTAGGTTCCAGTAAGCCTGGTAATCAATTTGGAAGATGTAAAGGGTCAGTAGAGGAAGTGAAATTGCACTGGTATTAGCTAATGAGTCAGCCTTCCTTGTAGGTCTTTAGTAAAATAGGAAGCCAGTAAGTAACCCAAGCATTTGCATGTCTGGCATCTTAAAAGAGAATGAAGTTTCAAACACTTGCCTGAATGGGAATTACTGGGGAGAGGCAAGGAAGATTAAAGATTTTAGGATCCCTTAACCTGCTTTTACTGACAAGAGGATGAACATGTTAACTTTGAAGTATTAGAGGATTTGCTCTTCTCATCAGGATCCTAGCAGTGTCCTGGGAAGAGCCACAATAGGTGACAGAATCTGAACTAGAAGAAGAAGCAGCAGCTTCAGGACTCCAGAATCCAGTCCCGGGGGTTTATCCACTGCGCCAACTAGCTGCCTCCTGCAATTACCTAATAAGTCAATTCCAATGCCGCAAATTTCTCTGAGGTTAAGTTAATCAAGTGTTTATTTCCCAACAAATAATTCAAAGAAACATCCTTTCATGAAGTATTTTTTAAAAACTTTTTTCTTTTCTCAATCTCTTTTAATTTTGTTTCATTTTTTTAAAAAAGGGAAAAAAATTGTTTCATATTAGGGAAAACAACAAACAAATGGGATCTGAATTTTTTAAAGTTTCCATAATGTCTTCACAACTATGTTATTGTGCTCTCATATATATATAAATATATGATGAATGTGAAATACTGTTATCTTCTTATGTAGTGCAGCCGTCTAGTTTCTTTTATCAATTGTAGGTACAATTAAACTTGTGAAAAAACATTTCCAGATATGTATTCAACAACATCCCTAATCTGTAAAATCAGTTGCACTGCTTAACACTGACACTGTCAAAATAATAACACATCAACTGTAATATTGAATACTTTGTACTTTAATAAATCACTATGGGGGCAGCTAGACGGTGCAATGGATAGAGCACCAGCCCTGGATTCAGGAGGACCTGAGTTCAAATCTGGCGTCAGACACTTAACACTTACTAGCTGTGTGACTCTGGGCAAGTTACGTAACCCCAACTGCCTCACCCCCCCCCCTCAAAAAAAGAAACAAATAAATCACTATAGAATAAAATATTCTTACAAGTGTTGACTGTAAAATATCTGAGAAATTTATTTTATAATTATAAAGAGATCCCTATTTAAATTAAATACTTCAGGGTCAGCTAGGTGGAGCAGTAGATAGAGCACTGGCCCTGGATTCAGGAGAACTTGAGTTCAAATTCAGTCTCAGACACTTAGCAGTTACTAGCTGTGTGACCCTGGGCAAGTCACTTGAGCCTCATTGACCCATGCAAAAAAAAAAAAATTAATTAAATTAAATACTTCTAGAATAAAAATAGATTTTATAGTATACCACTAAAAAACAAAGCAATATTTGCCCTAAACTGTGCAAAATACCTTTTGATCCAGTGAATAATCACATTTAAACTTTTGTCTCAAGGAGATCAAAGAAAAAAAAAAAGGAGCCATATGCACAAAATTTTTAATAAGAACCGGAATATAAGTGTGAATATCAATAGGGGAATGGCAGAACAAATTATGATATATTAATGTAATGGAAGATACTGATACATAAGGATGAAAGCAATAGTTTCAAAGAAACCTTGGTAGACCTGTATGAACTGATGGAAAGGGAAGTGAATAGAACCAAGGAACAATTTATACAGTAACAAAAACCAATGTAAGAAAACTAGCTTTCGAAGATTTGACAGTTCTTATAATGACCATCCAGAGTTCTAGAGGACCAATGATAAATAATGCTACCCATCTCCCAACAGGATTCAAGTATGACCAGTGTGGAAGAATTTATTTTATTGATGATGTGTGATGATTTTGCTTGTCAACTGCGAGAAAAGCTTAGGTGGGTGGGGGAGGGTTGCAACTATGTAAAGGGTTCCAAAAAATAAAAATGCAAACAGACTGAATCACAGACAAGCAAAGTTACATACTGATTATATTAAGTAAGCAAAAACTAAATAATAGATTCACACTTTGACATATAATCTCCTGTTCTACCATGTGTATAGAAAGGCTTATTTTATTTGGGGTACAAGTTCAGAATTTTTAAAAAGTATTTTGAAAATAACAATAGTTTTACCTTGTTCCATTCTTTTCATTTGCTGAATCTGATCGACTGTTTTCTTTAAAATCTTGCATTTGTCTGGTTTTACACTCAGGCTATCAATATCACCAATGTTCGCAGATAGTAACTCAGCCAGCTCTTCTAAATATTTATTTTCTTGTTCCCTGCGCCTCTTTTCAGTGCTGTTGACAAAGAAAATCTAATTATTATAATTTCATTACTACCTTCTGTTTTTCCAGAGTGGAATTTAATAGGCAAATTGTATGTAGAGACGTTTAATTTTTTACAGAACTCAAAGACAGATTGAGAAACCAATGTGAACCTATTTAAAAGTCAAGAACTACAACAGGAACCAGAATGCCAAAACTAATTTTAAAAAATACAACTTTATTTCCATTCAGCAAGTGATGTCTTCCCAAAAATATTTGCAAAGATTGATTAGAAGGCACCTAAAAGGCAATCCCTTTCATTATGTTTACAATATTTTTATAATTTTAATACAAACCCTTTTTCTGTCTGTTTTATGTTGCTTTTTCACATATTTGGTTTTATTAAGGCAAGGGAAACTTAATAGAAGCAGCTAGGTGGTACAACAGCAAGTGCAGTGCAGATCCAGCAGTCAGAAAGACTTGAGTTCAAATTCAGCCTCAGATGGTTACTAGCTATGTGAGCCTGAGTAAACCTCTTTGTTTGCCTCAGTTGTCTAAAATGTAAATGGGAATTTTTTTTAAAAAAACCCTAACTTGCAGGGTTCTTTGCAGGATCAAATGAGATAATTTTTGCTATGAAGGTTAAGAACATTGAACCACCCTCTAATTATGGTCAATCAACTATAATAAAAGGTTGTGGGGTTTTTTTTTTTTGGTGAGGCAATTGGGGTTAAGTGACTTGCCCTGGGTCACACAGCTAGTACATGTTAAGTGTCTAGAGGCCAGACCCGAACTCAGGTCCTCCTGAATCCAGGGCCGGCGCCCCATCCACTGTGCCACCCAGCTGCCCCTATATAAAAGTTTTGTACATGGATCTTGGTAGCTAATTCCCACTCAATTTCATACTTTTTTCTCACTTTTTAAATGGCATTTTATCACTTCTGATTTTTATTGCTGATATAAGCAATACAGAAAATTTGAGTGTATTAAATATTCCCACTGATTTGCTAAAGTTGTCTACTGTTTTAAATACTTATCTTTTCATTCTCTTGCAATTTCTAAATTTCATGATAGTTTTATAGATTGTTCTGAGAGATATTTTAATTTCGTTCTCTCCAAAAGATCTTACTCCAGTTTACCTTCCCTATTTTACACTTACTCACCCCTTCAACCATTACATGTTCCAATGCAATTTATTAACTAGATCATCTCCAAGGTGGAGGAAGGATTTGGAAACCATTCCATATGGGGAATCGTTTTAAAGGAAATAGAGGAAAAAGAACTTTGGGGAAATAGTCTTTAAGTTTTTTAAAGATTATAAAGAAGATTTATTCTGTGTAACTTTTGAGGGCAGAGCTAAGAGAGATGGAAGGGTACAGAGGCAAACTTAGGCTACATATACTCAAATAACAAAGAATCAACAGAGCTTATCTAAAAACAAATGGGCCACCCTTTGAGATAGAGTTTTGCTTGTCAACAAAAATTTCTAAAATGGAAGCTAGATAACAAAGAAGAAATATTGTAGGACAGATTTTCTGGCGTGGACAGGAAATTAAACTATGTGAAGCCTGAAATTCTTATTACCACTAAGATTTTATGATTCCTCATTCCCATATCTTTCATTATGCTTGGGAAATCTACTCATTTGTAGCAAAAAACAAAAACAAACCCAAAACATTAATAAAAAATAATAAGGCAGATACTTCAAAAAATGCATTAAGAAGATACTACACATGTCAGACTTTAGTGTGTTATTAGTACTGCAGAGCTGTTTTTTCTCATTCGTCATCTTATACGGAATGGATCTCTGGCATGTCGGGGATTAACTTGGAATGTAGGCAATGTAAAAATCACGTCAATAAAATTTATTTTTTTATCTAAGGAACATTCTTACCTTGATGCCAGTGTGTCAAATGGTGATCCTTTATCTCTTGTGTGAATCTGGGTTAGAAGGGTCTGTCGAACTGTCTCCGAGGCCACTCATGTTGAGCTATTTCACACCTGGAAAAAAAGGGTGATAATAAAGATACTGGTAGAAAACATTAACCAAAAATTGCAAAATTTCTAGGTAAAAGTAAATGAAGTATACCTAAAACATCAGCTGTTCACTGAATAGACTAGAGTTATAATAATAAGTATTATAGGATGCTACAAAGAACCCTGGAAGACAGATTCAAATCCTAGCTCTGCCACTGGCTAACTAGACAAGACAAATAGCTTATGTTTTGCTTTCTCCTATTTGACAATAGAGAAATTAATACCTGTATTTCTCTGAAACTACAGTGAACCAACTTTTAAAATTAAAACATGATGGCTTAGCATTAGCAATAAAATACTTGGGGGGGGGGTGCAATGAGGGTTAAGTGACTTGCCCCAGGGTCACACAGCTAGTAAATGTCAAGTGTCTGAGGTTATATTTGTACTCAGGTCCTCCTGAATCCAGGGCTGGTGCTTTATTCCACTGCCCCACCTAGCTGCCCCAATAAAATGCTTTTTAAAAATCAATGCATATTGGGGCAGCTAGGTGGTGGCTTAACATTTACTAGCTGTGTGACCCCTGGGCAAGTCACTTAACCCCCATTGCTCTGCAAACAAACAAATACAAATCAATGAATATCAACAAATGTTTGAAAATTATCTCTAATGTAACTGGAAAATGATAAAATACTTTTATTTTAAAAAAAATCAAGGCATATTACAAAATAATCATCATAATGCCTGAACATAAAGAAACATGATAGAACCTGAACAAAGAATATATTTCAATGCCTCATTGTGGCACAGTGGTGACCTTGAATTTTCCAAGAACACAAGATTTGCTAGGTTATATTTAGGCTATATTGTCCTAAAAAAGCTTCAAGTATAGTTCTGACAAAAAACTATGTTTGCTTTCTATGGGACAACATAATTAAACATAAAGAAGTGTACCACTTAAAGACTGGTCACTTGATGATGGCTTATGTGGTCATGACAACCCAATAAAACAAAAACACATGGCCCTTGGTACAGTATACACACCCCCAACATACATGTCTGTTTTCACAATGACAGTGACCTAATAGTGGGGAAAGGGGGGCAGATACTGTTTAAAACAACAGAGTTATCAGACTTTCCAGAAACATTAACAGAACTGGTACTATTCTAAACTTGAGATCATTGTGCAGTGACTACAGAGTGGACAAACTCCTGGAGAAAATGAATCATATCGATCTTGACAATCTTGTTATAAATGAAAGGTGATTATAAAATAAAGTTGCAGAAATATGAAAAAAGTATATCAAAGGTTTTCTTTGTAGAGGCAAAGAGTAATTTATGTACTTGTTTTACCATATATCAAGGACAATAAAAATATCATTTCTTGGGATATTAGTAATCTTGTACAGTTCAAAGTAGCACTAAAGTGCTCAAAATAAGGACTATAAGATGAGTAAGAGAATGGCTTTCAAAATAATTGAAATTTATATAATAACATCTGTTTGACTATATAGAGAAATTCAAAGAACTTGGTATGACTGTGCTCCAAATTAAATCAACATATACTTTAATATTCTTTCATGTAAAGGGGGTTAAGAGGACAGTTTTAAAAAAGGAAAAGAAAAATTCAGGAATAAAAAACAAGAAAGACAAAGAGAAGAGAGTCTAGTTATATTACATCAAAGAAGCATAAAATAACACCATGAAAATGCTGATATTTTAATCAAAAGAAAATGGCTGATTTCCAGTATAGAAGTAATTTCCAAAACCATTTTTCTGTCGATAGAAGAACAACCTGTTATATAAAAGACTAAAATCAATATCAATTTAGAAGAATAAAAATAAGATGTGGCATGCAATTAAATTCAACTGAAGAAGCAAGGCACATTGAGGGAGAAACAGGAGGCAGCATATGTCAGGTTAAGTCAAAACACCACCACCTTCGTCACCATTTCCCCTTGGACTTCAATGGAGATAGTCCAAGACTCTGAATGGAAGAGACTTAGGAATAGCTGGGTCCCCCAAAGCACTAGACCTGCTTCAATTACAGTCCTGTCACCTATCATTGAAGGCAAAATCACAGTGGAAATGGAGCCACATCCTCTTCACCAATAGCAACAACTGCTGACCAACTGCCACCAACAGGCACAAGATCCCAGAAAGTGACAGCACTGCCACCCCCCCAACAGCCCCCTCCCCCCCGCCGACCACTGGTTCTGCTTCTATTTCTAGTCTAGCTCTCATAACCATTATCCAGAGAAGCAATTCCTGTGAAATAGGTACCAGCTATCAGCACCAACTGTCAACCAACCATTACAAGACAGGGAAGCCAGACAAGCTGAAGTAGCAAGGCACTACTGAGAGAGAGAAGAGAGAGACAGTATGTGGCCAAGCAAGTCACCACCAATATCACTTTGGCCACCATTTCCCCTCAGACTGATGGGGCAACTCAGAATCTTGAAACTCAAGATCCTTGGGAATAGCAAATCCTCTTCCACAGTCCCCTCAGACATCATCTTAAGAAGCAACCCCTGTGGAGATAGATGCAGCCTGGCAACTTCTGGCAGGTGCTATTGCCACATACTTTGAAGACCCCAGAAAAGAAAGTTTCTTGTCACCCAAGTCTTTGGCACTGTCAAACGATTCAACAAAGGAAACTGATTTGATTTGATAAATGGAAATGACATTAAAGAAGAAACTTGTTCCTTCCTTTCTTCCTATATCTCTAGTGCTTTGCATACATTAAAATTTTAATAAATGCTTTATTCATTCAATTAAGTGAAGTAATTCCAACTTATCCCATTAACTATATGGTTGAAAAACAGGAAATGGATAAAACAGCAAGCATCATCACAAACTATTATTTCCCCAAGGACTATAATCAATCACTAAACCAGGAAACCAATGATCAGAGAAAACCATCTCCCTTATAAACAGTATACTTCCTTACAAAGAGGAGTGCTCTGGCAGGCAACGGCAACAGTAGTTTAGCGTATAAGATATTATAAATATCTTACATTTAACCAAAGAAGCCATTATTAAAATAGATAAGTAGTTCAAGACCATTTGATAGACCAAAGAAGAGAGGAAATATCTCTCTCTCTCTCTCTCTCTCACACACACACACACACACACACACACACACACACACAGAGTCGATTTGGACTATATGAGATTTAAAGGCTTTTGCATATTTGGAACTTATTTGTAGAAAAATATTTATTGCAGCTCTTTTTGTGTTGGCTATGAATTGGAAATCAAAGTAATGCCAATCAATTGAGGAATGCCTAAAGAAGCTGTGGTATATGATCGTGATGGAATATTATTGTGCTTTAAGAAATGACAAGAGGGGCAGCTAGGTGACGCAGTGGATAGAGCACTGGCCCTGGAGTCAGGAGTACCTGAGTACAAATCCAGCCTCAGACACTTAACACTTACTAGCTGTGTGACCCTGGGCAAGTCACTTTAAACCCCATTGCCTCACTAAAAAAACCAAAAAACAAAAAAACCAAAGAAATGAGAAGCAGGAGGCAGCTAGGTGGCGCAGTGGATAGAGCACCGACTCTGGAGTCAGGAGGACTCCAGTTCAAACCTGACCTCAGACACTTGACACTCACTAGCTGTGGGAACCTGGGCAACTCACTTAACCCCAACTGTCTCACACACAAAAACAAAACAAAACAAAACAAAGGAACAAATGACAAGCAGGAAGGATGACTTTAGAAAGGCCTGGAAAGACTTGTATGCATAGCGAGGGGAACAGAAGAACCAAGAGAACACTGGACACAGAGACAGCAATATCGTTTGATAAAGATCTATAAATGACAAACTATTCTCAGCAATACAATGATCCAAGATAATCCCAAAGGACTAATGATGAAATATACTATCTACCTCCAAAGAAAGAACTGATATTGAATAAACACACTCAAGCATATTATTTTTCACTTTCTTTCATTTTTTCTTTTATTCATTTTCTTGTACAAAATGACTAATATGGTAATGTTTTACATAATTGCACATGTATAACCTGCATCTGATTGCTTACTGGCTAGGGGCTAGGGAGGGAAGAAAGGAGAGGGAGGGGAGGGGAGATAAAATTTGGAACTCAAAATTATAAATAAAAATGTTTATTATGTAAAAGAAAAGTTACTAAACTATGGACAATATGAAGCAAAATGAAGTGAAAGACACAGGAAAAGCAACTTACAGACCAACAATATTGTAAAAAAAAAAATAATTCTGAAAGACTTAAGAACCATCAATGCAATAACCAACACAATTTCAGAAGACCAATTATGAATGATGCTACCCACCTCCAGAGAGACAATGAACTCAATCTGCATGAGAAATTTATCAACATGGTCAAGAAAGAAATGTGTTTTACTTGACATATATATATATAATATAAAAATTTATTTTCCTTCTCAATGAGGAAAGGAGGGACATGTAAGAGGGAGAGAAAATAAGTTCTTGTTACACTCTAAACATTTTTTTACACAAACAAAACCAATGCAGCTAGGAAAAGAAAAGATATGATCAAGTGCAAAGAAAAAAATTCTTTGCACCAAGTACCTGATAAAGTCTGATTTCCAAGATATATGAGAAATTAACACAAATATATATACCCGAGAGCCATTATTAAAATAGATAAGTAGTTCAAGACCATATGACATAGTAAATATATGAACATAAACGTAAACTACTATATGCAAATAAAATCAGATATAAATAAGTCAATAATTTAAAAATAAGCTTTATATAATCTATTTATTCAACTCCATCCCAATTACAAAAAAAAAATACTTCCCTTGTGTTCTGCTGTGTACATGGCATTTTTCTTCTTTTTTTGTATTTAAGTTAAAAATAAATTTAAGAGTATACAAAAGAAAAAATAAAGAATATGAGCCCCAGGGGGGAAAATATGACCATTCCTCCAGAAAGAACTCAAAGCTATATATATAAGAGATTCCTCCAAATCACAAGAGTTACAGAAACTAAAGGATCCCAGAGTTTTCTCTCACACCCAAAAAATTATAAAATATAAAAAATGGGAAAAATCAATGTTGAAAGTGTGATAGGAAAATAGGAACAAGAATATACTGTTACTGAAGCTGTGAATTAATCCAACTGGACTTATGCAATCAAATTCACTAAAGCCAGGTATGCCATTACTATGTATATCTCCAAAAGGTGAAAGTCCCACAAACAACAAAATACTATTATAATACCTTGTTGTAGCAGCAAAAAACATGAACAAAGTGGGTGTCCAATGACTGGGGAATTGCAAAAATAAAATTTTTTAAATAGTGGTATACACACTACACACACACATACAAACAATGCTGGACTGTCAATCAATAAAGAGGTATTTGAAAAAACATAGAAAGATTTGTTTAAACTTATGCAGAACAGAGTAAACAAGAGTTAAGAGAAAAACACAAAGACTGAATTAGTATTCATTGAATACTAATTGAAATTAAGATAACTCTTAAAAAAAGGGGATTTCTAATTAACATAACTACCAATCTTGCTTCATAACTAGATAGAACTATATATGGAGTGCTGAGCCTGAAGTCAGGAAAAATAATCTTTCTGAATTCAAATCTGGCTCATAATTTCCTCTCTCATATCCCTTTTCTTAGTTTAAGATTCAAAAACATATTTGTCTCGTAGAAAGAACACAGCAAAATGCCACATAACATCAACTATGTGACAGGCACTATGGTAATTGCTTTTTAAAAAAATTTTTATTTCTTTTGTTAAATAGTTTCCAATTTTGGGGGGGGGGTGAGGCAATTGGGGTTAAGTGACTTGCCTAGGGTCACACAGCTAGTTAAGTGTTAAGTATTAAGTGTCTGAGGCCGGATTTGAACTCAGGTCCTCCTGACTCCAGGGCTGGTGCTCTACCCACTGTGCCACCTAGCTGCCCAGGGTAACTACTTTTTATAAACATTATTTTAATTAATCCTCACAACACCACTATGAGGTAGATACAAAGATACTGGAGTGGCTTGTCATTTCCTTCTGAGACAAACGTGTTAAGTGACTTGCCCCAGGGTCATACAGTTAATAAGTAGCTGAGGCTGTATTTGATCTCAAGTCTTCTGGACTCTAGGTCCATAAACTTTGGGCTTCTGACTTTCGAAGCTTCAATAACCTGCTCTGCTATAGTCTCAAACCCTGGAATCTCCTTCAACTCCTGTAGCCTCCTCATGTTGGACCATCTATTATCATGCCAACCCACTTCTCCCATTGGCATGTTCCTGCCAGGTCTTAATGCTGGAAAGGAAGCAATTTCGGCCAATGTTCATTGGCCTTATTTCTATGTTTCTGACTCTCAGCACTTCAACACTAGGCCCAAGGCACCTTTAATTTCCCACCCCACTCCCTGTAACTCCCTTTTATGTATTGTCTTCAAAAATCATGATATAAACTCCTTTGGAGCAAGAATTGTCTTTCTTCTTGCTTGTATTTTGTATGCCTAGTACTTAATACAGTGTAGTGGATAGAGTGCAAAGACAGGGGAAGGCTTGAGTTCAAATCCAGCCTCAGATATTTACTAGTTGTGTGACCCTGGGCAAGTCACTTAACCCTGTTTGCCTCAGCTTCCTCATATGTAAAATAAGAAGGAAATGGCAATCCACTCCAGTATCTTTGCCAAGAAAACTCCAAATGGGATAACAAAAAGTTGGACAAGACTAAAAAAAGTGAACATAGAAGCACTCAATAAATTCTTGTTACCTATCTCTTTTATTCATGAAATCCATTGGGTTCTGGGGCTTTTTATGTGTCAAATTAATAATATTAATAATAATATTATTATTATAATAAATTACCTATGGACCCCCTTCTCAGAATAAGATACACAAAATTACAAAGGAAGTCAATTATACTGAAATGCAGTTTTTACAAAAACAAGTTCATGAAACCCCCATGAAATCTAGGTTATTTACTTCTTCTGTTGTCAACATGTTTGAGGGTTAAAGGTAGGTGGTGCAAGTGGAAAGAGTCCCAGGCCTGGAGTCAAATCTGACCTCGATTCTTACTAACAGTGTGACCCTGGGCAAGTCACTCAACCCCAATTGCCTCACTTAAAAAAAAAAAAGAAAGAAAGAAATGATAAGACACTCCAGTATCTTTACCAAGAAAACCCCAACTGGGGTCACAAAAAGTTGGACACAACTGAAACAAATGAACAAAGTTGTTTTTTTATATCTTCACATGTACTGGCATATACGCTGTGATATTTTCTGATTTATGTTTTAAGTATTCACTGTGACTTCTCCCTTCCCATTTGTTTTTTTGTTTTTGTTTGTTTTTTTTAAGCCTACTTTTTTTGGTAACTTACTTTTCTTCTCTTTTCATCTTGGTTAACTTAACTAACATTCAAATTACTATTTTTCTTTAAAGATGCTTTATTCATTCCACTTATTTTGTTTTAAAATTCTATTAATTTATCCTTTGCTGTTATCAATCTTTTATGCTTAATTCTGGAGGCCCAGAAACTTTAAAAAATCATACATTTTGGCATATATATTGACTATCTTTAATATAATTTTAAAATTATTTCTAAAGATTAATTTAAACCACTTTATTCTTAACCAATTCACATCTTAGTTTGCAGTTCAATTTTATCCTTTGATTAATTTCCTTTATGGATCATTTTTAATTGATTTTCCTGCCAATGAAAAAAAACACACTGAAATGATAATTCTTGCATGTTTGTATATTTTAATGTCTGTGAAATCCCAAAATAAAAATTCCCCATTTATAATTTATAGCAATACTGTCTTGGAGTAGTAAAGAACTGGAAACAAAGTCCACATCCATGGAATGGGGAAAAGTAAACAAAAAGGCACTTAAATGTAGTGGAATATTACTGTGTTAACAATGACTATGATTAAATAAATACAAAGAAGCAAAAGAAGACAATAAATTGATGGTAAAAATGAAATAAACTGAACCAGCCAAACTGCAACGTGACTATAACAATGTAAATGAAAATAATCACGACAAAACACTAATAAAAACGCATAATGGCCAACCTTGGCCCCCCCCAAAGAGATACTTCCATATTCCACACTTTGCAGAGGTGAGGGATTATCACTGTGGAATACTGCATACAATGTCAAACTTGCTGAAATCATTTTTACCTTTCTAAATCTTTGTTTTAAGTGATGGCTCTCTAGAAGTAGAGAAACAGGGTGGGACAAATTTGGAAAGAGGTGATATTTTAAAAATCAATAAAAATTTATTTAAATAATACAAAATGCTTAAGACTTTTGTAGCTTTTATTTCTTAAAAGATTTCTCACTTAAAATCTGCATGCTACCACTGTTTTCTAGATTCAAATGATTTATAATAATTTTTTTCAGTCTTTCATTTTAAATTTTATCTTTGTATCTTAGAGATGGATGTCTTCTGTGGACAACATATTTTAGAGGTCTCATTTACAAGGTAATGTTTAAGCTGAGCTTTGAAGAAAACTAGGGATTCCAAGACATGGAGGTGAGGTGGGAAATTCATCATGGGAATAGGAGATAGCCTATGCAAAGGCAGAGAAACAACAAAAGGAATATCATGTTAGAAACAGCAAGAGAGCCCATTTGGTTAGACGATGGAGTTTGTACAAATAAACTAGAAAAGTAGTTAGGAATTAGGTTGTGAAAGGTTTTAATTTACTGCCAAGGAAATGTGTATTTGGCCCCAGAGATTAAAGAGCCCTTCAGTTGTTTTTCAACTGTATCCAATTCTTTGTGATCCCTTTCAGGGTTTTCCTGGCAAAGATAATGGAGTGGTTTGCCATTTTCTTCTCCAGCTCATTTTGCAGATAAAGAAAGTGAGTCAAACAAGGTTAAGTGACTTGTGCAGGGTCTCACAGCTAGTGTCTCAGGACAGGTTTGAACTCAAGGAACCTATTAGAGTTTATATACGAGTTTAAAAAGGTCAGACTTGTGCTTTAGGAATATCTTTTGGCAACTATATGGAGAACAAATTGGAGAATGTAGAAATGTTAGGCAGGGAGACAAATTAGAAGGCTATTACAGTAATCTAGGTGAGGAAGTAAGGGCCTAAAAACTATGGTGTCTATTTAAGAATAGAACTGATAAGTGATATTATGGAGACAGAATGACAAGACTGAGCAACTGTTGGATATGTGGAGTGAGGAAGAGGTAGGAATCGAGGATAGGACTGTTCAATAAACAATTCTAACTATGACTGGTTTAACTCTAGTGGTTCCCACTTTCTCTACTATCAAATATAAACTCCTCTATTTAGTATTTCAAGCTTTTCACAAGTTGGTACCATCCTATCTTTTCAACCCTGCTACACATAAAACTCCCTTTCCATGTATTTTACACAGTGTAGCCATACTGATCTTCTTGCTGTTTCTGACACAAGACATTGTATCTCCTGTCTGTGGTGTACCTTTCACCGACTATTCCTCATGCCTAAAAAGATCTCCCTTTTGACCATTGCTTCTTAGAATCCCTAATTTCCTTCAAGATTCAGCTTAAGAACAAAAAAGATTCAGCTTAAGCACATCAGGTGTGGAAGACCAACTTTGTATGTTCTGTGTATACTTGCACAGAATCTGATGAATTTTTTCAATCTATAGTTTGTTCCCTGGTGCCACTTTGCATAGGAAATTTTCTTGAGCAATATCCTGAAAAACGGTGGTGAGCCCTTTATTTTGCCTTTGATTTTTTTGGTAATCAAATTACCCTAAGATTCTCTAAGAGCTGTCTTCTACTAATATTATTTGTAAAACATTTAAAACTACTTCCCAGTTGAACTGTTCTCATAAATTACATGAAGCAGGTATTAGAATGCCCACTTAACAACAGATGGAGAAACTAAGGTATTAGGACATTTTCTTTTAACTGCATTCAGCAGCCATGAAAAAAAATTCATGAAGGTTACTATATTTCTGATTATTTGTAGCCTGCACTATTAAATCTATCTGATATAAGATTAAGAGTGAGGGGGCGGCTAGGTTGGCGCCAGTGGATAAAGCACCCAGCCCTGGATTCAGGAGTACCTGAGTTCAAGTCTGGCCTCAGACACTTACACTTACTAGCTGTGTGACCCTGGGCAAGTCACTTAACCCCAATTGCCTCACCTTAAAAAAAAAAAAAGATAAGAGTGAGGACTTGGGAATTCAGCTGGAGCTGTGCAAAGGAAAAGAACACAAGACTCCACCTATAACCAGTAGAACAAGATCAGGTATTTAACTCAGGATTGAATTATTCCCTTCAGTGCTGGTATACCTGGGTCAGACCCACCTGAACCTTCTGGAAATGGAGAAATGGTTGGTAAGAAAGATTAAGTTTGCAGAATACAATTTTCCTTCTTGTCTTCTCTGGAACTGTCACACATGGCCCTGACGGGTGCACGATAGGGAAAGTAGTCAGTCAGGAATATGTGTTTCCCAGGAATCTTTTATGATCCATGTATGGATTTGGTAATGCTTGAGACTCAGGACATAGTACAGCTAATAAGGAACCTGAGCAATGAAGTGGCTTCTACAAATTCAGCAGTAGGTATTTCATGACTCAATTTAATATCCTAGCACAGAAAGTAGGCATTTTTTGTGACAAGCCATGACAACTGAAGTAAAGACTTCAATCCTGAGTTATGAACATAGTCCCAAGAGAATTACAACTCAGTTAATCAGAAATAGAAATGAGTTTTAATTAACTTCAAGTTCAATGAGTCAACCATGTAATATGGCAGCCAAAAAAGCTACCAGCTCGCTCTCTCCTTATTACCATCACTCTCTTTATAGACATTATAGCTTTCCTTTCTTTATTGAATCAGATTTTCCATTTCCTATATTTAATGCAACCCAATTACCTCTAGGATAAAATTTAAAAAACAAAAAACAAAACACAGCCAGGTATTTAAAACCCTCTGACTAGAAACAGTGTACTTTCCACTGCATCCTAATTATAGTAATCTATTCTTCCTGAAACTTATATGGTGTAAAGAGTCAAAAGGATAGTCAAAGTCTGATCCCTAGTGAATTCCCATAACACCTATGGTGAACTAGATTACAAAGTCAAACCATGACTTGGAAAGGACAGGAAATATGGGAATTCTGCACTTGTTCCTCAAATCTTGCCAATAAGGAGATTAAGGGAAACAACTATGGGAAGCTTGTGAACTCTAGCTATTGTTTCTAGTCCACTGTCACCTATACTTTATAAATTTGGGGGGAATAATAATTCTAAAAACTCATTGTTATTGAATATTCATTTTATTTATTACTTTCAACCCAAGTCTCTTTTTGGCTTCAATTCCACCACAAAATCTACTTCACTGTAGCTCAATATAATTCTGAGTGTTCAAAGGTTATGGCAACATAGTATAAATGCTAGTAGGATCTACAATATTTCAAATAGTCCTGGTTGAGAAACTGTGCCTTCTTTCTGAGGCCAATTTAAGTCTGATAACAAGAAAAATTTTCTAGATAGCTCAAGAAGTAGTGGGCATCTCCTCCTTGGAAGTCTTCAAGGAGAGAGTAAATGACTGACCATTTATCAAATATGACAGTATTCCTTTCATGTATTGGTCTAGATGGCCACTGAGCTTCCCTCCAATTCAAATCATGTGGATCATCACTCTCCCTCACTCTAAGAAGTTGGTAGGTCTAATTGATCTTAATTCTACAGTATCTTCTTGTCTCATCCATACCTTCTCTCCAGTCATCACTATAAACACCACTCTAATCAGGCCCTCATTACTTTCATTGAAGTAGTCCTAACTTCCTGCCTTCCTTTTTCCAATCAATGCTCCACACCGCTGACAATGTGATATTCCTAAACGAACAAACTGTTGTTGCCTTGATCATTAAATTCCAATACCTCCCTAACACTTCTAAGATCCAATACAAACTCCTCCATTTTGAATTGAAAAGCTCTCACAAGCTGGCCCCTATCCATTTTTCCCACCTTATTACATTATCCCCCACTAGGCTTTTTCCTACTCCCTGAACATGATACTCCATCTTCTGTCTCCCAAACCTTTGTATGAGCTGTCCTCTCAACCTGGAATGCACTCCCATCTCACCTCCACCTCTTAGAAGCCCGAGTTTTGGAAGAAAACTCGGCTCAAGTGATTATCTCCTACACAAGAGCTTTCCAATCCACCCCAGTTTTACTGCTTCCACACAGTAGATTACTTTGTATTTACTTGGGTTATATATGTACATGTCTCTCCGTTGAAGAGAAGGAACAGTTTCATTTCTAGGTTGTTTGGTTTTTTTTAATTCCCAGCATTTAGCATGGTTCTTGGCACATAACAGACATTTAATAAATGCTTGTTGAGTAACATCTCCATAGAGAACAAGTTATTCTGGACTGAGATTTTACAGAAAGCTAAAGACTATCCTTTCAAGAATCAAAACAAGGTTTTTTATTTGTTTTCTCTTGTTTAAAATTTTATGGGAGGTTTAATGGTATGAGAGAGAATGGGCACTAACATGGGAGTCATGAGAACTGGGTTCTATCCTGATTTATTTCATCCAACAATTTGCTCTGTGGCTTTTGGCAGGTAATTGAACATTTTAGACCTCCTTTTCCTTGGACTAAATCTTTTCTCAGGTTTCCACCTTCAGTTTTTTAATTCTGAGACTTCATGCAAACTCTGAGATGCATCACATATATCACAACCTTCTTAAACTAAGAATACTGAATATAATTTACCCTTTTCTTGATGACTCAGGATGATCACATTATGAACAAAGATTGCTACAGAATGCCATAAGGCAATAAGGCCCTCTGAGACAACTGAAACTAATTGGGTTGTTTCCCTATAAACCAAATGGTGTCAGACGGCTTTGCTCTTGTAGAGAAGAAATTCATTTCATAATTTTTTGTATTTGCTGTTAAAACTGTTGTTTTCTCCCCTGTCAGTCCCAGATCCAGGGAAGGTAGGGGAAGGGAAGGGGAAAAGAGAGACAGAGAGGAGGGAGAAAAAAAAAAAATATATATATATATATAATTTATTTATTCCTGCAATGTGATATACCTTTCTCTTAAAGTAAAAATTTCCAATTAAATGCCCAGTGCCTGTCCTAATGCTGATGTCAAAGAATCAGCATGTACACCTGACCGGTACTGCATGTTAATGTCACACTGAAGGTACCATCTGTGGTACTATCAAAATGCCAATTTGTCCATCTCAGACAACTTTTTTCTTACCCAAAACCTTAACCACAAGTATACAGTTTCCAAACCAAAAGGAATGTTTCCCTGTTAAGATTATGTGTGTGTGTGGTATATATTTTTAAAAAAACCTCCTCTCCTGTGTTTCCCTCAACCCATCTGACCAATCTTTCTCAGTATCTTCTACAGGCTACGGTGTTAAGTGTCTGAGGCCCAAATTTGAACTCAGGTCCTCCTGAATCAGAGCTGGTACTCTATCCACTGCGCCACCTAGCTGCCCCACTGCAACTTTTTTCTGAAATTATTTTTATATATCTACACCCATGTTGTATGCCACTAGTAGAATATAAGTTTCTTGAAATAAAGAATGCTTTAGATATTATCGATGTATTCCTATTTGCTTGGCACAGGGATTTTCACAGAGTAGATGCTTCATAAATCTTACCTGAATTGAACTAAATCCATAGGATCATCACATTCAAAGCAAGAATATATCAGCTGTAAATTAGAGACTACCTAGTTCAAAAACTCTCAAGGTATATATACCCCAAGGTCCAGAAAGGTGAAATGACTTTATTACTCACAATATAGCTAAGTCAAAGTTCATGGGAACATTGATTTAGAGCTGGAAAGGATCTCAAGGGCCATCTCATTGAGCCCCTATTTTATAGATGAGGAACTAAGGTGTGGAGGAGTTAAGGAATGTGCCCAAGATCACACAAGAAAATAAGTAGCAGGGGAACTGAATCCACTTAACACAGTACATGGGTTCTGATCTCAGTGACATACTAGGTATGGAGTCCTGGCAAGTCACTTAGTCCCTCTGAATTAGTGCAATATTTTGACTACTTACTTCACGGAGTTACGGTTAACATCAGGGAACAAAGTCTATGTAAAGGGAAATATTCCATAATGACTTGTAAATCCCTTAAATTCCTAAATTTTAAAAGCAAAGGTATTCTTAAAATCTTCCTTCTCCCCATTTCAAAAAGAGCAAAACCAAACTCTGATCCTTAGAAATCAAAAGCATAGTTTGCCATTTGCAAAAAGGGTCTACTTCCCAGCATAATATCCCCACCTGGTGGCCTTTCAGGTGGCTACAAAATAAGGCATTTAAATAGCTATAGTGGTTTTAAAAATTACTTGTACATGTGAAAGAAATGATGAGCATGATGATATCAGAAGGACATATAAAAATGCAAACCATCACAGGGAAAGAACTGATGGTATCTGAAAACAGATTGAAGTATAATTTTAATTGTTAATTCCTCTTTCTAAAGTTATTCTATTTTATTTCACAACTTGACAATTACTTGTACAAATGTAGTTCACTAGATCATTTCTGACACATGGTGGGTGCTTAATAAATAAATACTTCCTAAGGGAATGATTCCTAGTACTTGCAACCTAGACCCCAGTGACATGAAGGAAGACTCAAATCTGCAGCTCAGGCTGGGATGATAACCAAAGGAACTCCACATGTCTTCTCTAGCACTACAGTTTCCCAGCACTGAATAGTGTCTCCTAATAAGCTAGAAATTTTTAAAATGTGATAAACTGGAAACAATGAGGGGCCTAAAATCAAGAGTTGCTTAGGTTCAAATTAGGCTTCTGACACTACTTGCCTGACCAAGGGCAAATAACAACCTCTATGAATTGCAGTTTCTTCATCTGAAAAATAGTGCTGACTTCACGAATTGTTGCTGGCTTTTTGGGCCAGACCTATGATTTCAATAGCATTACAAACTCTCAGTGACAAAGGAAATTCTCCCTACAAATGTAGATCAGCATCTACTATGAAAGATTATTTCCTCGTACATTGTGTGGGGGAACTGAGAAGTTAAATGACTTGCTGTAGGACATAAGCAGCCTGTTATCAGAAGCAAAACTTGAACCCAACCACACCTTCAAGACTCTAAGTCCAATTCCTGATCAATTATGACATGCTAGAAGGTAGGTTCAAATGAGATAATGATCATAAAACACTTTATAAAAAATCAACTATATTTAAAGCTCCTTGTTAGCTACTGCTATATGCTAAATGTATTAATCTGAGTTAAGTGCTTAATATGTATCAGGCACCATGCTAAATGCTGGCAAAACAATCCCTACTATCAAGGAACTTAAAATTCAAATGGGGAGGCATGTATGTACACATGTATGAACACATTAAAAAACATAAAGTAAATTTGGAAGAGAAGTGCCTAGCACCTGAAAACGTTGATTACTGACAGGCAGTGAAATATAATGCAACTTGGCAGGTAGTCAATTACACTGTTTCATGAGTCTATATTTCTTGGGGGGGAAAACCCTAACAAAGATTGAGTTGAGTCCAGATTGAATTGGATGAAAAGAATGGACCACTTAGAAAACCATGTCCCTTTCAATGATTGCTACTTTCTAACACCACAGTAAATAACATAGACAAATTCTTTTTGCTTTTTATAACTGAGATGAAATATAAATATACACTAAGAAATGACTACAGATAAAACAAACAAAAAAAATCTTACAGACACTGAATATAATCAATGCAATTTTTGTTCTCCCACGATTTCTCTCACTTATAATTTCAATTTGCCCGTTAAATACAGAAGCATAAGTACAAACACCAAACAATTTCTTTGTTTTAAATTAACAATCAAAGCTGAAAATACTATTTTACATAAGCAAAGTATAGTAGTTGAAAGGAAGACACTGAGAAATGTAGATGATATGAAAACAAGATATCAATAAATACATCTATTTTAAAAGATAATAAAATTTTCATGGCCATTCCAGGAACTATATTCAATTGCTTTTACTAGAAACCAAGTTATATGCGAATTATAATAATTAAATCTGAAAATAATTCTGAGCTTTTCATCCTCATTTTCCAGTAGGTCATTGTGTTAATAAAATAATTCAGTATTAATAATGCATAAATTTCCCTGCTGCAAATTTTATAATGGAATAGTAGTAGTTAAGGTTTTGAGGAAGTACTTTTATTTAATGATCACAAATAATGTTTGTAATGTATCCCAAATGTGATGCATTTGAGAATTCAAAATATGAAGGGAGGATTTCTTATGTGAAGCATAATTAAATCTCCTTTCTTAGTTCAACTCTTGCTATGTGCAAAGCATTGCTAGGTAATGGAAGACAGTCATTTGCTCTCAAGCAATGTTCACATCCTAATGGGAGAAACAATACATGGAGAAGGGTTCTGGTACAAATCAAATGAAAAAGTCACCCGGTCCTTAGAATGGAGATAATGAAGCCTCTTCTATAGCCGTTAGCAGGTTGTCTCGCCAGCTCCCCTTCCTCCAATAGACATGAGCTCTTGAAGGAAGGGGAGCTTGTTTTTACATTTCTTTGTAATTACAAGGCATAGCACAGCACAGCACAGCATCTGACCACAATAAGTTCTTAATAAACACTGGGTAATAGGGGCAGCTAGGTGGCACAGGGGATAAAGCACTGGCCCTGGATTCAGGAAGACCTGAGTTCAAATACTGCCTCAGACACTTGACACTTACTAGAAAAGAAAAAAAAAGAAAAAGAACAAATAAACGCTGGATAACTGATTAACTATTTCTCTGGAGTAAAGTACTTTTCAGACATTTTCCTTTAGGAAAGTGTAGAAGGGGTCAAGAACTAAAGAAATGAATTAAAAGATGGAAAATAGGGGAAGCTAGGTGGCACAGTGAATAAAGCACTGCCCCTGGATTCAGGAGGGCCTGAGTTACAAATTTGGCCTCAGACACTTGACACTACTAGTTATGTGGCCCTGGGCAAGTCACTTAACTCTCATTGCCCTAGAAACAAAAAAAGAAAAAGAAAAAAAACCGGAAAGATGGTAAATAAATATGTCCCAATATACAATTTATTATAATTCCCTCAAAATCCTCCCTGTGCCTAATGCAATATGTCCCAAATCAGTACTTCTTATATGTTTACCTCCCAAAACTTTTTCCTTTCTTGTACCCCTAGGACTTAGAATTTTGCCTGGCACAAAGATAGTATTTAATAAATGCTTATTGAACTTCCAGTCATGTGAGCAACAAGACAGCACACTAGATATTTTCCTCTGATTTCTTAATCTTTCAAATCTCCATATGTAAGAAATTATGCACCCAAAGATAAAGCAAGTTCAGCTGTCCTGATTGTCTTAGGATACCAAGAAAGAATCAAAAGAAGGTTGAAAAGCAAACTCAAAAACCTAGAAACTGATGCTCACTGACCCTGAACTCATTCAGCATGCCTTCATTACCTCCCACACTAGCAGCAATAAGGCTGCACTAGGAAAACCAAGAACACAGGTTTACATTAAAATCTACCCCCTGCATGTTGTTCCCCTATCTCTCTCTCCAGTGACAAAAATCTTGGCTTATATGATCATAACATATATAATTTTATACTGTTTTGTAAAACTTTCATTTAAACAGAGACAACTTGTGGAAATGTTTTGCATGACTCCAAATGTGTAATTTATATTGAATTGCCCAAGTTCTAAAGGGGGGGGGGGGGGGGGGGGGGGGAGAGAAGGAGGAAGATAATTTGGAACACAAAGTTTTAAAAATCGATGTGAAAATTTCTTTATACATATAACTTGGGGAAAATTCTAAATAAATAAAAAATAAATTTAAAACAGAGACAACTTTAAAATAAAATAAGTAAATGTAATCCTTCTTGTGGCAACTTTAACTTTTTCCCTACAGAAGGGCATAAGGTATGTGAAACATTCCCACTCAGGTATGTGGTAGCCATGACCTCCCATTCGAGAATACTAATTAAAGATCGAAGGGCTAAAATATGGTACAGAAAATAAATCTGTTCTGTTTGGCTATAAAGGGTAGACCTAGTAACAATGGCTGGAAGTAGCAGAGAGGCAGCAGCAAATTTAAGTTTGATTCACTAAGATCCAGTGGCTCCACAGTTGCCTCCAGGTTAAATTATAAAAATCCTCTTTCAGCTTCTAAAGCCCTTCATAATGTGGCCCCTTCCCACCATTCTAGTTTTGTTACACCTGACTCCTCCCCTTCCACATACTCTGGGACTAGGCAGCATTGGTCTCTCTGCTCTTCCTGGAAAGGGTTGTCCCAGGATTACATTTTCCTCCTCATCTCTGCCTCCTAGCTTCCCTAATTTCCTTTAAGTCTCAACTAAAGTCCCACCCTCTACAAAAAGGAAGTCCTTCCCACACCTCCTTAAATCTTTACTGCCTTCCTCTGAGATTACCCCCCAATTTATCTTTTATATATCTATATATGTCTTGTATTTATATAGTTGTTTGCATGTTGTTTCTGTCATTAAATTTTGAGCTTGTTAAGAGCAAGAACTGTCTTTTTTGCCTTTCTTTGTAACACAGTGCCTACCACAAAGCAATCACTTAATAAATGTTAGTTGTCTGATGTCAAAACAAAATTTCCTAATAAGTAGAGCTGTCTCAAAGCTGGAATGGGCCTGTCTCTAAAGGTGACAAGTTCCCTCTCCTTGGAAGTCTTCAAGCAGAGACTGGATGATTCATTTCCCATCTGTGGTATATGGGGGAGCTTGGGGGAGAAGCAGAGATTCCCTCTGTGTACCCACTGGACTAGATGATTGCCTGATGTCCTTTCCAGGTCTCAGATATCATGATGGATAGATAATTGGACTAACCCATACCCCAGCACCCCCCATTCCATATCTCAAACTTAGTATTTCCTCCCTAGAGAAAGGCTCCTGTACATTAAGCCCTTTCAGCTAGCCAACCTTTCCCATACTTTCTTTCTTTTCTTCTTTTTTTAAACGGGGGCAAAGAGAGTTAAGTGACTTGCCAAGGTCACACAGCTAGTAAGTGTCAAGTGTCTGAGGCAAATTTGAATACTCAAGTCCTCCCTGAATCAGGGCCAGTGCTTTAATCCACTGTACCACCTAGATGCCCCTCCCATACTTTGACCCTTTCCTCATCCTTTAGTTAAGCTCTTCGAATGGGAAAAGACCAGAATTAGACAACAAACATTTAAGATGAGTTATCACATGATCAACAGCTAATTTAAATCCTATTGTTTTAAACTACATGGAGGTAATTTAATGAATTCCATGGCAACTGTACTTATTACGAACAACAATTTGGCTTTGTATAATGTAAACCAAGATTTCTCACAGGTTGAAACACCTGCTTCAGCTAAAAGATGAGAGGTATATATGATACTTTTTTGGTCAATAATTATCAAGGCTGAATTCTATGCCTTTCAGATTCTACCCCTTGCTTCATCTTAGGGCAAAGATAAGCCCACAATCTCTGTAATTTCCCTTGATGTGCATAATAATCAAGGTCTTTAGTTTTGGCTTTCCAGGGCACTGCCTTCTGGGACTTAGTTGCTACATCTGGGGCAGTAACAGTTAAATAGAAACCAAGAAACCAAAGCCCTTGAGACTACCTGACAAAACTACAATAGGGTAATTTAACAAAAAGAAATTGTAGGTTCTGGAATACCAGTTGATTCTGTTGTCCAAGACAACTTTCTCCCTTCTCAAAATTGTTGTAGCATACTGCTTTATATTAGTTATTTTGGGGAATGTCTTGCCTCTCCTGCTACACTGTAAGCTCCTTAAGAAAAGGGATGTTGACATGAATCTTTTTATACCTACATACCAAGTCAATTGCCACACAGTGTGTGTGTGGGGGGGGGGGGGCGGGGGGGAGAGGCCCAAGCACATAAACCAGTTACCAGTGAATGTTAATTGCTATTTAGTTTATATATAGAAGAGATTAATAGATTCAGGATATAAGTGGTGCCAGACTTAAAATCACCATGAAGAAACTGTACATTAAAGTATATGGAGACAATATTAATATTAGGAGAAATGGAGTAAGATTAAGGAACCTAAAGAAATGTTCCCAGAAACAACCCAATTTTAAGGCACATATTATAATGAAAAAATCTTTGGGGAATTAATTAATAAGGAATATACTCCCCATTCTCACAGATGCCTCTTACAAACAGTATCTATTTTTTCCCCCCATAGGTCAACTGGAGAACCTGCCTACCTAAAAATTTTACTGATTACTACCCCTCCAGCTGCCCTTCCTCCTAAATTCCTTCTGTTATATATTTTTACATATACTTGTACATATTTGTCTCCATTGAAAGGGGGAAGAAAATTAATTCCTCAGAGTTTAATCACTACTGAATAAACAGAAGTTTTGGAATCTGCAAAGCTTAAAACAAAATCTACATGACAATAGCCCATGAATCACACAAGGTGCTTCCACCCACAAGGTTGGCCTTAAGTAGCCACTAGTTCTACCAATCTTTACACAAAAACAACAGAGGAAACAAGGATATTTAAAAATCAGTTTTTTCTAAAGTAAAGGCTTAATGTTTTGCTGTATTTAATAACTGTCTTAGTATATTATTTACAAAGATAACATAAAGGAGGATATAATTCCTTCCTTGCCTTCCCACAGATGATGGAGTCTCAGAATATAATAAGGGAGAATGAGAAATTAATGGATCAGCAGGTATTAAAAACCCTGAAATCATTTTATTATGTATGAAAACTTCTGAATCAGAAGGAAGCATACCAATGAGAGAACAATAATTTACCTTGCCTTTTAAATTACTGTCCCCATCCATATTGAATTTTTGAGTGAATTAAGGAAGGAGCCAGAAGTCTAGAAAGAGGGGTACAGCTAGGAAGAGCAGGAAATTTCCTTCTCTCGCCTCTACAAACTACGAAGTACTTGAACTCCCTGACTTTCTGGAATTCTCAAATTTATGGGCCACTCTGGTAGGACAAAGACGAATCACTGCTTTGTTTTTTCAAATGGCAACCACTCCCTTCTGACTCAAGAGATGTATGTCTTTTTAAATAGAGAAGCAAGGTAATTAACATCTTGTTTGCACATTAATACATAATGTATGATTACATTTGTGATTACTCCTAATGAGCTAGGAGGGGAAAAGGAAGGGGAACCAAAACCCACAATTCCTCCTTCCCCCATATTTATATTTGAAGTTAAATTAATGCTCCATGATGTCAATGTAAACTAGATATTTTAAGTTCTATTGTGAAGATGCTCATTAAATTCCTATATAAAGAAGACTACAAGCATGTACTGAATGCCAGACAAGGAAGCTAAAGTACTGGGGATACAAATGCAAGCAAAAAAAGAAAGTCCCTGCCTTCAAGGACCTTGCCTTCTAGTCTTTTGGGGGAGGGGTTAGAGGGTGGTGGCAGGTATGGTCAAGAAAGTCCAGAATCGGTAGTAAAATCCAGAGTATAATTAAGATTGAGCTGAACTGGGCCTGTTCCTTAAAATGTTGGTTCTGGAACGAATCTGCCAATCAGAAGAAGGGCAGCAGTGTACAACCAGTGTGAGCAGAGTGAGGAATCTCCTGTGGCATTATGGAGAACATACAGAGTCAGAAGCAGAACCCAGAAAGGAATAAAGATGAGGTCTGGCATTCAAAGTCCTGCCAAATCTGACTGAGCCTACCTTTCCAGACTTATTTCACATCAGTCTCATGACTTCTATTTTCAGTCAAGAAGCATTTTCTGTTTGTTTGGTTTGTTTGTTTTTTTGTTTTTGTTTTTTGCGGGGCAATTGGGGGTTAAGTAACTTGCCCAGGGTCACACAGCTAGTAAGTGTTAAGTGTCTGAGGCCGGATTTGAACTCAGGTACTTCTGAATCCAGGGCCGGTGCTTTAACCACTGTGCCATCTAGCTGCCCCCAGTCAAGAAGCATTTAATAAGCATTTACTTTGTGCCAAGAACTATGCCAAAGCATGCTCTGGGGATACAAAGAAAAATCATGTCCCTTTCCCTAAAGCATCTAACATTCTAATACCAAATTGGCCAGCTAACTATTCCCTGAACTCAGGATTTCATTTGCTAAATCTGTCAGCATATTCTTCTAAGACTGAAGATGTCTTTTATATACCTAAGTACATGTTGTCTCTATTCATTAATAAATGAGCCTGGATCAAAGTGAACAACTTCATACTTAGTAGACTATGCCTGGAATATACAATTTTAATTCAAGGTGATCAATTAATAATTAGGCAGTTAAGTGTATGCTAGGGATACAAAGACAAAAATGAAATAACCTCTGCCCTAAAGGAGCTTAATTCCTATTTGGGAAACTATGTGTATAATATATAAACTGCAAAATATCAACCAATCAAAATGCTTATTGGTTAGTTGGCTGACTGACTGAAGAAAGAGGACATTCTAGGCAATGATGGAAGGGAGCCTGTGTAAAGGCATGGAAATGGAAAATAGAATGTACAATCGATGCAGGAGGCCATAGAGGAAAGAGAATTGACCTCAGTGTCAAGTGTTCAGGGTCTTCCTCAGATACACCAGAGTTTTATGTGACCCTAGGCAAGTCATTTAACTTCTCAGTTCCTCAAGAAACTCTCTAAGACTCTTAAGTGGCAGAAAAGGTGCAGACCTGCATTGATAAGGAGATCCTTCATCTGGAGTTCCCTATACAAATGAAATAACAGATCCAGTCACTATCCCCAAATCTAACACAGGACTTTACAGAATAGGTGCTTAATAAAGGTTTGTTCAATTAAACTGAATTATTTTCCACTGTATAAATAAATGTGAATGTGGATAAGTTAACAGCATAACTGAATTTTTAAAACGTCATGTTTTCTTGCCTAAAAGTCTATCTATTAAACAAAAAAATACATTTTTTATAATTAGTTGAAAATTCAAAAACATATACCCTCTTTATTAAAGGAATCTTAGGATATGTGCTTATCGTTGAAGGGGGAAAAATATAAGAGATAATATATTTTAACAAAGATGCCCAGAAAATATTTATGATTAACTTCTTGAATTAGAAATGGTTTATTTTTCACTAAATTTAAAAATGTATTCACCATATACCTTCAGTAAATAACCAAATAAACTAACAGATTGACAGCATGGGTTAAGTAGAACACTACAATGGACTGGAAGCCAGGACTTTTAACCTTGGTTCTGCCACTAAATAGGTTATTATCGGCAAAGCAATTAACCTTTCAGAATTGAGTTACAAGCGATTTCCTTCATCAAATGAAGGAATAAGACCAAATCAGAAGTCTCAAATTCAAAATGCATGTTTCTTTTAGGTTTCTAAAATATTCAATTTGTATTGCTACCTACTTCCAAAAGTGGAAAGTACGTTGGAAATATTAACTCTCTATATAAATGTGAGCTGGTGTTGCCACAACTATTTAAGCGTTTATTTCTTTTCACAAAGACTTACCAATCATTTCAATAGATTTTAGTGAACAAATATTATTTAATATATTACCCTAACTCGGGGCAGCTAGGTGGCATGGTGGATAGAGCATCAGCCCTGGAGTCAGGAGGACCTGAGTTCAAATCTGGACTCAGACACTTAATACTTACTAGCTGTGAAAATTGCCTCACCAAAAAAAAAAAAATTACCCTAACTCTAAAAAGTTTTAAGGTTCTATTAAACAATTCACCAATTAACTTTGTTGTTACATAGTCAGAGAAAGGGATCTCATTTTTCTTTCATAAAAAGCTTAAAAGGGAACATGAGACTAATGCCTAATAGAGCCTTTGAGGAGCTTTGCTTGAAAGAAGTAAAGGTAAAAGAGGAGATCCAGGAAGTAAAACATGTTGTGAAAGGGCTTTGAAACCCAGAGAGGTGAACCAGATGTTATAACAAGTAGGACTTAAAAGAGGACAATAATACTGTCCGGACAATTTGCAAAAGCAGTAAAGCAAATAAGTTACTGAGGACAACATAAAAATAGTCCAATAGAGAAATAATAGACTAATTAGAAAAGTAAGGCCTGGAAAGGAAGTGTCAGATTCATGTGTGTCATCTACCTACTGGAAACAATACATTTGAATTTCATAGTATCTCAGGTTTAGAACAATGCCAAAGGCTTCATGAAAAAGATGACCAATATATCCCACATGGCTATTATAACAAAAATGAAGTAGTAATAAAGAAAAAAGTTTTTTTAAGAGTCACACATACGTTCCAAATATTGAATTCATTAGATTTTAGGGGCAGCTAGGTGGGACAGTGGATAGAGAACTGGCCCTGAAGTTGGGAGGACTTGAGTTCAAATCATACTTCAGTTACTTACTAAGCTGTGCAAGTCACTTAACCCCAATTGCCTTAAATATCCAGAGCCATCTCCAGTAGTCCTGAAAAATATGTTGCCACTGGACCCAGATGGCTCCAGGAGGAGAAAAAGGCTGGTGAATTTGCATCGCCCTCCCCTCACTTAAATCTAAATTCAGTGCAATTCATGACATCACCTGGTCCTCTTCGAGAATGAAGGACAAATAACTATCAATAATTAGATTTAGGAAAACTTCAGCCACCAGCCAAGAACAGTTTTAGTATACCCTGATTATAAATCATTACTGGGAAATGTGTTTACAAAAATCTAATTTTTTTTTTTTAGTGAGGCAATTGGGGTTAAGTGACTTGCCAGGGTCACACAGCTAATAAGTGTTAAGTGTCTGAGGCCAGATTTGAACTCAGGTACTCCTGACTCCAGGGGCCAGTGCTCTAATCCACTGCGCCCACCTAGCGGCCCCTAAAAATCTAAATTTTTTGAAACAAATAAAATGAAAAATCTTTAGATTATTTATTTGTAAAGACCCCCCAAAGCACATATGAAATTATTAACTTCATCTCTTACTTTGCTCATCAATTATTAACAAAATGTTAAACAATCAGTATATTTCTTTATAAAGCAAAGTGGTTATATTATACTGATTTCTTCCAGGACTTATGGCAAGATTCTTTGGCAAGTTAAGTCTATCCAGCTTAAATATTTACACACTTATTTCCAAGGTTAGTGCTAAAATATGTAATTCTTTACTGAATGTGCTATTCTAAAGGTAGGTATTATTATTAAACATTGGGAGATAAAAGGGTAGGAGAAAAAGTTTACTTTAAAACAAAAAACCTAAAGTTGAAATGTTTACTCTCTAAAAGAATTTAATACCATAGGTAACAGACATTTCTACTAAATACTTCCCTATAGAATTTATAATTGTCACTACTCTACTAAAACCACAGAAAACCTAAAAGCCAAATAATAAAATAAATATTGATTTCTTATTTACACATATCCTAAGCACTGTAGGGTAAGATGAAAAATGGACCCACAATCAGAAAGGTTATCATCCCAGTATAGCAATAAAATATCACATGTGTATGTGTAAATACATCTATATAAATGTATTTATGACCATCTGAGCTGACATTTATGTAAAGAAAGAGTTTACAAAGAATTTTATATAAATTATCTCCATTAATCCTCACAATGACATGTAAAGATAAGTAGGACAGATAGCAATAACCTTATTATACAGATAAATAACTAGCAGTACTAAGTCACGAAAGATTGGATGCACAACTGATTGCTGTAAACATTAAGTTCAGAAGGAAAAATAGGACAGTTACAAATATTTTCCTGACTTAAAAAGAAACAGTAACTTCTTACCACAGAGGTATCCAATTAGAGTAGTCTGTTTTTAGGCTAAAAAACAAACAGATGAATAGCATGCTGTTTTGAGAAATTTTCTCACTCCTTCGTCCTAAGTGCACTTAAGTGTTGGTAATAAATTCAATGTATTCTCTAATACATGCTGTAACCAAAATATTCTAGCTGGGCCAGCTCTTCTACTTGAATCCCTTACCATCTGACTGATAATTAAACACATATTGCCTCAGCCATTCAACAGCAGTGATTCTTCTGGGATACCTGCTGCACCTGACAAAGATGTTACTAACATATTTACATTTTAAAAACACATGCATATCAGGTTGAATTCACTAGTCAGCCTTCAAAAGCAATACTTTCAATTTCTTTAATTAAAAACCCACTATGACAGGGGCAGCTAGATGGCACAGTGGATAGAGCACCAGCCCTGGAGTCAGGAGTACCTGAGTTCAAATCTGACCTCAGACACTTTATATTTACTAGCTGTGTGACCCTGGGCAAGTCACTTAACCCCAATTGCCTCACTAAAAAAAATTAATTAATTAATTAAATAAAAAACCCACTATGACAAGGTTTAAGTTCTTATATACTAAAATTCCCAATCAAAACAAGCAATCCATGTAGAGAAATGAAGGGAGAAAAGCACTATTTGCTAGTTGTAGATTCTAAATTTCACAATTACAAGCCATATTCAATTATTTACTCTTATATAAAGGGAAAAGGCATGATCAAATGAATTTCCCTGGCTGTAACAAAACTTTTTAATAGCAAGTATTTTAATAGTGCCCCAATAAGTCTCAAAGTAAGAATGACTAAAGCATAACAAAATTAAATGATATAAATTTCACCTCTTCTCCCTCCCCAACTCTCTGGTTCAGATGCTTATGAGCAACAAAATGGCTAAAAGCCAAATCAAGATCAGAAGGAAAAACAGCAAAGGAAATGGATAATATACAAACAACTAATCTACCTGATATATAAAATGACCTTCAATTCTAAAAGGCTCTGTACCTGTTTGACATGCATAAAAAGTAGGCCTTCTTTCAACCTTCAATCCCTCATATATTTTCTAATTTTATTTTGTAGTGCAGTGTAAATGAAAGCACACAATCAAAGAAAAAGAAAACTACATAGGAACTGATATTTAGCCTTGTAAGGTGATGAAAACAGCAAAGTAATAGATATATAAATACAAAATGATGCACTATAATAGAATGGAAACACAAATAAGTTCAAACTACTTTTTTACAACATTAAATCATAGTTATTATAAGTGTTCAAGTCATGTAAATATTCAATAGTGTGACTCAGACAAGCATGACATAATCTTACTGACTATATACTGTGATGTAAAATTGAACTTGGCATCAAAGTCTGAATGAGAGTCAGGCTCCAAAAAATGGTTTCTAAAAAAAATACTTTAAAAACCAATATACAGGGGCAGCTAGGTGGCGAAATGGATAAAGCACCAGCCCTGGATTCAGGGGGACCTGAGTTCAAATCCGACCTCAGACCCTTGACACTTACTAGCTGTGTGACCCTGGGCAAATCACTTAACCCCAATTGCCTCACCAAAAAAACCCAAAAAACCCCACACAAATATACAGGGGGCAGCTAGGTGGCACAGTGGATAAAGCACTGGCTCTGGATTCAGGAGGACCTGAGTTCAAATCTGGTCTCAGACACTTGACACATACTAGCTGTGTGACCATGGGAAAGTCACTTAACCCCCATTGCCCCACAAAAAACAAAAACAAAACAACACCCAATATACATATTTAATATGGGGGTGGAAGAAAAGGGGGTAAGAGGAAAATAATAGTATAATTCATAATTTAATTTTTTACATGACTGCCATAAGTATATACATATATGTGTGTGTGTGTGTGTATATATATATATGAACCCTGACCTGTCAATCAATAATTTATTAAGCACCCAATGGGTTTACTGACAAATGTGAAATGGTCCCTATTCTCAAAGAGTTTTCACTCCAGCCTAGGGAGACATATATAGGTATATTCAAAACTGACACAGTGTAGTGTATCTGTGAAGTTGGGGGCAGGGGGGTGGAAGAGCAACATGGGGGATCAGAAAAGCCTTCTAGTCTGACTCCTTTTAATTACATATGCATTATCAAATCCATTTTTAAAAGTTTATTTACTTCCATAAAGAAATGGGAGGGGGAATGGGGAATTCTCAAGAAATTTAAGATGAATACATTTTACATTAAATAGCCGTTATTATTTCAGGTACTAATTTCTCTTTTTATTTCATATATAGTGGTCATATAACAATTCTCTGAACAGAAAATGAAGGTTAAATTTCACTTGAAATACTTCAATGTAAGTTTTCTAGTTATAACCCAAATAGAAATTAGTATGCCTCTAACACTGGGCCCAATAAACCTGATATGTATTAATATACTCAATTATTTTTAAATGCATGACAAAAACATGTGACTAACTCAAATCAAAGATATGTTTTTTTTTCACATTATAAATTTTGCCAAAACAGAAGAATCTTGGCTGATGTTAGCATTAATTATTTCATTTACTTTTTTTCTTGGTGAGGCAATGGGGGTGTTAAGTGACTTGCCCAGGGTCACACAGCTAGTAAGTGTCAAGTGTCTGAGGCCAGATTTAAACTCAGCTCCTCCTAACTCCAGGGCTGGTGCTCTATCCACTGTGCCACCTAGCTTCCCTGTATTAGCATTAATTATAAATACTGCTCTCAGAATTTCATATATCTTTTGCCTGAGACATTTAAATATATAACATGCTTCCCTCAAAAGATTTTTACATTTTTTTGCTTTTGTCTACCTGCTTAGTTTATCTCAATAATAAAGCTAATTAGCCCTAAAAATCTTAACCCGATCATCTCTGTGGAGGGCAAAAAGTGGAAAGAATTAACACCAGTTTAGAGTTTGAAAAAAAAAATGTGAAGAGCTTTGGGTTTTTTTGTTTGTCCTTTGTTTCTGAAGAAAACCATGACATTAGGGTGATGTCATGACTTGAAATGAATATGGATTTAAGTGAGAGAGGGCTGTGCCAGGTCACTAACCTTACTCTCTCCTCCACTGTCATCTGGGTCCAGTGGCAAAATATATATCAAGGGGAAGCTAGATGGAGTGGTGGATAGAGCACTGGCCCTGGAGTCAGGAGTACCTGAGTTCAAATCTGGCCTCAGACACTTAACACTTACTAGCTGTGTGACCCTAGGCAAGTCACTTAACCCCAATTGCCTCACCCCCCCCCCTCCCAAATAATAAAAAATATATCTACATCAAGACCCCTGGAGATGGCTTGGATATTTAAGGCAATTAGGGTTAGTTACCCAGGTCACATAGCTTGTAAGTGTCTGAGGTGATATTTGAACTCAGATTCTCCTGACTCCAGGGCCATTGCTTTATCTACTACATGACCTAACTGCACCATGAAGAGCTAGTAAAGCAGAGGATGGATCAAAGAATAAGACTACAAACTGTTGATTGCCAATCCATTATCCAATTTCTAGAACACATTATCTGGATAATTTTCTTACTGTTGTTTTTGATGCAGATATAGTTAGACACTCAAAATTCAGTTCCTTAAAATTTCTTCCTGATTGAACATCTTTCATTTTAATGACTCCCTCAATATACTTTTAATAATCACAGTAATTGGTTAACTCATTTGCCTATCAAATAAAAACCCATAATGTTAACTTATGTCTTCTTATCCTGCAGAAACTAAAGCAAATAACAGCAAATTATATAAAAAAGGCCCTCAATCTAAAGCTGGTTTTGTTCTAAAAACTAATGAAAAGAGTCAATTGCTAGGCAAGTAGAACTGGATTTTTAGAATGTTTTTGCAACTCTAGCTCTTCTTTCAAGCCCTCCTATCATACCCTCAATAACACTAAACCCATTATTTCCTCTAAATACACACTCTGAACCTCAACCAATGCAATTTGCTTGAATTAAAATCAATAAACATTTATTAAGTGTGGATAATTACATACAAGCATTGTGTTAGGTCCTGGGGAAACAAAGACCAATAAATGAATAAATAAGTCTCTACCCTCTAGGAGCTTATATTTTATCAGAATAACATGTGAACCCACAAATAAATGGGCTCTGACCTGCACATGACACATCACTCTTTCCTTCCTTATGAGTCTGCCTATTCTTTTAAATTTCAGTTTTATACTTCCAGATTTTCCATGATTAACACCTGATTCTAATTATTGTTTATCTTCTTTCCCATCAGGAATCAGCCTCTATTCTATTAACTTGGTGTATTTTGGTGTGCATTTTGAGTCTGTTTCTTCAAGTAGATTGATTATAAGCTGCAGGAGGATGAGGGCTGTCTTCTATTTCTGTCAGTTTCCATAATGTCTAAAGTTCAGCATTATGTACATAATGGATAACTGAACCTATGTCAGAATGTCAGGGATATTAAGGAGCATTTGGACTCAATGACTCCCCACTTTTTTTAAACCACTATTTTCAAAGTTATTATCAAGTTTGTTGTGTGCATGATGTCTTCCCTTATTCATAATATTAATTTACTTCTTTTTCTTTTTTCCTTTTTTTTGGGGGGGGTGGGGGTGGGGCAATGAGGGTTAAGTGACTTGCCCAGGGTCACACAGCTAGTAAGTGTTAAGTGTCTGGGATCAGATTTGAACTCAGGTCCTCCTGAATCCAGGGCCAGTGCTCTATCCACTTTGCCTCCTAGCTGCCCCTTTTCATTTACTTCTAAGGGAATAACAGGATTGTAGAATTGGGGCTGGAAGAAGCCTCATTTGCTTTCTAGATAATGAAACTGAGACACAGAGGTAAAATGACTTGCCCAAGGTTACAGAGGTAAGTGATAAGGCCCAGGAGGAGTAAAAAAACCTGGCTTCTGACTCTAAATATGGCATTCTTTTAAGTATATTACCATATTATCTCTTGAGACCATTTTTTTGCATTAAAATGCTTACAAAGAGTCACCTAATTTACTCCTCCATAAATCCTAAATATGAAATTGCACATTTTGTAGCTATTTAATAATTACTATAATTTTATGTCCCATATTCTCCAGAAAAGTTCCAACTTCAGGAATAGGAAAGGTACTTTTACTGAGGTTTTACAAAAGGAATATGATTTGAGGAAAGTGGATACTTTATTCCCAATGAATTCCAAATTACTTGGAATTTGTTTATTTATTTACTTATTAATTGATTGGGATAATCATTATGAAGATCAATAATTTTCCCACTATAAAAAATAGAGAAGGCTTTTCAAAATAGAGACTTATAATACATACCAGGGAGACTTCTTTGTTCATAATGAGGATGCAGAACAGCTCCAGTCTACTGAAATACTCTTGAGGAATGGAGGAAAGATGTTTTCCAGAGAGGGGTATAATCTTTGAACTCTCTTTATTCCAGGCCAACTGTAAAAGCAACTGAAACAAATGCGAATGTCACAAAAAAGTAGATACCAGTCACAAACATATTTTTTCAAACAACAGGTAAAGATTTAGCTTTGTAGATGAATTATTTTTTTCAGTCAACAAGCTTTTATTAATGAATTCTATGTAATAATCACAATAGTGGTAATGGTGGTGGTGGTGGTGGTGGTAGTAGTAGTAGTAGTAGTAACAACAACAGAAAATATTTATATAATGTTTATTATGTGCCAGGCATGGTGCTAAAGCGCTTTATAATTTTTATCTCATTTGATCCTCACAACAACCCTGGGAGGCAGGTAATATTATCCCCATTTTACCGATGAGAAAACTAAGGCAAATAGAGGTTAGGTGACTTTCTCAGAGTCACATAGCTATAAGTGTCTGAGCTGGATTTGAACTGAGGTTGTCTTACTGACTCCAGGCCCCGCACTCTATCCATTGTACTACCTTGCTACTCAACAACAGGAATAAAAAGAAAGGCAATCATGTAGTCCTCTGCTCTTAAGGCAGTCACATTTAATGAAGAAAACAACATGCAAATAACTATGTACATACAAGATATATACACTGTAAATTATCCTGGAGGTAACTGAGACTCACTAAAGCTCACTTTGCAGAGATGGTGACAGCCCACCTAATAAGCTCAATTAAATTTTTTTAAAAAACAAAATCTCGTCAGAGTACATCAATTTATCCAAGAAATCATTCATTATAACCAATTTAGAGTTACAGCAGACATGCAAGGATGGTTCAACATTAAGAAAAGAATCAACAAAATCAGTCACATTAAAAACAAAAAACATTTAAAACTAGCTCAAAAGACAAAAAAGGCCTCTGACAAAATATAGCATGATTTTTTGCTAAGAAAGTTATAAAGTGGGGCAGCTAGGTGACACAATGGATAGAGCACCGGCCCTGGAGTCAGGAGGACCTGAGTTCAAATCCGGCCTCAGATACTTGACACTTACTAGCTGGGTGACCCTGGGCAAGTCATTTAACCCAAATTTGCCTCACCCCCCTCCCCAAAAAGTAACAAAGTATTAGCAGAGGGATCTTTTTTTTGTTTATTCTTTTTTTTGTTTTGGGTTTTGGGTTTTGTTTTTTTTTTAGTGAGGCAATTGGGGTTAAGTGACTTGCCCAGGGTCACACAGCTAGTAAGTGTTAAGTGTCTGAGGCCGGATTTGAACTCAGGTACTCCTGACTCCAGGGCCGGTGCTCTATCCAATGCGCCACCTAGCTGCCCGATCTTTTTTAATATGACAAAAGTATCTCTCTTAAACAAGTAGAAATCATATGCAATGGGGATAATACCCTAGAAACTTTCCCTCAAAATACAGGAATAAATTATAGATGCCCCCTCTCCTTTGTATTATCTAATATAGTTCTAGAAATACTAAAGATGGCATTGAGATGAAAAAGAAAGACATAAATTCAGGGAAAGGGGGGACAAAACTATCACTAATTCGCTGATGGTTTCCTTAGAAAGTCCTTGGAAATTAGGAAATACATGGAGATAATATTTTCATCAAAGTTGCAGGCAAAAAAATAAGCTCACAAAAATCAATAGCATTCCTATGTAACAAAATCTAAGAGAGAATAATAGACAGAGAAATCCCATTTAAAATAAATACAAAATGCATAAAATATTTTGAAGTACACAAAAGCACATTCAATAGTTGTATTGATTGAATTACAAAATGGTCCTTCAAAAATAAAACAACTTGGGGCAGCAGCTAGGTGACGCAGAGGATAGAGCACCAGCCCTGGATTCAGGAGGACCTGAGTTCAAATCCAGCCTCAAGAGTTCTTTACTCATAGCTGAGATGTGCCAAGCTAATAAAAATGGAAAGCACTTAGTGTAGTATCTTAGACACAGAAGATACTTAATCTCTCTGGGCCTGTTAAACAGCTGTAAAATGGGGGAGTTGTACTTGTTGACCTCTAAGGTCTTTTCCAGCTCTAAATACAGTAATAATATAACTATGTTACAATTAATCATTAGATAATTGTTTTGATATTAGTAACATTTTACATTCCATAATGAAGACAGGACAACCCCTTGCTAACATTTGAGTCTCATCAGCAACTTCTACATATGAACAATTGTGAATGACTTAACTACTCTCAGCAATACAATGAGAGGGCAGCTAGATGGTGCAGTGGATAGAGCACTGGCCCTGGAGTCAGGAGTACCTGAGTTCAAATCCAGCCTCAGACAATTAACACTTACTAGCTGTGTGACCCTGGGCAAGTCACTTAACTACAATTGCCCTGCAAAAAAAAACCCAAAACAACAACAACAACAACAACAAAAAACAAGCAATGCAATGAACTAAGACAATCCCAAAGGACTAATGACAAAGCATACTATCTACCCCCTTAGAAAGAAGTGATAAAAAGAGCACTTGTGGATTGTACATATATAACCTATATCAGATTGGTTGATGTCTTGTGAAGGGGGGAGGAAAGGGAGAGAGGGAGGGAGAAAAATTTGGAACTCTAAATCTTATGAAAATGAATATTGAAAACTACCCTTACATGTAACTGGAAAAAATAAAATAAATGCTTGTTGCAAAATGGCAAAATAAAAATATTTCTAAAAAAAAAATAGTATGTGTTGCTTTTAATGGTTTTTTTTACCACCTAACTTAAGAATTTAGGAATTCTTTATTATACCTTTACTAATTATGTTACTAATATATGAAGACATGCTAGTTTATCTCAAGATACATTTTTTGCCTTTAGCAGCTATTACAAAAGGTGATGTTCTGGAATCATAAGGAGTTCAGCATATGTAATGAAAAGATCACTAGATCTGGAGTCATAAGATCAACATTTGAATCTCACATTCCTAGCTATATGACCATCAGCAAATGACTAAACCTTTCAGAACATAACTGTCCTAAGCTGTAAAATAGAAATATATGCAGTATCTATGTCAACGAATAGAAAAGCATATTATATGAGAAGTATCAAAACCCCCATTCATAGTTGCTTACTAGAAATACCTACATTATTAATATAGTTATCCCACCATCTTCAAGCTCACATAGGGAAGCAATTGTCTAAAAAGGTAACTAGCCCAGGTCTTGCAAGTGGAAAAGGAGGGAATCAGTAACAGCTGCAAGGGCAATACAGATTGACATTAAAAGGATTCCTCATAATTAAAGGGTTAGCATTAGAGTTAGAACTCTAACCCTAATTCCTCCAAAAATGGAAAAATTCAAATCTGGAATCTATTTATGGATGACTATATAACTGACCCACCAGGAGGTAATGAGAAAAGTCAAACCTGGATTAACGCTACTCAATGACTGCCATATCAAAACGAAACTAAAGAGGTTAAAAAACCAGTATGTTGTTCAAGTGTTGGGGGAGGGGCGGCGGGGGGGGGGGGGGGAACAGAAGGAAATACCTCTAAATCTGACATTGTAACTGATTTTTCCCTGAATGGGTCACAGCATTTACTAAGTAAAGGAGTTCTTATCCCTTATAAAGAATTTTACAGAAGTTTCCTTTAGATACTAGACAGGGCTCTGGAAATGCATCAAAGGAGACAAAAAGTTTCTTAGTATATTCTAATGTCTTTTCTCCTCTCAGCGAAAATACAGGAGGGCTTTTAAAGTTTTTTAGTTGTAAAGGGAGTTCCAAGAGAAATCTGATGCATCATTTAGGAAATTTATGTGAGTATCCCTCCTGACAATTAAGATTTCTATCAGGAAACACAAGATAATTATGCCTGGGTAGATATTAAGGTCACAAACCACCTAGGGAGGCTTAATGTGGCATTTCAAGAAATGTCCAACTTTCAAGATCCTAGTGATACAGAAGAATACGATTTTAGGGTAACAAAACTAACAGCCTTCAAGGGTAAGTCTATCCTCTTGCAATATTTTCTACTGAAAAGTTTCACAAAAATTAATGCATTACATATAAATCCAATTCCAGGTTGAGGCAAAATAAGCCCCTGATCTCTAACCCATGGAGAATATACCTACCCACCCTACTGTTGAGGGGTGTAGGGTGTGTTTAGGGCTCTGGTGTGAGGGATGATGAACCCTTTTCAGGGCTGCTTTCTATCAAACTCAGGATTTATTTAAAATCTATTTTTTGCAATACTATATATAAGCAAATATAAAAATATGAATTGCAACACTTCAATTTTGAAATTATGCCACTATAAAATGTTTAAAAACCAACTTCCTGAAAAATTTTATGTACATAGTGGTCAAATCTACTGAATTATAACTCCAATAAGAAGGAAATACATACCCCTGTGAAATTGATCTGGTTCTGCAGAACCTTTCCTTACCACCCCAACCAGAACCTCCTCCTCTTAAACTCCTATAGCACATACTCCCTTATACACATTCACCTAGCAAGTACTGCAGCTTTGTTTCTTCTCTCCTCTTAAGGTTATGAACTATTATCATGTGCTGGGAATTACCTTTTCACATATTTATGTCACACTAACCATTCATACTCCTCTGTCTCTCTTGAAATACACCACACAGTGCCTTTATGTAGTTGCCATGCATTTTAAAATCTGATACAAGAGAATGCCTGTTTTAATTCTCTAGCTACCAAGGTGGGGTTTTCCCCTAATTTAACTGTTATGAACCCTTAATAAATGTTTTTTTGAGTTCATAAAAGTTAAATTAGGGGAAAGATCTAAGAAAAGAACAACCAATAAAAAGATCATAGGAGAATTCCTAGTATAGAGCAAGGCTTGAAGATAAGACAAGCCTGGTTGAGAGCACCCACTTTGGCAGTTTGGTGAAACTTATGGACCTCTTCTCAGAACAGTGCTTTATTTATGTTTGTTTGTTTTTTAAAATAACAAACATTTTAATTTAAAAGTTTTGAGTTCCATTGAGTTTTATTTAAAGTTTGAGTCTCCCTCCCTGAGGCAGTAAGCAATGAGATATGTTATATACATGTGTAATCATGTAAAACATTAGCATGTAAGTGCATGCTTCAGTCTGTGTTCAATCAATATCAGTTTTCTTTGGAGGTGGATTGTATGCTTCATCATTAATTCTTTGGGATTATCTTAGATCATTGTATTGCTGAAAAAAATTAAGTGATTCACAGTTCTTGAGCAAACAATATTGCTGTCACTGAGCACAATATTCTCTTGGTTCTGCTCACTTCACTACACATCAGTTCATATAATTCTTTCCAGGCCTTTCCAAAATCATCCTGCTTGTCATTTCTTATGACAGAATAATATTCCATCACAATTATATATCACAGCTTGTTTAGCCATTCCCCAATTGATGGGCATTAGTTTGTCAATTCTTGGCCACTACAAAAAGAGTTGTACAAATAGGTTTTAAATATACAAAATAAAACACAGGTTTACAAAGGAAATCAATTATGTTGAAATACAGTTATAATTTTTTTTAAATTCTCAGATCTCCTTGGACACTATAGTCATCAATTAAAGAACCCCTGGCATAGAGTATGTGGAAGGTGTGGAAATTTATTTTGATTTGGAGACCCTACCTTTAGGCTGAAATTAGAAAGCCTTAGGCCCTCAGGGTCTCTTCCCCTCCCCCTCTGCTTCAGCTGAGCCCAAGAGCCCCATGGGCTGTACAAGATGCCAGGTCAGACAGCTGGGGGGAAAAAGCCCCAGCTCCCTCCAACCTGAGCAGAGGGATCCGAGAGATACCGGGCTTGTCCAGGCTGGGCTCTGGTGAGGCACGTGATGCTGGAGCATCCCCCCAGCCCCAGCCCCAGCCCTGACTGGCAGATTAGCTTGGTCTGTGAAGGGGCACAAAGCCCTGAGATTTGAGTGGAGATAAAAAAGGTATATATAGACCTGGGAGTTAGACAGCAAGGGGGTTTCAGTTGGACAAGGACGGACGAGAGAGACCGAGAAGACGTTTGGACAAGGAGACAGGGGGCTGAGAAGAGGTCAAGAGGGCGGCTGAGATTAGAAAGGGGTGGGGGGGAGGATGAGACAAACAGCAATGCAGGACTAGGAGCAAAGGCAGCAGAAGACAGACTGAACAGGAGGCAGTGGGGAGCACAGAAGTGGTCAGCACAGGGTATAGGTTGGAGAAAGTGAAGATTAAGAGAAGTTAGAAGAAAGTAGCTGAGTGCCCCGAGGTGAGAGGCGGCTAAGGCCCTTACTGTATTAAAAAAAGTTCAAAGCACAGCAGGTGGGAAAGAAACGCAGTGGAAGTTGTACATTTTATTTCCCTGTATTCTTAATTTGAAATAGTATCTCATAAATAAACTCTGCTTTGTTTATTTAGTCAAGAGGCTTCTTAATATTTTGCTTATCAATTTGGGAGTGGAGCAGTGTGGTGGAACTTTACAAACAGCCCATATTAAACACAGTCAGATAGCCAAATAGTCAAAAGTCCCCAGATTAGTCCTCCAGTCAGATTAGGCCCCCCAAAATTAGCCCTAATCATCAAAAATATTTCACATTTGAATGGCGACCGTGAAGGGACTTACGGCCCAATTATAATTTCTCTAAACCTATAATTTTTTCATATAATTAGAATTTTTCATAAATCCAATTATATATAATTTTTCCAGGTTAGATTAGATTACTAATAATTAATTTTTTGTATAAAGGGAATAGTGTGAGACAAAGAGATGTAATCTTCCTTTGTATTTGAGGAAGATTAGAGGTAGCAAAAAATAGAAAGGCAAACCAGAACAGGGAAAAGATCGGCATGGAAAGAATAGTGAGAAGGTCACTGCAATACCCTAAGTAGATGGCAACAAGAACTTATGTGATATAAGGCAAGAGAAAAGAGGATGGATGAGAAAACTATTTTTCAAGGAGACTCAGAAAACATCTTTTCTTTGATCCAAATTTTACTCATCCATCTAGACCCATTTCAAAACTTGTCTATCAGTGAAGCTTTACTTGGCCCCATCAACCCACAACCACTTCTCACTTCTGTGAATTATATTTGCACTTGTCAATCACAAAACTTGCCTGAATTTCACCAAAAATCTTGTATTGTCAACAAATTCTTCAAGCATGAAAATCTCGTCTTCCACCAAATCAAAACAACTTGAAGGCAAGTACCATCTGTATCGTCCACAACAAATATCACAGTACTGATATATTAGACAGTCAATAAATATTTATGGTGTTAGCATCAGAACTTAGGGCAAAAAGAACTCAGATCAAATAACCCAAACCCCACATTTTTTAAGTTTGGGGGTAAAAAAACCCAGAAAGATGATTAGATGATTTCAAGATAAGTGGAGTTTTTTTTGACCACACACCAAATGATCTCAAAGGTTTTTTTTTTCTTTTTAAAATTGGGGTGTTATGGAAAAGGAGGAAATTATGTTTAGAGAAGTATATAATGTCAGAGATGGAAAGAACCATACAGCTCATCCAGTCTACTCCACTCCTGCACAAGAACTTCCTCTAGAATAATAAATGGCAATTTTAGCCTCTGCTTTAAGTTCTTCATCAACAGGGGACCCTATTATGTTCCAAGACATCTCATTTTTCTTTTGAATAGTTCTCACCACCAAGATCTTTTTATTGCATCAAGCCACAATCTGCGTCCTCTGTAATTTCTACCCATTTATTCCTCCTTGTACCTTCAGAGGCCAAGAAAAAACAAGTCTAAAATTTCCATGAGTGACTTCCAAAGACTAGAAGATGATAACAATGAACTTCCCCTTCTCACACCCAACCCAATCATCTTTTCTTCAGACTAAATATTCCCACTCCCTTCACCTGACGTATGATATGGTCACCAGTTCCATCATCATCCGAATCATGCCAAAGATTTTCAATATGTTTTTGAAAAATGTGACACAGAACTAAACAATACTCCAGATACAGTCAGATCAGAGGAAACTATAGCAGAAATATCACCTTCCTTATTCTGAATACTTTATTTTTCTTAATGCAGTCTAAAATCAAATTAAAATGTTAGATACCACATCACATTACCCAGCATGAGATAAACAACTATATAGCAAGTATTTGTAGTGTGATGAAATAATGAGATTTAGCAGATCCTCAAAGACCCACCTGGAGATTAATCTAGACTGACTGAATCAAGTGAGAGTGATTAACTGCTGATTAGCCTACTTCAAGTTGACTGGATAGTAACCACACCTTGAGAACACCTTCAGAACCAATGGATTTGGATGACGCCAACCAATTAGTTTGAAGCAGGATGTAAGGACCGCTTCTGTTCCAGAACTATAAAAAGCTTCCACAATCAGCTTGCTGGAGAGAGTTTGTGATTGAAGCAGGCTTGTGGCAGAGGACTTGAGGAAGAACCAGACCAGGCTGGAACTCTAGGCTAAATAGGCTTTTTTCTTAACTTTCTGAACTCCATGGGAATATCTGTATACTTTAATAAATGTTTAATGCCCAAGGACTGGTGCTAAAGCTTCTCATTTAAGGCTACCACAATTTAGATTTTTAACATCACAGTAGAAACACTTGTAGATATTTGACTTGGAGTGGAGCAGAATGGAATGAGCAGGGATAATAAAAACAAAATAAAAAAAGGAGAGGTGAGAGGGAACTATATAGGGTTCTAGGTAAAGTTTCTCAAATTATCTTTTTAAATTAGCAAAACCAGAATTTATAGAACCTATGATTTCTGTTTTTGCCTTGAAGGGCTAATTGTGGTACTACAAATCTGCTGCAGTATGATGCAATGGAAAAGAACACTAGACTTTAAGTCAAAAGACCTAGACTTCAGTCCCAGTTCTAAGCCATATCAGCTGTGTGACCTTCAGCAATGCACAATAAATTATTTTCTATAAAATGAGGATAACACACTAACTTGGGCCATGTCCTAAGGATCAATGGAAATAATGCTTACAAAGTACTCCCCATAAAAATGGTAAATGGTTATCACTGCTAAAATAGGTGGTATAATCCAAATATAAAATACTAGTTATTAATAGTATTTATAACTTCCTAGAAGTCTGAATTTAAAGGAGAAGGACTTGCCACATATCATCTCTATAAAATACAGATCAGAAATTTCAGGAATGCTTCAAGAGATAAATGTTATTTGCATCTCTAATTAAAATCTAAGGAGCCATAAACAGCACTTAGTTACAATATCTTCTTCAGCTTGACAAGCTTTGTACAGTTTGGGAGACTTGAAGAGGCCTCAAAATTCAATCAAGATTTCACAAGAAGTTCTTAGAAACCCCATTAATTAAGGAAAAAAGTGCACAAGCCACCCTAAATTTATATTTCTACTTAGAAAAGCACCAGAATAGCTCTATAAATTTACTTAGCAAAATGGTCCTGATAAATGAGAAATCCTGAAAGTTAGGAGCCAGATATAGTAAGGTTCCATTCTGTAAAATTCCTCATTTAAATGAATATTGTTAAAGCAAACACTGAATTCTACCTTTTAAACAAATTCATATTCTAAATATTTCTGTTCTAAAATTTTTTTCAATCAAAGTCTCAAACCAATTTCAAGAGACTAAAGTACAAAGGTTTTAATTTTTAAAATGCTAAAAACCTTGATGCTTTAAGGCTGCTACACCAAAAGAAGAAAAGCAGCATGACATAATTTTAGCTCCTACTAAACTAATCAACAATAATGAAGTTTAGGTAAGATTTTCTCAGCAGCAATTTGACTTTAGGTCCATATAACTGACTGTAATGGAAAAAAATCCATACCATTTTAAAATGTAGAAAGAATGAAAGTCTGGGAATTCTGAGTTTTGAGATTTACACAATTCTGTAGAGGCCAATTTGAAAGGAGGCAAAACAATACCAGTGCTGAGGTGCTATAAATCACCTTCAGACTAGCAAACAAGATTCTAATTTCTCTGCTCTACTTTTAGTGCACATTTTATGTGAAAGTTTCTCTTAGGATTTCTCTTGTATAAAATAGGTCTCTAGGGAACCAACATGTAGGGAAGTGTTCTGATCGGTTTATGATGCAAGAGAGAAGTCTCTCAAGTAGTCATTTTGGAAGAAAATAAAAACATTGCTTCAACTGTGATCAAAAATATACTACCTCTTTCCAATAAAATTTTTACTATACAATGTATTTACTATATAATGGCTGCAACAATCAGCTATTGTTTCATTTTTTTCTTTATTTTATGCTGTTTCTCTGAAGCACATTTTCAATAAATGTCATAACAATGCATACTTTACTTTTCTCTCTAGTAATAGAATTTTGATAACTTTAAGGGTAATGATTTGTATGCATTATTTCACTTCAAGTTCATATTTTATAGGTTTTATATGATATAACCTGAAAGCCATCTTGAAGGTTGGTCAACTAGTCCATTCATTTTAAAGATGAAGAAACAGGCCTATAGAGGTGGAGTGACTTGTCAAAGGAGTAGACTTGGAGTTCAATCCCAGGTGATAAAATTATAGAATCACAGAATTAGAGGTATAAGGGACTTCAGAGACCCTGATTCCAGTATGCAGAAAAATTATGGATGAATTTGATGGATTTTTGTACCTAGAAGATAATTCTGATGCATAAGTACATCATGTGCTTGCATTTCATTTTCATTTTTTCAGGCTTAATATTAACACTTTGAAAATATGTAATGACACAACATACTAAAATTTCTGGGATATGATCAAAGCATTCCTCAGAGGAAAAATACCTTTTAAAAATATACATTGGGGCAGCTAGATGGCGCAGTGGATAGATCACCGGCCCTGGAGTCAGGAGTACCCGAGTTCAAATCCGACCTCAGACACTTAACACTTACTAGCTGTGTGACCCTGGGCAAGTCACTTAACCTCAATTGCCTCACTAAAAAAAAAAATATATATATATATATATATATATATACATATACATTAACAGGGGAAGCTAGGTGGCACAGTGGAGAGAGCACCAGCCTTGGATTCAGGAGGACCTGTGTTCAAATCCAGCCTCAGACACTTGACACTTACTAGCATATATATATATAAACAAAATAGAAAAAGAAAATCAACTAACCAAATGTGCAATTTAAAAATCAGAAATCTAATTACTAAATCCAAAAGAAGCATAACAGAATAAATCTTGAATCTTATAAGAGGAATTAATAAACTAGAAACCAGAAAAACTAAAGGACTAAAAACAGGTTATTTGAAATGACTAACAAAGTTGATAAACTCTTAGTCAATTTGATGAAAAAGGAAGGGGAATAAAATAAGAAAATTATAAGTGAATTCCCAACAAAGAGAAAAAAATTTTTTTTAATTTTCAGAATTCATTAAAGCTATGTGACTGTTATGGGGTTGGGACATATCAAGGAATTTGGGACTATTAAAGTTTAAACTGGCCAGCTAAACTAATGGATATGAGTATAGGGTAACTCTCCTTGAGAAGGTAAGCTATCAGGATGGACACATGGCTGCTGCCTGATCAGCAGCAGGGGACAGACATTAACTCCAAAAGTCAGGACCACCACCCCACTCCAAAAGAGAACTTTCCATTGTCAGGTGGTGACTCCATCGACCACCTATAAAAGTTTGACTTTCTCCTGTTCAAGGAGATAGGTATCTCAGAGAATTATGTCTCTGGAACCATCTCCCTTCAATAGAAGTCCTTGCCTTCTCTCTTGGTCTCCTTTCTCTAGTGCCTAAAAAAAAGATTATTTTATTCTAATTGGATTTGTGTGCAAGAGGGTATGATTCTTTTTTTTTTTTTGGGGGGGGGGGGGAGGCGGGGCAATGGCGGTGAACTGACTTGCCCAGGGTCACACAGCTATTAAGTGTCAAGTGTCTGAAGCCGGATTTGAACTCAGGAACTCCTGAATCCAGGGCTGGTGCTCTATCCACTGAGCCACCTAGCTGCCCTGAGGGTATAATTCTTTAAAGAAGAATGCCTAAGGACTCTCACCACAACCTCTTTCCCCCATGACAATAGCATATATGGAAGAAATTAATGTTTCAGGAGACTGGAAAGGTAGAAAGAGGCCAGGATTGAAAGGCCCTAAACACCAAAAAAAAAAAAATTAGATCCTGGAGATAACAGAGTTATTAGAGTTTATTGGGGGAATGGGGTATCTGTGCTTAAGGAAAATCATTTTAGCAGCTAAACAAAGAACCAATTAGACAGGCTAGAGATGAAGCAAGGAAACCAACCAGAAGGCATTTGTAATAGTCTAGGTGAAAGGTGATAACGGCAGTAACAAGATGGCAGCAGTAGAGAAGAGGGAAACTGTATAAGAGAAGTGCCAAGATAAAGCAACAGATTGGTTATGAGGAGTCAGTAAAAGTGAGGAGGTAGATATCAATGACACCTACAAGCCTAGGATGCTGAGAAATGGAAATTACTTCAACAGAAATTTTAAAAGCTGAGAAGAGAGAGAAGGTTTAGGAGAAAGTTAATGAGTTCTGTTTTAGACACACTGAGTTTCAGATGTCTATGGGTCAGCCAGTTAAAGATCAAAAGGCACTGATGTCTTTTATCAATGTGAGACTGCAATTCAAGGGAGTTCTGGTAATTATTTTCAGAGATGATGAATGAACTCAAGGGATTTAAAAGATCATCAAGAGAAATAATATAGAGGAAGAAGAGAATAGGGGGTGCAGCTAGGAGGCGCAGTGAATAAAGCACCGGCCCTGGATTCAGGAGGACCTGAGTTCAAATCCGGCCTCAGACACTTGACACTTATTAGCTGTGTGACCCTGGGCAAGTCACTTAACCCCCATTGCCCCACAAAAAGAAGAAAATAGGGTCCAGGACAAAGCCTTGGGGAGCACCCATAGTTAGTGTACATAATATAGATGAAGATCCAGCAAAGGATACTGAGGAGTGATCAGGCAAGTAGGAAAAGAACCAAGAGAAAGCTGTGTTCAAGGAAAATCACAGTATCTATGTGAAAAGGATGCTGAACAGTGTGAAAGGCTGCAAAGAGAACAAGAATAATGAGACCTGAAAAAGACCATTAGATTTCATAATTAAGAAAATGTTGCTAATTTATGAGAGAAACTTTAGCTTTGCTCAGGTCTTAATAAAAAACTTGATCTCAGCCCTTTAAGGGGGCAAAAGCCTGCTGATGGGGCTAAAACCTGGAAACACTATGCTGCAAAGCACTGAAATGGCAGGCAGTGAAGAGCAGATTAGGACAGGAACCTCCTCCCTACCCCTGCTGTATTTCATCAAGCCTGAAGAGCATAACGCTTAGCAGAAGACTGTTATGACCACCCAAATGTCACTTAGGGACAGAGACTTAAGCTGGTGAATTGCCCAGTGTGGGAGCAGGCTTTGATCAAGCCCCACAGGAAACCACAATCAGAGGGGAGGGGGTCAGGAAGTGAGTGATAAGGAAAATAAGGTAGAAAAAAGAGACTAAAAGTACCAAAGCTTTTGGGAACAAGAAATATAAATACATAAATCAACAGGAAAAAAAACAAACAGTTAACAACAGAAGGAAATGTGGTATTTATGACTGAATACCACAAAAGAAAGGAAAATGATCTGGTACTTGATGAGACAGAGGACCTTTTGGGACACAAGGAGAACATGGAACTATAACACTCTGTTCCTAAGGGGTTTAAAAGAGAAATGATGGGGAAGCTTCCAAGAAAGTAGTAGGTGGCACAGTAGATAAAGCACTGGCGTCAGGAGAACCCGAGTTCAAATCTTGCTTAGACACTTAACACTTACTAGCTGTGTGACCCTGGGGAAGTTACTTAACCTCCAACTGCCTCACCAAAAAATAAAAATAAAAATACAACAGAAAAATTTGAATTTGCATTGGCAAGCCTCACCAAAGAAAGAAAAGAGAATAATACATTGGGAATGCAAATATACATAAGTAGAGGATAACTGAAAAAGTACATAAAATAAGCACATTAAAAGAAAATATATGGGGCACCTAGGTGGTGCAGTGGATAGAGCACCGGCCCTGGAGTCAGGAGGACCTGAGTTCAAATCCTGCCTCAGACACTTAACACGAGCTATGTGACCCTGGGCAAGTCACTTAACCACAATTGCCTCACTTAAAAAAAAAAAAAGAAAATATGGTTTTTGGTAGAGGCAACCCAAAGAACACTTCTTCCTAGAAGAACACACTGGACAAAAAGAAAAACCTTAACACTTTAACAAAAGAAGTAATAGAATTGCCCAGATCTATATAGAGACTGTGACATTCCAATTGAAAGAATTCAGATTGCCTCCAGGAAAAAACCCAAGGCTGCAAACTCCAAGGAAGATAGTGGTTAAACTGAACAATTCACTTCAGAAACAAAAACTTTGGAAAACCATCAGGAGAAAGGTCATCAAATACAAAGGAAAGGACATCTGAATAATGCAAGACTTCCTAGAAAAAAGAGAAGGGAATGGAATGTGTTCTGAAAAGCAATGGAGCTCAGGATGCAGCCCAGGTGACCTATCTGGCAATAGGGGACAAAAGATGGATGCTCAATAGTAAAGAAAAATTTGAAATATTTATAGAAATTTTAAAAAACAACACAAGATTATTTCCCTCAAACACCCCCAAACAGCAAAAATGGAGCAGCCCAGGCAATAACAGAACACTGAAAACAGAAATCATGTATACAAGGAAACAGGAATGAAGGCAGAAATCTGGTAGAGGTAATAGTGAAGAGGCAGAGATTGGGCATTACAGAAAGAACCTGAAGATACTCTGCCTACAAATGAAAGCTTTTTTTGTGGACTTACATTACAGCATGGGAGGATTCATAAAGTAGGGTTTGGGGAGGGGGAGTATGAACAAAAACAGACAAATTAACAGGGAAAATATTAACGACAGAAGGAATTATGGCCTCTAGATCTAGTAAATTAGTTCAAACATCTATGAATAAATACTGCAAAAACAAAAGAAAATGATCCAACAATTGATGAGACAGAAGAGCCTGTGGAATACAAGAACAACATGAAACCACAACACACTCTCCCTGACTGATTCAAAAGAGAACTGGGAATTAGTGGAACAGAATTTATGTTTCGCATAGCAAAAATAATGGGCAAAATAGAAAAAGTAGAATCTGTAACAGCCAACTCTCACCAAAGAAACAAAAAAGAACAATAGATTGGGAATGCATATATAAAGTAAGATAATCTAGAAGAATAAAAGCAAAAAATAACATCTTTTTTTAAATGTTCAATTCAGAAACAAGAACAGCAGAGAAGCCAGTAAGAGATTTCTTTCTCAATGTATATAAGAAGATACAGGTGAAGTCAGATGTCATGCGGAGATAACAGTGAAGAGGCAGGCATGGGGCATTATGGACAGAAGGTGATAACACCTGCCTACAGGCTGTGTGACTACAACATAGGAGGGTACATGAAAATGGAGGAAGGAGTATGAGGATAGAAAAGAGTGAGTGATGTTCTCCTGTCAAATCCAGGGCTAGCAATGTGGAGAAAGTAACCCCTCTGTCTCAGAAAGAAAAGAGTTTACAGCAGAGTAATAGGTAAAGAAGAAGGAGGAAGGATTGAAAAAGGGAGGAAAGAGGCCTTGCTTTGCTGGTGAGAAGGGGAGTTAATTGATGAATGCTTCTATGAGTGAAGAGAGATAGTCTGTTAAGGGAGATGGGCGGTGGAGCCAAGATGGTGGAGGAAAAACATTAAAACCACAGGGCTCCTGATACAATCACCCCAAAAATAGCAATAAAAGAACCTTTGGGGCAAAAAGACACACAAAAATAGGGGCTGAGAGTTTTCTCCAGCTATAGATAGATTTCAGGGGGCCGTGCTGGGCCACGAATACAGCCTAACCCTGCAATCCGGCCGACACACCAGACACCAACCCGAGGAATTTGCCCCAGTGCCTCTGAATTGGCTGTAGCACCAGCATCTTTTGGAACTGAGCGCGTGATTGGACTGAACGGCTGGCCTGGGGGGTAAGTACAGGGGTACCAGTGGACTGGGGGGGGATGGATTCGACTGGCCCACCCCAGCGGGCAACCAGGAAGAAATCCTGAGTGGCAGGAGACCCAGGTGGGGGAAGGGAGCAGGGGAGCAGTCTCATCAGAAGCTGATAACCACACCACAGAAAGCTTTGCTGGTTGGTTGCTTAGTAAAGTAGGCCTGAGGTTATCTCCGGACCTGAGAACAGGCCAGGTGAGATCAAAACTTATCCCCCCTCAACCCAAAACACCTGGGACCCTCTGAAGCTGAGAACAGGAGTGGAGCCAAGGCCCCCTCACCCCCCAAAGCAAGGCCAGGCAGGCTGAGAAGAAGCCCAACCATCCCCTGGGCCACGCTGTAGCTTGCAACAGTGTGTCCTGGAAGCAGCGCCACACTTTGGAATTAAAAGCCAAGAAATAATAAGCCAGGATGAGTAGGCAGAGAAAGCAGAAGACCATTGAAAACTTCTTTGGGGGTAAAGTAGACCACAATACAACCTGAGAAGAAGATAATAACAGGGTCAAAGCTCCAACATCCAAAGCTTCCAAGAAAAAAATAAGAACTGGTCTCAGGTCATGGAAGCTCTCAAAAGGGACTTTGAAGAGAAAGTAGGAGAAATAGAAAGAAGACGTAGAGAAAAGGAGGAAAGAATGGAAAGGGAAACAAGAGTGATGCAGGAGAGTCATGAGAAAAAAGTCAATAGTTTGAAAAGCCAAATGGAAAAGGAGATTAAAAAACTGTCTGATGAAAATAACTGCCTAAGAATTATGATTGAACAAATGGAAGCTAGTGACCTTATGAGAAACCAAGACACAGTAAAGCAAATCCAATTGAATGAAAAAATAGAGGGCAATGTGAAATATCTCCTTGGAAAAACAGCTGACCTAGAAAATAAATCTAGGAGAGATCATTTAGATTGTAACCTTTAAGTAATCAGTCAATAATGAACAAGGGGAGGGTCCATTTCACATTAGGGACTAGGGAAAAAAGGGGCCTTCGAGCCCCTTTGTTTTGCTGTAGCATTTACTTGCAAGTGCCCACTCTCAGGAGAGTAAAAATAAAAGAGCTTTTGACATACCAACCTAAGTTTGAGATTGAATTGGAGAAAAGGGTAATTTTCACCAAGAAGAAGGGGGTCATTTCCCTCAGGGGGTGGGTCCTACCATGGGACAGTACTCTCTCAGACAACTTCAATAACTGACATTGTTATAGGACTGAGATACAATGGAAAAAAGGAACACAGGAAGTAATTCTACAAGACAAAGGCAAAAACTACCCAGAGAGGAGATCCTCAAATGGATACCATAGAAGTTTTGACTGCATGAGGAATAGAAAATGTGAGTGACCAAATAATTCTAGAGGTCATAAATCAGAGAAAAAGGGGCTAGAGTAGAGAGGATGGATAATGAAAAATAGTGAGAACTCTCTAGAAAGGGGTAGAAAAATGAACATCTTTGTAGGAATTTGTTTTGGCTAGATTCTATAAGGGTTTTTTGTTTGTTTTTATTTTTTTGGTGAGGCAATTGGGGCTAAGTGACTTGCCCAGAGTCACACCGCTAGTAAGTGTTGAGTGTCTGAGGCTGGATTTGAACTCGGGTCCTCCTGAATCCAAGGCTGGTGCTCTATCCACTGCGCCACCTAGCTGCCCCTCTACAAGCTTTTAATGAGGATTTTGTTTTGCACATTTTAAAGAATTTGTTGTTCATTAAAGGAAGGGTAATGGGAATAACTGATTATAAATGCATGTAAAAATAAGATTTAAAGTTTTTCTTTTTAATTAAGTCAACCAATTGGTCCTAGCAGATATTCAAAGAAAGAGATGGCACAATGGATAAATGGAGTCAGGAAGACTTGAGTTTGAATCCTTCTTCAGACACTTAATGATGTGTGATCCTGGACAAGATGCCTAATCTCTCTCTCTCTCTCTCTCTCTCTCTCTCTCTCTCTCTCTCTCTCTCTCTCTCTCTCTCTCGTTTATCATGAAAATAAAAACTAATAAATGGGACCAGTTGAAGGGGAAGAGAAGAGGGGAGAATTTATATGACTAAGAGAAGAAAAAAGGGGGGAGAGGGGTTACATAACCAGATGAAAAGGGAAATTAAGTGAACTGCCAAAGGAAAGGGGATAGCAAATGGGAGGAGATGTGAGGGAGAGGGAAAGTGAGGCAGTAGGAATAGGGCCACCTTAGAAAAAATTAAGCTGAAGAGATATAGTACTGTGTTTATAAGAGAAGGGGGAAAAAATCATAAATTGAAAAACCAGGGTCATCTAGCTGGCGCAGTGGATAGAGCACCCGCTCTGGAATCAGGAGTACCTGAGTTCAAATCCAGCCTCAGACACTTAACACTTACTAACTGTGTGGCCCTGGGCAAGTCACTTAACCCCAATTAATCTCACCAAAAAAAAAAAGAAAAGAAAAATCCCGGTAATAGAGACAAACGGAGGGAAATATAAACAACTTTCATAACTTTAAATGTGAATGGATAAGCAATCTATTAAAATAAAATAGAAATAGTGAAAAGAATGAAGGGAGGAAGTCTAGTTTGTGTACAAAAGATCAATAATTTTTTAAAAAATCTGTCATGATGCTCAGAAACCATCATTAAATTGGATAATCTCATCCTCATTTACTAAAAAAATAGGGATTCTGCAAAAGCAAAGAAATCAATAGCTGAGTTACCTGGAATCTAGATTTCCTAACATATTTTCCTTCTCTCAGCAATTCCTTGAATTCATAAAAAGTGACAGAAAGCAAAAACTGTTTTAACTAGAGACAAAAACAGATTCCATATAAGAACACGTGTCAGTGTATATGTTCCAGACCTCTCTGTAGCTTTTAAAGTTAATGACTGGCCTTTCCTCCTAGATACTCTCTTCTCTGGGTTTTTACAACACTAATCTCTCCTAATTCTTTTCTTACCAATCTGTATAATCTTCTATCTCTTTTGCTGAGTCATCATTAATATCATACTAGGGGTTGTCCTAGGCTCTCATTTTCCCACACACTATCATGTGGTGACTTGATCAATTTCCACTGATTCATTTTTTAATCTTTACCCAAATGATTTAGATCTATACATTTAGTCATAGGCTTTCCTGATCTCCACCTTCAAATCACCAACAACCTACTGGACATTTCTGACTGGTCTTTGTAATCATCTCAAATTCAACACATCCGAAACAGAATTCATTATCTTCCTACCAATCCTCCCAAACCCATCTCTATTCTAAACTTCCCTATTTCTTTTAAGGGAACCATAAACCCTCCAATCATTCAGACACACAAAGTCAGTATCATCCTGAACTCTTTCTTTGAAATCATTACATGTTACCAAATTTTGTCATTTCTACAACCTTATTATCTCTTCCATCATTCTTTTTCTCTATAGTTTCAAAACCCTTATTCAGGCCCTCTTATGTGAACTATTGCAACTGACTCCCAATTGGTCACCCCTGCCTCAAGTCTCAACCTACTTTAGAGTGGTTTTTCCTAAAATACAAACCTACTCAACAATCTCCAATAGCTTTCACTTCTAAAAAGATAGATGGATAAATAGATAGACAGGCAGACAGAGATGGAACTCCTATTTGGAATTTAAAGACCTTTGCAATCTGATTTTCCACACTTAATACGCAACTTTTTTTCCTTTCATGAACTCTCTCTATATATTCTAGTCAAACTGGACTTGTGTTGTTCCCCATACTGGACACAAAGTCTCCATCTCTATACCTTTGCACTGATTTTCCCATGCCTGGAATACAGTTACTCTTGAAATAAAGCTGCCTCTTGAAATCCTTAGTTTCCTTCAATACTGAACTCAAGAAATCTTCCTGACTACAACTCAGACAATCTATCCACTGAACCTCATACATCTTTGAGTACTTGCTGGATCCAGTGGGTTGACCTCATTAAAAACACTTTTTTAAACTTATTTTTACATGCATTTATAATCTGTCACACACTTCCCCCACTGAACAATTTTTTTTAAAAGATGAAAAACAAAATCCTAGTTATAAACATATATAATCAAGCAAAAACATATCCACACTGGCTATTTCCAAAATGTTTATATCTCCCTTTCCATTTTATATTCATCACCTCTCTAGCAGGAGATAAATGGCTTACTTTCATCATCAGTCTTCTAGACCCATGGCTTATTATTCCACTTATCATAGTTCTAAGTTTTTAAGTTGTTTTTTTTACTATAATGTTGCTAACATTAGTACACTAATGAATATTTTCAGCCCTTCTAATAATCATCATTTCCTCTTCTGTCATCTTTGCCAATTCAATAAACATTCATTAATCACCTACTATGTGCCAGGCACTGTGCTAAGCAATGGGAATACAATTAATAAAAAGACAGTCCCCACCTCTAAAGGAGATCACAAACTAATGGGAAGAGACAACACACAGAAGGATAGAGGTATAGGGGGTGGACAGTAGGGGAGAATGAAACAAAGGGGTATCTTGTTTGGTGGAGTAGAAACCATTGATAGCAGCAGGTGAAAAGTGAGGTGATCGAAAATCCAGTCTCTGCCTTCTATAAATGAAGACATCGGGAAGAGTTTAGTACTCCATCCTCCAACCCTCCAATCAGAGGAAAAAGGAAGTTGAGGGAACTGGTGTCAGCTTGAGTTAGCAACATGGTGATAAGATTAGAAGTGATCAGTTTGGGGGTGAAGCTAGGTAATGAAGTGGATAAAGCACTGGCCCTGGAATCAGGAGGACCTAAGTTCAAATACAGCCTCAGACACTTGACACTTACTAGCTATGTGACCCTGGGTGAGTCACTAAACCCTCATTGCCCCGCCAAAAAAAAAAAAAAGTGATGAGCTCAATTGGGGGGGGGGGGGTGTTTGTACAGTGGAATCTTGTTATGTGGAGTTGAAATCAAACAGAGTTGTAGATACAAAATAGAATGTCAGAATGATAGGTGTGATATGAAACCTCAAAGACGCTTTAATTTTCAATTTCTAATAATTAAGTCATTTAAAGCATTTGGAGGTACAGTCACTAGATTGCCAGGCCTGGAGTTAGGAAGACCCATCTTTCTGAGTTCAAATCTAGCCTCAGATACTTAATGGCGACCCTGGTCAAGTCACTTAACCCTGTTTGTCTTGGTTTCCACATCTATAAAATGAACTGGAGAAGAAAATAACCAGCCACTCCAGTATCTTTGCCCACAAAACCTGAAATGGGGTCTAAGAGTTGAGCACAACTGAAACAACTAAACAGTGACAACGACGACAACAACAACAAAGTATTTATTCTTACTGATGTTAACAGTTTAGGTATCTTCCTTTGAAAATTTGTTCTTGCCCACTAACCATTTATCAATTTGGAAAAATGGCTCTTGGTCTTATTTATTTTAATCAGTTCTTTGCATAATACAAACATGAGGTCTTTATCAGCAAAACCTGTTGCAAAGATCTTTTTTCCCCAGTTACCTGTTTTCCTCCTTATTATTATTAAACATAATGAAAATTGTCCATTTTATTTTCTGTGATCCTCTTTACTTGTTTAATCATGAAATCGTCTCCTATCTATAGATCTGAAAGGTAATTTCTTCCTTGATCATCTAATTATTTATATGACATTTTATATCTAGGCCACATATCCATTTGGAACTTTCTTAGTGTAAGGTACTTTTCTACTAATAATTTCTACCAGACTCCTGTTTATTTTTCCAAGCAGTTTTTTTCCCCCAGATATTGAATCTTTCCTGCAGTAACTAGGGCCTTAAGAGTTTATCTAACACCATGCTATGTTCATTTGCTTCTCTGTATTATGTACTGTTACACTGACTGACCTCCCTATTTTTTTAACCATAACCTAATCATTTAATGATTATTGCTTTGTAGTAGTTTAATCTCTCATACTGACAGATTCCCTTCTTTCCCACTTTTCCACTATTATGTTTGAGATTCTTTACCTGCGGCAGCTAGGTGGCACAGTGGATAGAGCTCCGGCCCTGGAGTCAGGAGTACCTAAATTCAAATCCGGCCTCAGACACTTAACACTTACTAGCTGTGTGACCCTGGGCAAGTCACTTAACCCCAATTGCCTCACTAAAAAAAAAAAAAAAAAAGAGATTCTTTTCCTTCTAGCTCCTCCAGATGAATTTTGTCATTTCTTCTAGCTCTGTAAAATACTACTTTAGTAGCTTGACTAACACTGAATAATTAATTTATGTAATAATGTCATTTTTATTACTGTCTTGACGTACCTGAAGAAATAATATTTCTCCAATTATTTAGGTCTGTCTTTGGTTCTGCAAAGTGTTTGGATTCATATAGTTTCTGATTGAATCCTGGTAGAAATCTCAAATATTTTTATTGCACCTGGTTACTTAGAATTGAATTTATCTTTCTAATTCTTCCCATTGGGCTTTGATGTCATAGGGATGCTAATAATTTTTGTGGGTTTATTTTACATGCAATTTTACCTAAGTTATTACTTCAGGATTTTCTATTTAAGTCATGATATCATATTGAAAAATCAGTAATTTTTTCATTTTTTGCCAATGCTTATCTCAATTTCTCTTTCTTACTTTACTGACACAACCAGCATTTCTAGCATTTTGTTAAATATTAGTGGTAATAATGGTCATCTTTGCTTTATTTAAATCTTATCATAAAGGTCTCTCTTACTTTTCTCCATTACATATACATCTGTTCAGGGGCAGCTAGCTATTTACTATTTTTCTCATTAACCAAACTGGGCTCAAGGTAAGTATTAAAAAATCCAGTCCCTCTGAATCTAGGGGTCTCAGAAACTATGACAAGGGCCAAATCCAATCTGGTTAAATCTTTATCTAGAATGTAAAGAGGAGAAAAGGGTGTTTAGTGAATGACTCTAGGCAGTCCCAGAATGTTCTAAAAGTTATGAAGGGGGGCACAGCTAGGTGGCACAATGGATTAGAGCACCGGCCCTGGATTCAGGAGGACCTAAATTCAAATCTGGCCTCAGACATTTGACACTTACTAGCTGTGTGACCCTGGCCAAGTCACTTAACCCTCACTGTCCAGCTAAAAACAAAGACAAAAAAAACCATATACATCTGTTCTTGGATTTAAATATTATTTACTACAATATGGAAATATTTACCATATGCCTTCTAGAGTTAATAGAAATAAGAATAAGCTGGATTTTGTAAAAACAAAACAAAAAAAACCTTTCAGCATCTATTGATATAATCATATGATTTTTGTTATTTGCTTTACTAAGATGATTTATTCTCTTAGTTTTCCATATATTGAGCCAACCCTTCATTCCTGGTGTAAATCCAACCTGGTCATGGTGAATAAAGCTTCTAAAATGCTGTTATAGTCTGCCTGATAATATTTCACTTAAAATATTTGCACCAAAGTTCATTAGGGATATTAAGCTACTGTGTTTTTTTCTCTGCTTTAACTTTCCCTGGTTTAGCTATCAAGACCAAATCTATATAGAAAGAAACAGGATAGGTACTTTCTTTTCTTATCATAAAAGTTTATATAGTATTGGAATGAATTGCTCTTTGAAAAGATGATAGAATTCACCTGTAAATCCATCTGTTAAGTATGGATGATTATCCATTTCTCCTCAGTTATCAGTTTTGCTAGCATATACTCAGGCAAAAGAGGTACCAGTAATTTTCTTTATTCATCAATAGTCAAGAGGTTTTAAATTTTTGAAAGAAATAATATGGTTTGGGTTGACTTCACTCTGACTCAAAAGTCATGACATCTGGTATTTCTAAATACTTTCCATTCTTTTACCAAACTTTTAACTCTTCTTTTCATCTTTCAACCATACCTCTCATTTGGTTTAAAATTCTAACTCTTCCAGGAATTCCTGTTGGGCATATGTCCAATCTGCATTTTTCTTTAAAGCTTTGCTTAGGGATATTTCATTCTCTTCTCAGTTTGTGTCTTGAGCTTCACTGTCACCAAAATAACTCTTTAGTATTGGTTTCCTTTTTGGTTTGTTCATTCTTCCAGCTCCACTTCTTGACTTTTGAATTTATTTTACTGCTAGGCTCCACACCCTTAAAGAATAGGAAGTAAGGGGCAGCTAGGTGGTGCAGTGGATGGAGCACCGGCCCTGGATTCAGGAGGACCTAGTTCAAATCTGGCCTCAGACACTTAACACTTACTAGCTGTGTGACCCTGGGTAAATCACTTAACCCCAATTGCCCGGCAAAAAAAAAAAAAAAAAGAATAGGAAGTAGAGGTAGAAGGTAGAAATGTTTGACCTAAGCTTCTGTTCCTTTCATAACTCAGTCAAATGGCCTGCAAGATAGTATGGCAGAAATTAGGCATAGACCAACATCTTACACCTTATACTAAAATAAGGTCAAAATGGATACACAATTTAGACATAAGAGGTGATACCATAGGTAAATTAGGAGAGAAAGGAATAGTCTACCTATCAGATCTTTGGAAAGGAAAACAGGTTATGACCAAACAAGAGATAGAGTATATTATAAAATGCAAAATGGATGATTTTGATTATATTAAATTTAAAAATTTTTGTACAAACAGAAGCAATGCATCCAAAATTAGAAGGGAGGCAGAAAGCTGGGAAACAATTTCTGTGGCCAGTACTTCTGATAAAGGCCTCATCTCTAAAATATATAGGGAACTAAATCAAATTTATAAGAATCCAAGTCATTCCCCAATTGAGAAATGGTCAAAGGATATGAACAGGCAGTTTTCTGATGAAGAAACCAAAGCTATCTATTCCTATATGAAAAAATGCTCTAAATCTCTAATGATTAGAGAGATGCAAATTAAAACAACTCTGAGGTACCACCTGACACCTATCAGATTGGCTAAAATGACAAAAAAGGAAAATAATAAATGTTGGAGAAGCTGTGGGAAAATTGGAACACTAATTCATTGTTGGTGGAGCTGTAAACTGATCCAACCATTCTGGAGAGCAATTTGGAATTATGCCCAAAGGGGCGATAAAGCTGTGCATACCCTTTGACCCAGCAATACCAAAGAAATCATGGAAAGGGGAAAGGGACCCACATGTACAAAAATATTTATAGCTGCTCTTTACGTGGTAGCAAGGAATTAGAAGTTGAGGGGGTGCCCATCAATTGGGGAATGGCTGGACAAGTTGTGGTATATGAATACAATGGAATCCTATTGTGCTATAAGAAATGATGAGCAGGAGGAGTTCAGAGAAACCTGGAGGATCTTGCGTGAGCTGATGATGAGTGAGATGAGCAGAACCAGAACATTATACACAGTATCATCAACACTGAGCATTGATCTACTGTGATGGACTATATTCTTTCTTTTCACCAATGCAATGGTACAGAAGAGTTCCAGGGAACTCATGATAGAAGAGGATCTCCAAATCCAAGAAAAAAAAAAAAAAAAGAACTGCGGAGTATAGATGCTGAATGAACCATACTATTTCTTTTGTTTTGGGTGCTGTTGTTTTTTTCTATTTTGAGGTTTTTCATCATTGCTTTGATTTTTTCTCTTATAACAGGACTAATGCAGAAATAGGATTAATGTTATTATGTGTGTGTGTGTGTATATATATATATATATACACACACACACACATATATGTATATAGATATAACCTATATCAGATTACCTGCTGTCGGGGGGGGGGGGGAAGGGAGGGAGAAGAATCTGAAATTGTAAAGCTTGTATAAACAAAAGTTGAGAACTATCTTTACATGTAACAGAAAAAATAAAATACCGTATATGTAAAATTAAAAAGTTTTCAGGGTTCCAAATGTGGTGTGACTCAAGGAGTTTTCAATCCACTGCCCTCCTGGTCTGAGTTCTGTTCTTTCCTGACCCAAGTTTAGGTGTGTGTCCTTTTATGTGGTTGAGTTTTGACTCTTGCTGGACTCAATCACTGTTAGTCCACTGGGAGATTCTGCAGGTACAAAGTAACTGAAATGCCAGGAGGTTCTACAAATGCAAAGCAACTGAACTGCTGGCTCCCTTTTGGTCTGGGACTCTTGTTCTAGTTATTCCACAGGAGGTTTATGTGTTTTATGTGCTGAGCGGCTAAAGGCTAGAACTGAGACATTGCCCTGCTTCGGGCTCAAAGAGACGCTGCTATGTTTCCAGAACTCGTGTCTTGCCAAGTATATATTTCCCTGCTTTGGTACTCTGTCTCAGACCTCTGTCTGCCCATGGGTACAGAAATATTCTCACCAATGAAAGTGCACCAGCACTCCATGCCCAGTATCCACAAACCTCTCTATGCTCTTAATTGTCCCTGGACTGTGTGATAAATAATTATTAATATCTTGGGGGACCCAGTAATTTCATTAAGGGTTTTAGAGGGAATCTAATAAGACAGATGGCCTTATAGTGATTTTTTTATGGTTTGATGACCTAAAAAAAATGCCATAAAGTGAGAGGAAACAAAATCCAGTAGGGGGAATAAAAGGGCTTATAATCAGTGAGCACAAGTAGAAAACTATACAGGAGGACAGGATGAAGAGAGCAGATGACACTTCAATCTCACTCTCATCTGAATTGGTCAACTAAACACACACACACACACACACACACACACACACACACACACACACTCCCCCCAAAGAGAATAAAAATACATTTCTTTAAAAGAGATAAGGAAGAGAGGAGAATAAAAAGAGTAGATTTGTCTTAAGTATACTCTAGAGAGGAAAGGTCTCAGAGGGCTTTAAAAGATAAGAAAAAAGGATAAGAATTTATGATTATGCTCTGGATGAAGGAAAGGGAAGAAGTGATGGAGAGTAAAGACAGACTGTACCAAACCTAGAACAATGGTGCTAAACATACTCCTTATCAACTCTTTCTTCTTTATATACAGGAAGTAGGGAACAAATACAAGGAAATGTATAAAAAAACAATGGAAGGAAACATAATGGAGAGAAACATACGATTAACAATTATAACTGTAAATGTGAATGGGATGAATTTACCCATAAAATGTAAGAAGACAGCAGAATGGATTAGAAAGGAGAATCTAACAATCTGTTCATAAGAAACACAGTCGAAATATAAAGGTTCATACAGATTAAAATTAAGGAACTGGAACAATGACAATCCAATTTCAAACACAATTTCTAAGTCTAACAATAAAGCATACTAACCACCACATGATAAAGAGGTAGTGAACTCAAGATGAAGAATAAAACATACATTTTTTGATGTGGCTAATGTAAGAATTTGTTGCTTCACTTATACATATGTTGTACTTTTTTCTCCCACTCCCCTGCTCCAAGCCTGGGAGATGTATATGGAAGGAAGAGGAATTTAATGCTTGGTAAACAAAAAGTAAAAGTTACATTTTAAAAAATGCTACTTTGATAAGTCTCTAACCATTTTAACAAACATTAGTATAGCAAGTGTTATCTGACCTATTTCAGCAAATTAAAAAAAAAGAAGAAGAAGTAAACATCTGTTAACAAAAATATACCCCCCCACCCGGACAAATAAAACTAAGTTGATATTTAGATACCTTCAGAGTACAGATTTGATGTTGACATGTTAAGTGTAAATATTTCTGCCAAGAAAAGGTAGTCCAACCAGACATGGGCAGTTTATTCCTTTACAAAAAGGTGACTAGCAGATATCAGGAAAGCCATAGTACCAACAGAGTAGATTATCTAAGGCAGAGTTTCTCTAAACTGTGGGGCATGCTTGCCAGAGTGGAAACCAAAACCAGTGGCCTGAACTACAGGATATTTTTTAAATACAATTGCCAGGAAAGTATATCCACTTTTTTCAATGAAACAAAAACTTAAAAGATATATATTTTTAAAAAACAAAGCAAGTATAATGAATTTGTTCAAACTGACAGAAAGTGCAATGCCATACTGAACTACTATGGTATATGCAAATTAGGTCAAATATGAATTGGCATATGTTGAATCTTGATGAAAGTTCAATCTGCAGTCAATATAGAATTATGAAATAAATAAGTTATACTTTACTTCCTTTGAATTTCAGGAAATATGCAAATTCTACATTAAATAATCTTGGTGTGTAAATTATACAAACCCTATAATCAATTAAATAATAATTTGTTAGTGCAATGACAATGCAAAGACAAAAATAAAATAGTTGCTAACCTCAAGTAGTTTTGTTTTATTTGTTTGTTTGTTTGTTTGTTTATTTGTGGTGGGGCAATTGGGGTTAAGTGACTTGCCCAGGGTCACAGTTAGTAAGTGTTAAGTGCCTGAGGCCGGATTTGAACTCAGGTACTCCTGACTCCAGGGCTGGTGTTCTATCCACTATGCCATGTAGCTGTCCCCTAATTTATATTTTATTAAGGGGAGAAAACATATACAAAATAAATTCAAGTCAACCTTTTTTTTGGGGGGGGGGGCGGCGGCATGGGAGGTAAAAGGACAGCTGGCAGCCAGAGGGAGAAATCAAGACAAGGCCAGAGGCAAATTTTGATGAAAGCTAAGGATTCTAAAAGATAATGGTCAGGAGAGAGTGCATTCCAGATATAGATGACAGCCAAGCAAAGGCAAATTGGAATTGGAATGTTATGTGTAAGAAACAGTAAGATGGCCAGGTTTAGCTAGACTAGAGTATATGAAGGTGAAATATTACTAAATATAGATAAGTAATAATTAATATGGATAATGATACACATTTATTCTTGCTCAAAGTTAATAACTTTAGCTTCTGACTACATCAGACAAGCATTTGAACATGAAAAGTTTATCATGTTTTGGCTACAGGTGAATAAAGTTCTCCAATTTAAGCAAAGAAATACAAATTTTGCTAGCCATCTTACCACCTTATTTGTGTTAAAGGGTTTACTGCTATAGCAGCAGCTAAAAGAATAAGCTATCAATCTTGACCAGTGTCTGAAAAGCAATATCAATGACGCCATGGTCTAAAAATTATGCCTCTAAAAAGTCCATTATTTTCATGCATTAAATATGAAAACTAGGGATTTTATCAATAAAGGTGTTACTTTTATTGCATGTTTAAGATGTCTGTTAAATAAACTGCAACATACTTAATTTTATTCTAAAAAATCTGACGAAAGTTAGTAGATTTTTTTTTTCATAGGAGGCAGGAGAGGAAAGTGAGGAAGGGAGAAACTTAGCATCTAAGGTATAATGGTCAACAGGTAAAGGGTTTCCCCAATGTCTATAATTATTTACTGGAAAAAATTTCCATTTACTCTATTTTAAGGGCTTAGGGTTCACCCTCCTCCCCTACATGCCAAAGTGAGTTGTAAGAAAATAATGGGCTTTGCCAATGCCCAAAGGCCCCAGCTAAAAGGGATTCATTTGGACTGACTGGATTGACTGACTTCCTTGATTAACTCACTTAAAGTTAATTTTAATTGAAGCCACATCTGCCTAGCCCTCAGGAGGGAGTGTTCTCAGAGAGTATGGACTCTGACCTCAATACAGGGCCACCCTCAAGTCCAGTAAACCAATGGATTTGAGTGATGCTAGTCAATTAGCTTCAACCAGTGTGGAAGGACCACCTCTCCTTGGAACACAGAGGAAGCTTCCAAGCTCAGTTCATCTCTGGAGCAGGCTGGTGGTAGAGAAATTGAGGAAGAACCAGGTGAGACTGGAATGCTAGGCTAGATAGGCCTTTTCTTAACTTTCTGGCCCAGGTGTTCTCTTTTTTCTAATAAATGCTTAATGCCCCAAAACTTGTGCTAAAGCTTCTAATTTATAAGTAAACCCTAGCTAGCTTTCCCTACACTTGGTACAGGAATAAGGTAACCACACATTTAATTTTAAATGTCACAGTTTTTTCCCAACTACGCTAAAGCTCTGAGAATCATCTAAATCTTATTATGTTAATGTCAGGTAGCATACCTGACAATCATCTAAATAAACTTTAAGGTAATTGAAAGAATTCTGGCTTAGGACACCATTCCGAGGTTCATGCTAAAATTCACCACAAAATTAACACAGTATTTTTTATTTTATTTTTGGGGGCAGGGCAATGAGGGTTAAGTGACTTGCCCAGGGTCACACAGCTAGTAAATGTCAAGTGTCTGAGACCAGATTTGAACTCAGATCCTCCTGAATCCAGGGCCAGTGCTTTATCCACTGTGCCACCTAGCTGCCCCAAGACAGTATTATCATCACACAAAACCTACCTAGTTTGTTCCTACACTTCTCATGGCAGGATCATCTTAGTGTTTTATTCTTAGATTATTTCATTCTCTGGTACATCAATAAAAGGAACCTGAAATTAAGAAAATAACATGACAGTTGATTTGACAAGTAGTTCTAAGGCATGAGATAGTTTAAAAGTATTTTAGGAAAGGAAAGAAACTAAATTTTAAATATTTCAATATTATTCAAGGGTATCATGCACATCATTCAAATTCATCAAGTATTATGCAATGTATAGCTAAAAACTTAGGAGAATTATCCTTTGAAACATTTCTTCTTCAAGCCAAGAAAAGATACATGTATTTTTAATAGAATGAGGTATAGATAATTTTAAGTCTTTCCCAAAAAATATTCCTAAAATTTATAATGAAAACTAGAGATTATTTCTTATTAGAAAATATATTGAAGAGATTAAGTTTTATGTCCACACCCCACCTTTTATTTTTTACAATTCAACTAGTCTCACTGGACTTGACAGAAATAGAAATGATCTCCTGAAAAATGTGTGACATTTTTAGGAGAATAACATGTGTTACTCTAAATTAGTTGTCAGACCCTGACAGTTAAGATTGAGTTTTGCAATGTTCCATATTATACTTTGCCTTTTAAAGATTGCAGATTTTTTATTTTACATGTTTATGTTCTAAACCAATAGGCATTAATTTCTGCTTTAACAAATCACAGCTCATGGAACTGGGGCAATAAGTTCATTTAATATGTTTAACATGATTGCAGATATATAACCTATCAGATTGCTTGCTGTCTTGGGGAGGGAGAGGGAATTAAGGGAAGGAGAAAAATTTAGAACCCAAAATCTTACAAAAATGAATGTTGAAAACTATATTTACATGTAATTGGAAAAAAAACAACCCAAAATACTATTAATGGGAAAAAAGTTCATTTACACAAGGATCACATTTGGTAGAAAGGGGGAAAAACTTATCACAATGTTTTGTGCAACTGCCTAATGAATATTCTAAAGTATATAAATTTATTAAATCATTGAAATATCAACTCCTTGAAGTTAAGGAAAAAACATTTACTGGAATGAGGTTTCACTAACTGTAATAACACAGGTGCTACTGGCTATGGTTACTTGGACTACTAAATCTTTTCACCTTTTTTCTTCCCTTATTTGTGTCTTACTATTGTTTCTTCTTTGCCTCTCTTTCTAACCTACTCTCTGTTCTATCAGCTCTTGCTTCTTCTGTTCCACATATTTCTTTCACCAGACCCTTCTCTCTGCTACTGGTTTCTCTCTACTGTTAGGACATTTCCCTCTATTTTGTAATTCCCAAATTTCATACTTGCTCTCTAACTCCCTCCTTTACTCCGTAATCACTCTCAACTCTGTTCACTATTTTTAAATCTGGCCTCAGACACTTAACACTTACTACCTGTGTGACCCTGGGCAAATCACTTAACCCCAATTGCCTAAAAAAAAGAAACAAACAAAAAAGTATATTAAATTTAGTTTAGTAGAATCAGCACACTGTACTGAGGAAGATCCCATTCTGATCTGTTTCCTTCTATGTATTTTCAAAATACTTCATTGATGTGCTTTTCCTTCTTGTAATCCTTTTTTGTTTGGCATCACTATCACAACAACCCCTGATTCCCATAACTTCCTCTCCCTGTTTCCTTCCAGAAAAAAAAAAAGCCCTCCTTTGCACAAATAAATATAATTAATCAAAACTTATCTACACTTTACATATATCAGAAAATATATGTCATTCTACATTCTAATAAGCCCGAGGCCAAAAACAAAAGAATGAAAAAAGTGAGTCTGTTGACATGATGAATGGTCATTGCATGTATCAGGGTTTCTTTTACAGTTTTCATTTATAATGTTGTAGTCACTGTATAAAATGTTCTCCTGGTTCTTCTCAATTCACTTTGAATCAATTCATGCCAGTCTTTTCAAGTTTCTCTGAATCCAAACTTTTCATTATTTCCCATGACTCAACAATACTCCATTATAGTCACATAGAGCAATTTGTTCAGCTGTTCCTCACTTGATGAACACCCATCTAGTTATCATTTCCCTGCCATAATGAAAAGTGCTACCATTAATACCTTTTGTACATAATATTCTTTCCCCTCCTACCTCAACTCCTTGTGTAATTATACCCAGGAATACAATCACTAGGCAAAAGGGTGTACAGCTTAATTATTTTTTTAGGTATAGTTCCAAATTACTGAACAAGTTCACAGCTCAATCAACACTTCACTTGTGTGTGCTAATGTGACCCTCCAATCCCTTTAACAATTGCCATTTTCCTTTTATACCATCTTTTCCAATGTGACATCTGAGGTATAAATTCACTATTGTTTTAACAATTTCTGTAATAAAAAATAACCTGAAAATTTTCCTTCATCTATCTCTTAACAGCTTGCATTTTCTCCTTTGAAAATTACCCATTCATAGCATTTGATCATTTATCCTACTGGAGAAAAATCTAGTTCTTATATTTTTATCAATTCCCTATATACCTTGAATAGCATATCTTTATCAGAGAAACTTCCTGAAAAGATTTTTTTTCCAGTTAACTTTCCCTTAAAATTCTAAATGCACTTTTGTTTGGCAATTTTTTTTTTCAATTTTATGTAATCAAAACTGTTCGTTTTATCTCCTACAATTCTCTTGATCCTTTGGGTAAGAACAGTTCTCCCTAACCATATTTCTGCAAGATACATTCTTTCATTCTCCTTTAATTTATGATATGATCTTTTTTATCTAGGCCATGAATCTATTTGATGCTTACTGTGATACATAGTTTGAGATCTTGATCTAAGGCTAATTTCTACAAGATTACTTTCCCATTTTTGTCTAATAGTGAGTCCTGACAGCAAGAGATAGTGTCCTTGCATTTATGTACTATGCTATTACTGTATATCTGATTGCTTATAGATCTTGTATACCCAAAATTATTCCACCAATAAACTTTCCACTTCTCAAACCAGTACAAAATAGTTTTTGATGACTGCTTTGTAGCTTGAGGTTTCGTATTGTCAGCACTCCAACATCCCGCCCCTTCCTTCTCAGATTTTTTTTTATTATTTCCCTTGAAATTCTTGACTTTCTGGTTCTTTAGACTGATTTTCTTATTTTATCATTTGGTCATTTTGATTGGCACTGAATATATAAATTATGTGATATTTTAAATATTTTATAAGGGTTCAACCAAAAGCTATTAATCTAAGTATTTATTTCAATAAAGAGTTTTATAGTTATAGTTATATAATCCCCAGGTATATTTTGGTAGATTGGACTGCCAGATATTCTATACCTTCTGTAGCTATTCTGAGTGGAATTTTTTTCAGTCTCTTGCTATTGAGTTTTGTTGATAATATACGAAAAGACTAAAGATTTTTGGTTTTTGTTTATAAATCATACATCCTGCTACTTTTCTGAAGTTATTCATTATTTTAATTACTTTCAATTGAATTTTTAGAATTCTACAAATAAATCATTGTATCATTTTCAAGCAATTAGTTCTGGTTTTTATTTTTGTTTTTGCCTATTCTTATTTTCTCAATTTTCTTTTCTTGTCTTGCTGGCATTTCTAAGACAGTATTGTATTGAATAATGGTGGTGACAATGGGACATCCTTGCTTTACCCTGATTTTACTGAAAAGGCTTCTAGCTTTTCTCCATTACAAATAATGCTACCTTTTAGGTTTTAGATATATACTGTTTACCATATTAGTGAAAAGCACACTTATTCTCATGCTTTTAAATTAAGGTGCCATATCAAGAAAGGTTTTCCAGGCCTCCAAATCAGCAAGATTTCAGACAGGCAGTTGTGATTATCTATGAACTCCTAAAAAAGTAGGTTGACAGGGAACTCAAAAACCTAAGAAGATTGAGCTCTTTTGGGGGAGAGTGAAGAGGTTCTGAATTATGGACTTTTTTCTTATTACCTGGTCAACTTACCATTAAGACAAATGGTATAGATATAACATAGGCACACCTGAGGTAGGCACCAGATCTTCTTGTCTGGGGCAGGTTATGATTAAATTCCCTGATGTGTACTTGATGGTTTATAGTGAGGTAGGCCATTGAGAATAGAATGGACCAGGCTAGATATGGAACAAGAGCCTCAGTTCAAGTACCTTGATACATGAGAACTGTAATATTGTTGGAAATTTTTGTGCAGACTATTTAATAACTGGCCAATCTCTTTAACAAGTAGTTATTAACAGCTGGATATTTTTCCTTTTAATTTTATTTATAGATTTTGGTTTTATATAACCTCCGTTTCCTAATGTAGCACCCCACCCCCTTCTATTTGGGATTTTTTGGGGCAAAGATACTGGTGTTATTTGCCATTTCCTTCTCCAGCTCATTTTACAGATGAGGAAATTGAAGCAGAGTTAAGTGACTTACCCAAGGTCTTACAGCTGTAGTGTCTGAGGCTAAATTTGAACTCAGGAAATTAAGTTTTCCTTACTCAAGGCCCTGAACTCTATTCACTGTGCCACCTAGTTGTATGGTCTACACAGTTACATTGCTACAGATACAGCCAACACATCACAGCAACAAAGATCTCCTGCCCAAAATACCAAGATTTTAGGGGCATCATTACTTCAGCAGAAGAATAAGTCCTCCTTCAACAACCATATAACTGGGTTACTGACTTGGCCTAGATGCCCCTATCCTGAACAGGTTATACCTACTTTTAGCCAAGGCCAGAAACTGAGACCATCCTTGTGTGGAAATTTATTTTGATTTGGGGACCCTACCTTTAGGCTGAGATTAGAAAGCTTTAGGCCCTCAGGGTCTCTTCCCCTCCCCCTCTGCTTCAGCTGGGCCAGGAAGCCCCATGGGCTGTACAAGATGCCAGGTCAGATAGCTGGGGAAAAAAAAAAGCCCCCAGCTCCCTCCGACCTGAGCAGAGCTATCCAAAAGATCCCAGATAGCCTGTGCTGAGGCTTGGGATGCTCGAGCACAGCTCTCCCCCTCACCAACCACAGCCCTGGCTGGCGGATTAGCTTGGTCTGTGGGGGTGCAGGAAGTCCCGAGATTTGAGTGGAGAGAAGAAAAGGTATATATAGACCTGGGGGTTAGACTCAGGAAGGGCTGACAAGGTACGGGAGCTGACAGGAGGACTGGAGGCCTGCGGACAAGACAGCAAGGGGGTTTGGACGGATGAGAGAGGCTGAGAAGAAGTTCAAACGGAGGAGACGGGACGGACAAGATAGACCGAAGAAGGGCAAACTGAAGGGGCAGACAGACAGAAGGTCAGTGAGAGAGAAACACAGAGGTTCAGTGGTGGCAGTAAGGAGAGGAAAGTTAGAAGCAGGGGGATTTACAAAGTGAAAGGGGCTCTGAGTGCCCTCAGGCCAGAGGCAGCTAAGGCCCTTATTGTATTAAAAAAGTTTGAGGCACAGCAGGTGGGAAAGAGAGGCAGTGGAAAGAGACATGCCTCAATGCAGTCAGGTTGTACATTTTATTTCCCTGTATTCCTAATTTTCAATAGTATTTCATAAATAAACTCTGCTTTGATTATTTAGTTAAGAGCCTTCTTAATCTTTAGTTTATCAATTTGGGAGTAGAGCAGTGTGGTGGAACTTTATAAATGGCCCATGCTAAATTAATAGCAGTCAGATAGCCAGTCAGTCAACAGTCCCAGATTAAGTACCCCACTCATATTAGCCCCCCAAATTAGGCTTATCATTCAAAAATATTCTCACACTTGAGTTTATAAATCTTCAATTTCTCACTTGCATTCAACCAACATATCCAATCTGTTATCAAATCTTGTCATTTCTTCCTCACAGTACCTCTCCATATCCTTTTCTTTCCACTGACACAGACAGAACCTTAGAAGAGACCCTTATCGGGGCGGCTAGGTTGGTGCAGTGGATAAAGCACCGGCCCTGGATTCAGGAGTTCCTGAGTTCAAATCTGGACTCAGACACTTAATACTTACTAGCTGTGTGACCTTGGGCAAGTCATTTAACCCCCACTGCCCCGCAAAAACAAACAAACAAACAAACAAACAAAAAAAAGACAAAGAGACCCTTATCACCTCTCACTTGGACTACTGCAAGAGCCTGGTGGTTGGTCTCCCTAGCTCAGGTTTATCCCCACTCCAATACATCCTCCACTCAGCTGCTAATGTGACCATCATAAAGCACAGGTCTGGACATGTTTCAATTTTACCTCTAGGATCAAATAAAAAATTCTCTGGCTTTTAAAGCTCTCCCCAACCTGGTTTCTTCATACCTTTCTATGCTTCTTACACTATTCTTACCTCCATGTTACACTGGCCAACTTGCCATTTCCCAAACATGATGCTCTATCTCTCAACTCCATACCTTTCTTTGCACATAGCTATCCCCTCACGTCTATGTAAAATCAATTTTTTTAAAAGATGGTATTATCAGGGCAGCTAGGTGGTGCAGTAGATAGAGCACCAGCCCTGGAGTCAGGAGGACCCAAGTTCAAATCCGGCCTCAGACATTTGACACTTACTAGCTTTGTGACCCTTGGCAAGTCACTTAACCCCAATTGCCTCACCAAAAAAAAAAAAAAAAGGTGGTATTACCACAGAAGGTCTGCAAAACAGATCACAAAGTAGGGTTAGTATAGACACTTCCATAATGTCACACCAGATTTATAAAATTTACTTCTTATGGAGTATGACAAACACCCCACTCTCTGGATATGGTTCACTTATTTCAACCTGCCTTCACACTAGCAAGTCTTAAGTTCTCAGAGATAAACCAGTACTGCTCAAATATTCAGAATCCTAGAATTAATTTCTTGAAGATAAATTGTTCCCCTGGTTAGTAGGTTTTAAGCTGCCATCCAATGTATGTTCTAGGTATAAAATAAGTCAATCATAAGACACACATATACACAGTGAGGACTATTTATATACAGATTTAGATCTTAAACATAACCATTAACTTAACAATAAGGAAAAAAGAACAGTATAAAATATTATAGCTACCCATGTATTAGAGAAATGTATAAATAGTAAAATATATCATACATATAAACCTAGATCAGATTCTCCCATCAATGTACTCAATATACATATGGTAAAGAGTAGGCATATATTTTCAGGAATGGGGGGAGGGGAAGGAGAATATAAGTATTTATTAAATACTTACTATGTGCCAGCTTCAGTGCTAATAAGCACTTTACAAATATTATTTCATTTGATACTCACAACAACCTTGAGAGGTAGATGCTATTATTATCCTCATTTTAAAACTGACAAACTGAGGGAAAGAGAGTTAAGCTACTTGCCCAGGGTCACACAGCCAGGAAGTGTCTGAGGTTCAGTATGAACTAAATTCTTGATTCTAGGCCCAGAACCCTATTCACTGCACCACCTAATTGGGAAACACATAAGCGAGGAAAATGCACATATTTAGGGTAATTCATATCTCTGGCCTCCTGTCCTATCTCTACCTTCTAGCTTCTCTAGTTTTCTTGGATGAGACATTCAGTCCAAATCCCATTTCCTACAGGATGCCTTTCCTGATCCACCCAATCCCATTACCCTTCAACTTAGCCACCTGTGCCTTCCTTTGGAAACTGACTTTCATTTACTCTGTATATAGCTTCTACATAACTAATTATTAACATGTTGTCTTCCTCCAGGCCCCCGGAATGTAAGATCCTTGTGGACAGGAACAGAGTTTTTCCTTTCTTTTTATCTCCAGCACTTGGTAGAGAGCCTAGCATATCAATTAATCAATCAATAAATATTGATTAAGCACTTACTATGTCTCAGGTACTGTACTAAGCTCTGGAAATTCCAAAAAAGGTAAAAGCATAGTCCCTGCCCTCAAGGAGATCACATTCTAATTTGAAAGACAACTGTGTAAGTAACTAGGTACATACAAGACACAGATAAATGGGAGGTAATCATAGAGAGAAGGGAAAGAAGGAAATAGGAAAGGCCTATTAGAGAAGGATAGATTTAAACTGAGTCTCTAAGGATGTCAGAGAAGACAGAAAGTACAGGTGAAGAGGAAAAAACATTTTAGGCATGAGGAACAGCCAATACAAAGGAGGAAATCAGGAGATATCTTATGTGAGGAACATCAAGACCAATATGGCTGGTCATAGAGAATACTGAGGGGAGCAAAATTTAAGAAGACTGGAAAAGTAGGAAGAGGCCATGTTGTTAAGGGCTTTAAAAGTCTAAAGGATTTTATATTTGATCCTGGAGGTAATAGAGAGCTGCTTGCACTTTAGGAAAATCACTTTGACAGCTGAATGGAATGGGGATAGACCTGAGGCAGAGAGAGACTAGCAATATGACTACTGCAATGGTCCAGACATGAAGGAATGAGAGGTTTTACCAGGCTGGTGGGGTCTGTGAGTGGAGAAAGGAATACTTATTTTTTATTCTCTCCACATTTCACTCCATCCTCCACTCAGCAAACAAAACTATCTTCTCAGAATTTGGAACACAAAGTTTTAAAAAGCTGATGTTAAAATTTGGAAAAATAAAATTCTTTAAGACTTAAGAAAAAGTAAAAAAAAAGTTAAATTTTAATTTTAAAATAAAAACAAAAAACAAAAATATCCTCTTAAAGCACAGGTGTGACCAATGGCATCTCCCTACTCAATAAACTACAGTAGTTTCTCATTAACTCTCGGATCAAATATAAAATCTTCATAAAACATCTTTTAAAGTCTTTGATAACTTGGCCCCTTCCTACCTTCAGTCTTCTTATGTTCTACTCCCCCTCCACATATTCTGTGATCTAACAACATCTGCCCCTTTGCTGTTTCTCACAAAACACTCCATCCTAACTCCATGCCTTTTCATTCCATGCCTGTAATATCTTTTTCCTTACCTAAACCTCCCAGCTTCTGCAGCTTAAGATTCTGTGTCAGGCACTGTGCAAGGTGCTGAAGATACTAAAGAAAAATGAAACTACCTGCCTTCAGTAAGCTCACATTCTACAGGAATAAAACATGTACATAAATATATACCAAAAAATATAGAAAGCAAATACAATTGTGCAGGTAGGTAGCCATGGGGAGCTGCATGGCAGTGGATAAAGCGGCTGGATGGATAAAGGAGGACCTGAGTTCAAAGCCGGCCTCAGACACTTGAAATTTACTAGCTGTGTGAACCTGGGCAAGTCATTGCCATGCATAAAAAAAGAAAAAGAAAGAAAATACAACCTTTGGTAGGGCAGAATGGGAGCAAGGAGGGACTGATAACAACAGTTATTCAGCAAGATATAAAAGCCATAGTTCAAAAAGGTAGAAATACAAATGTTGAGATTTCTGAGTAAAGAGAAGGGAATAGATATGAGAAATGTGGAGACAGAAAGAAGATTTGGCAACTGATGATAATAACACTGTTATATATGAGTGACTGAAAGGATGGTGGTAACCTTGACTAAAGTAAGGAAATTCAGGAAAAGGATAAGATGGGGTAGGGGGCAGGAGGACAGAGATAAAGAGAATGAGTTCTCCTTGGCATTTTTTGAGTTTTAGATGCCTATTGAACATCTATTTCAAAATGTCCAAAACACTGTTGGTGATGTGATACCAGAGCTGGATATAAAATTTAGGAGTCAGCTGCATAGACACAATGATTAAAAACCCAAGGAACTTGAGGAGGTTACCAGGAGAAAAAATGTGTGTCTAGAGAACAAATGAAGGATCATCTGTGAAGAACATTAAGAAGGCCAGTATGGCTGGATCACAGAGTACACAGAGGGGAACAAAATGTAAGAGGAGTGGAAAAGAAGGAAGAAGCCAGGTTGTCAAGGGCTTTAAAAGTCAGAGGATTTTATGTTTGATCCTGGAGGTAAGAGGGAAAAATGTACACTATAAAAAAAAAAAATCACCTGAGGAAACACTCACAGTTGGGGCATGATATGAATGATGACCCAGCAAAGAAGACTAAGAAACAGTAAATAGGTAGGAGGTGAAACACAAGAGAACAATGTCATAAAAACCTAGAGAGAAGAGATTTTCCAGGAGGAGGGAAGGAAACAAGCATTTGCTAATTAATTACCTACAGTGTACCAGGCACTATGCTAAGCACTTTATAAATATTATCTCATTTCATCCTAACAACAACCATATTATACCAATAGTTCAAGTTGAAAAGAAGAAGTTTTACGATGGACTCTGGCAATAATATTTACGAATAAAATGTGAATAACTTCAAATGGCCACTCAACAATTATTCCAAACCTGTAACGGTTCCCTGTCTTCTACTCTGTCAACCAGTCCCCTATTTAGCTTTCAGGGTGATCCATAATCTTATCTCATTTCTACCATTACTCAAACTTATTTCTCACTACTACCAAACAAAATTAATTCCCCCATAATAAGTACTACCTCTGCACACAAAAAATGTGTCTGATTCATAAGTCCATTTCCTCCCAGCCTGATATACCTCTCACCTCCATTAGACCTTAAAAAAAATCATATCAGTGTGTATAAGGCTTAAGATGCTATGGTCCTACCTACCTCCAGAGAAAGAAGTAATGGAATCTAAATGCAGATTGAAGCATACTGGGTTGTTGTTGTTGTTGTTGACTTTATTTTTCTTGGGTTTTTTTTTTGGGGGGGGGGTCTGTTTTCTTTGACAACATGACTAATATGGAACTATATTTTGCATGACTACACATATATAATTTTTATTAAATTGCTTGGCTTCTCAATGAAGGAGGAAGGGAAGGAGGATGGGAGATAATTTAAAACTCAAAATAGTAAACAAGTAAGGTTAATAATTGTTTTTGCATGTAATTGGAAAGAAAATATTATAACTCTTCAAAAAATAAAATAAAAAGACTCTAAGATCCAAGAGGGTAAGGGGTTCACTAAAGTACTACCTGATCAATTATTTCACTTTTAGAGAGCTTTAATTATTAAAAAAAATTTTTTTCCCTTATAATGGACCCAAAAAATCTTCACAAGGGGACAATTTGCAAGAGTTTATATTTTGCAGGGCAGCTAGGTGGCACAGTGGATAAAGCACCAGTCCTGGATTCAGGAGGACATGAGTTTAAAACAAAAAAAAAAAGAGTTTATATTTTGAATGATAATATTCTCATAACAAAGACTTTAAGTACATGAAATAATCTTTAATCTGAAGATACCCATTGCTCCTTATTGTCCTTGTTTCATTCATAAGCTTAAATTGTTAGAAATGACTAGAACAAGTTCTCATTGAAAGGCAATTTAGAGTATACAAAGTTCACAGAATTTAGTTTTTTCCTATCAAGCATAAATTTGCTTTTTTTGAAACTTTCACCCATTATTTCTAATTCTGCGCTCAAACAACAACTGCTTATTAAGCATCTACTTATTATGTGCTAGATACTATAATATGTGGTGGGAATGCAAAAACAAAAAAATGGAAATCCTTGCCCTCAACAAGTCTATTTTTTCAACATAACATCACTTCAAATCCTTAAACACAGTTACCATGTACCCTCTGAGTCTTCTTGTGTGTGAAATAAATATCAATTCTCAGAAGGCAGGGATTCTGGGCCCTCTTCCTTCCAACTTATCAGTGTCTTTCCTAAAACAGTTAGCACAAACTGAACACAATATTCCAGATGCATTCTGACTAGAGCAAAATACATGACAATCACAACCTTTCCTGGAACCTGCCTCTTAAGGAAGCCCATGTTCAAACTAGATTTTTTTAACTCCCCTATCATACAGCTCTCTCATTGAGTTGGCAAGCCCCTAAAACCTCAATATCTTTTCCAAAGTACTATTAAATCATGTTTTCCTTATTTCATAAGAGTATAGTTGGGGAGCAGCTAGGTGGCACAGTGGATAAAGCACTGGCCCTGGATTCAGGAGAACCTGAGCTCAAATCTGGCCTCACACACTTGACACTAACTAGCTTCGCGACCCTGAGCAAGTCACTTAACCCTCAATGCCCTGCACACACACAAAAACAAAACAAAGGACCAGTTGGGTTGGGTTTTTTTTCCCAACACATAATACAAAACTCTACATTTATTTCTATATCTCACTAGATTCAATCCAATATTTTAGTTTGCCATGCTCTTTTGGATCACAATTCTTTTATCCAGTATGTAAGGTACTCTTTGATGCTTTATGTCATCTACATATTTGACTAGAGAATGTAGGTGACATGAAAAAAATGTCAAACGAGTCATGCAAAACTAACTTTATTTCCTTTTTCAAAAGGGTTACAGAATGAGTAAATCCAGGAAAAAAAAATAGATAAGCAAAGGACCAGACTATACTGTCAGAATGCCTGGATTTTACCAAAGCATTTACTAAAAGTTTTCTTTGTATCTCTTGTGTGAAAGACAGAAAGATGTGTCCTATGTGTCCATAGATGGATTCAAAACTGGTTGAATGGGGCAGCTAGGTGGCACAGTGGATAAAGCACTGGTCCTGGATTCAGGAGTACCTGAGTTCAAATCTGGCCTTAGACACTTGAAACTTACTAGCTGTGTGACCCTGGGCAAGTCACTTAACCCCCATTGCCCCGTAAAATAATAATAATAATAATAATAATAATAATAATAATAATAATAATAATAATAATAATAATAATAATAATAATAATAATAATAAACAAAAAAACTGGTTGAATGACTAAACACACAAAAAGGCATTAAAGGTCAATGTCAATTTAGAAGGGTCTCTGGTAAAGTACACCAGGAATCTGTTTGGCCCAGTGCTGTTTAACATTTTTATCAATGACTTGGATAAAAGCATAGATGTTTTTACACACTTAGAAGTTTGGTTAATGCTGGGTGAGTGAGGCCTAAAAAAAGATCTTGAATTAGAACAGAGGATCAAATGGAAAATGATGAAGAAATCAAGTTGTAGAATCATAAATACAGAGCCATCATGTTTATCCCAATCACTTTATAGATGAGAAAACTGAAGTTCAGTGACTTGCCAAAATAACATGAGTATATTTGGATTTTTAAAAATCAAATATATTTTTAAAAAAATCAAATATACAAATTGAAAATGAAGATGACATAATTTAAAAATTGTCTGAAAGTTTACTTGCCTAAAAAGTAATTTTTTCTCTGTAACAATTCAACAGCCATTACAGAGTCATACTATATAGAGCTGTAAGAGACTTTAGAGATAATCTAGGCCCTTCTCCTTCCTCCTCAACTTGGCAGTTTTGTTTGTAAACTAACTATCCTTGCAGTTTTCCAGGTTGCCAACCTTAAGAGTCATTTGACTCTTCCTTTTCCCTCAGTCCCACATCAATTGCCTCCACATACAAAAACAAAAATCACTCAAATATTTGTCCCCTCAAATCATGCAACCACCAACATAATTCAGGTCTTCATCTACCTTAACAAGGCTCCCTTTTTCCAATCCATTCTCCATAGAGTTGTTAAATTCATGATATTCTAAAAACAGAGGTCTGGCAATGTTACTCCCAATAAGGCATACTCACTGCTTCTTAGGTTTCTTCCTACTGCCATCATTTAGCCATCTTTCCTCCTTAGGTTCACTTCAAATCTAGTTATCACTCAATCCATATCCTTGTTAAGAAATATATCAGTCTAGCTTACTCTCTGTCCTTGTTCAAGGAATTCAATGCCAAGCTCAGTCTTCCCTGTCCAAAATCTGGAATCCTATTTAAATGCCAAGAAGTTCCAGGTTATCATCTCAGATGTCCTGACTCTGCCCTCAGTTTATATGTCATGCCTCTTCAATCACATCACCTCAATTCAGATGGTCTTACCTCACTTCACACCCAGAAAGATACTGTAGAATCTGGATTCTAGGCTGTTTTATTGTATTATGCTTCCAAAACTTGACAATACTGCAAAAGGCTATGACTTGACTAGATACTGCTAACCTGAACAATCATGGGAAACTATGGTGAATCTAAGCAGAACAATGGAAGATACCTGCTCAACTTTTTTTTTTTTTGGGGGGGGGGGGGGCAGGGCAATAAGGGTTAAGTAACTTGCCCAGGGTCACATAGCTAGTTAAGTGTCAAGTGTCTGAGGCCGGATTTGAACTCAGATCGTCCCAAATCCAGGGCCAGTGCTTCATCCACTGCACCACCTAGCTGCCCCCTCAACTTTCTAAAATCAATGTTACTTTTGCCCCCCCAGAAAATTCCAACCAAAACGATGTTGTTGAGCACTGATGACTCTTCTCTATACCAGGGTTTCTTAAACTTTTTCCATGTGCAACCCCTTTTCACCTGAGAAATCTTTACTTGACCCCAGGTATATAAAATAGGTATACATAACCTTTTACTGCTGTCAAATTTTTCACAATGCACACATTCAGTTACATGACCCTATATGGGGTTGGGACCCACAGTTTAGGAAACTTTGTTCTATACTATCTAAATTTGTCTCCCAACTCTGTACAATCTTCATGTCTTTTTCTTCTGAAAAGATTATAAAAAGACCAGCCAAGGTCAACTCACAGAAGAGCTGCTTCAAGACTCTGCCTGTGAGAAATGTTTCTTTCTTGAAAGATGCAAGGAAAAAAGAATGCCTTGACTAAAAGAAAATTCAGAAAAAGTCAATTAATTTAAGAGATGATTAAAACTTAATCTCAACATTAATGTAACTATTCCATCTCCATAATCCTGAATTCTGAAACTGATCTCTCTGATCATAAGCTCTTATACTTTTATCTCTTTCTCTGTCTTATTCCTCCAGCACCTACCCTTTATCCTCACCATGACCATGACCATTTCCTGTTTCCCTAGTCCATCACATTGTCTCTGACCTTCAGTCTTAACCGTTGAGTTGACCCAATTCATCTCTATATTATCTATTGCCCTTGAATCTCTGGCAGCAAGCCTTACCAAACCCCAACCATAGGTTGCTATCACTAATCTGCCTTCTCTACTGTTATTCAAATACTACTGAACACCAGTGGAAGAAGTCATACAACTGTGCCAAATGAATCCAATACCCATTGATTTACCTAATGTCACCACTTTACAGAAATCATTTTTATCTTCTTGCTCTCTCACATTCATCACTCTCTCTCCCTATAAGTAGATGACTCCCATTTTAACAAGAAAATGGATGACATTTAATAAGCTCCCTCTTTTTCCCTACTCCATACGGCCATGCCTTCATATAAACACTTTTGCTCAACATCTGGAATGCACTATCATCTCTATCTTTCAGAATCCCCAACTTCCTTCAAGACTGACACAAAATAGGTGCTAAAAATGATTATTTGTTGATTCCCAGCATCTAAAAGTCCTTTGTACCTAATGGGCACCTAATAAATGTTTGTTGAAATAAATATCCCCACTGGAAGAACTTGGCTACTAATGCACTGATAGTAGAGTTGTGAACTGCTCCAACCATCCTGGGGAACAATTTGGAACTATGCCCAAAGGACAATCAAACTGTGTAAATCCTTTGATCCTGCAATATCACTACTAAGTCCAAAGAGATCACCATAAAAAGAAAAAAGGACCTACAAGTACAAAAATATTTATAGAAGCTCTTTTTGTGGTGGCAAAGAATTAGAAATTATTGGGATACCCATCAAATGGGCAATGAATGAACTAGTTGTGGTATATGACTGGGATGGAATACTATTATGCTATAAGAAATGACAAGCAGTATGGCTTTATAAAAACCTGAGAAGACTTATGTGAGCAGAACCAGGAGATGACCATTGTACACAGTAACAGCAATACTGTAATAATGATCAACTGTGAAAGACTTAGTTATTCTGGTCAATATAATGATTCAAGACAATTTGAAGGACTTAAGATGAAAAATACTATCCACCTCCAGAGAGAGAACAAATGGGTCTTGAGTATAGATTGAAGCATAATGATTTCACTTTATTTTCTTACCTTTTTTGGGGGGGAGAAGGGGGACGGAGGCGGGCAACGTAGCTAATATAGAAATGTTTTGCATAATTTCACGTGCATAAATGATATAACATTTTTCTGCCTTCTCAATGAGTGGGGCAGAATTCAAAAAAATTTAATTTTTTTTCCCTTAATAGTATTTTTTTCCCCAATTACACATAAAGATAGTTTTCAACATTCATTTTTGTAGGACTTTAAGTTCCAAATTTTTCTCCCTCTCTCTCTTTCCTCCCTCATCCCCATCATATATAGGTTATATATGTACAATCATGCTAAACATATTGCCACGTTAGTCATGCTGTGAAAGAAGAGTCAGAACAAAAGGGAAAAACCACAAGAAAAAACAAAACAAAAAAAACCCAACAACAAACAAAGTAAAAATAGTATGCTTCAGTCTGTATTCAGACTCCATACTTCTTTTTCTGGATGTGGAAAGCATTTTCCATCATGAGTCTTTTGGAATTGTCTTGAACCATTGTATTACTGAGAACAGCTAAGTCTATCACAGTTGATCATCACATAATGTTGCCGTTAATGTGTAAAATGTTCCTGGTTCAGTTTATTTAAGTCTTTCCAGTTTTTTCTGAAATCAGCCTGCCCATCATTTCTTTTTGGTGAGGAAATTGGGGTTAAATGACTTGCCCAGGGTCACACAGCTAGTAAGTGCCAAGTGTCTGAGGCTGGATTTGAACTCAGGTCGTCATGAATCCAGGGCCAGTGCTTTATCCACTACACCACCTAGCTGCCCCCTTCCCATCATTTCTTATAGCACAATAGTATTCCATCACCTTCATATACCGCAACTTATTTAGCCTTAATTAATGTTAAAAATTATGAATTTGTTTTCAAAAAAGAAATATCCCCTCTACATGCTCAAACTAACTATAGTAAAAATGCCATTACTTTACACACTCAGATTTAAGACAAAACCAAAGTATTTATTAATAAGTTCCTCTAGAAAATTAGATAGCCATAACAAAATTCTCATAGAGAAAGAGTATAAAACTGTTAAGACAAGTTATGAAAAAGTGGATGGGTGGAACTTCTCCAAAATGCATTTTATAAAACAGTATTTTTTAAATTCCTGATACTAGAAAAAAAATACAGAAACTATCAATTATTTATTACAATTCTCCCCTACCATATAAGTTTATTATTATGCCAAAATCTTCACCTGAGTATCTTTTAAGGTCCTTTCCTATTTAGGAGTCATGCTTCCCTACTTCCCTTTCTCAAAACACCTGCCAACCTTCTTTAAGAGGTTGCAATAGGGGGCAACTAGGTGGTGCAGTGGATAGAGCACCGGCCCTGAATTCAGGAGGACCTGAGTTCAAATCCAGCCTCAAACTTACTAGCTGTGTGGTTGTGTGACCCTGGGTAAGTCACTTAACCCCAATTGCCTCACCAAAAAAAAAAAAAAGAGGTTGCAATAGTCTCAGCATACTATAACATTTTATATGCCAAAATATGAAGTCCTCAACTTAATAAACCTTTGTAAATTAAAGTAAGGGAGATGCCCAGGAATCAAATATGAATTATGCCTTAAATACCTTATGTTAAAGTAGGAATCCCCAATGTGGTCTTCATCTGGAAGTATTCTTGAATGATTGTTCTTCTAACTCAGGTCACCAGTACTAGTTTCAGTTAACTTTCCAATAGCATGGACAGACCTAAGGAAAGAAAGAGGGGGGATATCCACCAACATTAAATATTATATAGATATGCATATATTTCTACCTATCTTCTGTTTGCCTCACTTTCCTCATCTGTAAAATGAGGATAATAATAGCTCCTTCCAGGTGTTGTGGGTACAAAATAATATTTGTAAAGCACTTAGCACAGTGCCTGTCATAAAATGTTAGCTATTATTATTAAGTGAAGCACTTACATATTTCATTAAATCTAACTATATGGCAGAAGTAGGATGAGGAAATTATCATCTTCATTTTTTTGTTAATGAAAAACTGAGGCACAAAGAAATTAAATGTCTCTGCCAAACAGAATGTGAGATATTTGAAACTACAACCCAAGTACTCCAAACTCCCAATATAGACATCTGTCCATCCTGTTCAATTACCATCCTAAAAATAAAACTAAAAACATTCTCCTCAAAATTACATAAAAAGGGGGCAGCTAGATGATGCAGTGGTAAAGCACCGGCCCTGGATTCAGGAGTACCTGACTTCAAATCCGGCCTCAGACACTTAACACTTACTAGCTGTGTGACCCTGGGCAAGTCACCTAACTCCAATTGCCTCACTAAAAAAAAAAAAAAATTACATAAAAAAGGGCAAGTAGGTGGGTGCAGTGGATAAAGCACTGGCCCTGGATTCCGGAGGACCTGAGTTCAAATTTGGCCTCAGACACTTGACACTTACTAGCTGTGTGACCTTGGGCAAGTCACTTAAACATCATTGCCCCGCCCAAAAACACAAACATAAAAAGCCACCTTCCTCCTGCTTCTTTACAGAGATGGGGAACTATGGATGTAAAACATCAAAGATGTCAGACTTTTTCATTATCAGCTATGCTAAACTCACACACACACACAAACTTTTTAAAATTTGTCATAAAGAATGTCTCTCCGAAAGGTATGGTCAGGTACTTTTTCCTGTTCTCCCATAGCACAGAGGAGATTAAAGTTCCAGCATGAGAAAAGTTACTTTTGAGAAGCAAAAATATTGCTACAGATAGTGTCCAAAATGGTTTCAACCTTAAAATTATATATCACATCACAAAAAGGTGAGATATAATTTATATAAGTATGGGAATGTTTATGGGCAAAGGGGGAAAATAAACCTATACATGACTACAACCATTTAAAGACATTAACAGTAATGAATTCATATTATACAGATAGTAACGGTGTTCATCTAGAAGCAGGAAAATAAGGACAACGTGAGCACATTTAAGTGTAGGACTGATCACTAAACAAGAAGTTATAGATGTGCACTAATTTAAATTTTTTTGTTTGTTGGATGGTTTCAGTTTATATGCCCATTTTTCTTATGCTCTTGCTCACCTATAGGCCTGCTCCTTGGCTTCCTTTTGCTGAATCATCATCCATATCCTGTGTGAACCTGGGCAAGTCACTTAACCCCAATTGCCTTAAATATCTGAGGCCATATCCAATCCTCCTGATATATATCTTGCCACTGGACCCAGATGGCTCTGGAGGAGAGAGTGACACTGGTGACCTTGCACAGCCCTCTCTCAATTAAATCCAATTCACTGTATCATGACATCAGCCTTATATCATGATCGTCTTTGAGAACAAAGGACAAACGACAATAGAGGCTATACAGTAAGGTTCTGACCTGGGCCCTCTTCTCTGCTATATAATTCATATAATGCTAGTGACCATCGATTCAATTATCATCTCTACACAGATAATTCAGAAATCTCTATAACCAGTCCCAGTCCCTCTCCTGAGTTCCAACCCCAAATCAATAACTTTATTGCTTAATAGACATTTCAAAATGGATGTCCTCTAAGTACCATATATTTAATATGTACAAAAGTAAATTCTTCCTTCCTTTCAAAACCCACCACTCTTAATTTTGAACTATACCCAAAGGACTATAAAACTGTGCATATCCTTTGACCCAGCAATACTACTACATAGACTGTACCTCAAAGAGATTTTTTAAAAAATTTATAGCAGCTCTTTCTGTGGTGCCTAAGGATTGGAAACAAAGGATGGCCATCAGTTGGGGAATGGCTGAACAAGTTGTGGTATGATTATAAAGGGATATTATTGTGCCATAAGAAATGACAAGGAAGATAGGATGCTTTCCGAAAAACCTGGAAAGATTTACACAAACTGATGCTAAGTGAAGTGAGCAGAACCAGGAGAACATTGTGCATAGTAACAGCAATACTATACAATAATCAACTGTGAATGACTCAGCTATTCTCAGCAATACAATGATCCAAGACAGTCCCAAAGGCCTTATGATGAAAACTGCTATCCACCTCCAGAGAAAGATCTGATGGAATCTGAATACATAATGAAGCTTGCTTTTTTCTTCTTTTCCTCTCTTTCTTTCAGTTCAAGTTGACTGGTTGCGCATATATGCCTATATCAGATTGCTTACCATCTCAGGAATGGGGGAGAAGAGGTTGAGAAGGATAGACTATGGAACTTAAAACTTTTTTAAAAATGTTAAAAATTGTTGGGCAGCTAGATGGCTCAGCAGATAGAGCACCAGCCCTGGATTCAGGAGGACCTGAGTTCAAACCCGGCCTTAGACACTTAACACTAGCTTGTGTGACCCTGGGCAAGTCACTTAACCTGCAAAAGTCACTGCCCCACAAAAAAAAAAAATTGTTAACATGCAATTGGGGAAAATACTACTTTAAAAGTAAAATAAATAACAGTTTTAGAACAACTATTAAAAAAAAACCCACTGCTCTTCCAAACATCCCTATTTCTGTCAAAAGCACTACCATTTTCCCAGACTTCATAACCATAGCATTATCCTTAACTGCATTTTTTCTTCATCTCACATACACATTCAATCGCCTGATCTTGCCATTTCTTATTCCCCAGTATCACTAAAATGTAATCCCTTCTTTCTACTCATAAAGGTTCCAGCGCTCATCCACCTCTTGTTACCTGGACTACTGCAATAGCCTCCAAATCAGTTTCCCTACCTCAAGTTTCTCCCCATTCCAATTTATCCTCCACACAACGGCCAAAGTGATTTTCATTCAGTACAGATCTGAGGATCACACTCCCCTACTCAAATAAACTTCAGTGACTATTGCCTCTAGGTTGAAAAAAAGGCTTTTAAAGCCCTTTATAACCTGGCCATAAAATAATTCTCCAGCTTCATCATACATTATACTACCCATGCTCACTGGCCCAGTCAAATTGGCCTCTCCATGTTCCTCAGACCCAGCACTCCATCTCCTAGGTCCATACTTTTGTGCTTCATTGTCCAGCAAACTTAGAATACCTCTTTCCCCTCTTCCCCTATTGACACTTCATAGCATTCCTCAAGATGCAGTTTAAGGACCACATTATCCATGAGGTTTTTTTCTTATCCTAACTGGCAGTGTCCTTCCCAACTACCTATCTTGTATTTACTTTTTTTAATTCTGTAAATAATTATATATGCGGAAAACCCACAGAAGAATGTGCTGAAATCATCTTCTAACCAAGAACGGCTTGGAAAGTCAGAAGGAGGGAGCTGCTGTGCTGATACAGGAGTTGGGCCCAACCCCACAGTCACCCTGACACAGATCCAGTCTCAGGAAGTCCTCACCAGAGAAGGAGACCCCCAGAGCCTCTGAATCAGCTGAAGCGTCAGTGTTGTCTGGAACTAAGCTCACAGTCTGGTGAGTGGGCTGAGCCCTGGGCAGGGGAGAGACTACAGGGGTCTATGCTGGTGCTAAGGCAGAACTTGGATTTTATACCCCTACTGAGAACCAGGGGGTAGGCTTGAGTTGAAGTGGCACAGGTGGGGGAGGGGCACAGGCTCGTCGGAGCTAACAACCACAACACACAAAGCTGGTTGATTGGCAAGTTGGTCTGGGGTCATCTAGGACCAGGAAACAGGCTGGGCGAGGGAAGAAACTGAGTCTCCTTAAATCATAACACCTGGGACTTTTTTTTTTTTTGCGGGGCAGTGGGGGTTAAGTGACTTGCCCAGGGTCACACAGCCAGTAAGTGTCAAGTGTCTGAGGCCGGATTTGAACTCAGGAACTCCTGAATCCAGGGCCGGTGTTTTATCCACTGCGCCACCTAGCTGCCCCCCACCTGGGACTTCTTAAGCTTGGGATACTGCAGCCTGGAAACAGTGCCCCACTTTAAGGAGCTAAAAGTCAAGTAAAAGAAAGGCAAGGTGAGCAGACAGAGAAAGGTGAAGACCATAGGAAGTTTCTTCAGTAACAAGGAAAACCAAGGAGCACCCTCAAAGGAAGAGGTCAACATCAGGGCCCCTATATCTAAAGCTTCCAAGAAAAATACGAGTTGGTCTCAGGCCATGGAGGTACTCAAAAAGGACTTTGAAGATAAAATTAGAGAGGTAGAGAAAAAAAATGGAAAGAGAAATGAGGGTGATGCAGGAAAGGCATGAGAAAAAAGTCAACAGCTTGAAAAGTCAAATGGAAAAGGAGGTACAAAAGTTCTCTGATGAAAATAATTGCCTAAGAATGAGGATTGAACAAATGGAAGCCAGTGGCTTTATAAGAAACCAAGACACAATAAAGCAAATCCAAATGAATAAAAAGATAGAGGGCAATGTGAAATATCTTCTTGGAAAAACTGCTGACCTGAAAAATAGGTCCAGGAGAGATAATCTGAAAATTATTGGTCTACCTGAAAACCATGATCAAGGAAAGAGCTTAGATACCATCTTCCAAGATATTCTCAGGGAAAATTGCCCTGAAATTCTAGAAGAAGCAGCTAAAATAGAAATTGAAAGAATTCACCGATCACCTCCAGAAAGAGATCCCAAAAAGAAAACTCCTAGGAATATTATAGCCAAATTCCAGAGCTCTCAGGTCAAGGAGAAAATATTGCAAGCTGCCAAAAAGAAAGAATTCAAGCACTGTGGAGCCCCAGTCAGAATAGCACAAGATCTAGCAGCTTCCACATTAAAGGACCAGAGGGCATGGAATATAATATTCCAAAGGGCAAAGGAAATGGGATAACAACCAAGAATCACCTACCCAGCAAAACTCAGCATTATCTTTCAGCGGAAAAAATGGGACTTTAATGAAAAAGAAGACTTTCAGATATTTGTGATGAAAAGACCTGAACTGAATGGCAAATTTGACTTTCAAATACAAGACCCTAGAGAACCATAAAAAAAAAAATTGGAGCTGGGGGACATACCCGGGGTCATACAGTGGGCAACTGTCTTGTGTCTGAGACCGGGTTTTGGCTGGGATACCCCTGGGTCCAGGGGTGATGATTTGTCCACTGTGTCACTTAGCTAGATGATAACATCTTTAGATTAAGGGGTTAAATTGAGGGGTGAAGGGAATTCATTGGGGGAGGGGGAAAGGCAGAAGTGAAATCCTACATGAAAGAAACAGGAAAAGCCTTATGGAATGGGGGAAGAGATGGGAGAGGAGCAGGGCAGTAAATGAATTTTACACTCATCAGAAAAGGCTCAAAGATCTTAAACTCAAGGAGGGACTAATAGACACACCCAACTGGGTGGAGTAATCTATTTAATCTGGGCAGTAAATGAGCCTAACACTCATTAAAATTGGCTCAAGGAGGGACTAATGTACACACTCAATTGGGTAGAGCAATCTCTACAATCCTGCAGAATAGGAGGGGAAGGGGATAAAGAGAGAGGGGCAAGGGGCAGCTAGGTGGCTCGGTGGATAGAGCACTGGCCCTGGAGTCAGGAGTACCTGAGTTCAAATCCGGCCTCAGACACTTAACACTTACTTGCTGTGTGACTCTGGGCAAGTCACTTAACCCCAATTGCCTCACTAAAAAAAAAAAAAAAAAAAAAAGAGGGGGGGGGGGAGAAGGAAGGGCAGAGGTGGGGAGGGGCCAGACAGAAGCAAATCCCTTTTGAAGAGTGACAGGATGAAAGAAGATGGATAATAGAATAAATATCAAGGGGAAGGGAATAGGATGGAAGGGAAACAGTTAACAATAGTAATCATCAAAAAGAGAAAAGGGGGGAAAATTGTACAAAAAATATTTATAGCAACTCTTGGTGGAGGCTAAGAATTGAGAATCTAGGGAATGTCCATCAATTGAGGAATGATGGAAAAAGCTGTGTTATATGATTGTAGTGGAATGGACTTGTGCTACAGGAAATGACAAACAGGATGATCCCTGAAAAACCTTGAAAGACTAATGAACATCAGTGTATGGTAAAGTGAACAGAGCTGAGAGGACATTGTGCGTAATGACAGTAGTATTGTTCAATGAGTAATTGTGAATGACTTAGCTACTCTCAGCAGTACAATGATCCAGGACAATCCCAAGGAACTAATAAGGAAGCATACTATGCACTGCTATAGAAAGAACTGATAAAAAGAACACTTGTGGATTGCACATATATAACCTGATTGCGATCTTGTGGAGGGAAAGGGAGGGAGAGAGGGAGAAAAGTTTGGAATTCTAAATCTTATGAAAATGAATGTTGAAAACTACCCTTACATGTAAATGGAAAATAAAATGTTTGTTGAAGAGCAAAAAACAAAAACAAAAACCAAAAAAACAAATGAGGGGACCAAGGAAGAAAATACTATAATACCAGTAACAGAGAACAAAGAAAGACAATAATCACCCAATTGAACAAAAAATAGTAGCTTCTCTTTGTGGTGACAAAGAACTGGAAACTCTGGGGGTGCCCTCCATTAGGGAATAGCTGAACAAATTATGGTATATGTGTGTAATGGGGCATTATTGCACTGTAAGAAATGATGAAAGAGATGGCGTTAGAGAAATCTGGGGAGACTCATGAACTGAGACAGGATATGCGAAGTGAACAGAAATGGGTGCCATAACAAATAAGAATATTAATAACAAAAAAAGTAATTATATATGTGCATGCTGCTTCCCCCTACAGAGTGCAAGCTCCTTAAGGGGAAAGGTTGTTTCAATCTTTGTATTTGCAATCCCCACAGCCTAGTAAAATGTTTGGCACACAGCAGGTGCTGTTGATGGACTGACTGACTGCCACACTCACCAATCAAACTACAGGTAACCATTTCAGATCCTTAAGTAGCCTCATCCTGGGAAGGGAAATACACTAGGATTCCCACCACTGGAAGCATCCACCTATGTAAATTAATAAGTTGGCATTCCAGTTTACAAACTGTCTCTTTCCAACAAATATTTATTGATCCTACCCTGTATAAGGGTCTTTCTTATATACTGTAGAAGATTCAACAATGTATAAGAGATGGCCTATGCCCTCTAAGAAGCTTATAATACAGTTAAAGGGGAATAAATATGATGTAAGAGAGTCAAAAGAGTTGGTGTCAGAAAACCTTTGTTCCAATTGTACCTTTGTCACAAGCTACCCGGGTGACTTTAGACAAGTCAATTCAGCTCTCTGAGACTGAATTTCCTCATCCATAAAATGAGGGGGTTTAATGAGATGGTTTCTGGGGGCCCTTTCAAATCTAAACTGTACATGATCCTAAGATGCCAAAGAGATAGACAGACAGACTATATTGCAGGCACCATAGTAAACACAATACAAATACAAGGAAGCAAGATAGTCCTAGTTCAGCCCTCTAGTATATATTCTAATGGAGGAAAGATAAGCCATAATTTGTAGTTGTTCAGTCCTTTCAGTCCTTTCCTCTGAAGAGGAAATGACCCCATTTGGATTTTCTTTTTTTTTTTATTTAATTAATTAATTAATTAAGTTTACAGCATTTGATTTTCAATTTCAAATTTTTCTCCCTCCTTCCCTCCCCTGGACAGCAGGTAATCTGATAGGTTTTATATATATACATACACACACATATACATATATACATACACAAATTACATAATATATTATATATATTTATATATTATATACAAATATATATAATAACATTAAACATATTTCTTCATTAGCCATGTTATAAGAGAAGAATCATAGCAAAAAGGAAAAAGCTCAAAAAAGAAAAACAACAGCACCAAAAACAAAAGAAGTAGTATGGTCCAATCAGCATCCATATTCCACAGTTGCTTTTTTTCCCCCCTGGACTTGGAGAGCCTTTTCCATCATGAGTCCTTTGGAACTTTCTTGTACCATTGGATTGGTGAGAAAAATCTAGTCTATCACAGTTGACCAACACATGTTGATAATGTGTATAATGTTCTTCTGGTTCTGCTCACCTCACTCATTATCAGTTCATGCAAGTCCTTCCAGGTTTCTCTGAACTCCTCCTGCTCATCATTTCTTACAGCACAATAGAATTCCATTACATTCATAAACCATAACTTGTTCAGCCATTCCCCAATTGATAGGTATCCCCGCAATTTCCAATTCCTTGCCACCACAAAAAGAGCAGCTATAAATATTTTTGTACATGTGGGTCCTTTTCCCTTTTTTATGATCTCTTTGGGAAAAAGACCCAAAAGTGGTATTGCTGGGTCAAAGGGTACCCAACCATTTGGATTTTCTTAACCAAGATACTAGAATAGTTTGCCATTTGCCTCTCCAGCTCATTTTACAGATGAGGAAACAGGCAAAACAGGGTTAAGTGACTTGCCCAGGATCACCCACCTATCATCTGATGCTAACATGAACTCATGTCTTCCTGATTCCAGGCCTGGTGATCTATGCACTGTACCATTTAGCTGCCCCCACCTGATTCCCACAAGATAACATGAAAGCCCACTTATCAGTGCCAGTGACCCAGAGCCAAAGGGTAAGGTTGTAGTTCTCAAAAGATGAAGGTGATGACCAAAATATAAGTAACATGTCATTAAGATGGCTGGGAAGTGATGGTGGCAAATGAAAAATATCCTACAATAAAAGGTAGTATATGTGGTAAAAATGACAAATAACTAGTAGAAAGGGTTTTAAACGCCAAGCTTAACCTTTATTCTATAGGTAATGGGGAGCCACATAATATTGCTGAGCTGCAGTAACATAATTAATGTCATGTTTCAGTAAGAATAATCTGGGGGTAACATACAAGGCAAGAAGACTAGGTAAAAAGAAACCAGTGCAGAAAGCAGGCTATTGCTATTTCCAGGTCATAAGAGTTAAAAGGTGCTAGCACTTGGAATGGAAATGACAGCTGAATTTGAGAAACACTGTGAAAGAAAAATTTAAAGAAATTCATGTGTTTGGTTGGCACGAATCAAATCATAAGTCCAGTTCACTCCAATAAATTAGGGAGGAATGAGATTTTGGATCTATATAGATGAGGAATAGATATTAGGGAAGAATTCGAAGAAAAAGTAACTGTTAAGCCAAAACAAACCTCTAGAAACCACTTGACTACACAAATGACTGTTACCTTAGTCTTCACTCTTCCTATCAATAGCTGTTTATTCCTGTCTCCATGTCTGTTTACTGGGAACAAATAAAGGAAAGTTATCATGAGAAAAGGATTTTAAATATTATATAAATTTAATACTCTTTCTACTAAAAGTGCCATTTGCAATCAGGAAAAAGAGAGGAAGGTTATACATCAAATAGACATTCTTCAACTAACTGGGGAAGCCAGAAGCACAGCAATAACATTTGTTGCAAATCCAGCCATATTACAGTCTTAAGTGCTGACATCAGGTAAACTATGACCCTAAGGGAAAGAGATGGAATAAAATATGCTTGGTGATGCTGGTGGGGTCATCTATCTTCTAGTAGGTCAAGTGTCCCCAGGGTTGGAGAATTTCTATCATTTTTACTATCTATGTGATCTTAGCAAGTTTCTAGGCCTAAATTTCCACCACTGTATAATTAGAGCACTGAACTAGAAGATTTTTAAGGTTCTTTCCAATATCCCACCTTCCCTTCTCATCCACCTCCATCCTTGCCAGAATTTAAGGAATTTACCTTTATAAAGTATTTCAGGAGAACTTTAGCTACTTCACATGAAACAACTGGAAATAACATGTTATTTCAAGTTTTGTAACAAAAAGAATTAAAACATCTTCTTTAGCACTAGTTAACCCAAGGTAATGTGAATATAAATTCACATTGGCTATTGGTAGAGTCAGGTTTTGCACAGGTCTGGAATGAGGTCAAGAATGTTGCTGATCAACTTTTGCCTACAGACTCAATTTGTAAAGCCAATCTTGCTCAGCATAAAACAATTTAGAGAAAGTGTGTGTGTGTGTGTGTGTGTGTGTGTGTGCGTGCACACGCGCGCGCCTGCCACCTGCACACAGCAACAAAGGCATGAAGATAAGTGAGGTTATTTAAAATATTGGTCTCAGGGATTTACACTAAGTAAGAGTAGAGGTTACATCTATTTTTTTTTCCTTTTTTTTGCGGGGTAATGGGGGTTAAGTGACTTGCCCAGGGTCACACAGCTAATAAGTGTCAAGTGTCTGAGGCCGGATTTGAACTCAGGTACTCCTGAATCCAGGGCAGGTGCTTTATCCACTGAGCCACCTAGCCGCCCCCCTAGAGGTTACATCTAAGACAAATTTCCCCCATGACATAAAATGTCAAATAAAAAATAAAAGCCATAAGAAATTACTAGAAAGCAAACTTTCTCACAATGTAATTCCTATCTCCTAGCAGCTTAGCGGGTAGATCTTCATGAATTTATCCAGCCTCCATGGTATGAATAAGAGATAGGATTAAGAAATGTGGATTAGGAGATGTAGATTAGGAAAGAGGCCCAACAGTACAAAGTCTGTTCCACTGCTATAAAGTAGAAAAGGGCTTCTGACAAGAAAGCTAAGTGAGATGGTTGACATAAACCAGCCCCCTATTTCAGCAAATAAATTAAACAAATAAAGTAAAGAATAAGGGAGTGGCAGAGGGCTTCTGGTAAATTGGCTAAGTGAGAAATAATCACTAAATATAATTCTTCTTCAACACCACAAAATGGCAAGAAATAGAGAAAAGAACAAAGAATTATTTTTTTAAAAGCAAAGAGAAATTAGGAAAAAAAAGAAAAGCCAACCAAGAGTCTGACAAAGAAAAATGATCCATCAAGAATCTATGCAGTTAATACAACAAAAATGAAAAAAAAAACCCCAACTTGAAAATACCAAGAAAGGGAAAACATTGCAACAAAATGTGTAAGACTCCTCAGATATAACAAAACTGCCAGGAAAGGCTCAGAGGAACAATTAGAAAATTAAAAGACAAATTAAAAGAAATAAAAATGGAAACAAAACTGGAAATCTGAGATCTCTAAAAATAAACCAAGACCAAAAAAGGTCGAGCATTCATGGCAAATGACAGAGGACCTCTCCAAAACCATAGTCTTGGGGAAGTAGAATAACAGTTGAAACTCAAAAGTCCAAAGAAAAATTGACTAAACAAAGTCAGAGTGAGCTTGAAATTAGGGTACAAAGAAAAAAACAACTAAGAGTTATAGATTCTCTAGGGGAAAATGAAATTTAAAATCTGAATACCATTATTTTAAGAGATCGTATAGGGAAACTGGCCAAAAGTGTTGGAAATGGGGCAAACTACAGAGAATATACAAGATATCAATGAAAAAACCCTTAAGTTTAAATTCACCAAGAAATGCCAAGGTCAAACTTAAGAGCAGTAATATCAAACAAGAAATAACAGTAAATATATTAGAGAAAATTAGACCAAATAACTAGATTACTAAATTTCTAAAGTCAAAGTAAAAATCAAAATATATTTCTAAAAGCAAAGGATATGTTTGTACCCCAAAAATAACAGAGCATTTCTTGTTTTGCTAAGTATCAATGAAAAAAAGATGGGATTTTGGTTATTCCTTCAAAAGCCATTAAGTACAGAATGACACATTTTCATACACTGCCAACATACTTAAATATTCTCTTTAACTATTTTTATTATACAAAGGACAGCATCTCTATTTGAAGGACAGATGGATTAGTAAGTAGTAAAAGAGATGCAAAAGAAGAGTACCAATAGAACATTTCAAAAGAATACAGAAGACAAAAAAAATATTCAGGAGATACAAACAGGAAAATGTCCCTACTATGTCAAATTTGTATTTTAAAAAATCAGTCTGGGGCAGCTAGGTGGTGCAGTGGATAGAGCACTGGCCCTGGAGTCAGGAAGACCTAAGCTCAAATCCAGTCTCAGACACAACACCTACTAGCTGTGTGACCCTGGGCAAGTCACTTAACCCCAATCCCAATTGCCTCACCAAAAAAAAAAATCAGTCTTAATGGCTTTCCCTAATTGAAACTCTCCCGCTCAATCCATTCTTCACAAACTTGACCAAGAAATGTCTTTTTTTTGGTCTAACCATGTCACTCTTCCCCAACAAATAAAGTCCAATAGTTCCCTTTTACCACTAGGATCAAATATAAATTCTTCTATTCAGCATTTAAAGCTCTTTACAACCTGATCCCATTCTAACTTTCCAGCCTTATCACACATTACTACATTCCATGAACTTTAAGGTTCAGTTATGCTTGTCGTCTTGTCTCTCCTCACACACTTTATTTCATCTCCTAACTGCATTCTGTTTTGCCTTTTCTAGCCATCCCCAAGCTTGCAATCTTCTTCAGCATCACCTCCATCTGCTAGAATCTCTGGCTTCCTTCAAGTCTCAATTCAAGTACTATCTTCTAGATGAGGTTTCTCCCTTTTGGTCCCTGCTACCACAATACCACAGTTGCCAATACCTTATCCCACACATGGTTGTGAGATGAGAACTTTAACATACCATTAGTAAAGTTATGAATTCTCCAAAAATTCTCAAAAATAATTTGGAATTACATGAGAAAAGTGACTCATTTGTTTATATTCTTTGACCCAAGGCCACCACTAGTAGACACTGACCAAGGACATAAATGACAAAAAGATCATATATATATCAAAACAGTAATTGCAAATAAAATAACAACCTGGAAACAAAGTACAATCCCAACAAATGGGGAATAACAACAATCTGTATTGTATGAATATTTTGGAATAATTAACTGTGGCAAAAGGAATAATGAGCGGGGCAGCTAGGTGGCTCAGTGGATAGAGCACCAGCCCTGGAGTCAGGAGTGCCTGGATTCAAATCGGCCTCAGACACTTAACACACACTTGCTAGCTGTGTGACCCTGGGCAGGTCACTTAACCCCAATTGCCTCACTAAAAAAAAAAAAAAAAAAAAAAAAAGGAATAATGAGCATGAGGAATTAAAAGAAACAAAGTTTATGTGAACTGATAAAGAAAACAGAACCTAGAGAAACAATAACTACAACTACATAAATAAAGTCAACAAAATTCACATAAGATGTAGTAACAAATGTTGCCAAAGAAACAATGTACCAAGGATGCATGTTACATGCTCTATCAATCTTGGAGGCTGTATTAAGCAATTTTACTTGCATTTTTTTTAATTAAAGGGAAGGTGATGTGGTATAAATACAATGCATCAAAAACATTTTTAAAATTTAGGTAACAATGGTCTCAGAGTCAGAAAAAAAGGCACATAAAAACATTTTCTATTCAAAAGGATTTATCATCTGCCCATTTTAAAGCACCTATTAGAATTCTTCATTTGTCCATTGTTTCTCCAAAATGGTCCTTAATAAACAACCAGTCACATAAGAAAATAAAAAGGTTGGGATGGGGAGGGGGATATTTGTTAGGCAAAAAACTGAAATTTAAAGTTAAACAGTTTCTAGTTATCCTTACTCGAGAGATTCATATCCCTAACAATTTGCTTTATAGTTAAATTGACAAACAGTATAATCTACAGTATAATCTGAGTATAATAGAGGTATCATCTCCATTATGGGAAGAATCATACAAGGGACTCCAAGAGAATCAATAATATCAACTAGTTCCAGAAGCTACATATTTATCAATATTTATTAAATTCCTATTAGGTCCATATCACTGAGTCACGTGCTGGAGGAAGTATAACATTTTAAAACCTTCCTCTCCCCTCAACTATCCAATACAATAACCAAGGTCTATAAAGTTTCACAGCTGTTGGCAATTACTGGAAGTTATTAGAAAACTTTAGGCAATTCATGAGCACAGCAGTCATACAGGAAAAATTCAAGGAAAGCTACCGTAAATACCCTCCAAATGCCAGAGAACACCTAATGATTTTGGCATTATTTGCTGTCTTTCAAATCAAAACCATGTACATCTTTCAGAATTCCCCCCTTATCCCTTGTCTCCCCTAAAAGAGCATGGAAATTTTTATTCATTCTAGTCAAACTGATATGTTTCTGTTTCATATATAGGTGGTGTGCCCTTAAGAGGTTAGGTGATTTAACATTGCCATGATCAACTGGATGTGGAGGTTAGTCAAATAAATTAGGAGCAAGACCCTATAGTCAGCCATAACCTAAAAAGCAATGTGTATAGAGGACTGAAAAACAGTGAATATTTTAAGTGCCTATGCTAAGTCTGAAACCCAGTCAACCACTGATTAGTTCAGGTCAATAGTTCCCATTTAGCAGATTACAAACTGGCAAGGAGTTCATGGCAATGTTGTTGCCATGGCGCCTTAAGTAGTAAATAATTGTCCAATTTATGTTACAAATATATTTTTCCTCTGTGACATTAAGGAAATGTGTGCATATTTGAAGCATTATAGGTTTGTTTCTACAGTAATTCAAAGCCATAATAATAAAAAGAGAGCAATATATGCAATGTCAAGTACATTAATCATTTAATACAGTATTTTTCACTAGCTGATAGAAAAGCAAATATTTTGTATTCTAACTAGCAATTCATGGTTGCTGATTGGCTAGGTAAAAATAAAAAAAATTAATTTACACCTCTCAGCAAGAAACTTTACAAAAATCTACCATTTTCCACCAGTATTTGTGTTAGCAAGCACTTTCATTTTAATCTTGTTTTAAATAAACACACAGAAATAAATGCAGAACCAAATTGTTTGGTGTGGAGCAACATATTGCAAACCTTTGTTCAAATAAAAAAGTATGACATCAAAATTAAGTGTAAATGACTATGTTTAACATCTTTCAAGTTGTAACTTATTTCATTAAAATATTTATATTCAACAAAATTTGCAAAATAAAAATTATTATGAATTCTTACAAAATAAGTATCAGGTCTTATTGGATTACTTCTTTTAATTCTTACAGACTATCTCACATACAATATTCATAATTACCTTACAATTAATTTTACAATTAGTGCTCAATTATAGATAGAATGAAATTTTATATTTTATCATTACATAATGTAAATTTTAACTTCAAGCTTTTGGAGAGAGTAAAAAATTATTATAAGCACTCAATAAATCTAAAAGAATACTATTGAGGGGCAGCTAGGTGGCACAGTGGATAGAGCATGGGCCCTGGATTCAAGAGTACCTGAGTTCAAATCCAGCCCCAGACACTTGACACTTACTAGCTGTGTGACCTTGGGCAAGTCACTTAACCCTCACTGCCCAACCTCCCCCCCCCCAAAAGAATACTATTAAGTAGCATGCTAAATTACCCTGGGGGTTCACAGCACATTTTTTGTTGTTGAAAGGGATTCATGGAACTACAACAAAGAAGTTGGGAACCACTGCTACAAGATCAAGACAAAGAATTCCAACTTCCCAGGTAAAATGAATTCACAAAATCTTGTATAGGGAAAGGGGTAGAGGAAAGGTGGCTGACAGCCTCTGGTTTATATGACTTATAGTTCTTCAAATACAAATCTATTAGAACCCCCACCCAATACATAGATCATGTTGTTCCAACTTAAGTATAAGGAATTATTATTATTGTTATTATTATAAATATTCATATTAAGGAAAAAGAAATAGTTCGTGTGGCCTTCTCTAGAGCTCTTAGCCCCACTGAACACAAAGGTGGCACTGAAAATTCCTAGGGTCCTTTTTAGCTTTAAATTAGGATGATAGATTTTAAAACTGAAGGAAGTGACCTTAGTAGCAGTCTAATCCAACCCATGTATGTTCATATAAGGCACTGTCTCTTTCTGTATACATATACAAATATCACATGACAAAGAAAGAATCTGAATTTTTGAATGCAAGTTCTGACTCCAAATCTAATTCTATTATACCATACTGTCTCTTCTTGGTCTCTTTCTAGAAAACCTATTTCTCTGTAGTGCTCAAGCCTCCTACCTTGAACAGCCTGAACCCCTACCCCATCCCCCAAGTACAAACACATTCACTCTTTAAATCATGTCAGCCTTTCAGTTTGATCACGTAAAGGTCATTCAGACATGACCTTCCTTCCCTATATCAATGGTGCCAGAATTCTAGAGGTTAGGGGTATAAAAAGAAATCTCTAGAGGCAGGAACAAGGGTGTTACTTTATTCACATACAGTTGGATTAATACCTTGAAACCTATGGCTACATTTATCAAACTCATTTGCTTGGCCAAGCCTTACTAGGAAGAAAAAAGAAAATCAACAAGAGCAATCACATTCCAATTTCATTCAAGATCTCTATTCAGGGTTCAAAAGGACCAGTCGTAGTTTTTCATTTATATCAATTAAGCATTTTATCATTTATAACAATTAGACCTACCATGACAACTTTCAGTTGCTTTGTCTGAATATTTTCATAGTTCTTCCATAAACTATATAAATTCAGGAGTAGGCTGTTTGTTGTCAAGAATAACATGTCCTAGTAGATGGAAATGGCCAGCTGGCTAAAAGATCATAAACCCAAACCTGTGTTAATCTGAAAGGAATTCTTGCAGCCATAATTTCAAGTATAGGTATATGAAGCTATAAAGTCATCCAGCTTGTAAGTACTACTTCTCCACAGAGAATACATAGAATCAAGGTTTTAGGTAGTTAACAAACAAGAAAGAGATAAGCCAAGGAATAAATAAAGTCCAAAGGGGAGAAAGGCAGAACTGGCTAGTAGTAATCTTAGCTCATTAGCAGGTCCTGGGGAGGGAGGGAGTGAAGGAAGGAAGGAAGGAAAGAAAGAAAAAGGGAAGGAAGAAAATAAAACAATGTCTAGTAATAAAGGAAATCTTACGTAGGGTCAAATTTAAGAACAATGAGCTGATACTGCAAACTTGCCAAATATTTGCCAATTGAGAGCTTTTGGCCTCAAACCAACTTAGCTGTGCAAATTCTCACTCCCACTATCATGTAAGCTTCTATGCCAAGTGCATCTGCAAGGCAAGTACAGTTCCATCCTTTCCATTCCCACTATCAGCTCTTCTTTCCTGCTCGCTTGACTTAATAACTTCCTAACTGGCCTCCATTCTCTCTAACTTCCAATTTATCCTTTTCATAAGTAATAGATGTTATTCTTTCTAGAAACACAGCTCTAACCATATCCCCTTCCTGCTTTAAAAAAAACAAAAACTGTTGGAGACAGCTAGGTGGCGCAGTGGATAAAGCACCTGCCCTGGATTCAGGAGGACCTGAGTTCAAATTCAGCCTCAGACACTTGATGCTTACTAGCTATGTGACCCCTGGGCAAGTCACTTAAGACCCACTGCCCCGCCAAAAAAAAAAATTGTCAGTGGCTCCCCAATGTCTATTAAAGTCCAAACTTTAGCTTGATATGAAAAGTCCTCCACAATCTGGCCTCACCCTACCCTTCCAAAATGTCCCGCTATTTCCTCACCTGCTTCAGCTAAACTGTATTATATGACTTGGGATTACTTGGTATACATGCTGTTTCCCTGTCTGCAATAGGTAAAAAAAAAAGTCCATCTCAAATGTTACCTCTACAATATTTCACTGAATAAGATATGATCTGAGTATTTTGTCTGTTTTTATGACATTTATATTTTGCCTTTTGTTATATTTGTGAGTGTACTTATTTTAGTGATGCTACTAAACTGTGCTCCTCCTTAAGGCCAAGGATTGTCTGATTAATCTTTGTATCTTCTATTATATGTAGCATGCATGGTTCCTTGTACACAGCATAGTTACTTGAACATAATAAGTACTCAATAAATATCAAGAATCTTTGAAGAGGGGAGAACAATAAAATAAAATGACAAAAGTACTTGATTTGAAATGGAATAAACTTCAGTTCTGCCACTAATTCTCTTTGTAACACTGGACAAGTTACTTTCCCTCTCTGGACCATAGTTTACTCATAAATTAAGGGAACTGGATCACATGAATTCTAAATCATTTTCCAGCTCTAAATTCTATGTCAAATACAGGTTAACAGCTAGTAGAGGCCAATTAAGCCACAACATAAAAGTATGTGAAGAGGATTCATGAGAAATAATATTTTTTAAATTGGTTTGAGCCTAATGATAGAGGATATTGACAATGAGACTAAGAAATCTGTTGGTTTTTTCTCACTAAAGGCTACAGAGAGCTGCTAAAACTTTTGAGCAGAAGAATAATGTGGTTATACCTACACTAGGACAATTAATTCTGGTGGCTGTGTGCTAGAGAGCAGGGAGACCAGAAGCAGGGAGACCAATTAGTAGGCTACAATAATAACATAGGCAGGTGGCAACGGGGGCCTAAACAGGCATTGTAGCAATAAGTGAAAATAAAGAACTGTTCTAAGAGATGTGAAGGTAGAATCAACAAACTTGGTTAGAAATTCAATGGAGAATTTCCAATATGATTTGCAACTGAAACTGCTTTGCAAAACAATTAACTTTTCCCATCCCTAAAAAAAGATACCTGATCAAATGGGACTAAGATGACAGTTAACCAAGGGGTTTTGCAAAATAAGGATGTTCTTACATCTATATTTTTGGACAGGAAAGCATATCTAAAAATTAAATGTGTTCCATTTTATGTTCAGAGACAGAGAAGATCAGAAGATAAAATGGATAATTTGGATTAAATAAAATTGAAAAGTTTGGTCTTTTGTTTTGTTTTGTTTTACAAAACCAATGCAATTAAAAAATTGAAAAGGAAACTGAGGGGTAAAAAAATCTTTGTAGCAAGTTCCTCTGATAAAGGTCTCATGTCCAAGATATAAGGAATTGATTAAAATAAAAACAGGAGTCATTCCCTAATAGTCAAATAGTCAAAGAAAATGAACAGGCAATTTTCAAAGGCAAAAATCCAAAGTATTAACAACCATATGAAAAAATGCTCCAAATGACCAATAATTACAGACATGAAAATTAAAGCAAATCTGAGATTCTACCTCACATCCATAAGATTGGCAAAGATTACAAAAAAAGAAAAAAATGATAAATACTGGAAGGGCTGCAGGAAGACTGGTACTTTAAGGAATTGTTGGTGTAGCTATGAATTAATCCAGCTATTGTGAAAAGTACTTTGGAACTATGCCCAAAAAGGCACTAAACCATGATAAAGCTCCACCACTACTACACCCACCTATTAACACCCCCTCAAAAGCTCAAAGAAATAGGAAAAGAACCCATTTATACAATAATATTTATCACAACTCTTTGTAATGGCAAGAAATTAAAAACTAAGTAGGTGATTATCAATTAAGGAATGGTAACGTAAAAATAATAAAACAATCTGGTTTAGTAACATTTTTAAAAGGGATGATTTCAGAGAAGCCTGTGAAGATTTGTATGAACTCATATAGAGTAAAATGAACAGGACCAGAGAATAATGTAGCAACAACCTTATAAAGAAAAGCAATTAAGATAGACTTAAGAATTCTGATCAATGAAATAACCAGTCTCAAGAAGTTACAAAATGGACATGGCCAATGTGAGAATGTTTTGCTTCACTATGATTATTTGATATAAGACTTGTTTGAGGTGGTTGGGGTTGTTTGTTTTGTTTTTCTTTCACTTTCAGTGTGAAAATTAGAAGGAAGGCTAAAAAGGATTTAACATAAGTGTTACCAAAATGGAAAATGAAAAAGAAACTTTGGTCACTGAATCATTTTTAAAAGATGCACAGAGAACATGGTCAGTAGTATACACAGATAAGTCAGACAGCTTTGAACATAACATGAATACTTTAAAAGGAAAGAAAGCTATCCACAATACAGATCCATAGCTTTATGTATAATCCTCTTTTTCTGTTCTAATTTGCATAGGGAAATACTCCTTTGGTGTTTAGTTAAGATTGAGGAAAAAAGGCAGAGACACAACATGCTATGGAATATTGTCAAAACAATATTATTGCCATTTCACAGGAGCAAACAGGCTCCAAGAGTTTGCTACTTTTCCAAATTCAACCATTGGTTAAATACCTGCTACATGGGAAGTCTTTGTAATAGAGTCCCAGTTTTGTAATAACAATAGTGTCTGGATAGAGCACCCGCTCTGGATTCAGGAGGATCTGAGTTCAGTTCTGACCTCAGACACCTGACACTTGCTAGCTGTGTGACCCTGGGCAAGTCACTTAGCCCTCGCCCTTCAAAAAAACCCCAATAGTCTCCCAGTGTTGTATAGGCTGTAACACAAAAACATTACAATCACCAACAGGAGAGGAGAAAAAGACTGAGGGAAAGAGCCCATATGTACAAAAATATTTATAGCAATGCTTTTTGTTGTAGCCAAAACCAGAAACAAAAGAGTGTCTATCAATTCAAGAATGAATGAATAATTATTAATGTAATGAGATATTAAGATTTGTCTTGTAGCCATAGAAACCTGGAAAAACTTATATGAACTACTGTAAACTGAGCAGAACTAGAACCAGGTGGTACAGTGGATAGAGCACTGGCCCTGGAGTCAAGAGTACCTGAGTTCAAATCCGGTCTCAGACATTTAACACTTACTAGCTGTGTGACCCTGGGCAAGTCACTTAACCCCAATTGCCTCACTAAAAACAAAAAACACAAAACACAAAACTCAATGTTTGTAAAGAAAAACAAATTTAGGGAGCAGCTAGGTGGCGCAGTGAATAAAACACAGGCCTTGGATTCAATAGGACCTGAGTTCAAATCCAACCTCAGACACTTGACACATATTAGTTACATGACCCTGGACAAGTTACTTAACCCTCACTGTCCTGACAAAATAAAATAAATAAAAATAAATTTTGAAAATTTTGAAAAATTTAAACATTATGTTCAATTCTACAAACAACTGCAACTCCAGACCCACCAACTAACAAAGTGGTGAAGATCTGGAAGTGCAGAATGAGACAAATATTTTTGGGCATGGCCAATGTGTGGATTTGTTAAGCTTTACTATGACTATCTGTTAGAAGGTTGTGGTTATGGGTTGTTTTGTTTTGGTTTTTTTAATTCAGGAGAATATGGGAGTGACAAGGGATAGCAATAGTGATACATAAAAGAGAGTAACAGTATCATTTTTAAAAAACAGAAGAGAAAGAGAAAGTATTCCAGGGTTGGAATTTGGCAAGATCCTGAACTTCAATATTCCCCCCTCTCTAATAACTTAACTTCCTATTCTTCCATCTCTTCCTCTATCCCTCTACTTTCTCCTAAACCTGTCCTTCATCCTTACCTTTGTCTCCAGTCCCTTTACCCCTTCCTCCTCTACTGTTCCATTACCCCTATGCTCTGACTTCATTTTTCTCCCTTCACAGTCTTAACCTATTCAACTACAGAATCAATTGTCGCTTTATCCTGTCACCACTAACACCTTGCAAAATCCCAAACTTTTGTTACCCACGCACTTCTCTGCTCTTAACACTACCAGAAGAATTCATGTGTCTAAGCACCACAGGGCCCTCATTGATGAGTAGTGAATCCTTAATTCTTTCCTAATTGACACTCCTGGCCCTCACTGAAGATTTTGACACTGCTAACCATACCTTCCTCCTACATACTCTCTTCCTTGATTCTGTGACACTGTTCCCTCATGGTTCTACTAACTTTCTGACCATTCTTTCTCAATCTCCTTTACTAGATAGTCTAGGCTGGCTAGTCACTGGAATCCCGTCTAATATGATAGTCTCCAGCCAATCCTGTGAAGTATTTCTTCAATCAATGGTTTTCACTACTTCTAAACTATGGATGTAATAATTAATGCCTTTGATTGATTCAGCAGAGTTTATTTAAAAGAGTGGGTCACTGAATGATTCAGTGACCCCCCCCCCACATTTACATTTATCCCCTCCCTCTCCCTATCTTCTCAGTTAACATTCCCAGTCATATGTACTTCTACAACATCTCTAGCATCACTTCCCCTCTTTCCATTCTCACAAATACCACCCTACTTCAAGCCCTCTCACCTGGACTTTTGTAATTACCTTCTAGTCTCTCTCACTCCAACCCACTGATCAAACAACTGCCAAAATAATCTTCCTAAAGCAAAAATCTCACTATATCACTCTCCTGCTCAAAAACATAAAGTGGCTTCCTACTGCCTCTAGAATAAAATATAAAAATTTCTCAGTGTGGCATTTTAAATTCTCCAAAATCTGGCCCCAACCTACTTTTCCCAAACTTATTTTATGCTATTTCCCTTTATGCTCTCTACATTCCAAACTTGCTGTTTTCTGAACTCAGCATTCCAGCTCTGGACTACTTGGATTCAGCTGCACTGCTTGGACGGGACTTCACCATCATTATGCTCCTAGGAAACCTCTTTATCAGGAAACTCATCGTCCTTTGAGATTACATTAGCTTTAGTTCTCGATTCTTCAGTATCCTCAGTACCCTCTGCTGCTCTGATTTGAGGGCTAAAGGGCAGAGCAAAGAACTCCTCCCCAAACCCCCATTTAAAGGGGCTCACAGGCCAATTAACTTCATTTCCCCCCAGTTGCATTCCCTGGACTAGACTCTTATCATGTCCATAGTGAGCAAGATCCCTTCTTTCCCACTCCCCTTTCAGATTCCCTTTGTGTATGGTTTTCCCTCATTACACTGTAACCTCTTTGAAGGCATGTACTATCTTTTCCTTATTTCTATCTGCTTTAGCACAATGCCTTTCCAGTGCCTGGAAAATAGTAGGTGCTTAAGAATTGTTTATTGACTAACTTCTATGGTTCATGCCTTTAATGCCCTCTCTTCCTCATCTCTTTCTCTAAAAATCCTGAGTTTCTTTCAAGGTTCAGTTTAGGTAAAAATACCTACTCAAAAGCCTTCCCCAGTCTCTTTAGTTGTTAAGTGTCCTCTCTCAAATTCCTTGTAATTTACTTAATCTGAGAACATCATCACCCTCCCAATTATCCAAGCTCCCAATCTAGGTGTCATACTCAATTTCTCACTTCCCCATATCCAATTTTTTGCCAAGTTCTAGCATTCTACTTTTACAACCTCTCATATCGGGGCAGCTGGATGGAGCAGTGGATAGAGCACCGGCCCTGGAGTCAGGAGTACCTGAGTTCAAATCCGGCCTCAGACACTTAACACTAGCTGTGTGACCCTGGGCAAGTCACTTAACCCCAATTGCCTCACTAAAAACAAAACAAAACAAAAACAAACAACTACTCATATCAACCCCATTATCTCCTGCTACTTTCTCTTCCCCTACTATAAGCCCTGATAACCTTAAACCTGGAATACTGCAATTGCCTTCTGGTCAGTCACTTTGTCTCATGTTTCTCTCTACTCCATTCTATCCTCTCAGCTACCAAAACGATCTTCCAAAGTCCAGGTGTGATTAAATTCTAATGGCTCCCTATTTCCTTCTGGAACAAACATAAAATCCTGCTTGGTTTTTAAAGCCCTTAAATTCATCCCTTCCTACCTTTCTTTATACTCGACACCCAATGATACTGACCCTTCTTGCTATTTCTTGCACTATACACTTCATCTCCCAACTCTGGGCATTTTTCACAGGCTATCTCCCATCCTGTACAATGAGGAATTTTCACCCAACTCATCTCGCCTCTTAGCTTCTCTCCTACCTTCTACAAGAAGCCTTCCCCAGATCCCTGTAATGCCAATTCTTGCCCTCTGAGATTGCCTCTAATTTTCCCTGTATATTAGATGTATATGGTGGTTTGCATGTTGTCTCTTCCCAATCCTTATAAAAGGGGAGCTTCTTGAGGGCAAGGGCTGGTTTTCATTGTTGTCCTTGCAACCCTAACCCTTAATAAACTGGTGTTGAGTTAGCTAGGGAAAAGTAATGCTATATTACTCTAAACAAGGGAATCCTCTAAATATCCTTGGACATCATCTGCAACTTTCTCCTGCCTTCTAATCATGCCAAGTCTTGTCTATTCTATCTCCACAACATATACACATATCCCCTTCTTTCCGTTTACAAACCCAGCACCCTAGTTCAAGCACCCACCGCCTTGTCTTTGTATTACTAGAGTCTAGCACAGTGTTTTGCACACAGTGGGCACTTAATAATTTAATTTAGTAGACTAGGCTGGCAATAGGCTGCACTCATAAAAGGAGGTTGCACTGAAAGAAAAATACATAAGTTTACAGAAAAAAAATAACAGCATATAAAGGCAGCATTCAGGTTTTTATATAATGTCTGACAAACAAGAAACCAGTATTTGCATCAATATAGTATCTAGAATAAAAATGACAAACACCAGGAGGGAGTTATGGTTTGATTTACATTTTGAAGGCAACAACACATGAAAAGGCTCTGAAGCAAATTTTGTTTTGTTGTGGTTTCAGGAAGGGAGGGAGGTAGCAAGCAAAATGTGTAACAAGAAGTCTGTATAAGGAAAATAATGAGAAAACAGTTTCCTGGAAAAGGAAAATGGCTTAAAATGCTAGGATGAGGAATTCAGACTTGATATGCTGGGCAAACAGAAGCCATTGCTGAATGAGAATTGCCATAATAAAAGATGTTTGAAAAAGACTTTTAGCAACTATACTGAAACATGGAATAGAGAAAATTTTGTTGTCATTTTAGTCATGTCCAACTTTTTATGACCCCATTTGGCAAAAGATACTGAAATGGTTTGACAATTCCTTCTCCGATTCATTTTACAGATGAGGAAACTGAGGCAAACAAGGTTAAGGGACTTGCCCAGGGTCACACAGATCTGTCTGAAGGCCAGATCTGAACTCAGGTCTTCCTAAATCCAGGCCTGGCACTTCATCCACTGTGCCACTAGCTGCCCTGGAAAGAAACTAGAGGCAAGGAATCAAGTAAAAAGGTTTCATTATTAATCAAGACATGAGGACAAGAATCAACATTAATCCAGCTGTGAGGACGAGAGAGAAATGAGTGTGAGTTATGTAACTGGAAAAAAAAACAAAAACCCACCCAAATCATAAGGACAGAATCAATAGAATTTTGATTACATCATAGAATCTTGAAAGTTGGAAAGAACCTCAAATGTTAACATGAATTCCCTCTATAATATCCTCAACAAGTGGTTTATTCAGCCTCTGCCTAAAGCCCTCCAGTGACAAGAAATTCATTAACTTCCAAGGCAACCTATACCGCTTTGGGATAACCTCATTAGGAAGTTCCTCTTAATATGGAGCTGAAATCTACCTCAATTCTCTGTAACTTCCTCCCATTCTGTCCTAGTTCCGACCTCTGGGGCCAAGCAAAATAAATCTGATCTCCTTCATGTGACAGTCCTTCAAATACTTGAAGACAGTAATCATATCCCACGCTTTTTGTGGGTCAAAAAACATTCCCAGTTTCTACAGTCATTCCCAAATGGTGAAGCCCTTCCATTATCCTAGTTGCCCTACAGCTTGATGTCTTTCCTAAAATCTGATACCTACAACACAATACCCCAAATGTGATTTCATTAGGAAAGAGTACATCAGAATTATAATCTACTTTGGGAGATGAGGGGAAGATGTGGAGTACATAGAAAGCCAGCCTGAGGGCCAGGAAGATCTGGGTTTGTGTCACCTCTGATGCACAGTAGCTACGTGACCTTAGGCAAGGCCTGGTATTACTAGGTAACATGCAAAAACTATAAATTGCAGAGATGTTAACTTGCATCACTAGAGGAAATTCCTCACCTAGGAGTTCTCTATACCAAGGAAATCCATTACCTACCCACTATTTTAAATTGGACACTATTCTTCTATTATAGTCTAATATTTACAATTTGGGGGGCTTCAACCTCACAGTGTTGATTGATATGAGTCATTTACCCAACCCTTAGGTCATCTTTATGGATCTCTATTCTGTCATCTGAAGTAGCAGTTATTCCTCTACCAATTAAACATGGCCCTTTTACCTTCCATCCAAATCACTGTTGAGCATTTTTATAAAAAAAAATAATAATAATAACCAGAGTCTCTGGCCAGCAGCCTCATGAGACATTCTAGCTTCTCCAGCACTGGAGCTTCATGTATGACTGCAGAAGCTGGAAGTGGCAGATACTGTGCATGAAAATATTTGTGAAATGGCTAGATTTTTCTAAGTCCATTGCTCCCAAGAGCAAAGGTGACCTGAAAAGTAATATCAACTTAGACACAGATTACCTACCCACTTCAGGTCCTTTACTGTGGATGTTTACTATTTATTATCAACAGAGTACTATGATATTGCTTGGTTAGCCTGATGTTGCTAACCAGAGACAGTAGTTAGAGAAGAATTTTCCAAATGTGTGTGGAAACTCACCATATAAAATTCACCTAAAAAAGAACATGGAAATCAGGAATGTCAAGAAACAACAGAAGAGGAAGAAAAGAGCAAAAGAAAGGTGGAAACAGTCAAATACACACACACACACACACACACACACACACACACACACACACACACACAAAGAGAGAATAAAGCAAAAGGTTACAATAGCCAAAATTCCTGAGAATAAATAACAAGAGCATGTGGCCTTGCAACTTTTAAAATTGAACTTAAAGAAGCTGCAAGGTTTTTTTGCTCAAAAATTCTCATGTGGTAGCTTAGTTACAGGGAATGATGAAATGATCTTTCAGAGAGACTTTACAGATAACATTCTGGATATAATTTAGAAGGGGCCAGAGGCAGATGAAGACAGTTCTGAGGTACTTGGAACAAAAAAAAAAGTGATTTAAAAAACAAACATTTTTTTCTGTATTTAATGTAGCCAAAAGAAGCAAGACCTTTAAAAATATTTCTATTTATCTTATAGTAAAAGTGCAGACCTACCTTTCATCCTTTGTCATTTCACTATTGTGTACAAAATTGTTTGCTTTTTGTTTGTTTTATTTTTTAAAATTTGCCAAAGTCTAAAAAACTGTAGAAATCTATCATGTTTACGTATGAAACAGAAATGTAAGTAAAAACTTGGCTATCAAAAAGGGGGCCAAAGACTAGAGCCTTAAGTGCTAGAACAAAGTGCCACCAGAGAAGTCCCTTAGGCTGACATCAATCCATTAATGAACACATTTTTCATCCAGTCTTTTAACCAGTTATAAATCCAACTCAAGTTATACTATGAACCAGTCTATATTTCTCCATCTTTTCCCCAAGAACAGTGTGACAAACTGTCAAACACCTTGTTTAAAATTCAGTTTCCCTAATCTATCAAACTAGTATCCGTTTCTAAGTAGTAAATAAGACTAGTTTGAAATTACGTTAAAAAAAAAAGGCTGAAAATGACCTTAAATTTGTAGATTTAAGTGATCAAAAGGTGCATTACTATACTAGTTATAACATGAGGACCCTAGAGTCATTTTATTTATTCTTTATTTCCCATCCCTAGAAAAATTACATACCTTTAAATAATACTAATATTTAAAGGGCAATGAGGACATTCTATTTCTTTTGCATATTCCTCAAGAATTTAACAGGTACCTTTGAAAAATTACTCAAAGTTCTGACTGAAATTCTGACTACTGAGATGGATTTTACCTCAGAAGATGTATCTATTTGTCAGTTCAATGTATCTATGCCACAAAGGCATCATACTAAATCTCTAAATTTATAAAGCTACTTTTATGCTTCACAAGTATCCTTCCTGGAACAAACCAATAGATTAAGCCAGTGATAACAGGCATAACTATCAGGACAACATATGACAACAAGGAAGTCTAATATGTGGTGGGGGAGGGGAATCAAGAGGACTAAAAATGACAAACCATCCCTTCTATAATCAGAGGTAGCTAAATGATCAATTTTCATCTTGCCACTATAGAGTTCCTTCTAACTTAAGTTATGGAATAGACAGTTATAGGGTTCAAAAGATTCCAAAGTTGCATGACTAGACATGTATGATCTATATCAAATTGCTTGTCTTCTCAAGGAGGGGGAAGGGAAGGGAGAGAATTTTGAAGTTAAAATTTAAAAACAAATGTAAAGGGGCAGAGCTAGGTGGTGCAGTGGATAAGCACCGGCCCTGGAGTCAGGAGTACCTGAATTCAAATCCGGCCTCAGACACTTAACACTTAGCTGTGTGACCCTGGGCAAGTCACTTAACCCCAATTGCCTGACCTAAAAAAAGTAAAAAAAAAACCTTACATGCAATTGAGGAAAAGAATAAAATTTAAAAAAAAAAGATTCCATACCAACCTACATCTTTTATCTTGGCATTTATTATTTCCTTCTGAACAAAGTCAACAGGATGGGATTCTCCAAGGACAGCAGTCCTGGGAGTGGCATAAAACTGTGTTAGAAATTTGGGAATAAGCCCCCATCTATTCTACTTGATTTTCTGGAATTTCATCTATATAGTATTGCCTCTCCCAAATTAAGTTCATCACCACTAATTTCATCATCATGCTGCTAACTCAAGTCTTGACTGATACCACTGCTCTAAGTCTCCTCCCTCCTCTGATTGAAGGGATGGAAGGTGAAGTACCAAACTCCTCCCAATACCTTCCTTTATAGATGGCAGAAATCATGACTTTTTGATTCACTCTGTTCTGTATCTGCTGCTCTGCCTGGTTTCAACTACACAGAACAAGATGCCCCCAGCATGAGGTCCCTTGACCTTCTCCCCCGCCCCCCAACCCTTTCTTTTGGTGTTATCTCCCCTATTAGACTATAAGCTGCTTGAGGTCAGAGACTATCTTCTTTTTTATTAATTGTACCCCCAGCACTTAGCACAGTGCCTGGCACATAGTAGGTGCCTAATAAATGTTTATTAAATATTGGATAGTGAGCACTAACACCATCCTTAGTACAGGGATGTGCTATACTTACTATGTGCTAGGTACCATGCTACTTGCTTCAACTTGAGCTAGAGACACAATTAACTATCTCTATGCTATATACAAGTTCCAAGTGCTCTATACACATCTCTTAAATTTACAGAACCAACTCATAAGGAGAGCAAAATTACACATATCCCAAGAATCTCCAAAACAAATAGGTTAAGATGGTAGTAAATGGTGAGTGGCCACTCAACCAACTGTTAACCACATTGCAGTCAAGCCACCCTAACTAAAGCAGCAAAACACCTTGAGGGAGAGAGTGGATACAACATGTTCCAGGCAAGTCAAATCACCACTACCACCCTGACAACCATCTTCTCTCAAACTCTGGGGGGGTGGAGCCAAGATGGCAAAGGAAAGGCAGTAAATACTCAGAGGTCCTGACACAATTACTCCAAAAAACTACAAACACAGCCATAAAAGAACTCCTGGAGCAGCAGAACTCACAAAAAGACGGGCTGAGATCATTTTCCAGCCAATGATGGCTTAGAAGTTCATTGCCGGGGCAGCTAGATGGTGCAGTGGTTAAAGCACCAGCCCTGGATTCAGGAGTACCTGAGTTCAAAGCTGGCCTCAGACACTTAACACTTACTAGCTGTGTGACCCTGGGCAAGTCACTTAACCCCCATTGCCCCGCGCAAAAAAAAAAAAAAAAAAGAAGTTCATTGCCCCACCGAAAAAACAAAACAAAAACAAAAAAACAAACAAAAAACAACAACAAAAAAAGAAGTTCAGCAGGAGGGGGTTGCTGTGCCCAGCTGGGAGTGGAGTCCAACCCAGCAGTTGCGCTGACACAGATCTAGCCTCAGTCAGGTTGCACTAGAGAAATTTACCCCCAACCTTCGAATAAACTGCAGCGATGGTGTTTTCTGAAACTAAGCTCATGGGGGGGGGGGGGGGGGAAGAGGAGATGTCTGTGGGAGCTGAGGGATTCAACTATCCTACCCCAGCGGGGAACCAGGAAGAAATCTTGAGTGGTGGTGGCCTAGGTTGGGAAGGGGTGCAGGCTCATCTGAGCTAACAACCACAGCAAACAAAATTTTGTTGCCTGGCTAATTAGCAAGTTGGCCAGGGGTTATTTACAGACCAGAGCATAGGCCAGGCGGGTGAAGAACCTGTCCCTCCTTAAATCATACCTGGGACCCCCTGAAGCTTGAGACATTACAGCCTGGAAACAGGACCCTACTTTAAGAAGGAGTTAAAAATCAAGTAAAAGATGAGCAAGATGAGCAGGCAGAGAAAGATTTGAACCATAGAAAGTTTCTTTGGTGACAAGGAAGATCGAGATGCACCCTCAGAAGAGGATAGCAATGTCAAGGCTCCTACATCCAAAGCTTCCAAGAAAAATATGAATTGGTCTGTCAAACACTAATGGGGACAGTCCAGGACCCTGAGCCCAAGAATCTTGAGAAAAGCAATGTTTCCAGCCCTATGCACTAAGTAAGCTATCATCCTAGAAAGCAATCTTTGTAGAGATGAAATCTGGCCACTACTCCTACAGGTGTTACAGCAAAAATACTGAATTTCCAGAAAGGTTCTTATGATCAGTTTAAAATAATATGAATTATATCAGTGAAAATTACATCAGATAAAAGGCAACAGCTTTACTGCTGCTCTGTAAGGACCACAATACCCTTCCATTTGATTTGGAGCTGAAACTTTCCATTTGTTGTCTCCTTTATTAGAATGGGAGCACCTCAAGAGTAGGACTGTCTAACTTTTCTGTCTATATCTTCATCATTTAGCACAGTGCTTTTCACTCAATAAGCTCTTAATACTTTATTCATTCATCCAAAAGCACAGCAGACAATATATAAGGAGAGGGAAAGGTCTGATCCTAAAAAATTTACTACTTCATGTGATTAAAAATCAGCTCCTCCCTTGAACAAAAAAGGTCAGAATTAGCAAATCCAGGAGTCACAAAATATATCCTTAATGACCCACTGGCCACTACCCTAATACATCTGATTAGTTTGTAAGAAGACAGAGGCAGGAGTAATTTTCCTTCTGCACCAAACAAGGAGGCAAGAGCATAACTCTTCAAAATTGCAAATAGAACACACATTCCTATGCCTCTCCAGCCAGTTCAGTCATTTGAGTCCTAACTATGCTCATGCAGCCCAGAACTACAAGTAGGGTAGAAAGGTGTTTATTTTTTCAAGGGTGGGGAGGGAAAACACCAAATGGAAGAGTTCAAAGAACCCAAGAAACTAGTTAATGGCTCTGTGACTATTATATTCACCAAGAGATTGTAAATGCTGGTCATTCATCTTTCACTGCTGCCTACAAACAAGCCTAGGTCTCTTCCATATTTAAACTTTCACTTATATCTCTCACAGTCAAAAGACCAGAAAAAGGTTCCTCTTCTGCAGACTGATTTCACTTTCTCTCCTCTCTTCTCAACCATTTGCAATCTGGCTTGGAACCTCACTGAACTGAAGTTGCTCTCAAAGTTACCAATGATCTCAAATGCTAATAAATCCAATGCCCTTTTTAAATGTATTATCCTAACATTTTCTAAATCCTTATCCTTCTTAATCTTTTTCTACAGCACTTGATCTTTACAATCTTCTCCTGAATACTCTCAACTCCCTGACATTTTGTGAGACAGCTCTCTTGGTTATCCACCTACCTGACTACCTCTCAATCTCCTCTCCTGACTCATCTATATCATAGGAATACTGGTCAAGAGCTGGAGGGAACCTTAGAAGCCACATATTTCAAATGCTTCATTGTATAAGAAAATTTGACCTTGCCCAAGGTCACACTAGTGACCCTAATGTATAATCACACTATAGGGACTATTAGGGACAGTAATTTAGGTGCTCTTCCACTATGCCACACTGGTTTTTGTTTTTCTTTTAGGGGGAGGAGGGGTGAGGCAAAGAGGGTTAAGTGACTTGCCCAGGGTCACATAGCTAGTAAGTGTCAAGTGTCTGAGGCCAGATTTGAACTCAGGTCCTCCTGAATCCAGAGCTAGTGCTTTATCTACTGCAATACCTAGCTGCCCTCTGCCACACTGTTTTTTAAGGTTCTTCAGAACTAAGCTCTAGTGAAAACTCCTATACAAGACCTTTCTTGACTCCAATCACAGTTACATTTTAGACAGAGAGTATTTACTTGTATGTGTATACTTTACCCTGATGGAGAAAATATAAATTCCTTGGGGACAGGGTCAGTTTCCTTTTTTGTCCCTGAATCCCTTTAATACAATGACTAGAACAGAGAAGGCATGTAATATATGGTTGTTGAATATTGTGCTCCATGCTGATCTTCTCACTCAGGATGCCATGGACAAAACTTAATATAATCAGAACCATGGTTAGATAATTCCAGATAGCCAACGGAAAACAAAGGAAAGGGAATGTGTAGTCACAAGAGACTTATAAGGAAAATGAAAGCAGAGAAGATAGAAAGGTCCCTGAAGAAGACAATTAACTTTATATGTAGCATGTCCAAGAGAAGTAGCTTGTCATTGTAGAGAGAGCAATGGCTTTCGAGTCAAGACCTGAATTCAAGTTCAGTCTGACACTTATCTGCTATATGAACATACATGGGCCCTGTCAGCGCCCAAATCAACAAAATAAGTTATAAAATCTACATTAGTAGAGGAAGGTTCCACATTGGGAGTTCCCTCTATAAACTTTGTCCCCAAGCAGGACCAAAAATGTAAAGCAAAACAAAACCTAAAAAGCAACTAATCAAAATTTTGAGCAATGTTCCATTCCTCCACACTTGCCTTTTCAGCACTACTAATTCATCAGTCTCTATACTGGCCTTATCACTCAGACAACTTTTTGCTACATCTAAAGAATACATGCAGATTACAATGCTAATTGCAAAGCATTTAGCTTTATTTATTTTCTCTCTCCATATTATAAAAAAATGAAGCCACATATATTAGACATTGTGGTAATCTAATTTTCCAGTGTACCAAAGGGTTAACACACACTTAGGAAACTACAGTAACTCAAAAAACATTAAAATTTGATACCAGTATACCAACAGCACCTCTGGATTATTACAGCATTCTGGCATAAGCAAATTTCTGGGATTGTTACAATCTGTTGCTTCTGTTTTCAACCCAGATTCCTAAAACTGAAATATAAGAATTTGGAAATACAATGGCTGGCAGAAAGGGGGAGAAGGAAAAAAAAAAACACCTCTGTTTATATCCCCCTGAATAAGTAGAATAGTAACCATTAGCTGCACCAAACACTACCATTTTCCCCTCCACAGAACTAGGGACAGACACTTGAGTGCACACACAGCAGAAATACACAAACTACACAAAAAGCAGTTTAAAACCCACAATCCAGGGCAGCTAGGTGGCTCAGTGGATAAAGCACTGGCCCTGGATTCAGGAGTTCCTGAGTTCAAATCAGACCTCAGACACTTGACACTTACTAGCTGTGTGACCTTGGGCAAGTCACTTAACCCCCATTGCCCTGGGGGAAAAAAATACAAAAACAAAAACAAAAAAAAAAAACCCACAATCCTCTAGATTTTCACAGGGAGACATAAGAGAAAGGTTAGCCATAAACCATGTAAAATTGAAATTTTGTTTCTCACAAATCAAATAGTGCTTATAGTAGCATGGCTAATGGAAACACAGCTCAAAGCCTAGAAAAATTTTCAAGAACCAAGTATTGGTGTATGCCTCACAAGCAGAGTCTTTACTACAGAGCATTTCATTCTCTCTCTGAATTATGTATCTTCTTCCCTCTAGCCAAGAAACATTTTGGAAAAGAAATAGAAAAGGGAAAAAGTGCTATTCTATCTGCAATCAAGTTTATAACTAATGTTTTTGCCTTTAACAAGTCTTGGGGCTGAATGAATGTATTCCTTTAATTTCATCTTCATTAAAAGCCAATGTCATTTTGAGACTATTCATGGTAGGGGGAGACTTTTGAGTTTTGCCCATAAAACATTTATTTCAGTGGGTAAAATCTCATCACTACTAACTAACCAAAAACAATTTGTAATTTCAAATGCCAAAAGAACAAACACACACACAAAACTTTCCTTTCACATTATCCTCAATATGAAGAAATCTGACCCCCTTCCCACATCATACACGTCTGTGAAATAAGCTGAGGGGCCCCTTTGGCCAAGATCTTTTTCTTTTTAGAAGAATAAACCTTGAACCACTCTCAGAACATTAGGCAGCCCCCAAGCAAATTTAACCCTTAACAGCCAAATAAAATGCTCCTCTTTTAAACATTTAGAATTCTTTAGTCTTTGTTCTCTAATGTATTATTCTAACATTTGAGGATTTGCTTTGCACACAGGAGTCAGAAACTATTTGCTGAATTCATTCACTAACCACAGGAAAGAAAACAACATGGAATCATCCCAAATAGACAAACCTGCCCCCATAAAGTTTACCCTTATCACCGATAAAAGGAAATTAATATCCAAAGTTCTATGAACCTTTTATTGAACATAATCATGACTTTAAATTCTACATTCTTCACTAAGACAGCTACATCTTCAACATCCTCAACTACTAACGCCATCAATAAAAAACTAAAAAGGTAATAAAGAAAGGGATCCAGATATTCACAAGTTTTTCCCCCCACACTAACTGAAAATTTTCACCATAGAGGCTTTTTAAAAAACATTTAATCTGAGATTTCACTAATTTATGGAATTACAGATGAGGAACTTCCTCTACCAATAGGTAGAGGTGTAAACACCTTTGAAATTTACAGTCCCAGAGCATTGCCTGGGGCATTAGAGAAGTTAGATTTGCCCTAAATTGGTATGTGTCAGAAACAGAACCGAAGAAGGGTTTCCTGGCTAATTCCAGCCAAGCTCTCTATGGCACTCACAAAACCAAATATCAGTTGGAAAAGGTAACAAGAGATAAAGAGGTGACAAATTCAAGATTCAGAATGAGATCTACATTTTTGGACATGGACAGTTGTGAGAATTTGTTTTACTTTACTATGCATATTTGTTACATAGGTTTTGTTTTTGTTTCCCTTTTAAATTGTTTATTGAAAAAAATAAAATAAAAACTCTAAGAAGTCAGATGTCATCTAATTCAAACCATATATGAATAAGAATATAATTTATAGAATCCAGTTTCTACCAGAAGACTTCCAGTGACAGGGAACTCACTACCTCCAAATGGTAACCCACTATTAAGATTTGGACAATCTTAAATATGAGGAAGTGTTTCTTAATAATGAAGAAGCCAATGTCTGCCTCTGACATTTCCACACAATTCCCTCTACTTCTGTATTCATGAGCCAAGCAAAACAAGCTTTCAAATTCTTAAAAATGGTGATAATTGGGGGCAGCTAGGTGGCCCAGTGGATAAAGCACCGGCCCTGGATTCAGGAGGACCTGAGTTCAAATCTGGCCTCAGACACTTGACATTCACTAGCTGTGTGACCCTGGGCAAGTCACTTAATCCCCATTGCCCAGCAAAAAAAAAAAAAAAAACCGGTGATAATTTTCACAGGTTACTCCTCTCCTTTAATTATTAATTAACAGGAAAACCCAAATTATGTTCATATTCTCATGAGATATTAAAAGAATTTGGGAACTCGACATTCTCCCATAAATAGAGGTCACCCACAAAGATGGTCAAAAACTAAACAAACTAGTAAATAACTGTAAGCTCCTTGAAGGTAGGAAATATTTTTGTCTTTGTATTCCCACTGCCTAGCACATGGCCACCACATGCTTAATATTTGCTATCAGCAGAAAAACTGCTCTACCTTCAAGATACAGAACCCTGAAATTCACCTCTGATCACAACCTAGGCAGCTAGGCAGCACAACTGATGTGCTGCCCAATGCTGGGCCTGGAGTTAAGGAAGATCTGAATTCAAACCCAATCTCAGATTCTTTCTAGTTGTGACTTTTGGCAAGTCATTTAACCTGTTTGCCTCAATTTTGTCAACTGGGAAGTAAATCTTCAAGGGGGATAATAATATCAGTAATAATAATACCAAAGTTAATAATATTTGCAAAGCACTTAATATAGTCCCTGGCACGTTGTTGTTGTTTAGTTGTTTCAGTCTTACCTGACTCTTTCTGACTTCTTTTAGGGGGGTTTGGGGACAGAGACTGGAGTGATTTGCCATTCATTTCCTTCTTCAGTTCATTTTATATTTATGTACCCAGCATATAAGTAGATGTCATATAAATGCTAGCTATTACAATCATCATCATCATCAATCTTATCTATTATTCATCTTAATCTTATGTCTCAGAATTCTTAAACTTACTTACTCTTCACACTCATATGAGCATTGGAGCATCAATTCCTTCCTGATCTTCTCAGTCTACCATCCTTGTTATTCCTGGAGCAAGACACTACTCCTCCTCCATTTCCCAACTCTCTGCCTTTTCAGTGTCTGTCCCCCATATCTGAAATGTTCTCTCCTCTCTGCCTCTTGGCATTCCTGACCTCCTTCAAGACTCAATTCAAATCCCACCTTCTTTAAGAGGCCTTTCCTTGTCCTCACTGATGGTGCTTTTCCTCTAAGCAGCTGTATATATCTAGAATGTACTTACAAGGTGTATTCCCAATTTGAACGTGAGCTCACTGAAGGCAGAGATGTTATGTATGCCTTTCTTTGTCTTCCCAGCACTTAGCCCAGTGCATGACACATAGTTAAGAACTAATGAAATGCTTCTTCACTGATGGCTATGGCTTCACCTTCCCTCTTTTTACTGTCTCGACCCTATAATCAACTATTTCACTGTCTTAGTGACCTCCACATTTAATTTTCTCATCCCATTGTCTTCAGTTCTCCCAAATCTGCTAAATACTAAGTTTGCATTATCTATGTTCTTCTCCATTCCTACTCCAGACTCGTTTTCTGACTTCCTTCAGCTGCCCTAGGTCTACTGCAAATTTCTAACCCCAACTGGACCCTAACTGCCTGTAATTCTTTAATTCATCTCTGATTGCTTGGATAACATTCTCCTATATCCATTGTACTATATCATTTCTCAGCTTGGGATACCATCTACTTTTACCCCCACTTTCACACCTGCATTTTTCTTAGCATATCTACATTAGAAGGGGATATCAGAAGTCATCTAGTTTAGTGCAAACCTTTCATTTCTGAGAAATGTGAAATGTTGTAAGGATTAAGCAATCTCCCCAAGATCACAGGAATGAATGGCTAAGTGTCAGAAATAGGACTTGAACCTGGCTCTCCTGGTTTCCATACTTGAGTCATTAACTAGCCAGATTACTGCTGCACTCTGGGTCTCAAACCCAGACTCTATCAAATTACTAAAAAACTGAGACTACACCAAGCTACATTACCTTTTTTTTTTTCCCAGAGAGGAAGTTTCTGTCAGTAAGCATCCATGTATCCCTGGGCCAGAGTAGGCACTTCATAAGTGATTGTTAGATTGGCCTGAACCAACAAGCAACTCAGCTAGTTTCTCAGCTGATGAGCCAGAATCCCTGCTTTCCCACCAAAATCCCTCCAACACAATCCAAACAAACAAATCTTATGTTCCTACACACCTCCACTTACAATATTCGTCATCTAGAGAGGAGTGAGGGAAGTCTCTGGAAGCCCCCTGAGCCGACATAAAATTACGCATCACTGAGAAGGAAAGACTTCAAGAAGGTGTAGGCCCCTGTTTTATGTCAAATAAGGTATCATTATTTCCAACTTGCTGCCAAGGCAACTGAGCCCCAGCTAGGTTAAGTGGCTTGCCCAAGGTCACGCAGTTCTAGGAAGTGGTCTCCCGCCTCCTGGTGCGCACCTAAGAGATCTCATTCTCCCTTAGGTCTTCTAGAAGGGGTAAGAAACCACAGTCCGGCGTGGGGAGCCCATTAGTCACGAGGCCGGCCCCTTTAATCCAGAAGCTGCAAGCAGCGCTCACCTCGCGCTCCCCACCCCCGGAGACCGGCGGGGTCCAAAGAACATCTTCCCAGGACGGGGACGGACGCGTCCCAGTTAATCAGGGCGACGGGAAAATCGGCCTCGGGCTGCCAGCCTCAGCCTCTTCTCCCGCCGCCGCCGCAGCCGTCGCTCGCAGGGCTAGTGCTCTCCCCCCTCTACACCCCGGGCTGCCCCCAGCTGGTGTCCCTGACAGCTGCGACCTCCACCCCCGGGAGCCAAGCGAGGGGAAGGGGAAGAACTCGAGGAGGGGGAGGAGACGGGTGGAGAAGGGAAACGAAGGGAGCCAGGGAAGAAAAGGGAGTGAGAGAGGGGGGAGGACCAGCTGCTCCCTCCCTCCCCGCCCCCTCGGGCCTCGCTCAGCCGCCGCCGCTGCCGCCGCCGCCGAGCGCCCGTGACAGCTGCACCCCACCCCGAGCTCCGTTCCTTCAGCACCACTCACCTGCCGCCTCTGCCGCTGCCGCCGCTGCCACCTAGGGCTTTCGGGCCCGCTGACGGCCCCGCTGACAGCCGCCGCCTCAGCGCTGGCGCCTGCCACCCGCCAGGCCCCCAGCGGCGGGAGCCCAGCCCCCTCCTCCTACGGAGTCCCGCAGGGTCCCTCGGGGTCCCCGCTGGGCCCAGCTCCCCTCCCCCGCGCCCCCGAGGGGGGGGAGGGATGAAGGAAGACTAGGGCGCGCGCGCCCTCGCTCGCTCTCCCTCAGCGCAGGGAGAGACTGAGGCCCTAAGGGGAAGGTGGAAGGCTTAGTACAGGGAGAGAGAGGCCACTGCTTGGAAGGAGGGGGGTCGCGACGAGAGGGCGGAGAGCGGATCACGGCTCAATCCTGGCTCCCTTGGCCGTGAGGAACGAGGATTTCAGCAGCTCTGCACAGCCGCCATGTTCTCCTCCTCCTCCTCCTCCTCCTTCTAATCCCCTCCCCCTCCCCCGACCCTCCGGCCCCGCCCCTCCAGCTCCGCCCCGCCCGCCCGCTCGCGGCCCCGCCCCGGGCCGCGTGCCGTGCTGCCATCATGACGCACCAACCCGCTGCCGCCGAAACCCGACTACACGGCGCGACGCGCGCATTTCTCCCTCCCATTCCCCCTCCCTCCTCCCTCCACCCTGAGCGCCTCTAGCTGGGGTTGGGCGCGTGCCGTCCCGGGAGCCGCCTCCTTCCCCTGGCTGCCTGCTGCTTACTCACGCGCCCAGCCTTGCTGCCTCCTTTCCTGGCCCTTCCCTGAGTCTTCATCAAGTGTGAAGCCCGGGAGCCAATAGGATTACATCTCTCACCGAGGCGGGGTGGGGGCATTGGGGTAATGTAGGGTAGTGAAGAGTGCTGCTTTTTGCTCGTGTAGAAGCCGCTTGTATGAATCCAGATTCTTCCACTCCAAGAAATCAACCAGTATTTATTAAGCACTGTGCTAAGGTCTGGGGTGCAAACCAAAACTTAACACCTCTGTGACTCAGCTTCTATGAGCTTCACTTTGCTGGGTTGCAAAATGGGGCTGATAATAATAGCTGATATTTAGCGCTATTATCTCCGTGCTTATCTTGACGTGGTTTTGAGACTCATCTGAAATAATGTATCTTAATCGGTTTACAAACCTTAACCCTGGCTTCCAGACTCCAAATCCAGTGCTCTTCCCATTCTTACTGCCTGTTGCTAGAAGATCTCAAGGTGCAGGAGAGGGAGAAGTTGGGAGGACCTCAGTTCAAATGTCACCTCAGATACTAGCTGTGTGATCCTGGGTAAGTCACCTAACCCCAATTGCTTTAAACATCCGGGGCCATCAACAGTTGTCCCAGTGTGTATCTTGCCCCTGGACTCAGATGGCTCTGGAAGAGAGAGTGAGGTTGGTGACCTTGCACAGCCCTCCCTCACTTAAATCCAATTCACTGCAAGCCATGACATCACCCCGATGTCATGGTCCTCTTTGAGAACCAAATATCAACAAGAAGACCTCAAAAGGCCATCAACTCATAAGAGTTTTTAAGGAGTCTTATGTATGGACCAGGCGCTGGTTTAGGCTTTGAGGAAACAGATTCGTAAAAGGTGAAGTAAGAGGAGCTTACTTTCTATATGTGAGACTTCTTGTACCTTTACTACCAATTAACTTAAACCTGCTACCGAACTATATACAAACATAGAGATAGAAACTGGATCTGTGATTTCATTATTAAGGGAAAGTCCTGTCGGGGAAAGTTGGTAGATTCTCTGCCATTTAGAATCTTAGACAGTAATCTAGATCTTAAACCGTGTGGTGTGACCCCAGGAAGTGAATATGGGGAGTGAGAAAAATTTGGCAACAGTAAAAGGCTCTGTATACCTATTTTATATACCTATATACCTGGGGTCAGGGGAACTTTTTTCTGGAGGAAAAGGGGTCAGGAGTAGGAAAGGTTTAAGAAGCCCTAATCTAGAACACTTTACTGGTTTGCCCAAGGTCACAGAGCCAGTATGTGTCCAAAAGGACTTGAACCCAGATCTGTCATGAATGTGAAGCTGCCATTTTGTTATATGCCTATGTATATATACACAAAGAGACATATATACATACATACATGGATATATACATATGCATATACACACAATGTAATAGGTGGGGGGAAGGGAACACTAGTTGCTGGAGATATCTGGAGAGAGTTCAGTGAAAAGTTCCATGGGTGAGCTTTGAAAGAAATCAGGGATTCTAATATTTAAGTGAAGAAGGAGTGCATTACAAAGAAGTGCATGGGAGACAGCTGGTGCAAAAGGCAAACAAGAGAGTGTTAGTGGTATATGAGAAACAGTAAGAAGGGCAATTTGAAAAATTTTTGTTGTTCAGTCATGACCCCTTTTTGGAATTTTCTTGGCAAAGATACTGGAATGGTTGACCATTTCCTTCTCCAGCTCATTTTACAGATGAGGAAATTGAGGCAAATAGGGTTAAATGACTTTCCCAGGATCATACAGCTATTAAGTGTGGAAAATAGAGTTCATAAAAGGGAATAATGTATAATAAGGCAGGAAATGTAGGTTAGAAACAAAATTGCAAATGGCTTTTAAAGCCAAATGAACAGAATGTGCATTTATTTAGCACTTATGATGTGCTACACTGCTGAGTGATTTTACAAATATCACATTCTGATGCTCACAACAACTCTGTGAGATAGGGGCTGTTATTATCCCCATTTTATAGATGAGGAAACTGAATTAAAAAGAGGCTAAGTGGGGCAGCTAGGTGGCACAGTGGATAGAGCACCGGCCCTGGAGTCAGGAGGACCTGAGTTCAAATCCTGCCTCAGACACTTAACACTTACTAGCTGTGTAACTCATTGCCTCACTAAAAAAAAAAAAAAAAGAGGCTAAGTGAATTGCCCAGGGTCATATAGCTTGTAAGTGTCTGAGGCCAGATTTTAATTCCGGTGTTTCTGACTCCAAACACAGTACTCTATCCACTATGCCATTAGATGTCTCCAGAAAGGAATTTGAAATTGAATCTAGAACCGGGGCAGCTAGATGGTGAAGTGGATAGAGCACCGGCCCTGGAGTCAGGAGTACCTGGGTTCAGATCTGGCCTCAGACACTTAACACTTACTAGCTGTGTGACCCTGGGCAAGTCACTTAACCCCAATTGCCTCACCAAAAAAAAAAGAAAAAGAAAAAGAAATTGAATCTAGAACCAACAGGGAGGTACCCTGGATGGAAAATGAGGAGCCCCTTCCAGTTCTGAGATTCTTTGCACAAAGAATTCATTATCTCTCTTCATTCTATCCTTTGGACAGTCCTAGTTGTTGGGATGCTCTTCCTGCTATTAAGCTGAAGCCTATGTATGCTCTGGTGGAGACTTAGACTGGAACCTGGCTTGTAATGGAGGCAGTGGGGCTAGCTAGCTTTGTTACCTTAGATGAGTCACTTAATTTTCTGTGCATCAGTTTCCTCATATGTAAAATAAGTTTAGACTAGATGAACTTCAAAGTCCCTTCCAGCCCTAAAAACTCTTTGATTTTATGCTATTTGCTTCCCTATAACTTCTATTAATTGGTCACTTCAACATGACACCCCTTAAAATACTGGATTACTGTCTCCCTGTTTCTTTGTTGCCTCAAAGCTAAACACTCTGCCCCCATAATTATCCCATATGTCCCTTAGTCTAGGATCGCTTTCACTGTCCCAGTCACCCTCTTTCTGAATTTGCTCCACCCTGAATGTCACTGCTTATAATACTCCAGGTTTGGCCTAACAACTACATTAAGACTAAGTCCTTTTTCTGGACCCTTTTCACCAAGTTTCCTGTTACTTTAGATTTTTCTGGTAGCTACATCATGCAGTTAAATTTCAGGTTCCAATCTTTGCTTAGGAATGCCCAATATGTCTCTCCTAAATGTGTTTCAATACTTTATTAGGGCCCCTAGGGGCAACCAGGTGGTACAGGGGATAGAGTACTGGACTTGTTGTCAGGAAGATGTGAGTTCAAACCCATCACCAGACACTTACTAGCTGTGTGACCCTGGACAAGTCACTTAACCCCAGTTTGCCTCAGTTCCTCATCTGTAAAATGGGGACACACTGGAGAAGAAAATGGCCAACCACTCCAGCATCTTTGCCAAGAAAACCCCATGGACTTTGTAGAGTAGGACACTGAACAACCACAGCACTTCCTTCTTTCTTGAAAAGCAAAGAGTAAAGAAACCTGGGTGTGCAAATCCCTGATAAGATATAAGTTATCTGATTAGCCTCTTAGCCTCAGTTTCTTCAGCTGTAAAAGAGATAATACTACCTATCTCTTTCCTTTGTTTTGATGGAAGGGCTTGCCAAGTATATAAATGTCAGTCATTATTATTCTTTCCTCCTTTTTTCTTCCCATGAAGCTATGGACTGCCTTATTTTATGGTTCTGTTTATCCACAAGCTTCCCTTATCAATATAGTCATTTAAAAGGAGATTGGATGACTATCTGTCTGGAATGTTGTGGAGGGAATTCTTGCATTGAGTAGGGGATTTAGACTAAAAGATTTCCAAGGCCCTTTTAAACTTGTTTTGATTCTCCCATTCCCTCTCCCCTTGCTCAATAAATTTTTTCACTTGCTAAACCACAACTCCCTCCTATGTCTACTGATTATTCTCTACTAAGCCATACTGCACCCATTTTCATTAGGCTGGACCTACCCTTACTGACCTCAAGTGCCACTTCCTTCTGTGGGATCCATGCACCCAAAGAGCCCAATTTTGCACCATTTGCTTCCTCTCTGTACCCTACATTGATCTCTCTAAAACTAAGCTTCTTAAACTGTGGGTTGCAATACCAAATGGGGTCATGTAACTGAATGGGGGGGGGGGGGTTGTCACGAAAAATTTGACAACAGTAAAAAGTTATGTATACCTATTTTATATACCTATATCCCCAGGGTCACATAAAAATTTCTCAGGCAAAAAGATGAGTGGGAAGAGTTTAAGAAGCCCTGCTCTAAAACATTGGCACTTTAAGAATTGAAATTTTAAAAATAATAAAAAAATTTTTGAAAAAATAATTGAAATAAAAGTTTTCAGGTTCACATTCATTTCCCCCACCTCCAGTCCTCCCTCAAGCCATCCCTTGTAACCAAGACTTTTAAAAGAATGAGGGGAGAAAGTGGTTGAGCAAAACCAACCAATATATGGACCACATCAGAAGATATGTACAGGTATTCCTTATCCATAGACTACCACCCCTGTAATGAAGGGAGGGAGGTGCATGTTTTCAGCTTTTCTATGGGTCCCAGCTTGGTCATTTTAATAATTGCAGAGCATTCAGTTTTATTCTATTGTTTGTTCTATTTAGATTTGTGCAGTTGTCAAAATGTTTTCCTCGTCCTTCACTCAGCATCAGTTTATGTCTTCCCATGTTCTAAAACATTTTTGAAAGTTAGAATACAAGATATTATTAAACTTAGAAAAAACACCCTATTAGCAAAATGCTTCAAAACTTTAAGGATCTATAATTTCATTACTATAGTTAATTCCACCTACCAAGGCAGTTCACTCAGGAGATGATCTTTGAGAGTTGTTGTGACTGGGGCAGTAGATAGAGCACCAGCCCTGGAGTCAGGAGGACCTGAGTTCAAATCTGGCCTCAGACACTTAACACTTACTAGCTGTGTGACCCTGGGCAAGTCACTTAACCCCAATCGCCTCACAAAAGAAAGAAAAAAGAGAAGAGAGTTGTTGTGACTGAAAAAAATCATCCATATCTTGCATCATAAGGAGGAAGGAGCTTCTACAAATGTATCAATCAATCAATAAACATGTATTAACTGCCTACTATGTGCCAGGCATTCTGCTAAGTGCTGAGGATGCCCAAAAAACCAAACCAAAACAAAAAAGGCAAAAGACAGCTCCTCTTCTCCTAGAGCTTACTGCATTTGTCTTTATACAACAGACATACAGCCCATCCCCAGGCTCTTTCCCATTGCCTTTCCAACTTTAAGGACCTGCTGGACTCTGGTTGAAATCTGGTAGTATCCTCAGTGTTCCCTTCCTAGTAAGTTACTGCCACTCTGGCTGATGTTCATTTCTATATAATGTCCAACCAATCTATATGAAACCACTGTAGTCACTGAGATAATTAATTTTACTGTGATAGCCTTTAATTTCCAAGTTTGCCTTACTTATTTCTTTTTTTTTTTTTTTTAGTGAGGCAATTGGGGTTAAGTGACTTGCCCAGGGTCACACAGCTAGTAAGTGTTAAGTGTCTGAGGTCAGATTTGAACTCAGGTACTCCTGACTCCAGGGCTGGTGCTCTATCCACTGTGCCATCTAGCTGCCCCTGCCTTACTTATTTCTAATTCCATAGCTATTTGGGGGGGGGGGGGGCCAAGGCTCTTAAGCAAAGACTTCCTTTCCCTTTAATCAGAAAATAAATATTTCCAGTCCCTTATATGATATATTTGAGCGGCAATTGTGCCTAGAAATAGAAAAGGGAAGCAATATTCTTCTTTGCTCTCTATGTATTATTCTAAAAGCAGCAAAGTGACATCGTAAAGTCACAAAGACCTGATTCCAATTCTGGTCTTAGACATTTACTAGCAAGATGTGTGACTCTAGGCAAATCACTTAACTGCTGTTTTGCCTGTAAAAGGGGGATGATAATATTCACACCTACCTCCCAGGATTGTTGTGAGGATCAAATGAGATAACAATTGTAAAGTGCTCAGCACTGTACCTGGCATATTGTAAGTGCTTTATAATTGTTAACTGCTATTGTTATTGTTATTAATGTTGTTGTTGTTATTATTATCTCCCAGGGTTGTTGTGCAGATAATATGTATAAAGTACTTTGAAAAGCCAGCCAAATGGCTGTAACAGACTTACTTTTGACTAAAGGTCAGTTAAAGCCATTTAGTTCAATTCAATAAGCATTTATCAAGCACCTACTATATGCTAGGGGTTATACTTATTGCTTGAGACTCAAAGTCAAAAACTATAGTGTCTGTAAGTCAAGGGACTTACATTCTATTGGAGAGAAATAACACTTAAATAAGTAAATATAAAAATACAAAGTAATTTCGGCATGGGAACAGAGTATCAATGACATTTGAGCCAAGCCTTGAAAGAAGGTAAGGATTTCAAGAGACTAAGGTGAGGATAAAGAACATTCTAGGGATGGGGGACACTCTGTACCAAGGCAACAAGGTAGAAAATGGAATGATGTATAATGGGAACAATAAGTAGGCCAATTAGTCTGAAATGAAGACTTAATGGGTGGTATGAAGTAAAATTAGTCTGGAAGATAGACTAGATCTAGATTGTGAATGGCTTTGGAAGACAATCTAAAGAGTTTGTTTTAGAGGCAATAAGGAACTGCTGAAGCTTATTAAGCAAGAAAGTGACATAGATAAGTGGGTGCTTTAGTAATATAAATTTGGCAGCTATATAGAGGATGGTTTCAAGAGGAGAAAAAATGATGACAGAGAAACCATTGGGAGGCAATGGGTCTGTATTTTCATTGATATGAGGACAGATTGAAATCCATCAACACTTTCTCATTCTGTAAAACTCTTGCTCATGACCTCCTGCAAATTCTTCATAGGAGATCCACCCAATGGAACAGGGCCTTATAGATCTCTTAATATTGTGTGGCTGCCAATGAAGCACATAAGGTATACTTTAGTTATAACTTGATCTTTCCCCTAGCCCAATTCCTTTTCTTGATATCTCTGATGATGTCCTTTACGTTTCTCTATAATTCTTTGAAAATATATTGTCCTTTGCCTTTAAAAAGAATAATAATGGGGGCAGCTAGACGGCTCAGTGGATAGAGCACCGGCCCTGGAGTCAGGAGGACCTGAGTTCAAATCTGGCCTCAGACATTTAATACTTAACTAGCTGTGTGACCCTGGGCAAGTCACTTAACCCCAATTGCCTCACTAAAAAAAAAAAGAATAATAATAATAAAATAAAAAATATATATGTTTGTATGTGTGTATACACACATATATATGTATATATTTTCCCCAATTACATGTAAAAACAATTTTTAACATCTTAAAAAATTTTGAGTTCCAAATTCTCTTCCTCTCTCTGGCCCCTCCCCACATTGAAAAGGCAAGCAATTTCATATAGCTTATCAAATTATAAATATTATACCATCTTGCAAAACATTTCTGAATATCTTCTGAATAAAATGAATGCTGTCCTGCCCCCACTCCCCAGAATATTCAACTTCCTCTTCAGGAAAATCTTTAAATTTGTTTCTTGGTGATTATACTGTGTCCTATAAATGAGATATACCTATCCAAAGCCATATATTAGTAATGGGCTTCACAAAACCAAATCTCAGTGATACTTAGCAGGTATCAAATTTGTTTCCTTATATTAGGACCTTTAGTTCATTATGTTTGTTGCCTAAATTTGACATATTTGTATAGAGACTCTTGAGACTACCAGCTTTACTACAATGTCCTCCTGTGAATTTTGTTTCCTATGAACTTATGGGTATTTCAATTTCTAATCCTTGCTTGTCTGGAACTACTCTTTATGGTAACTAGTTTGTTGAACATAGTCAATTTTCTTCTACATGTATTCTTTTCCATTTAAAGACATTTTGATTAGGTTTGTATGACTCCAGGCAAACACATCTTATCATCCTTAGTGGGTATACTCCATCTCTGGCCAGAATTCTGTCATTTCTCCATTTTAAGCTGTAGTCCAAGAATAAAAATCCTGTTCTCAGATGCCATCTTCATAGTCAGCTGTTCCTTTTCTAAATTGCATTTTTTTCTTCTGCATCTTTTGCTCTCAGTGGGCAGCAGTAAATGAAAACACCACCTGTTCCTCTCTGGTCTCCAGTTTCTTGCTGAAGACTTCCTAATCTTTAGCAATGCTTTTTAGGATACTTCTGGTACTATCATATATAAATGCATACATCCAGAAGTAGATAGTAGTTGTCTGTTTTGACAAATTTTGATAAATTCTGTTGTGTCTTGTATACTATTCCTCCACCCCACCTTAGCCACACACACAGATAGTCATACTTTGCCATCACCCACAAATGTACCACTTCCATTATTCAAGAATTCTGAAACCTCCTTATTCAAATATAGGCTATTGGCTTTCTAACTCTCCCTCTGACTTCCCTTACCTAACCCTATGAACCAATGTAATTTATCATTTCACCAATTGCACCCTGCTCTGACAAGTCTAAGCCTTGTATCACTCCCACCATGAAGATGGAGAAAATCATGCAACTATTCTGACTGGGTCCACTACAAATTTATGTTACATAACCTCAATTGGGCCTTCATTGCTACTAGGCAATCCTGTTATACCTCTCTCATTAACTCACTATCTCATTCTCCACAGTGGCTCTTCCAAACATACCTTATCACCTAACTACTTTTTCCTTCTTTTTGAGACCTTTTCTTCAGTTCTTTTTCTCTTTCAAATTGATCTTTTCTACTCCATCTTGAGTTTTTCTCCAGCTTTTCCTCAAGTTCTCCCAAATTCCTTTTTTTTTTTTTTAGGCAATGGGGGTTAAGTGACTTGCCCAGGGTCACACAGCTAGTAAGTGTCAAGTGTCTGAGGCCGGATTTGAACTCAGGTACTCCTGAATCCAGGGCCGGTGCTTTTAACCACTGCACTCCCAAATTCCTTTTGTCCCAAATTCTCTCTGGATTTTATAATTTAAAAAAAACCTCCAAATCACCTTCTCAGATTTCTTTCTCTTTATTCAGCCCAAGTCAGACTCCTTCTGCAGTTCCTTTTCCCTTCATCAGCTAAAAATAGACTCACCACCTTGCTAAGAGAAATGCAAATTGTTGATGTCAATTCCTACCTCTGACTTTTCTATGTAATTGACTAATTCTTCTAATTACACCATTTTCAAAGAGTGTTTAGTTATTAGTATTCTGATATTATGTGTAATGGTATCTAAGTCTGTATTATTTGAAAAAACCAAATAACTATATTAAAATTGTTTATGCACAGGGTGGCTAGGTGGCCCAGTGGATAAAGCACTGGCCCTGGATTCAGGAGTACCTGAGTTCAAATCTGGCCTCTTACTAGCTGTGTGACCCTTGGCAAATCACTTAACCCCCATTGCCCCATAAAAAAAAAAATTGTTTATGCAAACACATTTATTACTTTAGTCTTGTTGGCTACATTGATTTTTTTAATGCTGTCTCTATGTATGAAATAACTTTTTTTTCTAGATTATTTCTCACTGGTTTGTGGCTATTCTGTCTTAACTACAGGAATCTTTGATATTTATAATCTTTCCCTTGCTACTAAATTTTTAATGATATGATTTTTGCTGATAGTAAACCCCTTCCATTATAGTTTCTTGTTCTTTTCCCATTCCTAGTGATTTAAATTGATCCTGGTTTCAAGGACCAGCAACAGGATATTTGTCTTTCTATTTTGATATCACACTTGAGAAAAGAGAGATCAAGTACAAGACTTTTATTCAGACAAAAGTTTCATTTCTGCCTATAAGTCCTGCACCCCAGGTTTCACACCATTGTGACTTCTTGCTAAGATGACACATCTCTAAAATCAATTAATCAATCAGCATTTTAAAGTGCCCTCTATAAGTACACTGTGTATATCCCAATAGTGATACAAAGACAAAAAAAATCAAATAGTCCCTGTCTTATATCCTATTGTAGGAAACAACATATACATACATATCTTTTGTTTTTGTTTTTTTGTGGGGCAATGAAGGTTAAGTGACTTTCCCAGGGTATAGTTAGTAAATGTCAAGTGTCTGAGGCCAGATTTGAACTCAGGTTCTCCTGAATCCAGGACCAGTGCTTTATCCACTACACCACCTAGCTGCTTCCACATACATAAATATATACAAAATAAATTGAAGGTAATTTTGGAACAAGGGTCACTAGTCACTGAGGGATCAGGAAGGGCCTCATTGAAGGAAACTAAGAATTCTAGCATGGAAATACTTAACACAGCGCCTGACACATAGTAAGCACTTAATAAATGCTTGTTTCCTTCCTTCTTTTTTTCCTTCCAAGAGATGGAGGTGAAGTCATACTTGATTATCTTTAAATACCATTTTCAGATTGAAAGTCAAATGTTGCATACTCTTTGACCTAGTAATGCCACTACTAAGTTGGTATCCAAAAAGAGATAGAAAACAAAACAAAACAAAAAAGTTTAATTCGAAATTGGGGAGATACCCATTAATTGGGGAATGGCTGAACAAATTGTGGGATGAGATTATGATGGAACACTATTGTGCTATAATAAATGATGAGCAAGGGGCAAAGACATCCAAGACAACTCTGAAGGACTTATGAAAAATGCAGTCCATCTACAGAGAATGAACTGATGGCATCTGAATACAGATTGAAGCATAATTTTTTTGTTAGTTCCTTTTTCCAAAGTTTTTTTTGGTCTGTTTTCTTTCATAACCTGACTAATGTGGAAATGTTTTGCATAATTACACATGTATAACTTATATAGAATTGCTTAAATTTGTAAGGTGGGGAGGGAGGAAGAGAATTTGGAGCACAAAATTTTAAAAATTGATGTTAAAATTTGTTTTTACATGTAATTTGGGAAAAAATAAAATTCTAAATACAAAAAAATTTTAAAGGAAGTCAAATGCTTCTATTCTGTTTTCATATAGTAAATAGCCCTATTGTTCTTCCCTCTCCCCATCCCTGTAAGAAGTCACTGATCCTTCTAGAAATCTCTGGCTCTCTCTCTCTCTCTCTCTCTCTCTCTCTCTCTCTCTCGCTCTCTCTCTCTCTCTCTCTCTCTCTCTCTCTCTCTCTCTCTCTCTCTCTCTCTCCCCCCACTTCTAGGCTGGAGCTCTTCTTATCCACACATGCTATTCCTTTGATTTCCAACACTCTCCTTTGCTTGTGTGGAAGTTCATGAAGGATCATAAGATGTCTTTGACATCTCAAAATAGAGATGGCATGTTGTAGAATTGGAGAGCTTAGAGATAAGTTAGAAAAACCCTTCCATTTCACACATAGGGAAACTAGAATGCCAAAAGGTTAAAGTTAGTTTCATTCTTTAAGGAAACATGGTATGGTTTTGCTGAGGTTTCATAGCCTTTGAATGGTGGAATGGAACTAGAAGTCTATGCACCAGGCTCTCAGTTCATTGCCCTTTCATGTTGCATTTGGGATGACAGAGGATTTATAGTTATCTGAGATAATTATGTATTAATTTTTACCTTAGGCTACAAAGTAATCAGGATAGAGAGTATAACAGATGAGAAAATTCTAGCGAAGCAGTAATTTCTTGGCTATGTAATGGGGACAATCATAAACTTCTCTCTGTCCCCATATATTTTGGCTACAGCATGTCCCATGGAGCATGTATGAGCTGAACATAGCTGCTATTGCTCAGCTTGGAAGGCCTTGGCACTTTGTGATAATGAACAAATCCTTTTGTCCCAGTGATTACAACCAGGAAGATTGGTCCCCTAAGATTTTAGGGAGAGATAACATCTACTCTGGTTCTTCCATCCTGACTAAGGGGAACTCTGAAAGACTCTAAGAGGCTCTTTTTTCCCAGGAGGAAGGAGAGGCATCTCTTCTACTTCCACCCTACTCTCCAAGATGAGCCTTCAGTTGGGATCTAAAGCCCTTGGCTGCCTCTTCTGGTTTTTGTTTCTTTCTGTGAGCACAGGTGAATGGCAGTCCTAAGATGACTGCTTCCAGACTCAAAAACAACCTCAGAAATTTCAGAGGTTAACTCCTAATTCCCTCATCTGAAGCTAACTGGCAGCAGACTTTTTTTTGCAATTACATACTTCTCAGAGAAAATGATCACTAAAAGCAGGAGGAATCCAAGCCCTGGTCTGACTTACCAGAAAACATGGGCCTTAAGGGGGTTGATAGGATAGTGCAGAGCCAAGCTGAAGGTAAAATAACTATCTAATAGTCCTACTGAGTGATCTATATTTCAGTGTTAAATATCAACCACCTAGGAGAGTGATACAGGAGTTTTAAATTGAGTTTTAAGTCTCCCTCAATGTGCACTTATGAGTCTTTTGTACTTTATAGGTTTCTTTTGTGTGGGAAAATATGGGCCCCCCTCAAAAGCTTATTGAAGTTGTCTGGGGAACAAGTAATGTCTGGGAGGTGAATTTCAGCTGGGAAAAGGGTACTTACTAATGGCTCCTTTCCTCCCCCTCCCCAGCAATCAGGATCACATGATGTGATAGACCCAGGGCTGGTCACATGGGGGAGGAGTTTAGAGGGCTCCCCCTCTGACTATACTGTATTCCAATTGGCTAGCGTTTGACACCAGTGTCTAGGCAGGAAGATAGTAACTGAGGAAGAAGGGTGGAGCCAGCCCATTAAGAGATAAAAGGGCCCTGCTGGACACCATTTCCTTTAGGGAGCTGGCCCATTCGTGCTCGAATGTATAAATAAAAACCTTTGATACTTCTCTAGCACTGAGTCCCAGAAATTTTTAAATGGGGTTTCTCACATTTTGTAATAGAAGCCTGAAACAGGACTGAAAATATTTGAGTATGCTGCAAGGATTGAATCCTTATTGGCCAGATTCCATATTATACCTGTATAAATTAGGGTGGAGTCAAGATGGCAGAAGAAGAACAGCCTAGTTTACCTTCCAACCCTCCTCCACAAAGATCTAGAAAGTGTACTAGGCCAAATTCTGGTCAGGAAAACCAAGAAAAAGTCACAAGGAGTCCAAGGAGGCATAGAAAGACAGACAATGAGGTCTGCAGATACTACGGATGGGGACTGGCCAGAAGCATTCTAACGCCTAAAGATTTAAAGAGAACAGAGATTGATTGGGCACCAGGGCAGGAAGAGATCCAAGGTAATTCCTGAACTAGCACAGGGTGCAGGAACTAGTGCCATCTGGCAGCTCTGTTGTTTACTATCCAGTTCTGATTCTCAGATACAGGGCAAAGAGGAGAGATCCCAAAGGAGCAGTCACTAATAGGCCCTAGCTGTGTACCAAACAAGGAATAAGTTCTAGAAGCAAATAATATCTGTGTGTCTCTGATCCCAAGAGCAGAGCAGGGATTCATTACTCACCCAGGTGGAAACATTCAGAAAAATAACCAGACCAAAAGGGAGCCTACAGTTTAGTCACTATGAACTTGCAGAGTCTCCCAGTAGACTAATAGTGGTGAAGTCCAGCAGCAGTTTATTTAAACTTTCAACCAGGGATAAACCAACAGACAAAAACCTGGGTCAAGAACTTGCAAAGTTCAAACCTGTAAGGGCAGTGAGCAGACTCCATGCCAGATATCATCACTTTGGGAGCACCAAAAGCTTATGATTCCCAACCTGAGCCATGAAAGCAGCATAAAGATATGAGGACAAAAGCTAAGGCTTTTTTTAGGAGAGGGGTGATCATTCCCCCCATAAGAGCACTTAGCCAAGTAGTAACATAAAGTTCAAAGAAGAAGAGTGGAAGAATGAAAGAAAAACAAAGAATTCCACCATAAAGAGCCATTATGGAGACAGGGAAGCTCAAGACACAAATCCAGAATTTCTGGAGAAGTTAAAGGGAGAGTTAAAGAGAGAGAGAGGTGATTTTAAAAACCAAATGAGAGATATGGAAGAAGGATGTTCTTCAGGCAGCAAGCTTGGGCCTAATGGTCCAGGTTCTCATCTCCATTGAAAGGGGCCTCCTGGTGGGAACACCAGCATCATACAAATAGCTTGCCAGTGGTTGGAACACTGGCATCATTCAAAAAACCTGCCAGTGGGAGCTTTGGAACTGACCTCCTGCTAAGCCCCTATAAGAAAATAAAATGCCCAGGTTTCAACAGCACAACACCACCCTCCACCTGGAGATAGCCCCACACTGACAGTGCATGGAAAAAGACTACTTTCAATTCAATGGACATGGTTGCTTTCTGCCCTCCTACATGGACCATCATCCTATTCCCTCCCCTTGATTACTGATTGTGTGTGTGTGTGTGTGTGTGTCTACCCTTATGTGCCACTGGACTGTATTAATCAATCATACCCATCCCTGAAACTCTCCTTGCAAGGCCAATAAACAATTGTAGTAATTGGAATTCCAGTGTCCCTCTTTCCTGGCAGAATCCAAACCGAGACTAGCTTAGACAGTGCAGATGTGAAAAGAGAATTAATAGCTTTGTGAGAAAATAATTACTAATAATGAATTTCATGGGGAAACCCACAGATCAGTTTCGGTCCTTCCCCCTGCCCCACTCCAGAAAGTCCAGTTCTTGAGGAACTTCAGCTCTTGTCTGGGACAAGCCCAAGGGAACAAAAGAAATGGAGATTGATTCTTTTGTCTAGCTCAGTGAACTGATGGAATCAAACCATACCTAGATATTGGACTTTGCCTTTGCCCTTCCATGATGGTTTTTTTCATACTCTTATCTTTTGTCATTGGTAGAGTTCATTTTCGTTTTTTGTCTTTTTTTGCTGGGCAGTGGGGGTTAAGTGACTTGCCCAGGGTCACACAGCTAGTAAGTGTGAAGTGTCTGAGGCCAGATTTGAACTCAGGTCCTCCTGACTCCAGGGCCAGTGCTCTATCCACTGTGCCACCTAGCTACCCACTCATCATTTCTAATAGCACAATAGTATTCCATTACATTCATATACCACAACTTGTTCAGCCATTCCCCAATTGATGGCCATTCTTTTGATTTCCAGTTCTTTGCCACTACAAAGAGGGCTGCTATAAATATTTTTGTACATGTGGGTTCTTTTCCCCTTTTTATGGTCTCTTTGGGATAAAGACCTAGTAGTGAACTTCTGGGCAAAGCCTTCTCACATTAATTGTATTATTAGGATTTTTTTCCACCATAAATTTGCTGATGTTGAGTAAGGTTTGATTGCTTAGTGAAGGCTCTCCCACATTTGTTACATTTGTTGTGTTTCACTTCAGCATGAATTTCCTGATGTTGAATAAGGTTTAATCACCTAGTGAAGGCTTTCCCACTTATGTTACATTTGTCGGGTTTCACTCCAGCATGAATTTGCTGATGTCAATGAGTAAGGTTTGATTGCTTAGTGAAGGCTTTCCCGCAGTCATTACAGTTATAGGGTTTCTCTCCAGAATGAATTCTTTGATGAAGATTAAATTGTGAAATATAGTTATAATCATTACCACATTTATTGCACTTAAATGGTTTTTCTCCAACATGAGTATATTCATGTTGATTAAGATTTGATTGCTTTGTAAAGGTTTTCCCACATTCATTACATTTTTAGGTTTCTTTCCAGCATGAATCATTTGATATTCAGTAAGTCATGATCTGAAAGTGAAGGCTTTTCCACATTCACAACATTTATAAGGGTTCTCTTCACAATGAATTCTTTGATGAAGATTAAGTTGTGAAATTAGGCTGAAGGCTTTCCCACATTCAATACACTTAAATGGTTTCTCTCCATTGTGAGTGTGCTGATGTTGAGCAAGATGTGTCCTCTGAGTGAAGGAAGAAATACTGTTCTAAGAACAACTTTGAATGACTAAGTCATTTTGAGTATTATAAATACCCAAATCAACTAAAAAGGACCTCTGAAGGATGATGCTATCCACATCCAGACAAAGAACTGATAAATAAAACTATGGATAGCATGATTTTACATATATGCACATATTTGTGTCTAATAGTAGCCATCTCTAGGGTGGAATGGGGAGGAGGGGCAGGGAAATATATAGCAAAGAACAAAAGAAAACTTAGATGGAAGCACAGAAATACAGGGTAACTGAAAATAATGTGTAGTATTTGTTACATAGTGTTTCCAAAAACAATAAATGGAGTGAAACAAAAGTTCATGGTTTTGAATCTGTTTATGTTGTTCTGTTTACGTGGAAATATTCTTTTTTTTTGTCTTTTTGTATTTAAGTTCAAAATGAATAAAAATTAAATTTAAAAAAGAGAAAAATTAGATATGATAGACTTTTGGCGTATATGTAGGTAGTTAGTTGGTATAATGAATAGATACTTGGCCTGAAGTCAAGAAGACCTGAGTAATGTTTTATATAATCGAACATGGATAACCCATATCTGATTGCTTACTGCCTCAGAGAAGGGGGAGGGGAGGGAGGGAAGGAAGGATAAAAATTGGAACTCAAAACTGTAAATAAAAATGTTTATTTTAAAAAAAATAATAAAGACCTGAGTTCATATCTGGCCTCAGCAACTTACTACCTTGTGACCCTGAGTAAATCATTTAACCTTGGTTTACCTCAGTTTCCTCAACTGTAAAATGAGGATAATTATAGCACCTATCTCCCTGCATGGTTGTGAAAATGAAATGATATAATATTTCTAAAACACAGCATAGTGATTGCACATAGTAGACACTATGTAAGTACTAGCTATGTAAGTACTATTTTTATTGTTACTATCATTATAACTATATGGAAATAGAAAAAGAATACACCTGTTTCTCAGCTGTTCATGGCACCTTCACATATAAAAACCTCACAAACAAATTCAGAAAAGCAAAAATATTAAATATCTTTTATTTATCATAATGCAATAAAAAATACAGGGGGCAACTAGGTGGTGTGGTGGATAAAGCACCGGCCCTAGATTCAGGAGTACCTGAGTTCAAATCCGACCTCAGACACTTGACACTAAATAGCTGTGTGACCCTGGGCAAGTCACTTAACCCCCATTGCCCTGCAAAAAAAAATAAACAAAACATTCAGCAAAGGATGTTGGAAATAAAGATTAAAAATTAATTAGGGGGCAGCTAGGTGGTGCAGTGGATAGAGTACCGGCCCTGGAGTCAGGAGGACTTGAGTTCAAATGTGGCCTCAGACACTTAACATTAACTAGCTGTGTGACCTTGGGCAAGTCTCTCAACCCCAACTGCCTCACTTAAAAAAAAATTAATTAGAAACTAACAATCTTTACAATGAAAGGATTAAAGAATGAAACATGGAAACAATAAATCACTTCATTAAAGATAATGATAAGAGGCAGCTAGGTGGCACAGTGGATAAAGCACTGGCCTTGGATTCAGGAGGACCTGAGTTCAAATCCAGCCTCAGACACTTGACACAACTACCTGTGTGACCCTGGGCAAGTCACTTAACCCTCATTGCCCTGAAAAAAAAAATAATAATGATAATAGATAGACAAAATAATAACATTTTTTTGGATGCAGCCAAAGCAGAAGTTAGGGGAAAGTTTATTGTCTCTAAATGCTTTCATCAGTAAAAGACAGAAAAAGCAGAATGACGATTTGGCCAATCAACAGAAAAAAAAAACCTCTCAAAACCCAACAAATTAAAAAACCCCAATTAAAATAGAAATCCTCAAAATTAAAGGAGAGGAGGGGCAGCTAGGTGGTAAAGTGGATAGAGTACTGGCCCTGGAGTCAGGAGGATCTGAGTTAAAATCCAGGCTCAGACACTTAACATTAACTAGCTGTGTGACCCTGGGCAAGTCACTTAACCCCAATTGCCTCACCAAAAAAAAAAAATTAAAGGAGAGGTTAACAAAATTTAAAGCAAAAAAAACCCCTTTCTAATTAATAAATAAAATTAGGAGTTTTTTTAACTGAGTTTTTTTTTTTTTGAGGGGCAATTGGGGTTAAGTGACTTACTTGCCCAGGGCCACACAAGCTAGTGTTAAATGTCTGAGGCTGGATTTGAACTCAGGTCCTCCTGAATCCAGGACCAGTGCTCTATCCACTGCGCCACCTAGCTGCCCCAGGAGTTTTTTTTTTTTTAAAGGAAAACAACAATAAAATTTAAAAAACTATTAAGTAACTTGGTTGGAAAAAAAATAAAGAACTAATGAGCATATTTTCCTCCAGTTACATGTAAAGATAATTTTTAACATTCATCTTTTTTAAATGTTGTTACAAATTTTCTCTCTTACTCCCTTACCTTCCCCCAATGAGACTAAGCAATTTGATACAGGTTATACATGTTCAATCATGCAAAATGTATTACTATATTAATCATGTTGTGAAAGAAGACACAGACCCAAAGGAAAAAAATTAAAAAATTAAAAAATTCAGAAAGTGAAAAATACTATGCTTTGATCTGCATTCAGACTGCATCAGTTCTTTTTTTGGAAGTGGATAGCATTTTTCATTATGAGTCCTTTGGAATTATCTTGGATCATTGTATTACTGAGAACAGCTAAATCATTCACAGCTGATTATTCATCCAGCCTTGCTATTATTGTGTATGTTTTCCTGGTTCTGCTCACTTTGGGTCAGTCCATAGAAATCTTTCCAGGTTTTTCTGAAACCCTCCTGCAAGGAGCTTATATTTTAACAGAAGGCAATACACATAGGTGAATGTTGGCCAGGGGAGTGAGTTTTTGCCTGACAAGTCACAAGGATGGCTAATGGAATAATATGACAGTCCATTGACCTCTCCTTTCCAGATTCAATGGCAGGTAGTATTGATTTGATTAGTAATTAGAGCAAGAAGTGGAAACAGAAGGAGGGAGGAAGGGAGGGATCTATTGGCTACACAATGGGAGTTGAAGATCCATGGACTAAGAGAGTTCAAAGTTGAGTATCTAAAGCTTTTCTTGAGCATGGCCTCTGGAGGACCTATTTGGAGGATGGAGCAGCCACAGCTGGATGGAAAATGGATGAAATGAAGATAAGGACACCTGATGTGGTGTCTTCCTTTAAGGCAGAATTTTCCAAGCTATAAGGTATTTAATTATGAAGGAGTAAGAAACTCTTAGGGAGGGAGTGCAAAATAATGGCCAAAATCATTGCATATATACATATTTATTTAAAATGAAAATAAAGTTCAAATCACAGTTAACAAAAGTGAGACTGACATGGCAAATTCACTTAAACTGATAGTGAATGCAACACATCAATTACTTAATGCTATACATGCAAAGAAGGTCAAATTTGAGCTGGCACATGTCGCTTCTTAACATAGGCATGATCTGCCACTGTTGCCATCAGTATTCAGTTGGTGTGAGCTCATCATATATACATGCATACATACATATATCGTGTCATTGCTCTGCTTGCTGAATTTGAATGTGGCATATAAACTCAAATATGCTTCATGTGGAAGTTAAAAGCACAATATAATCTATCATATTTCTCAATAACATTCATTACAGAAAGTACACACGTATATAATACATAAAATATGTGTAAAATAAACACACAACCATATATGTGTGTATATATAAACACATAGTTGGTTTTCCTCCCCAAAGTGTAACTTCTAAAAAACTCAAATAGCTGAAGGAAGGTTTTTTTATATATACATATAACTTTGAAATTTCCAACAATTAAATTTGTCATGTTTTTTTTTATTGTCTCCCTTTTTAAAAAAGTAATAATCCTGTAATAGTCCAATCAAGAAGTAATGAGGGTCTGAACTAGTGTGACCGGTGGGGTGGTGAAGAGATGCCAGAGATGTTGTCAAGGTAAAACGAGACCAGAACTGAACATACTCTACAATCTTACCAAAGCTTAACAGAGCAGGACTATCAGCTCCATTGGTTAGTAGGCTGTGCTTTTGCAATACAACCTAGTATTCCAAGATTTAGCTATTTCAAAATTAATGAATCTCAACTCTCTGAATCTAGAGGGTTTGACTTAACTCAAAGATCTAGTTGCTACAGAAACTTCTTAAAAGGAGTTGAGGAGCAGTAAGTCAAGAGCCTTTATTAGGTATTTAATATGTGCCAGCCTCTGTGCTAGGGCTAGAGATACAATAGCAGGGAACAGCTAGGTGGCACAGTGGATAAAGCATTGGCCCTGGATTCAGTAGGACTTGAGTTCAAATTTGACCTCAGACACTTGCTGTGTGACCCTGGGCAAGTCACTTAACCCTCATTGCCCTGCCCCCCCCCCAAAAAAAAAATGAAAGAAAGAAAAAGAGACAATGGCAGAGGTACCTTGCCTTAAGGAGACTATCTTCTAACAACAGACAGGTTATATAGGTATAGTGCAAAGACAAGTGCAAAATTGATACAAAGTAACTTTGTTTTTGTTTTTTTGTTTTGTGGGGCAATGGGGGTTAAGTGATTTGCCCAGGGTCACACAGCTAGTAAGTGTCAAGTGTCTGAGGTCGAATTTGAACTCAGCTCCTCCTGAATCCAGGGCCGGTGCTTTATCCACTGTACCACCTAGCTGCCCCAAAGTAACTTTGGATGGGAAGGCCCTAGCAAACTGGGAAAAGCCAGGAAAGGCTTCCTGCAGAAGGTAGCACTTGAGCTCAGTTTTGATTAAAGTGAAGGCTTTCAGAAGTGAGGAGGAAGAGCTTTCCAGGCATGGGATACAGCAAGTACAGAGGTACCAAGATGGGAGGGGGAACATCATGGGAGAGGGAGCATCCAATGTTCTAACACAAGTTCAAGGAAAACACATAGACCCAAAATCCAAACAGAGGCAGGGGTTATGCTCTAACCCATTGTAATCAAAATACATCTTATGAGGTTATGTTAACCATTCACCAAACTACTGAGTTTGTATAACCTCCCCATGTCCTACCTAATCTGCCAAGTTAAGCAGACTAGTTTCCTCACATGTCATCCCAGGACCTTTCCTTCAGCTATGACTTGAACTGCTGATAACTCTCCACTAAGAGGTTCCTGTTCTCTATCAAGGGAACTTTCTGTCCACTCCAGGTCTGTTCTCCTGCTCCCTAACCGTCTTGCAACAACAACAACAACAAAGTCACTTGTGTCTGTTCTGTCAAAAATCTGTGACACTGAATCCTGACTGATGGACTACACTGGACACAGAAGACCCAGTATTTGTCCCTAAAGTGATAGAGTATCAGAAGAAGAAAAAAGTCATAGCTCTAAACCTGAAAGGGGTATTAGATTCTATCATGAAGAGAAAAGGGCCAGGGAACTAAAGAAATGCATCCAAGGTCACAGAGCTAGTAAGCCTCAGAAATAGATTTGAATCTAGGATTTCTGAATCTGGAGCCAGTATTAACAGCCTGGACTGTTTCTGAATTGTTGTGTTGTTACAGAGCAATATTCTAGTTAATAACTCTGCCTTCCTCACTGGGCAGCAGGTATAGAGGTTAGGGGAGATGCGGATGAAATTGACACCCCCACCCCCCAGCTTCTCTCTGCTCAGCAGTATTCTAGCAAAACACAAAAAAGAAAAAGAAAAACCCACCTAGGGACACTCCAGGACAATACCTGCTGAGAGTTCTACAAGCTCTTCCCAAACCTTCCCCAGTTTCGAAGGCTTACTTTGGTCTAATTCCTCTTTTCACTGATTAGCTAATCCTGCCCACAGGCAACAGAGTTGTAGCCATTTTTATAATCTACTGGTAAAGTCAACTACTCTTGCTTATCCTTTTTTTTTTTTAGTGAGGCAATTGGGGTTAAGTGACTTGCCCAGGGTCACACAGATAGTAAGTGTTAAGTGTCAGAGGCCGGATTTGAACTCAGGTACTCCTGACTCCAGGGCCAGTGCTCTATCCACTGTGCCACCTAGATGCCCCACTCTTGCTTATCCTTAAAGGGACCATCTAAATACTGCCTCCTAATGCCACTGTCCCAATTATTTGTAATGCCCTTAACAAATTCCCTATCACTTTGCAAGGTTTCCCTAATTACAGCAATAACAACATTTTGGGGCTCTGCAGGTAGATGCAGCTTTCAGACACTTTCATGGAGACCTCTCTGGGAGCTTTTGCCTGAAGCTCTCAATGCCCCATCTATCTATCTATCTATCTATCTATCTATCTATCTATCTATCTATCTATCTATCTATCTATCTATCTATCTATCTATCATCTCGTTGACAAATATCTCTCACATTGTAAATTAATTCAATGATATTGTTTCATAAATTATTCTCTTGTAAGTATAATTTTAAAATTAACTGATCAGGGGCAGCTAGGTAGCGCAGTGGATAGAGCACCGGCCCTGGAGTCAGGAGTACCTGAGTTCAAATCCGGCCTCAGACACTTAACACTTACTAGCTGTGTGACTCTGGGCAAGTCACTTAACCCCAATTGCCTCACTAAAAAAAAAAAATAAAAAAATAAAAAAAAATTAACTGATCAGCTATATTAAGCACTGTGTGGATAATTAATAACTGAGGAAAAATTCTGAGATAGTTTATTAGCAAAACAGACATAACAAATGGGTCAAAGGACTCCCCAGTGAGTCCAAAGATCCTGAATACAGAGTAAGAGATTTTTATGTATTAAAGACAATCAAATAAGGGCAGCTAGGTGGCGCAGTGGATAGAGCACTGGCCCTGGAGTCAGGAGTACCTGAGTTCAAGTCTGGCCTCTGACACTTAACACTTACTAGCTGTGTGACCCTGGGCAAGTCACTTAATCCCAATTGCCTCACTAAAAAAAAAAAAAAAAGATGACATATAAAGACAATCAAATAAGACCAATTAATTAAAATAAAACAATTAACCAGTATCCAAAATTAGGTAATCTGATTTCTAATTGGAGATTAAAGACTTTCCAAGTTGGGTGGGGAAGAATACACAGTTGCAGTGCCCTAAAATCAGAAAAAGAAGTGTCCCAATCCTCCCAAATGTCTACAAATAATTAAAGGAACAAGAAAATGGGGTCAGCTTTCAGATAAAACATATGGGTTGCTTGCAATGTATAATTCTATAATTCTAAGAAAACTCCTTGCATCAGTCTTCAGGTCTGACTGGATTTCTGGTCATTATAACCTAGGTCCTTAGTTAAGTGTCTGCCCAGTTTCCCAGCCACTTAGGGCTAGGTTCTGTGACAGGTAAAATTAAATACTTGTGATCACCTTACTTGTACCCACTGTGGGGGAAGCTAGCTAGGATTTACTTTTAAATTGGAAGTTTCAACAATAGTTTAGGCATTAAGCATTTATTAAAGTATATTAGAGGATAGCAAAGAGAGAATACACGTCTCTGAAAGAATAGCAAAGCCTAGCTAAGATCTATGTGGGAGAGAGAAAAAGCTGACTCAGGCAACCAAGAGAAAGTTCAGGAGTAAGCTAAAACTCCCTGCCACAGGAAGAGGGGTGGTCCCCACACACAGCTCCAAGCTAATTGGCTGGTAGCATTCAAGTCCATTGATTGACATGACTTAAAGGTGGTCTATGAATTGTGAGGTAACTTCCAGACCCTGAATTGACCTTAGAGAGGTCAACCCAGGGCAACTAGGTGGTGAAGTGGATAAAGCACCCACCCTGGATTCAGGAGAACCTAAATTCAAATCCGGCCTCAGACACTTGACACTTACTAGCTGTGTGACCCTGGGGAAGTCACTTAACCCCCATTGCCCTGCCAAAAAAACCCAAAAACAAACAAACAAAAAACAAAAGAAAGGTCAACCCATGTTCTCTCAGCAGGGGCCCCCTGATGATAATATTCTCACAGTTCAAACAATGCAATAAAGTTTTCTCACAATTCCCGTAACTGAATAAAATTTCCTCACAAGACCAAGATTGGACTAGACCCATAAATGAATGGAAAGGAAACTGAGCTAGCTCTAGAACTGAGTCACAAGATGGGGTTCATGTGTGTGGGAAACAAATTGTGAGAAACCCCATTTAAAAATTTCTGGGACTCAGTGTTGGAGAAGTATCAAAGGCCTTTATTTATACATTCATGTGCGAATAGGCCAGCTCCCTAATGGAAATGGCAGCGAGCATGGGACTCAGGACCCTTTTATCTCTTAACGGCTTGGTCTGCCCTTCTTCCTCAGTTACAATCTTTGCGCCAACACACTGGTGCCAAACACTAGCCAGTTGGAATGCTGTATAGTCAAAGGGGCAGCCCTCTAAACTCCTCCCCCATGTGACCAGCCCTGGGTCTCTCTCATCATGTGATCCTGATTGCTGGGGAGGGGGAGGAAAGGAGCCATTAGTAAGCACCCTTCTCCCAGCTGAAATTCACCTCCCAGACATTCCCCAGACAACTTCAATCAGCTTTTGAGGGGGGCCCATATTTTTCTCACAATGTGGTTAACTCAATTCCCACAGTATGTACTATGTACGCATGTCTGAGGCTTTTAAATTCTTTCACAACCATCACAACTTACCTTTTCAGGCTTATTGTACATCACTCCCCTTCACATTCTCTACAATCCATCTAAACTCTCTTGCTTGCTATTCCCTGTACATGACATTCCATTCTATCTGCCTCTTTGCACAGGCTGTGTTCAGTGCTTGGAGGACTCTCCTTCCTCACCTATACATGAGAGTTGCTAGTACTTCCAAAGTTCAGTTCTGTCACCTGCACAGGAAGGCCTAACTTGATTCCTCCTACTCGTAGTCAGGTCAAAGTAATCCGGTCAACAAGCATTTATCAAGTACCCATTATGTACCAGTACTGTCCTAAGTGCTAGGGATATAAAGAAAAGACAAAGCAGGCTCTCCTTTCAAGGAGTAACTAAACAGATGGGGGAAACAAAAATGCAAACAACTTTGTACTATCCATATACAAGTGTGTGTATATATATATATATATATATATATATATATATATAGAGAGAGAGAGAGAGAGAGAGAGAGAGAGAGAGAGAGAGAGAGAGAGAGAGAGAGAAATGGGTAGTTGTCTCCTCTCAATGTGAATATAACAGTCAGTCATACTCCCCCTGAGACAAAGGTCTCAGATCCCCTCCTCCCCCTCAGGTTAGCAAGGTCACATGGTTCAAGGAGCCCTGGTTTCAATAAGGTCCACTCCAGAGTTGTGTCCATATAAGGAAGTATAAGGTCCACTCCTGAGTCATGCCCATACAAGGAAGAGGGGTGGGAATACTGCGTTCTGATTAGCTAGTTTTTGCCGTAGATTGTAACCCCACCAGTGATGAAAAAGGGGAAGGCCCATTCGCGTTAGGGACTAGGGTATAAAACAGGGCCTGCAAGTCCCCTTTCTGGGCATCCATTAGCTGCACACTAGGGTGCCTCCTTCTCATGAGAAGAAAATAAAGCCTTTGTCACCTCAATGCTGAGTTCCTGAGAATTATTGAGAAGAGGATGGATTTCTCCCTCACATATATACACACATATATATACACATACATACATACATACACATATACAGAGAAAGAACAAATGTATACATACATACACACGTACATATGTCACACACACACACACACATGGGCTAAGTTGGAGTTGGTTGCAGAGGGAAGGCACTAGCTTTAAGGGGGATGAGAAATGCTTCCCCCACAAATAACGTTTATAGGGTCAGTCTGTTCTTGAAAGCACTAACCTAATCACAGAAAGGGGGCCAGATAATGAGGTGTTAACTTAACTCTAAATTGTGGCCATCTGGGTGATATCTTTATGAGGTAAGAATTAGGTTCTTGACTGAATCATAAAAGGAAAAACAAGCCTCAGGGAGACCTTTAAAAGTCACTGACTGGGTATTCCCAGTATTCCCACCCCTCTTCCTTGTATGGGCCTGACTCAGGAGTAGACCTTATACTTCCTTATATGGACACAACTCTGACTGACTGACTAGGTGGCACAGTGGATAAAGCACTGGCCTTGGATCCAGGAGGACCTGAGTTCAAATCCAGCCTCAGACACTTGACACCTAACAAGTCACTTAACCCTCATTGCCCTGCCCCCCCCCCCAAAAAAAAACATTGACTGAGTCCAGGAGATGGACTTGAAGAGGAACCTAATTCCTCACTAAGGAAATGTGAGAAAATAATGGGGTTCTGGGGGACCCAGAGGGCCCCCGACTCGAGGGAGCTTTGCTTGACCTCTTATAAGGCCAGCCCAGAGTCAGTAGAATTGCAAAAGAAATGTAGATTGACCTTACTGACTACCTAAAGGAAGTTAACACTCACCTAGAAGACCTGAAGTCATATCAATCAATGGACTTCAGTGTTATTGTCCAGTTAGTTTGGATCAATGTGCAGTGACCCACCTCTACATGAGAGAGGATTAAAAACCCTTGGGGCAAGGGGGAGGGGTCACTCTCTTCTCTCCCTGCTCTTCTTGCTGCCCTTCTCTTGGCCTGGGACTGGCAGAGGCAGACACACTGCCCCCTCACACTTCTCTCTCTAGGTATGTAGGGCTTCTGAACTTTCAGAGCTATGTGCTTTCTCTTTACTAACATTTAATATGTTTTAATAAATGCTTAATGCCAAAGACTGGTGCTGTAGCCTCTAATTTATAAATAGCAATATATTAGAAACCCCAGCTAAGTTCCCTAAAACCTAGAACAGAGATAGGCACTCCCATATATTTTCAAACGATGCAGAAACAAGCCTAGAGCTGAAGGAGAGAAAACCATAGGAAATCCCATGGAACCAGAGATAGATATGGTTATGAAGACTCATAGACCAAGCAGAGGGAGAAGCATCAGGCAGAGGCAGCTACCATAAGAAAGAAGGCCAGGACTCTGGGATGGAGCCTGCTTGGGCCAACAGATCAGAGATATGTGGGGACAGAAGTGGTACTGCTAACACCCAGCTTCCCCATTAATGACCTCAAGGCAAGGCAATAATCCTGTAACTCCTTCCTTACCTTGATCTCCTTTATGGGAGCTGGAGGAAAATTTTGCCCCTGGGTATAAGGAAAGAGAACATTTTTTTTGCCTTTCTTATTTTAAATGTTTACTTTGTCTTTAGAAACAGTGGTAACCTCTGGTAATTGCTAAACTATTTTACTAATTGGGAATACAGTAGGGAAGAAGGAAACTAGCAGGGAAATATTCACAGAGAAGAGATGGAGATAGCTCTAGCCATGAGGTGTTTTGCCAGAATCCAGGTCTCTGACTGGAGGCCTAGAATTTAAAAAAGATAAAAAGAATTATATATATATATATATATATATATATATATATATATATATATAATTTTCTCACATTTCCTTAGTGAGGAATTAGGTTCCTCTTCAAGTCCATCTCCTGGACTCAGTCAATGGCTTTTTTTGGGGGAGGGGGCAGGGCAATGAGGGTTAAGTGACTTGCCCAGGGTCACACAGCTAGTTAGAATTTTATATATATATATTATATATATTATATACTGCTTCTGAGAGTGGAAAAGAATTGTTTATTCCAAGAAAACCCAGCTGAGTATAACAAGTTAATAGTAGGTATCCTACTGATACCACATCATTGGAAGATACCCTCTCAGTTACCTCCCTTTCCGGAAGTTCTGCATTTCCCTCTCAGCTGTTTTGTAATTCCCTCTCCTTTCTTTTTTTTAATAAACATACAAAAAGACCCAGTCTTCTCTTACCCAGTGGGACAGCTTTCCATTGTGATCTGTCTCCCCACCCCCACCCCATGTATTCCTCTCACCTAATAAATCTCTTTTTATTTTACAAGATTCATGATGAGCCTCCAATTCTTTGGGTGAGGTAGCACCCTCTCCCTCCAATTTAAGTCGCAAGTTCCCCCAACAATTTTACTTAAAAAATTGTTATTTTCAGTTCCAAATTCTCTCCCTCTCTCCAGACCCTCCCACACCCATTGAGAAGGCAGGAGATACAATACCCATTATACATATGAAGTTACGTAAAACATTTCCACATTAGCCATGTTGTAAAAGAAAGAAGAAAGCAAGAAAAATAAAGTAAAAAAATAGTGTTTGAATCTACACTTAAGAGTTCGTCAGTTCTCTCTGGAGGCAGGTAGCATTTTTCATCACGTGTCCTTTGGAAATGTCATGGATCATTGTATTGATTAGAGAAGATAAGTCTTTTACAGTTAATCATCATTTCAATATTGCTTTTATTGTGTACAATGCTCTCCTGGTTCTGCTTACTTCACTTTGCATCAGTTCATATAAATCTTCCCAGGTTTTCCTGAAACCATTCTACTTGTCATGTTTTACAGCACAATAGCATTCCATGTCACTCAAAGACCATGTCATGGGGTGCAGAGCAGAAGTTCTCTGAGGCACATCAAGGAATCTTCTCCTTGAGAAACTAAACCAGAGGACAAATAGACCTAGAGAGATAAGGTGAACCAAATCGGACAGAGCTAGCTTCGGATCCCCACCCTTCATTCTGGTCTCCCTTATCCCTGGGGAGATAAATTTGGGTGTGGCTGCGGCCTTTGTGTCCTGAAGAGAGATCCGTAGCCACCCCTCACCCAATTCCTCCAGTCACTACTAGTGGGGGATGGTCCTCTCCCACTAAAGGAACTTTCCACAGGCAGATGGTCCACCCCCATCAGCCTCCTATAAAAGTACCTGCTGGTCTCCTGCTGGAGGAGATTGGTACCTCTGAGCCACATGCTTTGTGCCTTATCTCCCCATGAGAAGTCCAAGGATTTCTTTCATGGTTTCCCTCCCCGCAACCTTCCCTTCCCTTGCCCCTAAATAAACTACCACCTTATTCTAACTACCTTTGTGTGCAAGAGGGTATAATTCTTTAAAGAGGAATTCCTAAGAACCCCAATCCCTAACCTAACCCCTACCCCATTTTCCCCCATATCATTCACAACTAGTTCATCTATTTCCTAATTGATAAGCATCCTTTCAATTTCCAATTCTTTGTCACCACAAAAAGAGCTGTTATAAGTATTTTTGTATATATGGGTCTTTTTTATTTTCCTTCCTCATTTATTTAATTTTTAAAAACCATTTTATTTATTTACTCATCCATTTATTAATTCATTCACCCATCCATATATTTATTCATTAATTCATTTGTTTGTTTATTCATTCATTCATCAGTCTATCTGTCTGTCCGTTTGTTTATTGTGGTCCCTTTCCTTTCATCTCTTTGGGATACAAATCAAGTATTGGTATTGCTGGGTAAAAGAGTAAACATACCTTTTTAAAAAAAATTATTTATTTTAGAGTCTGGAATTGACGAAGATTGGTTAGTCCCAGGCAATTAATTGGCCTGGGAATGGGGAATAGGTGAGGATCAGTTCTCTGTAAATTGTGGTTATCAGCCCCAGAGGACAAAATTAGGAACAATGGATGCAAGTTGCAAAGAGGCAAATTTAGGCAGGAAGTAAAGAACAACTTAATAATTGAAGCTATTCCAAAGTGTTTTGAGCAGGTTCTGAAGGTAGAAGTGTTCTCCCTTACCAGAGTCAGAGTTAAAAAAAAAAATTTATTAAACACCTACTATTTACTAAGGACTATGCTAAGAACTGGGGAGAACAAAAAAGTAAAAGAGAGTCCCTGTGATGTAGGAGGCAAAAAACGGTTAATAGAAAAACCCAAGACCCAAGCTTTAATTCAGATATTAGCTCTAAAAGGGAATCAGAACCCAGTTAATGGATAACTTATACTAGGTTCTTGTACCCACAGTAATCAGTATCCATAACAGGAAAAGAGGGAGAGAGGCCATGATGACCTTAGACTAAACAACAAGGGTATAGAAATTCTAATGAAAAATGATTATATTTTGAAACTAGCCATGGGAATCAGAAAAAGACATGCACAGAAAAGGCCAAATTTGCCCCCAGATTCACCTTATAACGTGTAAACCCCCAAAACACACCGCCACTGAAAAAGATACCTGCCTTGGGGGTTGGCTTAGGACCCCAGGAACTCCAAATTAGGATAAGCCCTCCCTTGAAACACCCCTAGGTAGAGAATATTATAATGAGTAGGACAGGCCCTCCCTTGTACCTCCCCAAGGTGGAGATTATTATAATGAGACTGATAATCAATTTATCCATACTATAAATATAACTGTCTTTCCTTTCCTTATTTGAGAGATACCTTTCCAATATTCTGGTTCTCTCCCTGTGATCACCCACAGTATTGCAATAAAACTTGGGAAACTGAGTCACTGAGTCTTGTAATTCTTTGGGGATAATCAATTTGACTCCAAATTCCATACCACATCACCATTCCTCAAAAGCTTACAATCTAATTGGGGAAGACAATACATAAAATGAAGTAAAAAAATGTGTGGGAGAAGTTTCAAGGGTGATAACCAGTGTGGTAAATTACAGAGTTGATTTTGTCATAAGAGAATTTTAGTATTACTACCATTTGCTTGAAATAGCAAGTCATATCACTGATGTAGGAGGTGAAAAAAGGGTTAATAGAAAAACTCCAAAAGGGAGTTAGACCCCAGTTAATGGATAACTTGCAAGTCAAAATGCTAGGTTCTTGTACCCTAAGAAATCAGTGCCCATAAGGGAAACAGAGGGAAAGAGGCCATGATGACCTTAGACTAAATGACAAGGGTATAGAAATTCTAATGAAAAATGGAGATATTTTGAAACTAGCCATGGGAACCAGAAAGAGACATGCACAGAAAAGGCCAAATTTGTCCCCAGATTCACCTTATGATGGGTAAACCCCCAAAACACACCTCTACTGAAAAAGGTACCTGCCTCGGGGGTTGGCTTAGGACCCCAGGAACTCCAAATTAGGATAAGCCCTCCCACATCATCACTAGCTAGAGCTTGCAGCTTACGTAATTAATAGTTAGTAACAGAATTTTTTTTCAACTTTATTATGCCCATTTAATTAACCTGAGAAAACAGCCATAGTCCTGGTGCTATATGGTTAGCTTCTGCTCTACCTACAAATTCCAGCTAAATCCCCTTGTATTTGTTGATCAGTTTATTATTTTCTGGGTGTAGATCTTCCCTTTCTGCTATTGGTTCATTGATGTGTACATCTTTACCTTCTCCTTTGATCTCTGTAAAATTCCAACTATATCCTGTTGATGTAACTAAAGATTATATAAGTTTGCTCAGAGTGTTATTCAGGGCTCATTGGTTTCTCTGCATGTTGATAGGTATGATTGTCAGCAATATCTATCAACAAATCATTTGACAATTTTTGTGTCAATTTCATCTTGTACAATAGTAAGTTTCTGGAGTTTATGAGATCCAGGAAATCTGTTGTGGGAGAAATGATGAGGTGAATTCCCTGGGCACCTTCCTAGTGGAAGATCTAAGAGAAGCTTTCCAATATCCCCCTGTTGGGGTCACTTGCACCTGGATCAGGGAACTATCTCCCCCAAAGAATTAGAGGCTTATCATGAATCTTGTAAAATAAAAAGATATTTATTAGGAGAGAGGAAAATATAGCTGGGGAACAGATCACCACGGTGACTGTCCCACTGGAGTAAGAGAAGACCAGATCTTTTGTATCTTTACAAAACAAAGAAAGGAGGGGCAGCTAGGTGGCCCAATGGATGGATTCAGGAGGATCTGAGTTCAAATAAGACCTGGGACTCTTGATACTTACTAGCTCTGTGACCCTGGGCAAGTCACTTAACCCTCATTGCCCCACCAAAAAAACCAAAACAAAACCAAAAAAAGGAAAAAAATAAACAAAACAAAGAAAGGGGAGGTTGAATAATGGGATGTCAGTAAGATATATAGCATCTATCCATATCCTGAAGACACTGATATTGCTTATCAGTTTACCAGGGTCATCCTCAGTCATACCTCATGGCTGAGGTGTTTTTCTCTTGGGAAAGTATTAAGGATTCCTTGGGGGTTCGGATCTTTAGGTTTCTTGGGGTTCCATTACATTCCCACAACACCCCCTCCGCCCTCTCCAATCAGTAGACCCTTGGACTAGGGGTTGCTGAGGAGATGTGAATTTCAGAGCTGATTTCATTTTTTTTTTTTTGTGGGGCAATGAGGGTTAAGTGATTTGCTCAGGGTCACACTGTAAGTGGAGCTGATTTCATCTTGCAGAATAATGAGTTCCTGGAGATAATAAAATTCAGGGGAGGAGCTGGGTGTGGCAAGTGATAGCATAGTCTCTCTATAGTTTCTCTAAGCAGAGGTTGGATAAATACTTGTTAGCTATGTTTGACTTGATACCTACTAAAATTCCTTTCATTTTGGGGGTGGTGGTGGTGAGACAGTGAGGGTTAAGTGACTTGCCCAGGGTCACACAGCTAGTAAGTGTCAAGTGTCTGAGGCCAAGTTTGCACTCAAGTCCTCCTGAATCCAGGGCTGGTGCTTTATCCACTGTGCCATGTAGCTGCCCCCTAAAGTTCTTTTCAACTCTGAAGTTCTATAACTTATTTTCTATGATACTGTACACAAAGAAATAACTATTCACCTGGTATTAGACAGTATTCCTTTTGGAGAATTGACTTGGTATTTGTGGAAGGATCCCAAATGTAGAGATTGAAGGGCCCTTAGAAGTTGCCTTATCACTGACCATAGACCACAGATTTAGGGTTAGAAAGCACTTTTAAGGCCACAAGTGAGTGAGGGAATGGATGAATAAATGAATGAATGAAAAAAGCACTTATTAAGTATTTACCATGTGCTATTATGCTAACTTTGGAAGATATAAATAGAAAAAGCAAGATAGGTCCCAGAGGTCCTAAGACTTTCCTAGGGATCAATTCCTTCTACTGTGGTCCATTTGACTAGAGATCAATAAATCAGTAAGAAAGGGTAGAGGATTTTTTTTTTAAAAAAGGTTTTAATTATTACCAGCTAGTAGGTTGCTGCCAGGTGATACCTACATTATGTCACAAAATGATAAGGTAAAATCAGTATATCTGGTAGCTTATTTGGGAGGTTGAGCTACAGGGGCAAGGTGTTATGGATATTTGAAAAAACTGAATTTGGGCCTGCTCTGTTTAGTCAGACAAGAGTAAATTTGTAGAACCAAACAGGAACCATTTTATTCTATCTTATAACCCCCTTCCCCACTTCTTTTGAAGTATCACCGTTGAGAAGGGATTCATGAGGATCACAGGCATTAGGGAAGTATTGAGACACTGAGCTTTGAAGTAAGTCTAGTTACATATCCTGGAGCCACCTGTATGCCACTAATTACACAGATGCTTATGAGTCCTTGAACAAGTCATCTGGACCATCTACTAAAAAGGGAGGAGAGTCAGCTCTAATCTCCTCTGGAGATTGAATTCCACCAACATTGTAGATTTCTGCCAGTAGAATGTGTGCATGGGAGATTTCCCTGGCAGTGTCACAAACTTTTATGGTGATGGAGTTCATGGAGGAAAGATTTGATGAATATATGTATAGCATTCTCTTTTGTAGACTGTGCATAATTCTCCTTGGGCAGCAAATAGGATGTCCAGAGTGACATAATGTAGCAGGAAATGTTTATATTGGGTTTAAAGTTGCTTGGTGAGCATATTCAGGCCCTGAGCAACAGTATAGAATCCATGAGATGTGTGATCTGTTACATGGTCCAAAATGAGAGTCAACATAAGGATCTATCTCAGATTCCAAGAAGGGCTTAGCCCAAAGATGTAAGTATATTGGAAGGTTTCCTAGCTGAACTATAGTGTGCTGGGGTTGGTGTTGAGGGTGGAGCTGGTTTCATGGGATCTTCTACCTTCACTGGATGAGGGCTGTTGGGCAGCTGGGAGGTGATGTGGAAGTCAGCTGTGATCCAGGCCAAGTAGTAGATACTGGACTAACTTTTCCAGAGTGGCTGGTATGGTGGTTTCCCGCAAATGCAGTAGGTTTCATTTGGAGTAGGTTCCAGCAGGTTAGTGTTCCAGTCAGAGTTATGCCAGGTCCAGTTGGCCATTAGATAGCAAGTAGATTATGTGGCTGCAGACAGGAAGCATCAAAAATAGCCCTAGAAATCTTTGTCCATTTGAGAAGTACAATAACAAGAACAATTTGCCTGGAAAGACATACATGAATAGACTGCTTGACTGAAGCAGTAGATTCTGTGCCTTCTTAGGACTGGTATAAGATGATCAGTGTTGGAATTCCTGGTACTAGGACTGGCTTCTCCTATAGGGAAGGCATTTCCTGGGTGGTGGGTGCTTCCTACATTACCCAGCCCCAGGGTAGATTGAATGATTGAGAGAGCATCCATATTCACTTTCTGTGAAGTTACAAGGGTCAAACCCTTCAGCAGTACAGTTTTTTGGTTATCGTGGAATTTCTACATAAGGGAAAAAAAACATTAAAAACTGGAGGTCTGTAGCTAGAAAGGTGTTATTAGTGTGGTCAACATCTGCTTTCTAGTCTAGATCTACCTTACTCATCATGAAATTCTGTTTTGAACACACTGTTGCAGATCATGGGTGACTAAGTCTATAGTTTGTTTAGTGTTAAGGAATGACATAAGCAACCAGAAATCAGCTATATTTATGATGGAGACAACAGCCATGGGGTTAGCGCTCATGAAGATAGGGAGTAGGTTACAGATCCAAGAGCTGGACTGGCTAAGGGTTCTTGTATGTTCCTTAGCTAATTACAAGCCAGGTGTTTCAAGGTGGTCTAGTGGGTCAAGGTTTTATATATAATGAGCCTTTTTGGTTCAGGCCCTTGTTTCCAAAATGGATCTTGTACCAGGATGACAGTGGTGGGTGATTGAAACATCATCAGCAATCAAGCTTTTACTTGATTATTTTTAGCAGCTAAGTCTGAAAAAAATATGCCTGTAGCAGAGTTTGGCTGGGCCTCACAGGAGGAAGTTATGTAGTTTCTATCTGTAAGTCTTCAATTTCCAGTTGTTGCTGGGTTAGGTGTTTTGACTGAAAGTAGCTGGAAGATCAGGCACTCAAGATGCACCTGGAAGGGCCACTTAAAGGAGGAGCAAAGTGGTAGATGCTTCAAATAGGTTGGAGACAATTGCCTATTTGTCCTCAACCTAGCCTACTGGGAGGCTTACAATGTCTCAGCTATCCTGTAGGATGTTTTAGTTTAGGTAGTTGGCTTATCTGATGGTACACTTCTTCTAGTATGGGAGAAGGGTTGCAGGTTTAGAGGTTGCTGCTTTTTATGGTTCCAATGAGCAAAAGAAGTAATAGTTGAATAATTCAGTCTTTTAGGGTTATGACTAGATAAAAGAGGTCAAAAATTTTAAATTTGGAAAACTATAAGTAACACTACAACCAGAGGAAAAGCAACAAACAATAGTTTCCTTATCAGTCTGAAGATCTGGAAGGTAGAGTCTTGGGTGAGCCATTCATGTCCTTGCAGACCTTTGCTTCTGATGAGGATGCTGCTTTTGGGTAATCTGAAGCATAAGGTTTCTTTTTTTTTTAAGCTTAAGGTTTCTAATCAGGTATGCTGTCCACTCAACAGATGGTCCTGGGGTATAGATTGTAAATTGGGTGTGGCTGTGGCATTCATCCAGGTAGATTTTTCTTTTACCTTGATGGCTATCTGTGTAGTTAAAAACAAACAAACAAAGGGGCAGCTAGGTGGCGCAGTGGAAAAAGCACTGGCCCTGGAGTCAGGAAGACCTGAGTTCAAATGTGACCTCAGACACTTGACACTAGCTGTGTGACCCTGGGCAAGTCACAACCCCAATTGCCTCACCAAAAAAAAAAAAGAAAGAAAGAAAGAAAAACAAACAAACAACAACAACAAAAAACCCCCACCATGTGATAAAGTCCTTTACACCATGGGACCAAGGCAGTAATTCTCCAATAAACTTTCATGTATATTTGGTCTCTAGGTAGGATATTGTGGTAGTTCTCTGCCTCTGGAGGTTCTAAATATTTATTTATTTATTCATTCATTTATTCATTTGTTTGAGTTTAGAGAGAATCTTGATAAGAGAAAGCACATAGGTAGCCAAAGTATCAAATTTTTCACTCATTTCTCCCATAGGAAATGGGACTGTTGTTACTCTCATAATCTAACAAAAAAATTTCATGAGGATAGATCATGTTTACTTCTTGGGGTGTTCTGTAACTACCTTAGGGGAGACCTTGAGACATTTTAGGATTGTGTCTTCACACATTTTCTCTAGTGTTATTTTTGTTTACTTATGTCATGGGGTGCAGAGCACCCCAGAAGTTCTCTGGGGCACATCAAGGAATCTTCTCCTTGAGAAACTAAACCAAAGGACAGATAACGCCTAGAGAGATAAACTGAACCAAATCGGACTGAGCTAGCTTGGGATTCCTACCCTTCATTCTGGTCTCCCTTACCCTGGGGAGATAAATTTGGGTGTGGCTGCGGTCTTTATGTCCTGAAGAGAGATCCATAGCCACCCCTCACCCAATTCCTCCAGTCACTACCAGTGGGGGATGGTCCTCCACTCCTCACCCAATTCCCCCAGCTACCACCAGTGGGGGATGGTCCTCTCTCACTAAAGGAACTTTTCACGGGCAGATGGTCCACCCCCATCAGTCCTCTATAAAAGTACCTTCCAGTCTCCTGTTCGGGGAGATTTGGTACCTCTGAGCCATGTGCTTTATGCCAATCTCCCCATGAAAAAGTCGAAGGATTTCTTTCATGGTTTCCCTCCCCCCACCCTTCCCTTCCCTTGCTCCTAAATAAACTATCACCTTATTCTAACTACTTTTGTGTGCAAGAGGGTGTAATTCTTTAAAGAGGAATTCCTAAGAACCCCAACTCCTACCCCAACCCTGTACCCCATTTTCCCACCATATCACTTATTTTTAATTTTTTTTGTTTTTTTTCCAATTAGATGTAAAGACAGTGTTCAGCATTAATTTTTATAAGATTTTGATTTCCGATTTTTTTCTCCCTTCCTCCCATTCTTCCATCCCCCCTCCCAGTACAGTAAGCAATCCTATATAGGTTATACATGTGCAATCATGTAAACATATTTCCACATTAATCATGCCATGAAGGAAGAAACAGAACAAAAAGGAAAAGCCACAAAATCCCTCAACCCCCCCCCCAAAAAAAAAAACCAACAAAAAAAGTGAAAACAGGATGCTTTGATCTATATTCAGACTCAATAGTTCTTTCTCTGGTTGTGAATAGCATTTTCCATCATGAACCCTTTGGAATTGTCTTGGATCATTGTATTACTGAGAAGAGCCAAGTGTATCATATTTTATCATCCCTAATGTTATTTTTATGATCAGGTTTTTTTCTACCCATCCAGAAGATTGTGGTTGGCAAAGGTTGTAGAATTTTAGGGAGAATTCTAGTGTCTTGGCCAAATTGTGGTTTAATTCCAATGTAAAATGGGTTCCTTGATCCAGTTTTATCCATTTTAGGATTACAAATTGGGAAAGGTACTCAATTATCTACTTCTTGGCTAATCTCAGAGAATCTGCTTTTCTTGTGGTCTAATATTCTGTCCATCCTCTAAACATGCAGATGATTCCAATGCAATACTTAAGCCCAAGAGAAGTTGCTAGCTCTATGAAATCTATCTGCAGTACTTCAAAAGGCAAGGCTGATTTAAGTTGATCACTGATATGGACTTTCCCCCTTGAACTAGTGTGGAAAAGTTTACATATCACACAATCATTACTCATGCAGTAAACTTTTAGATTCATGGGCAAAACCCCAAATAGGGGCATGAAGAGTTGGACAGGACTGAAATGACTGGACAAAAACAACAAAATATCTTTCAGACTGGGCAGGTGTCTGGAAGCCATAGGGTTGAGCTGTTGGGAAAAATAGGTAATAAAGCTCATAACAGGGTGTAGAGGCTGGTCTATTACTTCCACAGTAACAATGAGGCCCCCTGATTGAAGAGGGTAAAAAGGCTTAGAGCAGGTCTTAAACTCAAATAGAAACAACAGGGACACTAAATTGTCATAATGGATCCTTGGGGTTGCATATTGATTTAGAAAACCACATATTAATGTCATCTAGGTTCTACAGTATTTTTATTTATTTTAAAAATATTTCCAAGTTATTTTTAAAAATTAGGCTCTGGCTCCATTTGGGAGTGTGGCAGGTTGGCCTGCTGGTTTAGAGAAATTGGGGAGCCCTTGGGCAGGAGGGGGAGACAAGTTAGGTTCTCAGGCAAGAATGTCTTCTTTATGTTCCTTTTCCCATGGGATTAGGTTGGGACCATCCTGTAGAAGAGAGTAAAGAGGTTTAGCAGTACTCACAAAATTTTGGATCTGTTTTTTCCAATAACTTGCTGCCCCTTAGGAATTTTCTAAGTTGATGCTTGGACAGGGGTCCGGGAATGCTAGACTGGAAGAGATATAAAAATTTTTATGATCCAAATAAATGATGATTTTGTGGATGAATTGCAAATTTGCTTGATAGGCTTTGTGGCCTGTTCTGCTAGAAAGGTTAACAGATTGAGGGAATCCTTGTTGGGTGAGGCTGTAAAGAAGGACATCATTGACATTTTGAATAAGAGTGGACTGTCTGGGAAAGGAGCTAGTAACAAGATCTTCCTTTGAGAAAGAGAGTCTAGGGAAGGAGATTCACTATATTCCTGATGTATGAGTATACAAGTTAGTAGATGATCCTGAAGGATGAAGGCAAAGGGGATTTGAGAAGGGGAATGGAGAAAAAGGCTGAACACAAACCAACTACCATAAATCAAATATCATCTAAGGGGACAGAGGTGGAGATGGTGGCAGGATTAGGGACAACAGGATGAAAAGGGAATAACAAAAGCATTTATGGCTCTTAGTTCTTAGACAAAGTTAAAGATTTGTTAGCCTTGAACATCCAGCTTTTGTTCCTTAATAACTGGGAGGATTGGGATATTATTACAAGGGGACAGGTGGTATGACAAAGGCTATCTTGAGGTAGGAGAGCTCTGTCTAGGGAAAATTGGTATTAGTGAAAGAATGGAAAAGCCCTTTTGGTCATATAGCAAATATGGACAGGAGTGGCTCCAATAAGCAGACCCATTTCTTTGGCAGGAATCACCCATAAAGAGGTAGGGACCTTCTCTGACTCACGTGATATTGAGATCTCCCCCTATTTTTAGAAGATTAGAGATACGGGTAAGGAGAAGCTGGGGCGCTTCCCTTTGAAGTACTTTGACAAATACATACAAATTTTGCAGGCTTCATGAGACAGGACTTAAAGTCTATGGGAGTGAAAGTAATTGGAATCCCTCTAGAAAAAAAGGTGATCCTTTTCTCCCCAACAAAGATAGGTCTTAGGAAGTTCCAGATCCCTGGAACAACACAGAACAATTCAACACAAACCTTCCTTTTCCAAAGTGAGGTCTTAGAATGGCAATTTCCTATAAGAATGTATCCTGGATCCCCAAAAGGGTGACCCTAGCACATACCCATCCAGCAGACAGCTGTTTCTGATATTATAAACTACAAGGGTCTCCTTCCACCTCTTTCAGATGACCTTGTTAAATTCCAGGAAAAAATTTAGCAGACTGATTGGCATTCACAAACCCACCTATCATTGCTCAAGGCAATTCTCCTTTTTTAGGAGTAAGTTCTAGGTGGCCCCCTGATGAAAATGTATTCCACTAGGGGAATTGCTGGAATCAAATTTAGAATTTTAACCCAGGTCCTGTAACTCCAAGTCCAGAGTTTTTTTTTTTTTTTACTCCACCAATTTGATTTTAGATTAGTACCTAAATTCACACAAGACTATAAAATGTAAACTTTACATAATTGTTATATTAGGAAGTCCATTAAATAACCCACATGAAATCATGAAATGTGATTCTAGCTATAGCAGTCTGTTAAAAATGTAATAGTCCTGTGTTTTTGCTTCACTCATGTCTGATAAACAGGAGATTTGATAGGCCCAAAATGAATTGGCTAAGTTCAGCTTTAGAGCAAAAAGTATGTTATCCTGGCATCATGAAAATTTCCTCAAAGGCTTTCAAAAGGACATGGTACATCTGTTCTCATCAAGGAGAAAAAATGTACTCCTCACAGTAGTGAATGTTTGGCTCTGCTTTTGGACTGATGAAGCAGTGTCCAGGGAACAGCCAGGCAAGGCAGGAGGCTGGTTTAAGTTAGAATTGGGAAATATCACCTATGGTTTTATGACTCTAAGATACAGTGGAATTCTCATGATATAGTGTGGAATGAATACCGGGTTTGATGTATCTGGAGTCACTTAACTTCCCTGGATCTAAATTTCCTCATCTGTAAAAGAATTACATTGGATTAGATGGCATTTGGGGTCTATTATATCTTTAAATTTGTAATCTCCATGTCTTTCAAATGTAGCAGCTAAAATGGTGACTAGAATAGAACAGGGGACTTGGAGTAATGAAGACTCATCTTCCTAAATTAAAAAAATCTAGCCTCTCGAAGTGGATAGAGCACCACTGGAGTCAGGAGTACCTGAATTCAAATCTGACCTCAGACACTTAACACTTACTAGCTGTGTGACCCTGGGCAAGTCACTTAACCCCAATTGCCTCACTAAAAAAAAAAAAAAAAGAATTTAAGCTCCTTGAGGACAAGAAATATTTTTGCCTTTTCTTTGTATCTCTACCACTTAACATAGTGGCTAATACCATTCCACTGAAACTGTTGTCTCCAAAGTTATCAATAATTTCTTAATTCCAAAATCCAACAGCCTTTTCTCAATCCTCATTCTCCTCAAACTTTCTGCAGCTTTTGACACTACTGATCACTCTCCTCTCCTTTATACTCTCTTCTCTTTAGGATTTCAGGACACCTGATTTTCCCTCCTGGTCTTCTTATATATCTGACCCTTTCTTAGTGTCTGTTGCTATATACTCATCTAAATGATGCCATCTAACCAAGGGTGTCCTCCAGGATTCTATCATCAGCCTTCTTCTCTTTTCTCTCTATACTACTTCATTTAGTGATCTCATCAGCTTCCATGGATTTGATTACCATCTCTATGCTGAACTATCCTGCCCTAATCTCTCTCCTGACTTCCAATCTCACATCTCCAATTCCCTTCCAGACATCTCAAACCATATGTACAGTGGACACCTTAAACCCAGAATGTCCAAAACAGAATTCCTTCTCTTTCTCCAAAAACCATCCCCACCTCCTCCCTTTCCTCTTATTGGAGAGGACAGCACCATTTCTCCAGCTTGCAACCTAGGTGCCATCCTTGACTCCTCATTATTTTTCAACTGCCACACCCAATCTCTTGTCAAGATCTGTTGATTTCACCTTTGCAACATCTCTCCTCTGGCACCACCACCCTGGTGCACGTCATTATCATCTCACACTTGGACTATTACAATAGCCTGCCGCTGGGCTTTCCACACTTTAATCTATTATCCATTCAATCACCAAAGTAATTTTCCCGAAGTACAGGTCTGACCATGCCACTTTCCTATTCAGTAACCCCTAGGTGCTCTCTATTGCTTCTACGAAAATCCACTGGTGTTCAAAGCCCTTCGTGACCTGGCCCCCACCTACATTTCCAATCTTTTAAAATCTTACTTTCCAACTCATTTACTTACTTTGCAACTCAAGCTCAATTTCCAGATTAGGAAACTAAGGGAAACAGGGTTAAATGATTTGTCCACTACCTAGGTGTGAGGGAAAAAAAATCCATCCTCATCTCAATAAATCTCAGGAACTCAACAGCTATGTGGCAAAGGTTCTTTATTTCCTTCTCATGAGAAGGAGGCACCCTAGTGTGGAGCTAGTGGGTATAAAGGGGGCTCGCAGGCCCTGTTTTATACCCTAGTCCCTAACGCGAATGGACCCTTCCCTTTTTCATCACTGGTTCAATTACTCAAGGGTTACAATCTACATGCAAAAACTAGCTAATCAGAACGCAGTATTCCCACCCCTCTTCCTTGTATGGGCATGACTCAGGAGTGGACCTTATACTTCCTTATATGGACACAACTCTGGAGCAGACCTTATTGAGACCAGAGCTCCTTGAACCATGTGACCTTGCTAACCTGAGGGGGAGGAGGGGATCTGAGACCTTTGTCCTACAAACAGGCCAGGAGGAGTATGTCTGACTGTTATATCCACATTGAGAGGAGACAACTACCCATTTTCTCACACTAGGGCTGTAGATTTACATAGTGAGAAAGATCAAAGAACAGGGTATGAATTTTGTGAAGTTTATTCCAGAAGGGTATATGTCACTCCTTTCCTTTCTAAACTAATAAAATGTAGACTCTAAGAAGGAATGAACTCACATATCCTCAATCTCTGTGGCCACACTGAAGTGGCTCTTTGCTCTGGTACTGACTAGAGTTTCCAGCTAGAGAGTTAAAATAAGGATCAATGAGTTGATACCTACCTCTATCACTGATGAAGTTCACATCCTTAAGAGCCAGAGGTTGGTGAGACTGAGAAACATGGAGGGAAACAATAATATATCAAGTGGACTTGGCTTCTTGAATAGAAGCTTATGTGTATACACATAGCTCCTCCAGGAATGCACCACAGTCCTACAAGAAAGGAGGAATCAGTGCCAGTTCTAGATGCAGACCAACAAAGATTGAGAGAAACAAAGGGAAAGAATACACAGTAGAGAGAGAAGGAGCATAAGAAAGATGGAACCAACAGAAAGTCACAACACAGAGAAGTAATTTTGTCCTACCCTTTTAGGGGTACTGTGAGACATGCATATTGTATAGGTCTTGAGGGAGGATGGAGCACCTAAGGTGGGGAGAGGGGGTAGATTGGTGACCTTTATAGCAACCACAGGTTATTTTCAGTAGGGTGATGCGGGACAGGTGGAACCTGACCCATGTTATTGACTATGAGTCAGAATGCCTGGGACACGTAGGGTACACCAGAGGAAAGAAGTTGTTATCCTTGTAAGCTTGCTTGTCAGTCTTCTGTGGTTTTTGTTGTTGTTGGAGTAAATAAAACTTGTCATATTCAATGTTTTGTTAGAAAGTTAAGGGTTTCTAGATAGACATTTGCTAAATTTTATGTTTCCGGGGGAAACACTGAGTCATTGTAACTCCCAGTCTTAGGCTGGATTATCCAGCTATTCCTACATCGCCTAACACTGTGGCTTAGGTGGTGACTATGATAGTGTATGTTACTTCCCCAACATTTGCTGACAGGTTCTCTGTAAAGGGAGAAATGACTCCTTTTGGCATTTTTCCTTTTAAGGAAAAAAGGGTCTGTCTTTCTGAAAAGTTCCAAGCTCTATAGTCTCTCTGCCCATTTAAAATCCTGGTATTAAGATGACTTAAAAATAGGAGGCGTATGTACATGATTTAAAGATAAATATTTTGGCCATTTATATTTTCTAGTTCCATTTCTACCACTCATGCATTACATGGCTTTGGATAATCTTTCTAGGCTTCTGTGACCTCAAATGATGGGTCTGGAATATATGATTTCCAAGAACTCTTCTCCACTCCATGCTTCTAGGAAACCATTAGGTTTTAATATTCATGAGGTTATTTTTTTTGTGTGTGGAGGGCAATGGGGGTTAAGTGACTTGCCCAGGGTCACACAGCTAGTAAGTGTCAAGTGTCTGAGGCCGCATTTGAACTCAGGTACTCCTGAATCCAGGGCTGGTGCTTTATCCACGGAGCCACCTAGCTGCCCCTATTCATGAGGTTATTAAAAATGTCTGCTAACTTTTATTTTGTTACATTATCATTTCCCCTAAGGTTCCTTCCCCTGTCCCATCTTTGTTATCACAAAAAGTACTACTATAAATATTTTGGTATGTATGGGACTTTCTTCTCATCAATAGTTTCCTCTTGATTAAGTCTATATAGTGGAATATCTGGGATAAAGGGTACAAACATTTTATTTACTTTGTTTACATAATTCCAAATATTTTCCAAAATGATTGTACCAATTCATAGCTCCATCAGCAATACACTGTGTACATTTCCCTACAACCCTTCCAACACTGACTATTCCCATCTATTATCAACTTTGTCAATTTACAGGGTGTGAGCTGAAACCTCAGTTTGATTTGAATTTCTCCTATTATTTGTGATTTGGAGCTTTCTTTCATATGGATGCTAATACTTTGCAATTTTTATTTTGAGAACTGTTGATATCTGTTGACCACTTATCTATTTGGATAGAGCCTTTTGGTCAGATGTAGTTATGTATGTGGGCAGCTAGGTGGTACAGTCGACAGAGTCCTGGGTCTGGAGTCAGGAAGACTCATCTTCATGAGTTCCAATATGGCTTCAGACACTTAGACTAGTTAGGCAAGTATGTAACCCTAGGCAAGTCACCTAATCCTGTTTGCTTCAGTTTTCTTATCTGTAAAATGAGTTGGAGAAGGATAATGGCTAACCACTCTAGTAACCTTGCCAAGAAAATCCCAAATAGGCTCATGAAGAGTTGGACATGGACTCAGATTCTGTTAGACAACAAAGAAAATGTTTATATGTATGTGTGTATGTATGCATATGCATATATACATATGTATGTGCACATGTATGGATAAATGTATATCTGTTATTTGTTTATATATCTTCTATACCAAACCTTTACCTGAGACATTTGATACAAAAATGTTTTCCGATTCATCTAATTCTCTTCTTATTCTAGATGTATTAATTTTGTGCAGGAGCTTTTCAACTTCATGTACTCAAAATTATCCATTTTATCTTTTGTAATTGCCTCTGTTTCTTAATTGGTTAAGAATAAATCTCCTACCCATAGCTGTAAAAGGGATATGTTCTTCTAATTTTTAATGATATGATTTTTAATATCAAGGTCACATATCCATTTGTAAAGTGTTATGGAATATAGTGTAGTATATTGTTCTAATTTCTTTTTTAAATTTTATTTATTTATTTTAGTGAGGCAATTGGGGTTAAATGACTTGCCCAGGGTCACACAGCTAGTAAGTGGTAAGTGTCTGAGGCCGGATTTGAACCCAGGTACTCCTGACTCCAGGGCCAGTGCTCTATCCACTGTGCCACCTAGCTGCCCCTCTCTGATTTCTGACAGTTCTTTTTTTCAGAAGGTTTTTAAAAAATCAAATAGAGAATTCTTTCCTAGGTAATGTATATTTTCTGATTTATCAAACACTGAGTTATTGAGTTTCATTGTTTTTTACTCTTCCTTGTGTAGTCTGTTGATCTACTTTATTTTATTTTGTGGGGCAATGAGGGTTAAGTGACTTGCCCACCAGGGTCACACAGCTAGTAAGTGTCAAATGTCTGGGGCTGGATTTGAACTCAGGTCCTCCTGAATCCAAGGCTGGTGCTTTATCCACTGTGTCACCTAGCTGTCCCCTACTTTATTTTTTAACCGATGGTTTTATTAAATGATTTTAGAGAAGGAAATGGCAAACCATTCTAGTAGTTCTGTCAAGAAGACTCCCAAAGGGTTGCAAAGGGTCCAGACATGACTGAAATATGACTGAACCACCACCACAACAAATGGCTTTATTAGTGATGTTTTATAATATAATCTAAGGTGCTATTCCTACCACTATTCTTACTTTTAAAGATTATTTTCCTTGATATCCTAGATCTTTTGGTTTTCCAATTGAATTTTGTTATTATTTTATTGTGTTATGTAAAGTATTTCTTTAAGTTTGATTGATATAGTATTAAAACTATAAATTAACTGGTTAGTATCATGATTTTTATTATATTAGCATGGCCTAGCCATGAGCACTGACTATTACTCCAACTATTTAAATTGTTCTTTATTTCTTTAAGGAACACAGAATTAAATTTATAGAAATATTTTGTCTGCATTGGTAGATTGATCCCCAATATTTTATGCATTTTGTAGTTATTTGGAATAGAATTTCCTTATTATTGCTTCTTGAATTTTGTTATTATATAGAAATGCAGTTGATTTTTGAAGATATGTTTTATAGTTTTGTGAGATTTAAAATTGGATATTAGATCATAAATCTCCCCTACTTAACCTTTCCCTTAATTTATCTTCCAGACTAGTAAATGGAAGAAGCTTCTGGTTTTCTAGTTAGAGCTTTTATTGTATGGTAGTCACAAGGTGATGTTGATTAGAAGGATAGGAAAGTAGAAATACAATACAAATCGTCTTAAGTCTAGGCTTAGTCTATATTCCGTATAAAACTCACCAAAACCCAAGGCCACCTTTGGGGAGAGAGAGAGAGAGACTGAGTCAAGCATGTGCTGTTAACCGAGAGCCGGGCCGAGTCGAACTCCAGTCAGCGTCTGTCTGTGCAGCGCAGCCAGGAGACCAGCGGAGCAGGAAAAAAGGCCCCACTTCCGTTCTCTCCTTGCCTTTTAAACTCACACCCCGGAAGTCAAGTGCTCAGCAGGCAATCTGGCGTGCGTTGCAGGCAGACTGGTGTGCGTAGCTCATGCCGTTGGTCTCCTCCCCAAAAGGGTGGTCCTAAAAAAAAACTGGCGTCTTTCAGTTATCCTAACCGACTGTTAAAAAACTTTCATTTTTTTAAAACCACATTCCCCCCTTTTGTTCCTCAAGAAACAAAATATTTCCTTGACAGAACAGTAAAAAGAATATAATAACTATTGCTAACTAATAATATGTGAACAACAATATAGAAAAGGAAGAGAGGAAAGTTTTGTCCAGAGGGGCAATTTTTTTGTCCTCATGAACCAATGCTTTGACATTAGTCTTGCAAAGGGAGAGCCTCTGCAGAGAGTACATGTTACAGACAGTGTATATTATAACAGAAAGGAGATAGTAAAAACTAACAAAACATATAAAGTCTCTGAGTTCTCTTTTCTTCTTGAAGTGGTAAGATGTCATCAGGAGGAAACTAGATTCTGGTCTGGAAAACTGGATTCTGGACTCTGGTCTGAATTCTGGTCTGGAAAGCTGGATTTTCTTCTTTAGCTTTTTGAATTGCTGTATTTTTACTAAACCTTAGCATAGCATTGTCAATGATCAAATTAATAAATTCCATTACAGTTTGTAACTGCTAAAACTATGATTTGTCTTAATATCTTTGCTGATTCCCTACAAAATACTAGGATTTTCTAAATAAGCTATCATGTTTTCAGTAAATAGGGATAGTTTTATATCCTCTTTGCCTCTTTTTATACTTTTATTTTCTCTTGTTTTACTGCTATTGCTAACATTTCTAGAGCTATATTAAATCAAAGCTTCTTAAACTGTGGGTCATGACCCCATATGCAATTGTGTAACTCAATGTGGAGGTTGTGAAAAATGTCGCAACAGTAAGAGGTTATGTGTACCTATTTTATAGACCTATATTTCTGGGGGGGGGTTGCATAAAATTTCTTTGGAGAAAAGGGGTCATTAGTAGAAAAAGTTTAGGAAGTCCTATATTAAATAATAGTGGGAAGAGTGGGCATCCTTCTTTTACTATCCAATATTTGTTGGGAAAACTTCTAGTATATTCTCATTACATATGACCGTTATATTTTGCTTTAGATAGATACTTTTTATGATATTAAAAAAATGCCTCTATGCTTTCCAAGCTTTCTTTAGATATATGAACTGTCATTTGGTTTTGTTAAAGGTTTTTCTTCATTTATTGAAATAATCATATCATTTTGGATGTTTTTTAAATATTACTGATTATGTTGATTTGAATTAACAATTAATTTCTAAGATGCCAGGTTCTTTGGGTACTTAACAGGAAAGACCATGATTGGCAGTAAGAAATGGGACAATCACACCTTAATTAAGCACAGAGCGTATGGAGGCAAAAAGTACACAAAGGCAGAGACAAGTAGCTAAAATGGTACAGAGGCAGTTGGCGTGGGAACAGGGGATGGAATGGTGAAGGAAGGCAGGCAGTGTGGGGAAGAGGATGGAGAGGGGGAGAGGCACAGATAATCACTCATGTAACCACAGATTATAGTTGGGAGGACTAGGCAGAATGGCCCCATATGGAGCTGGAAAAAGGCTGGGGGTGGAGGTAGGGAATTTGAGCTTACATTTTCATAGAGATTTGGGGAGAATAGACCAACTCTTATCTGTGCCACCTTGGGGTTAGTTCATTAACATAACCAAATCATCTCAAAGTTATCAGTAAAACTTTAAAGTTAACGTCCACATTATCTCAAAGTTACCAGCACCTTTTGATGGTCTGGACCTGTGGAAGTCTGGAATTTGTCTGGGGGTTATATATCATAGGACCAAGAACCCTATCAGCAGTGCCTAGATAACTTTTGCTGATTCAGCACACATTACCAGGATGTGAATTATGGTTACTATATGACACACTCTGTAAATCATGTCCATTTGATCTTTGGGACATTTTGTACATGACTTCCAGGTTAACTTTTGCAATCTTATTTCTTGCTATTGATCCTTTATACTAGCTACCTATAAACTTGCTATACTGACTAAAAGTGGGGAGGGAATTATCAGGAGGACCAGAACAAGATACAGTTATAACACAATTGTTTTCTTAATGTTACTATTCTTGCATCCCTCCAACTTGGTAATAACGAATGCTTTTGTGAATAAATTGCTACAGTCTGCTGAACAGGATTTTATTTAAAATTTTTTGTATCAAAATGCATTAATAATATCTGTCTGAAATTCTTCTTTTGTGCTTTTTCCTTTCCTGGCTTGGCTATTAAGACTATATTTTTCTCATAAATGGAATCTAGTAGGTTTTTTTCTTTCTTAATTATTGAGAATAATTTATATGGCATTGGTACTATTTGTTCTTTAAAAGTTTGATAGAATTCTCCTGTGAATACATCAGGTCCAATAGTTGTTTGTTTGTTTGTTTTTTGTGGGGCCATGGGGGTTAAGTGACTTGCCCAGGGTCACACAGCTAGTAAGTGTCAAGTGTCTGAGGCAAGATTTGAACTTAAAAAAAAAAATTTCTAATTAGTTCCATTTCATTTTCTGAGTTTGAATTACTTAAGGTCTCTATTTAGTCTTCTATTAGTTTGAGCATATTATATTTTTGAAGGTATTCCTCTATTTCTTAGCCAATATGTATGTATAGTAAGTTCTGATAATTCTTTTTTTATCTCTTCTGGTTTTGTTGTGATTTCCCCTTGTTTGCAATTTTGTTAATTTTATTTTCTTCTGTCTTCCTTTTAATTAGATTGACTAAAAGTTCATAAATTTTGTTAGTCTTTTCAAAGAACCAATTTTTAGATTTATTTATAATTTCTGTAGTCTGTTTGGTTTCCAGTTTATTTCTCCTCAAATTTTCAGTATCTCTTCTTTTGTGTTTATTTGTTGAGTTTCTCATTTTAAAAATGCATATTCAGTTCATTAATCATCTCTGTTTCTATTTTATTAGTGCGTGTTTGTGGGGATATAATTTTCCCCTGAGGAGTGCTTTAGTTGCAACCCAGATATTTTAGTATAGTTTCATCATTATATTTTTCTTTTACATAATCATTAATTGTTTCTATAATTTGTTCTTTGAATCACTCATTATTTAGAATTCCATTGTTGTTTCCATTTGTCTATGTCTTTTGTTTGTGTTCTTTGAACTATTATTTATATTGCATTATGGTTTGTAAGGAATATTTACTATTTCTGCTTTTTAACATTTATTTGTAATATCTCTGTACTCTAATACATGTTCAACTTTTATAAAATTTTAATGTAATGCTAAGAAATAGGTATATTTTTAGCAGCATTATTTAAGAGATGCTATAGGTCTTTTAGGTCTAGTTTATCTGGCAATTTGTTTAATTCTATATTTTCCCATTTATCTTTCTCTTAGATTTGTTCAAAACTCAGAGAACATTAAAGTTTCTAGCTATTATTTTAGTACTGTCTGTCTTTATGTTATGAATTCTTGTTTTTGCTTTGTCTGATTGAATCTTCTGCTTTTTTAATTCATCTGATGCATATAAATTTTGTTCCAGCCCCTTATTTTTATTTTGTGTAAGATTTTGCTTTTTAGGATCTATTTCTTGTAAAATATCATGGAATTTTATTTTCTTAATCAATCTATTATCCTTTTTCATTTTATTGGATTGTTTAATCCATTCACATTTAAAGTTATGATAGGTTTATATTTTCCTTCATTTCTTTCTTTTTTCTTTCTCTTTTTCTTTCTTTCCTTCCTTCCTTCCTTCCTTTCTTTTTGGAGGCAACTGGAGTTAACTCACTTGCCCAGGGTCACATAGCTAGTGAGTATCTGAGGCCATATTTGAACTTAGGTTCTCTGACTCCAGGGCCAGTGCTCTAGCCAATGCATCACCTAGCTGCACTATTTCCATTTATTTTCATTTTTTTTCTGAATTAGGATTTCTTTTTTTGTTCTTCTTCCTCTGTAAACACAGTACTTTATCTCTTTAGTAATTTTTGCTTTATCTTATTTTAAGGCAACTTTATCCCCTAGGCTCTCTTCTTCCCATCCTCAAGACCTCTACCCTTTTATTTGACATGATTTCCCCTACTTTTGCTTAATTTCTTACTTCTATTAACTTTCTTCCTCTTATCTAGTAACATTTCTTCTTTAATTCTTTCTTAATCTCTCAGTTAAGTAGTCAAGTAAAATTCCCTTTCCTCACCTTCAATTTGTTTTGTTTGTTTAATTGTTTTATTTTCTGAACTTTTTCAAAAAGGAATTCTTTTTCTTATTCTGTTCATTAATTCTCTTCCCTTTCTTTCTATTCTAGACTTTTATTCTTTCATTCATGTTCCTTATACTTATTTATTCTTTCTTTAGTCGTTGATTGAATCAGAACTTCTAAGGTATGTATTTTGAGATCCCTTTTCTAAACACTTTCTGTTATGGCTTTGTAGATTTTACCTCTTTTCTGTATTTCCTGTTGAGTCCCATTCTTAGAAATATTAATCCCTGGAAAATATAGAGAGGATAGAAATACTGTCCATGGTAGAAATTTTTCTGCATCTCTGATTGTGTTGTTCATGATTACTTCTAACTTCCTAATGATCATTTCCTCACCCCGCCCTTCATTTGTTATGAAATCTCTTCTCTGGGTCCATGCCCTCCTACCCCTTTACATATTTGTTGCCTCCAAAAGATCAGTTTCCCCTTTTCTTGAGGCATAATAGTCTCTCTGAGGTAGTGATCTTTCTAAACACATGTTCCCTGCAGATAATACTCACTGTAAAATCTTCATCTTTCATTATAGACTATCTTTCTCCTCTGCAAAGGAACATTTTTCACTTGACTCCTTCCAGGACCACTTTTATTGTCTCTGTGGCTGGGCCCCCTCTAGTGAAACATTAGTATTGGCCTTTGCATTGGGGCCACTTGTGCTGACCTAGTGGTTTGATGTTTTGTGATGCTACACCAAACCCTGGATAGTTCCTTGGTACCTCCCCTGTGACAGATACAGAAGCTTGACATCAAAGCTTCATCAGAGGATCTGTCACTGAGCTAAGAAGAACTGCTCACTCAGTAGAACATAAAGATAGTGACCCTGCCTTTTAGATCTCTCTGCCATCCCATCTGCTGAGCACATCAAGACTCTTGTATTTCCCTCAACTTTCCATGAGGATGAAATGGCAAAGTCTTCATGTATGACAGCACAGGTGCTGCTGTGGGTGAACTTATAGCTGGATCTCAAAGCCCTGGCTGCCTCTTCTTTCCTCAGAAGAGGTAACATATTTCTTTCCTGAGTGTAGGTGATCCTGGAATGGCTATTTCCAGCTTTGAAGCCAGTCTTGTGAATTTGAAAAGCTGGTAACTCCTGGTCCCTTAGTAAGTGTTTGCTGTATGTTAAAGGCAAATATCAACAGAAAGAAAAAGCCTAACCCATGGCTTGATTTGTCAGAAGATATAGATCTTGAAGAAGACTATGCAGAACTGAGATGCATGTGAAATGCCTACTAAGAAGTCCAAAAAATGCTTTATATTTTGATATTTTAAGTATCAACCTTTCAGAATTGTTGTTCAGTCATTTCAGTCATGTCCAACTCTTTGTGACCCCATATGGAGTTTTCTTGGAAAAAGTACTGGAGTGGTTTGACATTTCCTTCTCTAGTTTTTTTTGACAGATGAGAAAAATGAGGCAAACTGTTAAGTGACTTGTGCAGGGTCCAGATTTGAACTCAGGAGAATATAATAGTAGTTATGTTAATGCTGGTCTTTTACATTTCTGTTGTATGTTTGTAAATTTTTTGAGTTTAGACTTTCTTTTTGTATACAGGAAAAAAATGTCCTAAGTCTGATTTATATTGTACCCTTTCAACTCCCCCTTTTGGGGGACATCCTGGATATGAGCCAAATCTACATTTGAAATGGTTTTCCTCTGGGGCTTCATGGTAAGGGTGTAAAGATTCAAAGATGAGAAAGGGAGCCTGATTCCTCTCTCTATGAGTCAAGTTCTTCCAATCCTGAACTTGGTCCTTTTGTATGCATCCAGAGTTAGGCACTCCTAGAGGGAGAGGGGGTAAACATTCCAATCTCCTGGGCCCAGCACTGGTTCTGTTGTTGGGGGAAGAAGGGAATAAGCATTTATACAATGCTTACTCTGTGCTGGATATTGTGCTAAGCTCTTTACAAATATAATCTCATTTGATCCTCACAACAGCCTTGCAATTAAGTGCTGTTATTTTTTCCACTTTACAGTTCATGAAACTGAGGCAAACAGAGGTTAAGTGACTTACTCAAGGTCATTTAGCTACTCAGTGTCTGAGGCCAGATTTGAACTCAGGTTTTGTCGAGTATAGGCCCAGCATTCTATCCACTATTACCCAGGTTTCATTAAAAAATATTTATTAAATTGAACCCAAGGGTCTTCCTTTTCAGGACATGGCAGGACCTCTAAAATGTCTCAGTAGGACTCCTGGGAAGGCAACTCTGAAACCACAGAGAATCAGACTAATAAATAGGGCCCAGGATGAAGCTGTGTTTTCCTCTCTCCCCTGACAGTGGATTTTTGGGGAAAGAGTGGCTATAATTTTACACATTGATAAACCTCCCTGGGGGGTAGCTAGGTGGTACAGTGGATAAAACACTGGCCCTGGATTCAGGAGGACCTGAGTTCAAATCCGACTTCAGACACTTAACACTTACTAGCTGTGTGACCCTGGGCAAGTCACTTAACCCTCATTGCCCCGCCCCACCCCCCAAAAAAAAGAGTGATTAGCATAAAAGAGATAGCCTGGGAAAGAACTGGGGGCAAAGTAATTAGAGTACATTGAATGAAGGAAGAATAGGATTATGTAAAGCAAGTCAGAAGGAGAGGTGGAAAGAAACACATTATATTCAGATAAGTGGATTTAAGGATTCTTGAACATGGTGCTGGTAACATGTGGGTAGTAAGATGGCAAGATCAGGAGTATGACCATCTTTGTGTTTGACTGAAATGAGGTGGAGGAATAGATCATGGGAAGCATGTAGCTTTATGATCTGAATGGTCAAGATGTTTGAAGAAAAGACAATATGTATATTGGAGTCCTCTAGTATGAGGCCAGGAGTTGGGGAGGAGAAAAAAATTGTGAGGCAGGAAGCTCATTGAGGAAGGAAGGAGAATGACTTGGAGCTTTGTAGACAACAGCTACCAGAAATTTTATTGGATAGTAGAGATGAATAGCATGGACTTCAAAGGAGGAGATATTCTTAAGTGATGGAAATAGGGAGAGAACCTGGAAGTGGCAATGGGGAGCAAGGAATATTCCAACCCCCACCTTGATCAGTGAGCTAAGGAGGATGAATTAAGGTGCAGCTAATACTAGAGAGTAGCCAGAGAAGCTGAATTTAAGATTTCTTTTTTTTCTTTTTCTTTTTCTTTTTTTTTTTTTGAGGCAATTGGATTAAGTAACTTGCCCTGGGTCAAGCTAGTAAGCATCTGAGGTCAGATTTGAACTCATGTTGTCCTGACTCCAGAGCCAGTACTATCTAGCTGTCCATGAATTAAGATTTCTAAATCCTAAATCATATTTTAAAACACTTGCTAATATCCTTTCCTTGACCTGCTTTCTCATTGAAGTCACTAATTATTAACGTCCATTTTTTTTTTTTGCAGGGCAATGAGAGTTAAGTGACTTGTCCAGGGTCACACAGCTAGTAAGTGTCAAGTATCTGAGGCCAGATTTGAACTTTGAATTCAGGTCCTCCTGAATCCAGAGCTAGTGCTTTATCCACTGCACCACCTAGCTGCCCAAAGTCACTAATTATTTATTTTTTTTTTTTGGTGAGGCAATTGGGGTTAAGCGACTTGCCCAGGGTCACACAGCTAGTGTTAAGTGTCTGAGGTTGTATTTGAACTCAGGTCCTCCTGAATTCAGGGCCAGTACTCTATCCACTGCGCCACCTAGCCGCCCAAAGTCACTAATTATTAAAGTTGATGTTGATTTGGTTTGAAGGAGCTTATCAAGTTCTTTTTAGAATTCTCTACATCTCCATCCTCAGAAACACTTAAGTGTTGGAGTGTAAGCTATGATTTTCTTCATGGTGGTCCCTTTTTTTTTCTGGTTATCATAAGCATTTCAAGGAGAGACAATCAATTGCCACATAAAATTGTGTTTCTTGTTGTCTTTGGGAGCACAATAAAACCAACTCTGCCATCTTCTTTGTATCTTCAAAGACAATCCTTCCAGTGAACTGTTTCTTCTTTATGTCTTCTGTTTTCATTTGTGGTAAGCCCGATTGGATAAAGATTTCACATTAAGAGTAACAACAATTAAATGATATGCTATATGGTACAGTGGATAAAGAGTGCTGACTCTGGAGTCATAGGTCCTGGGTTCAAATCCCACTTCTGATGCTTTTTTGGCAAATCACTTGACCTATGTACATCTCAGTTTCCTCACCTGAATGAATGATCACCTCTGAGGTGTCTTCCAGCTATGGATCTATGATCCTATTATGTTTATAAACGATCTAAAACTGTCCCTTTCTTACTACTCTCTGCCTCCATTTCCACCAACATGATTGTAGGAGGGAACCAACTATTTATGAGAACCCTTTCATATTTTCATGAGTCCCTACGGGCAAAGACTGGGCAAAGACTGGACAATGTGCTGGTGATGTGCCTTAGCTGTACTTGGCTGGATCAGTTCTAAAGTAACAAGCAATTTGTTGCCAGATCCCTCTATTTGCAGCTTTTCTAGCTCAGTAGAACTTTCCATAGGATCCCTCCACTGGCATAACTTTCTTTTTCTTTTTCTTTTTTTTTTAGTGAGGCAATTGGGGTTAAGTGACTTGCCCAGGGTCACACAGCTAGTAAGTGTTAAGTGTCTGAGGCCGGATTTGAACTCAGGTCCTCCTTACTCCAGGGCCGGTGCTCTATCCACTGCACCATCTAGCTGCCCCTTGGCATAACTTTCAATAACCCAGGGTCACTTTCACACCACCATGAGGCATCAGAGTAGAAATATGAACTAATATGATTATCCCCATTTCATAGATGAGAACACTGAAGTCTAAAGAAGATAAACAAATTGCTTAGAGTCATAACCAGTGACCAAATTGGAACTAGAATCCAGAGTTGTCTCTTTGGCCAATCATTCAATCAACAGAAATATATGGAGCGTCTGTCATGTGTAAGGTATTCTTTGGAGTCCTATGTAGGATATAAATAAAATACAAAGTACTGCTTTGCTCATTCTCTCACCTCATTTCCTTAACTGTTTAACATAGTGGCAATGAATCTAATAATTTACTGAAGGCTACCCCCTGCTAAAGGTTACCTCTATTTACACCTCTTGAAATCCTACCTATCCTTCCATTTTAAACTCAAATGTCACCTTCTCCATAAAGTTTTCTCTGATATTTCCAGCTAGAAATTATCTATTTTTTTTACCCATAATTCACTTAGCATTTTTTTTACTTTTCTTGATCACTTATTATGACCTTCTACTAATTATATTGGGTTTTTGCTTGAGTTGTATCTCTGGGCCATATTGAAAGCTACAGAAGAGTACTTACTTATATCCAGTACTTTGGCCAGTAGAATGAATGTAAATTCTGTGAGGGCAGGGACTGTCTTACTTTTGTCTTATGTATTCCCCAGCACCTAGCATAGTGCCTGGAACATGATAAGTGCTTAATAACTGTTTAGAGAAAGAAATGAGGCTGTCATCTTGTTGAGAAGCAATATGTAGTTTTATAGCATGAACAGAAATGCTGTGAGAAAAATTGAATGACAGAAATATTTTCCCTTCCTAGAGAGAGAGAGAGAGATGCATGTAACAGGAAATAAAATATTAAAGTAGGCTTAATTTCCTCTATTTTGAGATAATAGTTCTTTGACTGATCCTAGGAGTAGTCTGTACTCCAAGCCTTCTGCTATGGAAAGAACTCATGATTTGGAGTCAGGGGACCTAGGTTGATTCAAATCCTTTATTTCCTGTGTTACCTTGGGCAAATCATTCCTCCTTTATGGACTTCAGCATCCTTAGATGTAAAATGAAGGAAAGGGGACGATCTAGTTGGCCTTTGATATCCCTTCTAACTCTGGATCCATGGTTCTTTCATTTTTTCCAGTTCTAAACCTATGATCTTATGGACATACACAAATAAAGTTAAGAGTGTAACTGGGAGAAACGATTGCCATTGTTTTTTCTTATGTAGACATGGACAAAGAGTCCCTACAGGGTCTGTTGCTATCCAGTTCTCCTGATAACACAGTCCCATGTTCAGAACATCATAGTCTATTGCCATGGAAATAGCAGTGGGCCTCAGTATGGGAATAAATTATCATCATCATTATTGGTTAAAGCTTTTTTCCAAGGAACTTGTTTAGTTTTTGTTTTTGTTTTGAGGTGGTTGGTTTTTTTTTTGTTGTTTTTTTTTAAATAAAAAATAAAAGCACCAGATGGTGGTTAAGGAATAAGAGAGATCCTGAAGACAGTTGAATTAAAGGAGATTTCAAAGGAATGTAAGGAAAAACACAAGATGAATTTTGAAGGGTTTAATTAAAACAGATGGCAGAATATTTCACCCTGGGGGAAGAGGAAAACTGGCTCTGAATTTATCTGAGACAGAAGTATATTTCCCACTCTGTCCTTCCTCTGTCTCTGCCTGTTGCTTCTTTATAAAACAGATGTATTTAGATGGGTGCTGGAAAAAGGGGAATTAGATTTTATTATTATTCATCATTATAGCTAATATTTATATAACACTTTTAGGTTTGCAAAGTACTTCATGTACATTTTCTTACTTCATCCTCATGAGAACCCTGGAAGGTAGGCATTATAATTATCCCTGAGGCTCAGAGAAATTAGCTGACTTGCAGAGGGTCAAACAGCAGCTATGCAATGTCTAAGACAGGATTCAATTCAACAAGCATTTATGTGTCTGCTGCAGATTAGTAGACACTGTGCTGGGATTTGTTGTTGTGACTGGTGTTCCAAAACAGTTTCATTTGTATAGAGAACACCTGCAGAGGAAATGTCTCCTACCAATATAGATAATTCTACAGTCTAGGAGAGGAGCAATGAGAGATGGAGTGAGTGGTTCAGGGTCATACACTCAGTATATGCCAGAGGTGGGCTTAACCCCAGATTTCCCTAATCAACCAGCTGGTTCTCAATCTAGGTTACCTTGCTGCTCATATACAAAAACAAAAAAGGTCCTGTCCTGAGGGACTTTATATGGTACTGGATTCAAACCCAGTTGCTCTTGACTAAAAGATGAAAAGCAAGAATTCCCAGACAATGTCTTTTATATAGTTTCTAGTAATGGGGAAACGTCCCCATCAGCTTTTTATTTATGAGGCTCCATTTGCTTACTTGAGCCTTTTAGATTAATTAAAACATTTATAGGCCACAGAGGGGATTCTTTCTTTCTTTCTTTCTTTCCTTCTTTCTTTCTTTCTTTCTTTCTTTCTTTCTTTCTTTCTTTCTTTCTTTCTTTCTTTCTTTCTTTCTTTCTTTCTTTCTTTCTTTCTTTCTTTCCTTCTTTCTTTCTTTCCTTCTTTCTTTCTTTCTTTCTTTCTTTCTTTCTTTCTTTCTTTCTTTCTTTCTTTCTTTCTTTCTTTCTTTCTTTCTTTCTTTCTTTCTTTCTTTCTTTCTTTTTTCTTCTGGGCAATGAGGGTTAAGTGACTTGCCCAGGGTCATACTCAGCTAGTAAGTGTCAAGTGTTTGAAGTCAAATTTGAACTCAGGTCCTCCTGAATCCAGGGCCAGTGTTTTATCCACTGTACCACCTAGCTACCCCCCAGGGAGGTTTATCAATGTGTAAAATTATAGCCACTCTTTCCCCAAAAATCCACCATTCCTCTTCTGCCCATTGTGGCTAAGCTCCTAAAAAAGGCCATCTATAATGGATACTTTCATTTTCTCTCTTCTCGCTTTCTTCTTAAGCCTTTATAATCTGGCTTCCAAACTCATCATTCCACCAAAACTACTCTCCACAAAGGTGTCATCCTCAACTTTTCGCTCTCAATCGCCATATGCAATCTGTTGCAATCTGTTCATTTCAATTTTGCAACATCTCTCCATTATGGCCCTTTCTCTCCTTTGACACTGTCACCACTCTGATGCAGGCCCTCATCATCTCATACCTGGATTATGGCAATAGCCTGCTACTAGGTCTTCCCATTCTCTCTCTTTCTCTCTCTCTTTTTTTTTTTGGTAGGGCAATGAGGGTTAAGTGACTCGACCAGGGTCATACAGCTAGTAAGTGTCAAGTGTCTGAGGCTGGATTTGAACTTAAGTCCTCATGAATCCAGGGCCGGTGCTTTTTCCCTGTGCCACCTAGCTGCCCTGGTCTTCCCATTCTCAATCCCCACTCCAATCCATTCAGCCACCAAGATGTGTTTATGTGCAAAGTAAAAGTGCATATCTGACCATACCATTCCCCTACCCAAATAAGCTCTAGTGTCTCTAATACCTCCAGGAACAAATATGGAATTCTTTGTTTGGTATTCAAGCCCTTTATTTGTTTGTTTGTTTGGTTTTTGCGGGGTAATGGGGGTTAAGTGACTTAACACAACTAGTAATTGCCAAGTGTCTGAGGCCGGATTTGAACTAAGGTACTCTTGAATCCAGGGCCGGTGCTTTATCCACTGTGCCACCTAGCTGCCCCCCAAAGCCCTTTATAACCTAGCCCCCTCCTGCCTTTTCTAGTCTTCTTATACTTTACTCCCATCCAGGTACTAGTCTATCCAATGACACTGGTCTCCAGCTCTGGATATTTTGGCTTTCCCCATGCCTGGAAAACTCCTTCCTCATCTCTACCTACTGACTTCTCTGGTTTCCTACTCTAAATCTTATATTCTATAGGAAGTCTTTCTCAACCCATCCTACTTCTAGTGTCTTCCCTCTTTTAATTATTTCCTATTTATCTTGTAAATAGCTTGTGAGTACATATTTGTTTCCTTCTTATCTCTCCCATTAGATTATGAGCTCCTTGAGAGTAAGACTGTCTTTTGCCTTTTCCTGTATCCCCAGAATTTAGCACAGTGCCTGGCACATAGTAGGTATTTAATAAATGTTTGTTGACTGACTGACTAGAAATGGAAGAAACTTTCAGAATGCTCAGAAAGCGTATGCTTATGTAACATGAATAATTTCTTCAAGAAAAAAGTTGGAAAATGCTGAACATGGCAAGTCCCAAACACTACCACAGAGAAATAGACTACATTTTAGCGGACAGAAAATGAGTAGTTACTTAATGAGTAATTTCTGAATCAGCTGCCTATATTGTCAGATTGGTTAAAATAAAGACCAAAATCAGTAACAAAATTAGAAGAAAAGATAAAAGTGAGGATTAGATGCCATGTAAAAGAAAAATAGTTCCAACCCAACCTATTAAATTTTTTTTTGTCAATTCTATTTAATTGGGGGGGAGTGAATTCAATTACACCCCCTGGGAACATGTGTGAAATGTGTCTATAGGGATCATCCCATGGAGCATGTTGCCTTGGCAACTTCTGGGTAAACATGTGCTTATCTTTGAAGGACTTGTCTTATGATGAAGGAATAAATCTTGGGCAGTCCCATGCTCTCTCACCTGGCTTAAAGCAGAGGAACTTCTTCAAAGTTGTGTTATAGAAGATTGATCACTAAGGCAGTAAGAGTGACTCATTCAGTGGACCACCATCTCTCCAGCATCTCTCTCTGTCTCTATCTGTCTGTCTCTTTATTAGCTAAGGATGTGAATATCCTTCCATCCTCTGAAAGGAGAGGTGGGAGGGGAGTTGGTTCCCTTCTCCCAAACCATATGTATGTTTTCCCAAGGCAAACGTGATCTTAGCCAGCCTACTGCCTCTTTAAATTTGTGTTTCCTTTCCAGATTTTGGGTGAATGAGTATGAATACAGAGATGGAGGTATGTAGGTTTGGAGGCCACTTTGTGAATTCAAGAGGTTTGGAAGTGGTGTATCTTTGGCCAGAGTTGACTAGTAACAGGGAAGGAATCCCCAACAACTATTCCAGTGTTTCTTGGTGAAGATGACCAGCAACAGGAAAATGAACTCACTCCGGGTTTAAGCTTGCCAGAAGACATTTGCCATGAATGGGATAGTTTAGAGATGGGGTGAAATGTAAAATGCCTATTCAGCAGTCCAACAAAATGTTTTCTGTCTGATAAAATTTAAGTATCAATCTCCTGGCAGCATGTAATAACAGTTATAAGTTACCAATTGCTTAACTCCTTATTCAGAAATAAAAGGACTCCTGTCAATGAGACCCTAAGTATTTGTGTCTTTTATTATTTGAGTGTAGGAAATAAATACTTATCCCATACGTGATTTGCATTGCACATTGGATACCTTTCTATGCCCCCTTCTGGGGAGATCCTAGATATGAGGCAACATCTAAGCTATAAGTTAATCTTTTCTGGGGGTTCAAGGGTTGGGCTAAATGCTTGAGTGTGAGAAAAAAGAACATGGCTTCTCTTCTTGAGGTCAGCTCACCTAGGACTGACCTCAATCTAACTGTGTATATTGGTCCAGAGCAGAGCGGTGCTTTAGTGGAGAAGGGAATGGGTGCAATGCCTGGTCCCCTTGGGTTCAGCAGTGAATAGAGTGCTGGGTCTGCAGTCAGAAAGACATGAGTTCAAATTTGTCCTCAGGAAAAAAAAATTGTCCTCAGACACTTACTAGATGTGTGGTCATAAGCAAGTCACTTAAACTCTGTTTGCCTTAGTTTCCTCAACTATAAAATTCGGGTAATAATAGCATTTATCTCAGAGGGTTGTTGTGAGGATCAAATGAAATAATATTTGTAAAGCACAATGCCTGGCACATAGTAGGTGCTTAATAAATGTTGGTTTTCCTTCATTCTTAGATCTGAAAAAATGGAAAATGAATAAAAAGAAAGATTTTGATGTTAATTATCAACACTTCAAACAGGTTTGACCACTTAAAACAGTTGCTACAAAGATGAATCTGAAAGAACTGGGGAGAAGAGTCATCTAGCAAACTCTGAATTTCTTTGCCCCCCCCCCTCTTTCTCTGTGCCTCTGTCTCCTCCCTTGAAGGAAAAGTCGGGGGGTTGAACTGAATTTCTTGATAAGCAGAGAGATTTGGAAGTCAAGGGTAACCTTAGAGTATGACCTAATTTGTAAAACATTAGAAAGGATAATGAAAAATTATGGGTAGGAATACTTCACAAAATAACAAAACACAGTGGAAGAGAAAATGAGTTTGCATGGATGAGATACAACTAAGCCAAATCATATAACAAAAATCTATAGATGAAGCTGGAAGAGGAGGGAGAAGTCAAATAGAACCAATTACTAATTTTCTGTAGTGATCTATTCTTACCCGGGATGACAATTGAACCACCATATTTCTACTTAGTCTCTGATGTGCTTAAAAAAACCCCACAAAAGTCTTTTTGTTGTTCATTCATTTCAGTCATGTCTGACACTTAGTGACCCTCTTTAGAGTTTTCTAGGCAAAGATACTGGAGTGGTTTGCCATTTGCTTCTCCAGCTCAAAAATGAGCTGAGATGAGGAACTGAGGCAAACAGGGTTAAGTGACTTGCCCAGAGTCACACAGCAAGAACTGGATTTGTTTTGCCTGGAAAAGAGAAGACTTTGGTGGGATATGAAAACTATTCAATTATCTGAAGATCTGTACCTTGTTATACTTTACATCAACTGGCAGAAGAATGAATCAAAGCAGAGAAGCAGCTTTCAGTTCTACCTACTGAAAAATGTGCTAACAATTAGAGCTATCCATAAGGTGAATGGGATTCCCTGAGGTAGTGAATTCCCTATTCATAGAGATCTTGGAAGAGGAGTACAACAAAGTTGTATATTGTCTTATTTTTGTATTTAACTTATATGAAGAGTACATCATGTGAAATGCCAGGCCAGATGATTCAAAAGCTGGAATTAAGGTTGTCAGGAGAAATATCAACAAGCTCAGATATATAGAAGATAATACTCTGATGGCAGAAAGGGAAGGATTAAGAAACCTCTTGATGAGGATGAGAGAGGAGAGTGTGAAAGCTGGCTTGAAACTCAACATTTAAAAAAAAACAACAACACAACACCAACAACCGCTAAGATCTTGGCAACTGGTCCCATCACTTCCTGGAAAACAGAAGGAAAAGAAATGGAAACAGTGTCAGATTTTATATTCTTGGGCTCAAAGATCGCTGCAGACTGTGACTGTAGCCATGGAATTAAAAGATGCTTTTTCCTTGGAAGGAAAGCTATGGCAAATCTGGGCAGCATACTAAAAAGCAGAGATATCACCTTGCCAACAAAGGTCCACATGGTCAAAGCTATGATTTTTCCAGTAGCAATGTATGGCTGTGAGAGTTGGACTATGAGGAAAGCTGAGCGCTGCAGAATTGATGCTTTTGAATTGTGGTGTTGGAGAAGACTTTTGAGACTTTCTTGGTGTGATGTTTAAAATCTAAATTGTGGTTGCCTTAAATCAGAAGCTTCAGCACCAGTCTAGCCTACAGTTCCAGGCTGGTTGGGTTCTTCCTGAAGTCCTCCTCCACAAGCCTGCTTTAATTAGGAACTCTCTAGCAAGCTGTTTGTGGAAGCTTTTTATAGATCTGGAACAGAGGCGGTCCTTACACACTGTTTCAAGGTGATTGGTTGGCGTTATCCAAATCCATTGGCTTTGAAGGTGTTCTCAAGTTGAGTTCACAGTCTAGTTTCTGAGAACAATACCTTCTTAAATAAAAAAAAATTTTTTTTTAATCTTTTTTTTTTTTAGTGAGGCAATTGGGGTTAAGTGACTTACCCAGGGTCACACAGCTAGTAAGTGTTAAGTGTCTGAGGCCGGATTTGAACTCAGGTACTCCTGACTCCAGGGCCAGTGCTCTATCCACTGTGCCACCTAGCTGCCCCCGAACAATACCTTCTTAAGGGATAGCCAGGTGTGATTACAATCCAATTAACTTGAAGTAGGCTTAATCAGTAGTCAATCACTCTCACTTGATTCAATCAGTATAGATTAATCCCCAGGTGGGTCTTTGAGTATCTGCTAAATCCCATTATTTCATCACATTGGACAACAAGGAGGTCAGATCAGTCAATAGTTAAAGAAATTAATTCAGGCTTTGCACTGGAAGGTCAAATACTGAAGCTGAAGCTTAAATACTTTGGCCATATAATGAGAAGATGGGACTTATTGGAAAAGACCCTGGTGTTGGGAGAGATTGAAGGGAAAAGGAAAAGGGGATGGCAGAGGATAAGAGGATTCATGGAAACAAGAAACTTGAACAGACCTGAACTTGGCCAGACTTTGAGAGATAGTGAAGGACAGAAGGGCGTGTTGTGTTTCATGGGGTCACAGAGTCAGACTTGACTGAACAACAAATAATAAGGGAGCTCAAGCAAAGGCTGGATGAGCACTCACTAGGTTTCTTGTTAAAAGGGATTCTAATTCAGGTGTGTGCTGGACTAAAAGATCTCTGAAGTCCTTTCCAACTCTAAGATTCTGGGATATTGCTGAGAAAAGTAAATATTCAATGGGGAGGGGGAATTCAATACAGTGCAGTTCAGATATTCCTCACTTGAAGAAAACCCAATATACCCAAGCTCCAATTTGTGAAACCATTAAATTAAGTGGTGATTTTTCACATTATAGACAAAGTCTTCCTTTTATAGTAGACTCTAAGCTCCTAAAGGGCAAATACTAAAAAACTTTGTATTTACAAATGCTTAATAAATTACTGTAGGTTGGTTTTACAGATTTACCCAATGTACCTTTTCACATGGACCTCCCTTAGGAGAGAGAGGCATTTTAGAGACCATTAATAATTTGACAGGAATAGCCAAATTGAAAGCTAAAGTGTTCATCTGAATCAATGTTCTCCAAAGAGCGGCTGTACTCTCCTAGGGGCTCATAGCATCACCCCAAGGGGGTATGTGATCAACCAGTTAAAAAGTGGGAAGATGGATTGCTATCCCATCTTCTCCACAGCCTTGTTTCTAATGCAATTACATCAGGTTCTTTACCTACCAGGCAGCTGGAGTCAATAAGTCCAGAATTCAAATCTGGCCTCATACACTTATTAGCTCTGTGTCCCTGGGCAAGTTACTTAACCTCTGTTTGCCTCAGTTTTCCCATTTATAAAATGGGGATAATAATAGCACCTACTTCCCAGGGCTGATGCAAGGATCAAATTTTATACCTATAGATCTATATCTATATTTATACATACATGTATACATGAATGTATAAGTACATACATGTATACATTTATCTATATATACATGTATATGTATACATGTATACATGTGAATATATAAATAAAACATATCTGTAAAGTGCTTAGCATGATGCCTGGCATATGGTAAGCACTATAGAAATATTCACTATTATTATTATTATTCATTATCAATTCACATTCCCCCAACACACCCTCTCCTACTGTTTGCCTCTTGTAGCAGCACCAGAAGTCCAGCTGACCCCTCAAGGGGATTATAACCTAACAGTTACCCAGGCAACCACAGAAGCTATATAGGCAAAATTCCCCACAGCTTCCCCCCAGATAACCTCCTGGCTTTAGCAGGTGCTTGTCAGTTGGTGAGCACTTCAGGGCAGTTGCTGTTGTTGACTAAGAGGCGGTTGCAGTTTTGTTTTGGTTGAGATGCAGTGAGTCACACAGGATGAGCTATGATGTGTAAATAGGTTGTGATATTTATTGCAGATTTCATTCACTGTCTTCCCCCTCGCCCCAAGCCTACCCATCTTCCAAATTTCTCTGTTTCCATTAGGTTACCACCATTCTCGTAGTCACCAAAGATCATAAGCTCAGTGTCATCCTAGACTCCCCACACTCCCCCACTCTGCATGTCCAGTTAGCTGCCAAATCTGATTCGTTTCTCTTTACATTTCCCTCATCCATCCCCTTCTTTGTAGTTTAGGCCTTCTCATCACCTTTCTTGTGGACTCATGTACAGCAACAGCTTCATAATTGCCCTCCCTGTCTCTGGTCTCCTCTTTCTCTAGTCCATCTTCCCCAGAGCTGCCAAAATGCTTTTTCTTAAAACACAAATCTGAGTATGCCCCTCCCCTACTCAGTAAACTGTAATAGTTCTTGATTGACCCCGGGGTCAAATATGATTTCATCTTTACTTCCTTTAAAATTTTTTTATTATTTTTGGATAAAACTTATAAAATAGGGCGGCTAGGTGGCACAGTGGATAAAGCACATGAGTGCAAATCCGGCCTCAGACACTTGACACTTACTAGCTGTGTGACCCTGGGCAAGTCACTTAACCCCCATTGCCCTGTAAAAAAACCAAAAACTTATAAAATATATAATTGTTGTTAAAATTATATGTATGTAATTAAAAATAAGTTTATATACATATTCATATATATACATGCAAATACATGTATAGGGGAAAAGCTGAAAAAAAATTAGTGGTATTTGGAGGTCACTGGTCTGAATATTTTGTATATATAGTGTTGCATAGTATAAAGGCTGCTGTATTTGGAACCTGAGGATTCTGGATGAAGTCCCTGGTTCAAATACCAGCCTTGACACTTGCTATTTTTGTGACCTCAAGTAGGTCACTCTATATCCCTGGGCCTCGTTTTTCTTCGTCTATAAAAAGAGGGGATTGGCCTACGTGGCCATTATGGTTTCTTCCAGCTCCCAGTTTATAATCCGTACATTCAGTCTGTCATTGCCACATTAAATGGCTTGACTGTTTATATCCCAAAACCTTATTAATGCTCCCTGTCCATTCTTCCCCATAATCTAGACCCTTCAGAAAATTCAAGCGTTGGGTTATGCTAAATCATTTATGCAGCTAGCCAGAGAAAAGGAGAATTAAAAACAGCTTAGACAGAGTGGCAGTTAGGTGATGCAGTGGATAGCATGATGGTCCTGGCCTCAGATACTTACCAGCTGTGTGACCCTGGGCAAGTAATTTCACACAGTTTGCCTCAGTTTCCTCCTCTGTCAAGTGTGCTGAAGAAGGATGTGGCAAACCACTTTAGTATCTTTGCCAAGAAAACCTCAAATGGGGTCATGGAGAGTCAGACACAACTGAACAATGTAGACAGAGGGATATCACCATAGACTCCATTTTAAAGGCAAAAGAGTCAATTTGAAGATACAAATCCACTAAGATTTTCTAGAGTGGGATATCACTCCAAGAAGGAGCCAAAGAGGACTGGCCATTTGGGGAATGGAATAACAGGTGAGCTTTCAAGAAACTGTGATACTCCGAAATTTTCTGAACATTGTTAATGTGATTGCTAAATGCTAAGATTTGGGTTGTTGTTTTACTGTTTAATAGAGCTGAGAATAGATTATGGTAGAGGGTCATGGCAGAGTTGGTATAATCAAATCAAGAATGAGAGTGTCCCTCATCCTTTTCTCTGTATTTTCTTTGCCCTATTTGGTATTGCTTTATGTATTTATTTGATTAATTTACATTTATAGAGCACTTTATAACATTATAAAGTGTTCCCTTTTACCACATACACAAACCTTAGTGGAACTGAAGTATTATCCTCATTGGTAGTAGAATTACAGTATTATCCTCATCTTACTATACACCCAAATGTAGGATCTGGGATGAGTTGTTGGCATAAAAGATGCCTACCATAACTCTTGGGCCTAGGGCTAGTAGGTTTCTAATTGGAGTTTGTTCTTAAAGGTCAAAGACCAACACAAGGACTTAATTCGGAGAGATGGAAGCAAAGTCAATATCATTTGAATCAACCAATAAACATTGATTAAGCTCCTCTTATGTGCTTAGAAGATAAGAAAACCAAGCTTGAAGCTAAGTGACTTATCCAAAGTTATACAACTGGTACATGTTCAATGAGTTGGGCCATATGATCGTAGATTTAGAGCTAGAAGAAGCGATAAAAGCCATTTAGTGCAACCATTTCCTTATAAATAGGAGGGAATGGAAGTCCAGGGAGGTGAACCTTGCCCAAGGTTAGACAGGTAATAAGTGTCAGTGTTAGGATTTTAACCTCAGTCTTCCCATTTCAAATCTTATACAGTCTTCCTTTATATAACGATGCTTTTAAAGTGAACCTATCTCTCTCTCTCTCTCTCTCTCTCTCTCTCTCTCTCTCACACACACACACACACACACACAAACCCTAATGTGATATTTCTCTCTAGTCCTCAAGATGATCTCACTGGGGGGTACAGTGGATAGACCTCTGGGCCTAGAGTCAGGAAGACCAGTTCAAATGTGGTTGCACACTACTTACTAATGTGTGACTCTGGGCAAGTCATTTAATCTCTGTTTGCTTCAGTTTCCTCATCTATGAAATGAGGATAAGACTCCCTACTTCTCAGGGCTGCTGTGAGAATCAAATGAGATAACTATAAAGCACTTACATAGTGCCTAGCACATAAGTGCTCTATGAATTGTAGCTATTATGATGATGATGGTGGTGGTGGTGGTGGCAATGATGATGATCATCAATCTAAACTATTCTTAAATCTTCATAGTAGGAGATAGCAGCAGAGGCATGGTTAGGGAATAAAAAGAGCTGCTATTTTACTCTAAGTAGAGTTAGGGCATATTCTAGAGGTAGAAACTTGGCCTTGGCATTTGGGATCCTGGAATTTGATAAATGAGTTTTTGCCTTATTTTGGCCAGAGCCAGACCTCCATGTCACTTCCTGGCCATTTCCACATTATGCGATCCTGCTTTCTAGCTCCCCTTTATGGGTTGTCTTCCCCCATTAGAATATGAGCTCCTGTAGCTCTAATTATTAAAACAAAACAAAACAAAACAAAAAACAAACCATTTTCTGTTGTAATACCTAAATTTGTCTTTCAGGTTCTACTTGTTACTTCTTGTTCTTACCTCTGGGGTAAAATAGAATAAGTCAAATCCCTCTTGTAGGTAACAGTGCTTCAAATACTTCAGCCATCATGACTACCTAAGCCTTCTCTTCAAGATAACCAGTTCCATATTAAGTTCCTACCATGTGCAACTCACCATTATAATTTGTTACATTCCCTTCTGTAGAAACAAATTTCTTGATCCTGGTTCCTACACCCAAACTCTTCTATCCATTTAATCTAATATTATTCCCATCCTGCCTTGTCTAATTCTTTTTCTACTACTTTTCCATTCTGTAGGTAAGCTCCTATCCAACACTCATGGGGCAACAAAAACAAGAAGATAGAATATAAGTAGTTTAATTTGTTTTGAAGAAAAAAAAAAAGCCAGGCCTTATCACTGTATAGAATAGATAATTGTTTTGTAAATACCCAGTGCTTACCCCATGGTGCCACTATACTTATGACATTCCAAAAGTACAGCATGAATGGTGGAGAAATGGATAAAACACATTTGAAGAGAACAATTTGATGTTGAACAGCTTCTAGGAGGACTCAAAGAACTTAGTACATATTTGTTGAATGAATGAATGGATTAATTCCATAATGGTCCAGAAGTAATACCACTACTAGGTCTTTTTTCCCAAAGAGATCATAAAAAAAGGGAAAAGGACTCACATGTACAAACAAATTTATAGCAGCTCTCTTGGTGGTGGCAAAGAATTGGAAATTGAGGGAATACTCATCAGTTGGGGAATGGCTGAACAGGTTGTGGTATATGTAAGGGAATACTATTGTGCTATAAGAAATGATGAGCAGGCAGATTTCAGAAAAAACCTGGAAAGACTTAAGTGGACTGATGCTGAGTAAAGTGAGCACAACCAGGAGAACATTGTACACAGTAACAGCAATACTGTGGGATGATCAACTGTGATAGACTTAGCTCTTCTCAGCAATACAATGATCCAAGACAATTCCAAAGGATTCATGATGGAAAATGTTCTCCACATCCAGAAAAAAGAACTGTGGAATCTGAATTCAGATTGAACCATACCATTTTGACTTTTTTTTTTCTTTTTTGAGGTTTTTCCCTTTTGTTCTGATTCTTCTTCCAAAACACGACTAAAGCAGAAATATGCTGGGGCAGCTAGGTGGCACAGTGGATAGAGCACTGGCCCTGGATTCAGGAGGACCTGAGTTCAAATCCAGCCTCAGACACTTGACACTTACTAGCTGTGTGACCCTGGGCAAGTCACTTAACCCTCATTGCCCCACAAGAAAGAAAGAAAGAAAGAAAGAAAGAAAGAAAGAAAGAAAGAAAGAAAGAAAGAAAGAAAGAAAGAAAGAAAGAAAGAAAGAAATGTGTTTAATGTGATTATACATGTGTAACCCATATCAGATTGTTTTCTGTCTTGGGGAAGGGGGAGGGAAGGGAGGGAGGGAGAAAAATTTGGAACTCAAGATCTTACAAAAACAAATGTTGAAAACTATCTTTACATGCAACTGGAAAATAGTAAAATAGTTTTAAATTTTAAAAAAAGAATGTAAGCTTCTTGAGGGCAAGGCACTGTCTTACCTGTTTGTATTTTATTCCTAGCACTTAGGACAATGCTCAGCAAACACTTGATACATTCTTTCAGTCTTTGTCTCTTTCCAACTACAATCAATCTGTCAGATATATGCAGGGGTTGTTACAATATATTTATTAAAGTCAGCTGGCTTATGTGTTATTATTGATAGATATCTAATCTAGGATCTGGCCCACACCTCCCCAAGGAAGACTGTGATTTCAGCCTTTGAAAGGAATACAAGGAAAGCTTTGGCTGGGTGTTTGCTCCTTCCCTCATCTATCTTCAAGAGGGAAAATGGATTATTGAATTATATCTCTCTACTATACTTCAAATATTTGTAATACTTTGGCGGGGGAGTAGCATACATGCTACTTTCCCTCATCACTCTCAAGGGAAAAATAAAACTTAACTTAATAACTCCAGCTTTGCTACCTACCACCTGGCTACACAAAAGACCATCATGAATAGTGAATAGCAAGTAAATTCATTTATCCAAGCAAAGCAGTAAACAGAAGTTGGAGAAGTTATATAGATTAAATAGACCTCAGAATTCATAATAATAAAAGTAAATCTTTGTCTGGAAATAAGATAATACACTTTAGCTTAACCAAAAAGAGAAGGAAAAACAAAATCTCACCAAGGGGAGTTGACCCTCAGCAGTCTCTAGTATTACAAGCACTGGCAGTCAAAGGACAAGATGGGTTTCTCCTACATATCTGTGACTCTTTAGGTTCTTCTTTGCCATTCAAAAGTTCATGTCCTGCTTCCCTTGACCCATCTCTGCCCAAGTTGTTTGCTCAATATTCTCTTAGCCAACCAAGAGTTGTCTTCCTTTGCTTGTGCAATACAGTGTTGTCCCTCAGGAAAAACCACCCCTGGCTTTGTCAGAAATTACATCTCTCTCTCTCTCTCTCTCTCTCTCTCTCTCTCTCTCTCTCTCTCTCTCTCTCTCTCTCTCTCTCTCTCTCCCTCTTTCTGTGGAACCAGGGGATCCCAGAAATGGTGGTAAGCAGTGGAAAGCATTTCAGATATGAGAGATAGCTTGTACAAAGAGACAGAGATAGGATATACAATGTTGTGTAAGGGGAACAGAAAGTACACCAGACTGTCTGGTGCATAAATTACAACAAGGAAATATATATGTACACACACACATAGATAGATATAGATAAATCTGTACCATGGTTTCTCCTATGATTTCAGGAAAATATAGGTTAGAAAGTTGGTGGATTTTAACCCAAGATCATGAAACTTTTCTAGGAGCCTTCAAGGAGCAAGGGACCCTCTAGTTCACCTCATATAGCTTTTGCTGTCCCATTTCTTGCCATCAATTAATTCTCCCTTTTAAAAAAAATTTTCATTTTTAAAATAGAAAACTTACTTATGTTTTCCCCTTCCCCAATCTTCTGCCAATATTTTTTTTGTAACTGAATTGCCATTTTCTTGGCTTGAAATTGTAGGAATGAGCAATAACCTCATGCTGGGTCCCTAAAGAACAGCAGCTATGATCCAGAGTTTTGTCCTGTATCCTAAATTTATTTCGTAAAGAAGCAATAGTTTGGAAGATAATTGTAGTCTTTAGAGCAAACTTTGCTCCCATAATACAAAGGGTAGATATATTAGGGAAGTTTTTTTTTCCTACTTCAGAAAAATTATCCCATTTTGAGCAATTTCTAATGTTCTAGTTCCTACAAGAAAAATATATTGACCATTCATGGGTGAGCTACTAGAGCTAGGTGGAGGAGGGTGCTGTCAGATGTTTAACATGGTATAGTGGAAAAAACCCTGGATTCAGTTTGTATTAGGTTGGGGGATGGGTGGAGAGATGAGAGGTAGATGAAGGAGGCTAGGGAAAAGCCTTCTTCTCTGTTTCAGGGGTAGGTGAGAAAGAGACAGATGCAGACAGACACAGACAGAGAAATACACACACGCACACACAGAGAGACAGTGACCCAGAGGCAGAGAGACAAAGAGCTAGATAGAGAAAAAGAGAGAAAGAAGAGGGTCCTTAAAATATTTAAAAGAAAATTCATGGAAGAAAACAAAAAGAAGTTCAGAAAGAGACAGACAAGCAAAACAATTTTGAAAATACTAATTTATTATATATATACTTTTTTTTTTTTTGGTGAGGCAATTAGGGTTAAGTGACTTGCCCAGGGTCACACAGCTAGTGAATTTCAAATGTCTGAGGTAGAATTTGAATTCAGGTCCTCCTGAATCCAGAGCCAGTCCTTTATCCCCTGTGCCACCTAGCTGCCCCCGTTATCATATATTTTTTTAAAAATTTTTTTAATTAATAAAGTATTTTATTTTTTTTTCCGTTACATGTAAAGATAGTTCTCATCTTTTGTTTATACAAGCTTTACAATTTCAGATTTTTCTCCCTCCGTCCCCTCCCTCTCCCCTCCCCTAGACAGCAGGTAATCTGAATAGGTTATATATATATATACATATATATATGTATATATATATATATATATACACACACCCACACATATACACACATATATACATATATATCATATACTTTTTTAAAAAATCAAGCCATACAATTTCATGTGCAACCATCTTTTTCTGTTCTAATTAGTATATAGAAATTCCCCCCTTTTTGTGTGTTTAAGTGTAGAATAAAATAACACCACAAAAATATTTTTTAAAATAACCCCCCAAAAAGCACTGGTCTCTGAGTCGGTTTTTTTAGCTGTGAAATCATCAGCAAATCATTTTTCTATTCTGGCATTCACAGGAGGTTATATGGCAGAAGGGTTGATTAAGGAGAAGAAAAATTATAAAGAAGGCCAAAAGAGAAGAGATTTAGGGGAGCTTGAAGAAAAAGATTCCGTTTTAAGGAGGTTAAGAAAAGTTCAAGGAGAAAAGATGGTTGGTAAGGTAAGTAAGAAAAGGTAAATCAAACAGATAGGTAAGAAGAGGTAAGAGGTTAAATGAAATAAAGGGAAAGAAGTGGGTGTGACTGTCAAATAGGAGCTTCCAAAGAGGCTGTCAAGACGTTAAAAGGGGCTAATTAGGGAAGTCATCATATGCTTGCTAGAAAGGGAAGGATTGATGATCTTACTCAGAAAGAACAGGAAAATTTTTGCAGTGACATGCATTGAATTTGAGATGTTACTATTTCTGCTGAGTCCAAATGACTGCTCTCTTTGCAGTCAGTGCAGGCTGTCTTCTTTGTTCTAAGAAAGTGTGAAGGGTCTTGTACCTGATAACGAGAGTTCCTTAAACAAACGAACAAATGGGATTTCAGTGTGAAAAGAGAAAAGTAAATAAGATTTGAAGAGACAGAAGGCAAACCTCTGCTACTCAAAAGGCTAGAAGCACCAAAGAAAGAATGGATAAATTACAAAGTCTCTTCATTGGCATTTAAAGCCCTTTATAGTCTGGGTCTTATGTATCTTTCCAGGTTAATAATTATTCTGTGCTCCAGCTAGGCATGTTGTGCAAGGGGTACTTTCTGTTCCCCTTACACAACATTGCATTTCCTATCTTTTTGCACAATCTACCACCCATGCCTAGAATGCTCTCACTGTTCACCACCATTTTGGGGATTCTCTAGTTCCCTCCAAGATTCCATTCAGGTTCCAGTATCTCCATTGGTCTTTTCCCATTTTCCCTAGTTGCTATTCTATCAATATGTTTTCTTTGACAATAGCTGGAATCTCATGGTCTATAGAAGTCAACCCAAGAGGGATAGGACACTCAAGAATAAAATTCTGAAGACACAAAGAGAAAACATTCAGATAAGAAGCTGACTATAAAGAAGCAGATGTGGGTGTATGGGGAACTCACCAAATCAACTTAGCTTTTAACAATATATAGATATGGGGCAGCTAGATGGCACAGTGGTAAAGCACGGGCCCTAGATTCAGGAGCACCTGAGTTCAAATCTGGCCTCAGATACTCGACACTTACTAGCTGTGTGACCCTGGACAAGTCACTTAACCCTCATTGCCCTGCAAAAAACAAACAATATATGGATAGACAGGGCAGCTAGGTGGCTCAGTAGATAGAGCACCAGCCCTGGATTCAGGAGGACCTGAGTTCAAATCTGGCCTCAGACACTTGACACTCACTAGCTGTGTGACCCTAGGCAAGTCACTTAACCCCAATTGCCTCACCACAAAACAACAAAAAGAAAACCCAATATATAGATAGAAAATGGGAGCAATTTCAAGTTGTAGAGGATGCATACCCTCCTATAGAGGTAATGGAGAATGGTATACTAGTATAAGAATATTGTCAGAAGTGTAAAAGCTCAAAATGAGCTATATCTGTTGAGGAAATTTAAGGACAATAACAAAAAAAAAGGGTTATAATAAGGTAGTTGGATGGGGAAGACAGATCAAAGAAAGGGTAGGAATAATCCTCAGGTTGGATGAGCCAATGCTAACTTACAACAGAGAAGGTATCATTGGTGCTCAATTTTTTTTTTCTTACTTTTTCTCTGGTAAGGAGATTGACCTTTTGATTGGAAAGGACTGGGAAAAAAAAGCAGCTAATCATGAGTTTTCACCTGATATCAGTGAGGAGGTAGTAAAAGAATACCTGGCTGTCCTTGATTAGTTGCAATGACTTGGCTCGGTAAACTGTATCTTTGGGTTTTTAAGGAAATGATAGATTAAATTGATGAGCCCTAGTGTTGTGACATTTGAAAGAACATTTGAGTATAGAAGAACCACGGGCTTGTGGGTTTTTTTAAAGGGGGAAGAAAATGGAATTTGCAAACTATAGGTAAGTGAGCTTGACTTCACTTCTTGACAGAGTTCTAGTAGGTATTATTATTATTTTTTTTTTGCCAGGCAACGAGGGTTAAGTGACTTGCCCAAGGTCACACAGCTAGTAAGTGTCAAGTGTGTAAGGCTGGATTTGAACTCAGGTCCTCTTGAATCCAGGGTCAGTGCTTTATCCACTGCGCCACCTTAGCTGCCCCCCTAGTAGGTATTATTTTTTTTAATAAACATTTTTATTTAAAGCTTTGCGTTCCAAATTCTATCCCTCCTTCCCTCCCTCCCCTTCTTCCTCCCTGAGGTTTTAAATAAAATAAGTTATACATGTGTAATGATGTAAAACATTAGCAAATTAGACATTTTGCATAAGAAGACTCAAATAAAAGAATAAAATTAAAGAAATAAAGTGAAAAATAGCATGTTTCAGTCTGTATTCAACCAATATCAATTCTTTCTTTGGTGATGGATAGTATGCTTCCTCAATAGTCCTTTTGGGTTGTCTTGGATCATTGTATTGCTGAGAATAGTTAAGTCATTCATAGTTCTTCATCAAACAATATTGTTGTCTCTGTACACAATGTTCTCTAGGTTCTGCTCACTTCACTATATATCAGTTCATATGTCTTTCCAGGCCTTTCTGAAATTGTCCTGCTTGCCATTTCTTATAGAACAATAACATTCTATTACAACCATGTACCACAGCTTGTTTAGCAATTCCCCACTTGATGGGCATCCCTTTGATGTCCAATTCTTAGCTGTTATAAATATTTTTGTATAACTAGGTCTTTTTCTTTTCTCTCTCTCTCTCTTTTTTTTTTTAATATCTTTGAGATATAAACTCTGAAAGATATTCTTAAAGAGATGGTTAGGGAACATAACAAAAAGGATGGGATGACCAGAAAAAGCCAGCATGTCAGATTCACTTCATTTCTCTCTCTCTCTCTCTCTCTCTCTCTCTCTCTCTCTCTCTTTGACAGTTATTAAACTGATAGGTTGGGAGATGCTCTAGACAAAACTTACTCAGATTTTAGCAAACATTTCATAGTTTCTCATGGTCTTTTTGAAGAAATAAGCAAGAAGTATGGGCTGGGAAATAGTATAACTAGATAAATTTGAAGCTGGATGATAGGCTAGACCCAAAGAATTGTCATTAATGGTTCTATCATTTTGTAAGGAGGTTTCTAGTGGAATGCCGTCAGGGATCAATGCTTCTTCCTATGCTATTTATCTTTTTTTTAAATAATCAATGACTTGAATAAGTCATTCATCTGTTTGTCAGATATTCAGATGACACAAATTTGGACAGTGTAGCTAACACATTAGATAACATACCCTGAATCCCAAAAGATCTTGACAACCTAGAGTACTGGGTTGAATCTAAAGAAATTAAATATAATAGTATTAAACATAAACTGTTAACCTGGGTTTAAAATTTCTTAATTTACCAGTACAATGTAGGGGGGACCATAAGTCAGAAAGAACTGAGTTCAAATCCGTGTCACTGTGGGCAAGTCGCTTAACCTCTGTTTGCCTTAAATCCACTGGAGAAGGAAATGGCAAACCACTCCAGTACCTTTGCCAAGAAAACCCCATGGACATTATTGGTGTTATTGACAAAGAGTCAGACGTGACTGAACAACCACCACCACCACACAGTTAGACAGCAAGTCAAGCCAACAAATCCAATTACCAAGCACTTAATATGAACTTGCTATGTGCCAGACACTGTGCTAAGCATGTAGTAATTTGTTTGAAAAAGATCTATGAGTTCTGGTGGACTGCAAGCTCAATATTAGTTGACAGTATAACACAGCAGCCACCTCCCCCCCCAAACACCCTAATGTAGCATTGGGCTTCATTGGAGTAGACATTTTACTTCCAGAAATAAGGCAGTGAGAACCCTACTGTCCTTTACCCTAGTCAGGCCACATCTGAAGTATTTTGTTCAGTTTAGAGTGTCACAGTTTAGAAAGGACATTGAAAAGTTAGAATCCAAAGGAGGACAACCAATATAGAGAAAGGCCTCCAGACTAGATCATATGATAATCAGTTGGAGAGACTGAGGCTGTCAATCTGGAATAGAAGACTTAGGGGATACATGAGTCATGAAGATAACTAAGGGCAGTCATGTCGAAAAAGCATTAGACTTGTTCTGTTTTGTCTCCAAAGAACCAGGAACAATGGAGTAGATGTTGCAAAGAGATATCTTTAGTCAAGAAAAACTTTCTAAATATTAGATCTATACGAGAGGAGAATGGGCTACTTTGGAGAGTAGAATTCCAGGACCATGAATCTAGATCTGGAAAGGAACCTCGAGGCCTTGGGCTTCAACCTCTTCATTTTACAGGTGAAGAAAATAAGACCCAAGGAGTGCTCTATTTACTGAGTCATCTAGCTGCCCTCGAACTTCAACCTTGGTGCCTGTTTAATTCTTCTTATATGTGGCTCCCTCCCCGCCTCCTCCCTTCTCCCCTTCCCCTCTCTGTCCTTGGCATTTTGTCTGATCTCCTATGTTTTTGATTATCTATTTGCTAACACTACAATACTTCAGGTTCTATTAGATTTCTAAAACCTACCTGGTAACCTCACTCCCATTAAATATCTACTGTGTGTAGAGTACAGTGCTAGGGGTTGGAAGAGAGAAAGTTTAAATGAGATGATTTGATTTTCCCCTTAGGACTTCTGCTTTTTGTAGTAGCCAAGAACTGGAAATAAAGTAGATTCCCATCAAGAGTGAAATGGTTAAACAAACTGTGATACATGAATGTACTTGAATGTTACTTTGCTGTAGGAAATTATGGACATGACAAATACTGAGCAACATGGGAAGATTTATGTGAACTGATGCAAAGTACCATAAACAAAACCAGGAATACTGTATACATAATAACTATGACAAAATAAATGGAAAGAACAGCAAAACAGTAGAAATCAAATAGTGTAAAAAGTATAATGACCAAGCTTGGCCTGAAATAAGATATATGATAAGATACCTTTCCCTACTGTTCAGTAGAAGTGTGGTCCAATGGTGAAAAATCCTGCATGTAATATCGAGGTTTTTTGGTTTTTTAAAAATATGTTCACTAAAAAATAAATAAATAAGTAAAATAATGGGGCAGCTAGGTGGTGCAGTGGATAGAGCACTGGCCCTGGAGTCAGGAGTACCTGAGTTCAAATCTGGCCTCATACACTTAACACTTACTAGCTGTGTGACCCTGGGCAAGTCACTTAACCCCAATTGCCTCACTAAAAAAAAAAATGTTGATTAGCTTTGCTAAACTTCCCTTTCACCCACAGCCTTTTTATTTTGTAAGGTATGAGTTGCCCACATAGCTTACGTATATTCACATGGGTTGTCTAAATGATACTTGATAGTAGGAATGGATAAATATCACTGGAAATTTGTCCAATCCTTTCCAAGTAGGAGGCTATTCCTTTTTTAAAAATGGTATTTTATTTTTCCAATTACATGTAAAAATAGTTTTCAACATTCATTTTTTTTGGTGTTATCTTGTCAGTTATTGTTGTCTGCTTTTTTTTTTTTTTTGGTGAGTCAAGCGAAGGTTAAGTGACTTGCCCAGGGTCACACAGCTAGTAAGTGTCAACTGTTTGAGGCTGGATTTGAACTCAGGTCCTCATGACCCCAGGGCCAGTGCTCTATCCACTGTGCCACCTAGCTGCCCCACAATATGCATTTTTGTAAGATTTTGAGTTCCAAAATTTTTCCCCTCCCTCCTTCCCTTCCCTTCCTTCCCCAATCTTGAAGCCAGCAAGCAATCCTATATAGGTTATACATTTCAATTATGTTAAACATATTTCCACATTAGTTATGTTGTGAAAGCAGAATCAGAATGAAAGAAAAAAAACATAAGAAAGAAGAAACAAACCCCCCCAACAACAAAAGTGAAAATAGTATACTTCAATCTGCATTCAGACATCATACTTCTTTTTCTGGATGTGGAGAGCATTTTCCATCATGAGTCTTTTGGCATTGTCTTGGATCATTGTATTGCTTAGAAGAACTAAGTCTATCACAGTTGATCATCATACAATGTTGTTGTTACTGTGTACAATGTTCTCTTGGTTCTGCTCATTTCACTTGGCATCAATTCATGTAAGTCTTTGCAGGTTTTTCTGAAATCTGGGAAGGTATAATTTCTGCTTTGAGTGGAGGAGGAGAAGAGACCATGAGTGGACCATTCTCTATCTTCTGGGAGGAGTAATGGACTAGCATTATATCCACCTGCTTCCTTATATATGGCTATACTAAAGGCACAATTTTTAGATTTTTGAGATCCAAATACCTCTAGCTTTCCTAGTTACTATCCTGTAAAGGGTAAGGGTAATCCAAACTTACACCCACAGGCTTGATTCCTTCCCACCAAATGCTAGTTACACACACACACACACACACACACACACACACACACACACACACACACACACACACACACACCCATCACAAATAATGAATAGTGAGTAAACTCATTTGTGAAAGAAGGTAGTAAACAGAAATTAGAGTTCTTCAAACTAGAATATATAAGAAAATACTAAAGAGTGAATGAGCTCTTTAGATCAAAGTGAGATGAAGTCTCATTGAAGAGAGAGGTCTTAATCTTATCCAAGAGGAAGTTTCCTAAAATGTCTGGAAAAGTAAGCTGGCTACAAGAGACATTTTGAGGAGCCAATCTCTCTTACATGTCTACCCCTCCTCCCTCCATGGTGCCCAAGAGATTTTGGAACCAAATTTGTCCTTTTGCAGAGCAGGAAAGAAAAATGCACCAACTCTACCCCATAGTCATGCAGGGTTGTGTCAATATTCTCTTCATCAATATGGTATCACATTTCATGAGCAGCATGCAGAACAGGACTGCTCTTAACCTGGATCAGCTTGGTTGGGAAACAGGTTACACTTTATTATAAAGAAAGACAATCTGGAAGATGGTAGGAGTAGAGGTATAATAGGAAATGTGATATAAAATAAATCTTAAAATCTACTGTTTAAAAATAATAAAAAAAGGGGGCAGCTAGGTGGCGCAGTGGATAAAGCACTGGCCCTGGAGTCAGGAGTACCTGAGTTCAAATCTGGTCTCATACACTTAACACTTACTAGCTGTGTGACCCTGGGCAAGTCACTTAACCCCAATTGCCTCACTAAAAAAAAATTTTAAAAAATAATAAAAAAGAAATGAACTAGAATCATTTATCCATAATGAACTCACAGCTTACAATCTTATAGACCACAATGAAACAGATTAGGCACAATATACAAAGGAAAAAATAGCATTGTAGCCTGGTGTTTGATAAACCCCATAATCCTAGCTACAGTGATAAGAAATCAGTATTTGACAAAAACTATTGGGAAAACTGGAAAGCAGTCTGGCAGAAACTAGGTCTTGATCAAAATCTCATACCATATACCAAGCTAAGTTCTAAATGGGCACATGACTTAAACATGAAAGATGACATTATACACTAGAGGAAGAAGGAAGAAATTACTTGTCAGATGTGTAGATGAGTTCATGAGTATCATAGAAGGTAAAATGAAGAATTTCGGTCACATAAGATTAAAACATTTTTTTTTGCTTAAACAAAACCAATGCAGCTGAAATTAGAAGAAAAGAAAGCAACTTAGAAAAAATTTTGCAGCAAAATTCTATGAAACAACTAGTTTTCAAGATATATAGAAAACTAAATCAAATTTATAAGAATAAAGGCTATGAAAAGGGAGTTTCAGAGGAAGAAATCCAAACTATCAATAATCATATGAAAAAAGTTCCATATCACTAATAATCTTAGAGAAATGAAAATTAAAGTAGTTCTGAAGACCCACCTCACACCCATCAGATTAGTGAAGTTGACAATAAAGGGAAATGACAAATGCTAAAGAGGCTGTGGGAAAATAGGTGCATTAGTGTTCATTAATGGAGCTATGAATTGATCTGACCATTGTGGAAGGCAAATGGAAGCTGTGCCCCACTCCAAATTACTAAATTGTTCACACCCTTTGACTTCCTTTACAATAAACAGAATTCATGTAATAGAATATTATTGTGCCATAAGACACGATGAAAAGGGACAGTTTAAGAGAAACCTGTGAAAACATGTATGAACTGATGCTGAATTGAGAATCGGTAGAACAATTTATACAATAATAGCACTGTAAAGAAAAACAACTTCAAAAGACTTAAGAACTTTGATCAACCTGATAACCAGCCATGATTCCAGAGGACTCATGATGAAACATGCTACCCACCTCATGACAGAGGTAATAGATTCAGGTAATAGATTGAAACATATTTTTTGGGTCATAGTCAATGCAGAAATTTGTTTTGTCTGACTTTGCATATTTATTTCAATGTTTTTCTTTTTCCTTTTAGTGAAGGATTGGTGGGAGGGAGAGAAGGTGGGATTTTTGTTCATTGAAAAAAAAATGTTAACTTCATAGATCATGCTTTCCTGAATCTTTGTACTTGGTTAATTGCTTGGTAATTTAGGGAGGGGGAGGTACAGAGCTGTAAGTAGGCACTAGAAGGCACCCAAAAGGTGAGGGTAAGTGGGATATTACAGATGGTAATACTTGGGACCAAGTGTTTGGATGAAGGATACCTGAGCTCACTTCCCCAGGAAAGGCAGATGTTTCAGTTGTAATTTTGATTTTTTTTTTCAGGGCAATGAGGGTTAAGTTACTTGCCCAGGGTCACACAGCTAGTAAGTGTCAAGTGTCTGAGGCTCCCCCTATTTTTTTGTTTGTTTTTGGTAATTTTGTTCTTAACACTAAAGACCATCAAAAGGACTTAATCTTAAATGAAAAGGCAATGTCAGTACTGTATGAAGATACTTCCAAGAATGTTCCCTTTAACATATTTAGAAATAAGGGGCAGTTAGGTAGCGCAGTGGATAGAGCACTGGCCCTGGATTCAAGAGGACCTGAGTTCAAAACCAGCCTCAGACACTTGACACCTACTAACTGTGTGACCCTGGGCAAGTCACTTAACCCCAATTGCCTCACCAAAAGAAACCCTAAAAAACATATTTAGAAATAGACAGGATCATATAGTGAAAAGAGTGCTGGATTTGGAGTCAAAGGACCTAGGTTCAAATCTTGCCTCTGCTGTTTACCTGATGAATAACTTCAAGAAAGTCATTTAACCTTTCTAGACTCAATTGTAAAATGAGGGGGTTATGTTAGGTGGTATCTGTGGTTTCTTCCAATTCTAGATCCTAAGTCACAGAATTAGGAAGACTGAGATTAAACTCAGGAAAAGAAATTTGGAAGAGATGAGGATTTGGGAAGAAAGCTAATGAGTTTTGTTTTGGATATTTGTGTGTGTGTGTGTGTGTGTGTGTGTGTATACACATACATACATATAGACGAATATATATATGTATACACATATCTGGGAGTCATCTGCATAGAGGTGATAATTGAATTCATGGAAGCTGATGAGGCTACCAAATGAAATAGTATAAAAGGAGAAGAAAAGAGGCCCCAGGACAGTGCTTTGATACACCCATAGTGAACATGACATGGATGAAGATGCAGAAAAAGAGACTAAGAAGGACAAATAGGACAAATTGTTGAGAAAACACTTTCATGAAAGCCTAGAGAGGAGAAAATATTAAGGAGGAGAGTATAATCAACTGTCAAATGTTGCAGAGAGTTCAAGAGGTCAAAGATTGAGAAAAGGCCATTAGGTTTGGCATTTTAGAGATCTTGGGTAACTTTGGAAAAGGCAGCCAGATTGACTGAGAGGAAGTCAGATTGCAGACAATTTAGAAAGAAAGGGAGGAGGGAAAGAGAAAGCACAGATAATAGAAGGGGAAGAGAGATATAGGATGATAACTAATGGGGATGGTAAGACTAAGTGAAAGATATTTTTAAAATAGAGAAGACATGGATGTATTTTTAGGCATCATGGCTAATGACACCAGATAGGGAAAGATTGATAATAGATGAAAGAGTAGGGATGATGGTGAGGGCAACTTGCTGGAGAAGTTAGAAGCTGACGAGATCACATGTGCATGTAGAAGAGTTGGCCTTAGCAAGGACACAGTCCTTTTCATCTGTGACCGGAGTGAAGAAGAGAGTGAGAAAAGGTGTCTGACTGATGTGGATGAAAAAGAGAGAAGGAAATCTAGGTGATTTTTTTTTCTGTGAAGCATCAGAAGTCCTCAGCTGAGAGAGGTAGGGAAAGAGGTGCTGTGAGAGGCTTGGGGAAGAGCAGAGAATATTTGGAACAGCTGCAGTGGAGAAAAAGACAATTAATTGATTAGGGCAGAGTAAAATGATTGCCTCACTTCAGTGAGATTAAATAAGATTAGATAACATAAATTTATAGCAGACCCAATCAACATATTTTCCATCAGTTGTGTGTTAATAGGATTGAAGGAGAAAAATGGTAGGAGAAATCCAGGTTTGGAGTCTGGCATGGTGTGATTAACTTTAGGACAAAAAGGGCAAGGGACATGAGAATAGAGGGTGTTGAAGAGTTGACCTGGTTCACCAAGGGTCAACATAGGAAGGGAAGGAGAGTGAAGCCAGTGTAGGGCTAATGACCTGGAAAAGAACTGAAGAGTGGAGGGAATGGGATCATGGTGAGGATGAAGAACAGAGTTGAAGGTGAAAAGGTAGAGGAAAAGATGGAATGATAAAAGATTATAATCAGATAAAGGAATTTAGGAATTAATGAACAAGAAAGTGGAATGCTTATAGGTGACTGACTGCTTTATTTTTGTCTTTGTATCCTCACTGCTAACACAATGCCTAGCACATAGTAGATGTTTAATAAATTATTGGTAAGAAACTAATATTTTAAAAAGACATTGAGATAGCAATGAAAAATTAATTGTGGTGATTGCCTGATCTTGTAGATTTCACATATCTAAAGATTTCTGTATATTTCTTTAAATATTTTGATGAATGAATTTAGGACTTGAGTGGAACTGAATTTGATGCATCATAGTGATCCAGTGGGAAGAATAATGAAATTAGAGGACATGGGTTTAAATCCAACCTCTGACACCTGGTACTTTTTCCCTGTTTGGCCTTGGGCAACTAAGTTACTTAACCTCTTTGGGACTTGGTGTTCTCTGTAAAATAAGGGGTCTAGATTAAATAGCCTTTGTGGTCACTTTCAACTTTAAATCTATGATACTATGATCCTTTAGTCAATAGTAAAATATTAGTAAAGCAGACTGTTTTGAATGATGCTTTCTGTTTTCTCCTTTTGATATAGAAATTTTTCCAGCATTCATTTAAAAAAAAAATTGAGTTCCAAATTCTCTCCCTCCCCTAGCTAATGAGAAGGCAAGCAATATGATATTAATTATACATGTCATGAAAAAAAAATAGTTCCACATTAGCCATATTGCAAAAAAAAAAATAAAGCAACAAAAATAAAGTGGGAAAAAAGTATGTTTCAGTCTGCACTCAGGGTTCATTAGTTCTCTCTCTGGAAGTGAATAACATTTTTCATCATGGGTCTTTTGGAACTGTGTTGGATCATTTTGTTGATTAGAATAGCTAAGTCTTTCATAGTTGATCATTGTTACATTGTTGTTGTTACTGTGTTCTACTCACTTTATTCTGCATCAGTTCATAAAAGTCTTCTAAGGTTTTTCTGAAAGCACAGTTTTGTAGCCCTTTGAGCATAAGTTCCAAATTTTTCTCTAAAATGCTTGGACCATTTCACAATCCCACCAAAAAAACATTAGTGTACCTATTTTCCCACATTCCCTACATCATTAGTCACTTTCCCTTTTTGTCATGTTAGTCAACCTGATAGTGTAAGGTTTTAATTTGCATTTAATTGTTTTAATTTTCATTTCTCAGAGTTGTTTGAGTTTGCATTTCTCTAATCAATAGTTATTCAGAGCATTTTGGAAAATTTTTCTAAAGTCACTTGATCTATTTCTCTATATTAACAAGTAGCCTGTACTAAAAACAGTTTTCCTTTGAGTCGTGGTCTTGAACATCTTGCTGTTAGGTCTTAATTTTGAACATCAGTTCCCTTGAAATGGGACTGAAGGTGTAGGCAATTAGGCTGCCTGTGTACTGATACCAGGAACTTCCCTTGGAGATTTAGCTAAAACCTGAAATAAGTTTATATTCTTTTTATCCTTCTTATTCTTTTGAAAGTCAAACACATAAAAAAGAACAAAATAATTCTGGCTCTGAGAATTCTCATTAATTAGGGTCTGACAAATTTAAGTTTTTAAATCATGGGATTTTGAGCTTAAAATTACTATAGAGATCATTTGGTCCAAACCATTTATTTTACAGATGAGAAAAATTAAAGTTCAGGGAAGTGCGATGATTTGTCCCAAGTCCAGTTAGTGATAATACTCTGCCCCAAGACTGCTGATTTCTAGTCATTTACTTCCATGATACTATATCCTACCAAGTATGCTTCTGTATAATTTTTTATAATCATTTATTCCTTTCTTCACTTATTCCAACCAAAAAATTTTTCCTGAGTCCCTATCTGCCAGGATCCTAGGGGATATGAGATGAATAAAACTTAGTCCTACCCTCAGGGAGAAGTACATTTCAGGATAGCAAGGAGGTTAGACATAGACACATAACTGCTATGAGAGCCTGTATCTAAGTGCCCTACTTTTCCTTATGCGTAGAGTTTTACAGTCTTTGAATTAATTTCCCCTCTGTATACTCTGCTCTAAAGAGAATGTAGGTAAACTGGAGAGGTTTACACATATAAAAAAAGAAAAAGCCCCTGACGTTCAGAATAGTTCCCAGCAAAGAATGCAGGAGGGACTCTAATACATCAGCCTGATGTTCTTTGTGTCTATATCTATAAAAAATAAAGTTTGTGGTAAGCTTAAGCCAAGGTTAATGCATAATACCATTAGGGCTAATTAATTGCTTTACATTCAGGCAATTCAACCAAATATTGATCATGTGATAATTCACAGCCTCAGCATTTGGCAGGAAGAATATATATATATATATATATATATATATATATATATATATATATATATATATATATATATATATATATATATATAATTTTTTTTTAAGGGCTTTCAGGAAAAAAGAGAATGCCTGCATTCCAATCAGTCTCATATTGTAGTTGTTGAGGTGACTGTCCATGGGCCTGCTTGAGTCTAGGTCTGGCTTTTAGCAGCATTATTCACAAGAATTTCTCTTCCTCCCAGCTTTGGTTGGAAATTTAAAGCCCCATTACCCACTGAAAGTCTTAATGAAAAGCAGCTTAGAAGCAAGTTACATAATCTACTCAATATCCAGAATTAGCTTGGTAAAAAAATATTTAAAGAAATAGCATCCTTTTGCTCAACTAGGATGGCAGCAGAGTGGAGAGAAGGAAATGGATGCAAGAGACCATTAAGTCACAGAACCTCAGTTGGAAGAGAGCTTACAAGGCATCTAGTCCAAGTGGTTATCCAGACTTTTCCTGGAGACATCTCCAGGGGGAGTCCCTTATTCCACTTTAGAATAACTCTATTTGTTAGGACATTTCCTCTCATAGGTAGCCTGAATTTGCCTTCTAGGTCTTTACTCTGGGGTTAAATAGCATAAATTCATCACTCTTCCAATCTCTTCATTTGTTTATTTATTTTTGCGGGGGCAATGAGGGTTAAGTGACTTGCCTAGGGGTCACACAGCTAGTAAGTGTCAAATGTCTGAGTCCAGATTTGAATTTAGGTCCTCCTGAATCCACAGCCCATGCTTTATCCACTGCACCACCTAGCTGCCCCCTTTAATCACTCTTCCAAATCACAGCTCTTCAAATTCTTGAAGGAAGTTTTCTTGTCTTATTTAAGTCTTCTCTTCTCTAGGCTAAATACCTACAGCTTTTAAGATATGAAGTAGGAGAGTTGCATGTGCTCGCAATAGATAGCCTTCACCAGAAAAGGAAATTTGAGTGATTTGGCAGGTGATTGCACATCAGGAGGGAGAAAGACAGAAGAATCAAAGATGAATGCCAAAGTTCTGACTATTGGGTGGTGACTGGGGTAATGATGGTATCATAAACAGAAATAGGGAAAGTCGGAAGATGTTTAGGGGGAAAGATGAAGGGTTTGGCTTTATACATGATGAATTTGGGTGCTGGTGAGACATCCACGTTGGAGTTGTCCAGTAAGCATTCCAGTGAGAGGAGACATGACTGTGTTCAGAGGAAAGATGATGTGGAAGTCATCTGTATACAGATAATACTTGAGCTCGTTAAAACAAATGATATTGTCAAAGGAGAATACATAGAGTAGGAAGATAAACAGAAAAACAAAACAATAACAACTTTAAAGAATGTACAGAATAAGTGGACAGGAGATGGAAGATGAACTACTAAAGGAGACAAAGGACAAGTTAACACATGTTGGCAAATCAGAGGAAGTTATGTCATGAAAGCCAATCCAGTGTCCAGGAAGCGGGCATGATCAACAATGTCAAATGCTGCAGAAAGGTCAAGAAGGATGAGGACTAAGGAAAGGCCAAGAGATTTAGCAAGGATGAGATCACTGGAAATATTTGAGAGAGTTTCAGTACAGTGGTGGGGTTTGAAGTAAGGTTACAAGGGGTTGAGGAATGAGTAGATGGTGAAGAAGCAGAGGCAGCAATCACATACGGATCTTTCTAGGTGTTTGGAATTGAAAGCAGTGAGATACAGGACAAGAGCTTCTGGGGATGGCAACATCAAGGAAATGCTTGTTTTAAGAATAGGGGAATTGGGGCAGCTAGATGGCACAGTGGATAGAGCACCAGCCCTGGATTCAGGAGTACCTGAGTTCAAATCCGGCCTCAGACACTTAACACTTACTAGTTGTGTGACCCTGGGCAAGTCACTTAACCCCAATTGCCTCACTTAAAAAAAAAAAAAGAATAGGGGAGATGAGTATATTTATAGGTAGTGAGGAAAGAGATGGTAGATAAGAGATTGAAGATGAGAGAGAAGGGGAATGGTTTATGGAATAGTGGGGTTTTGCGACAATTGCTACTCTCTCCTGGTTTTCCCATGTGCTGGCTACTTTTCAGTCTACTTTGCTAGCTCATTATCCCTATCTGTTGTCTGCTAGATACTGGGAGAATTGAGGAGGTGGGAGTAAACTTCCCTTTCTCCCAAACACACAATCCTACAACACCTTAGGTGACTGTTGCAAGTTTAGGAGATGAAGTGTTCACTTTGCCCCCAGGTAGATTGATCTGGAAACCAGCTGTGGGCCCTTTGGGGAAAAAAAAAGTATTAAACCAATTTTTAGGTCCTTAGTAGGGAACTCCCAGGCTTCAGGCAGCAGCTTTTGTCTATTTTTATTGTCTTGAACTGCTTTTGCCTGAAGCCACTTGAATATGTTCTTAGCAAAAAAACTATTTATTTGCACTCTTAGGCTCTGAGGCATCCCTTACACCAGATGTGAGACAGGAAAGATTGGGGGGAAGGAGGAGGAGAATGGTATCTGGTGTAATTATCTCCCTCTGAAAGAGTTGTAGAGGATGATGGAAGTGGTGGTCCCCTGTCCCTCACTTAGCAGCCCAGGCAGTGATGAGGGGGGTGGGTATCTTTTGGGAGACCTGCTCACTGCTTGCTGTGGCCCACACTACTGTCCCCAGCTGGTTAATGTCTGTAAACTAGGCTACCACTGTCCTTCCTTCTGTCTTGTTGCAGGAACTTTTTCCTGCAGCTTGGGTGTCACTGCCAAGGTCGCTGTCTCACCAATGCCTGGACTATCAGTGCCAGAGCACCACTGTTCTCCCATCATTCTGCTGGTTCCAGGCTGTCACTGGGATTGGAGTCATAACTATGCATGCCAGGGCATCACTGCTTTCACCATTCTCTAGCTGCTGGCAGACTTGTCCAAATGTTACTGGCTTGGCTTCTAAACTATACAGTTCTTTCAGGGGCAGCTCAGTGGTGCAGTGAATAGAGCACTGGCCCTGAGGTTGGGAGGACCTGAGTTCAAATTTCACCTCAGGCCAGGGCAGCTAGGTGGCTCAGTGGATAGAGTACTGGCCCTGGAATCAGGAGGGCCTGAGTTCAAATCTGACCTCAGACACTTGACATATACTAGCTGTGTGACCCTGAGCAAGTCACTTAACCCTCATTGCCCCTCAAAGAAGAAGAGGAAGAGGAAATCGTAAGCCATTAGAAGACATATGAGAAAGAAATAATCACTTTTCTCATTTTCCTTAGTTTTTCTTTCTTATTTTTCTAAATTAACAAGTATTTGTTTTTTCTTCTTCTCAACCTTCCACCCCACTGGAAAAGAAAAACAAAACCTTTGTAACAAATATGCATAGTCAAGCCAAATGAATTCCCCCTTTTTTCATGTCTAAAAATATATGTCTCATTCACTCTCCTAATTGGTCTCCCTACCTCAAGTCTCTCCTCACTCTAGCTTATCTTCCAGATTGTCTCCAAAATTATTTTCCTTAAGCACAGATCTGATCTCACCATTCTCCTACTCAACAAACACCAGTGACTCCCTATTACTGCTAATATTCAATCTAATCTCTTTAGCTTTTAAAGCCCTTCACAATCTGGCTCCATCGATCTTTAAAGACTCATCATACATTACTCTTCCTGCCACACTCTGATTCTGCCAAATTGCACTTCTTTTAGTTCCTCACCAAGTGGCTCTTTATCTATTATCTCTGTGCCTCAGCTCTGCTTGTCCCTTGGTGCCTGGAAGGCACTCCCTTCCTCTCAGAATTCCTTTTTTTTTCTTCAAGATCCAGCTCAAGCACCACCTAGTACACAAAGGCTTTCCTGATTTTCCCCCCAACTGCTAGTGTCCTCCCTCCCTAACTACCTTTTATATAATTTCCTGTATTTATTTGTATTTGTTCTCTTTCTTTATTTTGCATATTCTTATATGTGTCCTTGTTCTCTCTCCCATTAGAATAAAAGTAGAGATTTTCATTCTTTTCATTTGTATCCTTAACTCCTAGCTTGACATATAGTAGGTGCTTGATGATGATGGTGATGGCTAGCATTTATATAGTCCTTTAAGGTTTCCAAAGCACTTTACATATCATCTTATTTGATCCTCACAAGGACCCTACAAAGAAGAAGCTATTGTTATCCCCATTTTACTGATGAGGAAACTGAGGCTGAGAGAGATTAAGTTATTTGCTTAGGGTCACACAGTTAGGAAGTGACTGAGACAGGATTCAAACTCGGGTCTTCCAACACTCTATCCCCTGTGTTCCATAGATGTCTAATAAAATAAAAAATGCAAGCTCGATACAAATTGACATTGTGATATCACAACCAAAAAGGGTAATGTGATCTAGAGGTGTTTCAAGAGAGGCATAGCTTTTAGGAATTAGGAGATGATTGTCAAATTGTACTCAGCTCTGGGCAGAGAGAATTTGGAGTACTGGATTTAATTCTGTGTCCTGCATTTGATGAGGGACATTGATATACTGAAAAAAAATGTCCAAAGGAGGGCAATCGGAATAAGAATGGTGTGGGGCCATTCTTTATGAGGATCATTTGGGAACCAGAGGTCTTTTGCTGGAGGAAGAGAGGACTGGAGAGAGTGGGGAATTGATAGCTGTTTTCCAGTATCTGACACATGTTGGTTGGGATGCTTAGGTGAGCCCCTTAACTATGCCATGCTTTAGTTAGCTCTCTAACACTGCAGAACAGGTGCCAATCTTCAGCCTGCTAATTCCATTAGATTGTAAGCTGCTTGAGAAGAGGGGTCTACCATTTGCTTCCTTTATATACCCAACATTTGGCACAGTGCCAAGCACATAGTAACCCCACCCCCCCATAGCTCTTTTTTGTTTGTTTGTTTTTGTTTTTGTTTTTGCGGGGCAGTGGGGGTTAAGTGACTTGCCCAAGGTCACACAGCTAGTAAGTGTCAAGTGTCTGAGGCCGGATTTGAACTCAGGAACTCCTGAATCCAGGGCCGGTGCTTTATCCACTGTGCCACCTAGCTGCCCCCCCCCCATAGCTCTTAATAAATGTTTTTGATTGATTTATTGCTAGAAGGAGTTTTTTTATTGGGAGTTTGTAATACCAATGAAATCAGAAATCCACTAAAATAAAAAGTTAGGGAAATTCTCATGTAGAAAAGAGATTAGATTTGTCTTCTTTGGTGTCCAAGGGCAAAACTAGAAGCAATGGGTGGAGGTTTCTGTGAGGAAATAGAGATTGGCCACCTCTTAATCTGGACCTGTTTTAGGAAAAAGGTCTGCTTCTCCTCTTCTCCCCCCTCCCCCAACAAAATCACATGAGTCAGGGAAACCCTGGGCTGGTTGCAATTAGATCTGCCCCTGAGCATATAAGGGAAGAATTGAAGAATTGTCCCTGTATCACCTCCCCCACTGACTAAGAAATACTGAGTTCTGATTAGCTAGTTTTTGTGTGTAGATTGTAACCCTTGAGTGATCAAAATAATGGTGGAAAAGGAGAGGGGCCATTTGCATTAGGGACTAGGAGATAAAAGGCCTTCGAGCCTCTATTTTGGTGGTCACCCACCAGATGGACATGGAGTGGCCGATTCTCGGGAGAATGACAATAAATGAGCCTTTGACACATCACCAATGCTGAATACCAGAAGTTATTGAAGTGATATTTCTCACAGTTTCTAAGAGGCAAATTTAGGCTTTATCAGAAACAATGTCTCCTAAAAGTTAAGGTTGTGAGTGGAAAGGCTGCCTGAGGAAGTAATGAGTCCTCTGTCAAGCAGAGGTTGTCTGATTATGTTATAGAAGGGATTTTGTTCTTTTTTTTGTTATAGGTCGGACTAGATGGCTTCTGAGGGCTCTCTCAATTCAGAAATTCTGCCTTTCAAAGAGGAAGAATAGAACCTTAGTAAACTAACTGATTATATATCTAGACTCTGAAGGGAGAGGAATTAGGCACAGTGAATAGATTACTGGGCCCGGAGTTAGGAAGACTAATCTCAAGTTCAAATCTGGCTTTGGACACCAGCTGTGTGATCCTGGGCAAGTCACTTCATCCTGTTTGCTTCAATTTCTTCATCCGTAAAAAGAGCTGGAGAAGGAAATGGCAAACCAGTCCAGTATATTTGCCAAGAAAACACGAAATGGGGTCACAAAGGGTCAGATAGGACTCAAATTACTGAACAACAACAATGCCTGGTGAATGAGGAGAGCAGAGAGGGATTGGGAAACTTGAGATAATGATTCAGGAAAAGATTTGAAAGATTTAGGTGGAAATAAGGGTGGTTATGATCAGGAAAAGATCATCCCTGGGGATTCTTGAGGTAGGATGTGCAGATGAAAATTATGGAAGCTAAGGAGTCTGATTACTTGGTAGACTCAGGTGCTCCAAGAGTCATCAGGATGAATATTCTAAATAGCATGGATTGTCATAATGTGGTTCACTGGGAGGCAAGAATAGATACATCTCTAGTGTCTCTACTCCTTATTCCTTCTCCAGGGGAGACTTTAATTCCTGCCAGGAAGGGAAGCAGGAAGGGGTCAGAGGCTGGCCACTCTGCTCTCCTCAGAGAGATGGGGTACCTGGGTAGAATCATATCTATCTGCTCCTTTAAATAATGTTAGTCTGAAGGAAGTACTTTTAAAATTAAAGCTAAACTCCTGATCATCCTTTTATTAGTAGGGAAAGGGAGGCCCATGCTTGACTCCCTTCTCAATAAATACCAGTCCCACAATGAATACACACATAGCAAATAATAAACCAGAGAAAGCATATGTATGAGAATAAATACCAGACAATGAAGATTGAGGGAACTCTCCCATTGGGAGTCAGGTAACTCAGCTCAAAAGAGAGAGAATGAGAGGGAGAGAGTCAGAGTCAGTCCTAGATCTTACCCAAGGGGATATTCTCTGAAGTCTCTAGTTTAACAAGCTGAGAATAAAGACATGATCAATATTTTACAATTTGTTGCTTCCCAGAGTCTTTCTTCTTTCATGACCCTGAAGAGAGGTTGAAATACTTCATGTCTTCTCTCTTGACACTGGAAACTGGAAAAGCTTGAAGGGACTTTATTTCTCACTCTTGCCATCTCTGTGTGGGGCATTAAATAATTAATCTCCACCAATGAGAAGAGAGTCCCATACCAAAGCCCAAAGGCTTTGGGGCTCAGGTTACACAACTCACCAAGGATAAGGACAGGACTTGGGAAGGAGAAGAGAACTATGAGTCAAGTACTGAACTTCTTGAGAAAGGAGGCGAAATGACGTAGAGGCTGGTAAATGACAGGAAAAAACCATCTGTCCCAGAAGCATTGAATGAACTTCCAAGGTTGCTGAATGATGGTAGCAAGGGGAAGAGCTGGAAAATGGAAATGGGGTGGGGGGTGTTGGGTTAGGGTGGGGGCATATGTGTGAACAAAGAGGAAAAACAGAGAAGAATGAGGATGTTTTAATGAGTTTTATAAACTCATGTGTTTCTATGTGGGGTCATTAGCATCATTGTCTTGGGCTTCTAGAAGGCACAACTAAAGGAGGGGAGAGGAGGATAGTTAATAGGAAAGAAGCAAACTTAGGCATGAGAACATGAGAAGATTTAGCAGTGCTGAGAGATTTTTGCCTCAGCAGAAAATGACTCCAGATCATAGGGATCAGGGAAGAAAGAGACAGGAACTGTTTAGTCATATAAATCAGAAGAGAGAAACAGCATGGTACCTCTGATAGAAAACTGGCCTTGGATTCAGGAAGACTGGGGTTCAAGTTCTCTATCAGACAAATATGGTCTATATGATCCTGGACAATTCATTTAATCTCCCAGTGCCTCCAGACAATTATATAATCTTTCAAATTATAGGCTGTAGAAAGGAAGTTTGCACATTGAGAGTTTCCTATATCAGTGAACCGATGGCCCGTTCAAAAACCAAAATAACATACAAGAACTAGCAAGTCTGGAGAGAAGCTTATAGACTAAATTAGCCCCAAGGTCCTAATAAGAGTGGTGTGTCCCAGGAGCAGCCTTCTCAATGGGTCACAGAATCCTCGATTCAGAGCCAGAAGGGAGCTTAGAGAATCAGAGCAGGAGGTGGAAGTGGTGGGGGAAGGTTTGGGAGGGAAGGAAGGTCCTGTGGTGAAGGAGGCCTCGGCAGTTGTATTTCTGAAGTTCCTATCCCCAGATGGAACCAACTTAGTTGATGGAGTGGGGAATGGGAAGGTCGCTGGCGAAACAAATGGTTTCTTCACCCATCAGAGAAGTAGAACTGTGTCTTACTCTGCTCCACTGTGCTCACCTCATTCTTAAACATTTGTCAAACTGCCAAATGGCTTGAGTCACCGTTACACATTTGTTTCATTATGTAATCTGTCCTTGGAAACTGTCATCATCACAGAGAGGAGATTCACTGCTCTTTTAAAGCAACAATACCCCCAGTCTGAAAGCTCCAGGCTGAATGATTGCCTGTCAGACTCACTGGCTCAATCTGGTTGGAGTAGAGGTTCTCTTTCTGGATGTATTCAGCTCTGCTGTCTCTCTCCATTTTTCTTTGGCATCTGCTACCTTGTCTTTTGGGCTAAAATTCTTTTTTTCTCCCAAATCACAAGCTTCTCTTTTTTGTAGCATAAGCTGTGCTAGAGTGCTCCACATTCTAGGCTTGCACAGATTGCTTTCACTTCTAGCGATGCCTCCCACAGGCATTCCATTGGGAACCTTGGAATTTTCCTGATTTTGACCCTTCTCAAAGTCTCTTCTGGGAAAATCAGAATATAGCTCATATTTAGGTCTCTACAGATGTGGGCACAAAGGGCCGTCTGCTCCTATGGAAGCATTCAGCTTAGCAGTACAAACCACTATTTTACCTCACAGAAGACATTTAAAAATCAAAGAAGATTGATGAGAGCTATGAACAATCAAGACTATTCTCCATCCCTGTCTGGTGAGTCTCAGGACTCTTCAGGCTCAATACTCCGGGTACCATTTCTGTATTTGAAAGATCCCTGGAAGAGAGATGAGTAGGAAGACTATCCCTCATTTTCCAATGAGCCCCACCTTCTTCTACAGATCTATGCAGTCCTACAGATTTATAGTGCTATCATAAGTTTTGGGGCTCCCCTGAAAGGGAATTTTAAAGTTGGGGTTCCTATCAAATGTTCACAGTCCAAATAACTGAATAGTAGAGGGCAAGGTCTGAATTTGTTTCTCCACATTGTGACCCAATCCTTTACTGTTCCTCTAGTTCAGGGGTGACGTGCTTACTCTTCTATCCAGAAGACTGGACACATGAACTCTCTGCAAATCTCATGTAGGAAAATCCTCTATTAGTAATGAAGCATCAGATTAGGGACTTTCTTTCATTCAGACTCTTCCTCTTTGTCACCACTCATGCTGGCTTCACAAAAATTTGTCCAGGGGAACAGGTTCCTGTTGTTCTCCATTTCCAAAAAAACCCTCTGTAGTCAACTATATAGAAACCATGGACTGGTGATGAATCTTGATATCCTTTCAACAAGGGAACACTCTCCAGTTATTAAGGAGTTAACAAATCTTAAGTAGCAAAGAATCTCTCAAATCTCAAGTCTGTCTTTTAGAATGTAGTCCTTTTTGGGGGGGGGGAGTGACATTCACTAGGAAGAAGGAAGAAGGTCCCAGCCACAGCCACGTAGGTATGAAAGTTTCCAGAAGGGAAGAGATCACTCTTAGCTGAGGTGAATAGAGAGGAGGCACTGATGATTCATGGAGGCAGCAGGCTTTGAAATTTGTTGTCGTTGTTGTTCAGCAGTGTCTGACTCTTCACAACTCCATTTGGAGTTTTCTTGGCGAAGATAATGGAGTGCTTTGCCATATCCTTCTCTGACTCATTTTATGGATGAGGAAACTGAGGCAAACAGGGTTAAGTGACTTGCCCAAGGTCACACAGCTAGGAAGTGTCTAAGACCAAATTTGAACTCAGGAAAATGAGTCTTCTGACTTCAGTCCTGGCACTCTATCTGCCCAGCTTTGAAATTGATAGGGTTAGGGGAAGAGACTATGGGCATAGCACAATAGGAAGAGTACTCAATTTGTTATCAGAGAACTTGTGTTCAAATCCTGGCTGTCCCGATTACCTTCTACATGAGCTTTGGCAAATCTAACTTTCTGGTCAAAACTCTCATTTTCTTCATTGTAAAACAAGTGGATTGACCTGGATGACCTTGTAAGTCCCTCGCAGCTCTAAATCTAAGATTTAAATCGGAAAGGGTTGAGAATTGAGTTCGAGGAAGCATAGACCACTTTTTCTACTGTGAAAAATATGACAGGATCTTAGATCTAAAAGGAGCATCAAAGACCATCTAGTTCAAGTGCATTCTTTTACAAGGAAATTTGAGCTAAGTGGCTTGTCCAAGGTCACAGATAGTATCAGAAAGTGACTATATCATAGGTACTACCAGAAGTACCTAAGGATAGGTATCAGGGGTGGAATTTGAACTCCAGGCTACCCTCCTGATACTCAGAACTTTGTTTTTTGGTGGGGCAGTGAGGGTTAAGTGACTTGCCCAGGGTCACACAGGTAGTAAGTGTCAAGCATCTGAGGCCAGACTTGAACTCGGGTCCTCCTGAATCCAGGGCCAGTGCTCTATCCACTGCACCACCTAGCTGCCCCCTGACACTGAGAACTTTTGCTGCCATGACAACTACATTCCTAGACTTCTCACATTGGAAGGACCCTTGGCCTCTCCCTCTGATGGGCTGGTTCCCCCTAGAACCTTCATTTTAAGGAGGATGTCCAAGCCAGTTGTGTCTTCATTCCTCTCCAGGCTTCACTGCTACTTTCTCTACCATTTCCCCATAAGAGTGCCTTCATGGGGGCGGCTAGGTGGCCCAGTGGATAAAGCACCAGCCCTGGATTCAGGAGTACCTGAGTTCAAATCCAGCCTCGGACACTTGACACTTACTAGCTGTGTGACCCTGGGCAAGTCACTTAACCCCCATTGCCCCACAAAACAAAATAAAACAAAACAAACAAACAAAAAAAAGGGTGCCTTCATTCTCTCCTTGACCTCCCCTTTTCATCTTCCTTTTATGTGTTATATTTCCTTAGTAGAATGTAAACGTCTTGAGGTGAATGACTGTCTTTCTTTCTTCTTGTATATGCATATTCTCAGCACTTAACACAGTGCCTGGCCCACAGTTGGAACTTAAATGCCTCTTGACTTGACTTGAACACAGGTGTTTTGTCTTCAGAGTCTTTCCACTGTACTTTGTACTATTTTTTTTTATTTTTAGTGAGGCAATTGGGGTTAAGTGACTTGTCCAGGGTCACACAGCTAGTAAGTGTTAAGTGTCTGAGGCCAGATTTGAACTCAGGTACTCCTGACTCCAGGGCCGGTGCTCTATCCACTGTGCCACCTAGCTGCCCCCTTTCCACTGTACTTTGATGCCTCCCAAGTAGCCTATTTTTTTTTTTCCCTTTCCCTTGGAAGGCAGAAAGCCAACAAGCCAGCCTCTGATCTGTGGCAGTGGTGACTCTGAGCAGCCTCCTGAAAGTGTAGGGCTCTCTGTACAGCTGAGACGAACTGAATTCCCCCAGCACTTCCTTGTTCCTAATGGGCACCATTTTAGCAATCTCATACTGGAACTGAGATAATTGGGATTATTTCTTTCCCCTGAAATTCACATGTGCTGCTCAGGAAGCCTTGGGCTTCCCAGACATATTTTTTTCTTTTCAGAATTCTGCACGTTCCAGGAAGAATTTTCCAGTTCCAGCTCTGCCATCTCTGTTAAAAAAGAAGAGGGAGAAATTGATGCTTTGGGGCTGTGCCCGAAGTATTGTCCTAGATTTGGTACAGCTGTTAATTAGAGTCAAGAGGGCCTCTTTGACCCATGTGGCTGCTTACTAGAATTGAAGGGTGTCTCCAAGGACCTTGCATGAGAACTGAAAACCACCACACATCACCTAGCTCTTCAGAATCCATTTAAGGACTGGGATAGAGAAACAATGGATTCCCTAAAGTTCCTGCTTATCTAGGGACAGTGATGTCTTACAACAGGAGGACAAGAAGCTCTTTTCCTTGTTTATTCCTTTCATTGTTAATATAACTTTCTTGTCATAGTCTCTCTGGGGGTACAAAGGTGCTGGGTAAACCTTGAAGGGATGGGGTATGATTTTATTCTCTTAGCTCTGAGATATCATGCAAGAAAGTTGGAAAAGCATTAGACAAGGAACTTCCCCAATCTGGCTGCTCCTTCATATTCTCTACATTCCAGCCAACCTGGATTACCTGGTGTCCCCTCTATAGGATATTCTATGTCCATCTTTCATTTTTGTGCTTCTGCAAAGATGGTCTCCCATGCCTGGAATGTTCTTTTCCCTCTCTTCTCCCTCAGGCAGCAACAGAGAAATACTAGATAGAATGCTGGGCCTTTATTCACATCCCAAATCAGATACTGACTCTGTGACTCTGGGTGGGTCACTTAGCCACTCTTTGATTCAGTTTCCTCATTTGTAAAATAATAGCAACTACCTCATAGGGTTGTTGTGAGAATCAAATGTAATAATGGACATATATTATCTTTTTCAACCTCCAATTGTTTGTTAAGTCTTTTTTCAGTTGTGTCCAACTTTTGGGGTTCCCATTTGGGGTTTTCTTGGCAAAGATACTGGAGTGATTTTGCCATTTCCTTCTCCAACTCATTTTACTGATGAGGAAACTGAGGCAAACAGGGTTAAGTGATTTGCCTAGGGTTAGATTTTTACTCACAAAGATGACAATAACAGCAATTATTATTATTTGAATGCCTAGCTTTCTTCAAGACTCAGCCCATGTGGCATATCCCAAAAGAAGCCTTTCTTGCTCTTCTAACTGCCTGTTTGCTACTTTCCTCCTCATCCAATTATTCAGATGCATATTTCTCTGATTACATGTTGCTTCCCTGACCTCCTCCCCTCCCCAGCCCAATAGAATATAAGTTCCTTGAGGACAGAGACATTTACTTTTTGCAAAAGTATCCTTTATATCTCCATGGTCTAGCCTACTACCCGGCATATGCTTGTTAGACTGGGTTTTCCATTTATAAGCACCTAATATCATGGAATTAAGTTTCATTAAAAGGAGGGAAACCAGGGCAGCTAGGTGGCGCAGTGGATAGAACACCAGCCCTGGAGTCAGGAGGACCTGAGTTCAAATCTGACCTCAGACACTTAACACTTACTAGCTGTGTGACCCTGGGCAAGTCACTTCACCCCAATTGCCTCACACACACAAAAAAAGGAGGGAAACCTAATAAAAATGAGAAGGAGCTTATGTGATACATAAAGACATGTAAAATTAGTGGTGATGGAATGTGTCTGTCTGGTGTGTCACTAAAGAAACAAACATGCTTTAAAAATTTTTGTGTGTATTATTTTTTTTTTCTTGGCAGGGCAGTGAGGGTTAAGTGACTTGCCCATGGTTACACAGCTAGTAAGTGTCAAGTGTCTGAGGCTGGATTTGAACTCAGGTCCTCCTGAATCCAGGGCTGGTGCTTTATCCACTGTGCCACCTAGCTGACCCCTGCTTGGTTGTTGTTTTTTTAAAGTATATAATAAATTCTACACATTTAAAAAACTGGCCAGTTTGTCTGTGGTTCTTTCTATAATGCTTTCTGTTTATTTAAAAAAAAAAAAACAAACCTCAATCTCTCTCTCTCTCTCTCTCCCTTTCTCCCTCCTTCTATTTTGGCATAATTCCTACTTACCCTTCACCTCAATTAAAAGCCAAGGGAAAAAAAGAAAAAACAATCCTTGAGAAAAATAAGCATCATCAAGCAAAATGAGTGCATATGCTTTGTACTCACATTTTCTGTTGAACTTCATGACGCTGTGGTACATGGTTCACTAGTTTCTCAGGGGAGACTGGCAACTTGCTAAATAGTGGTCCAATCCTCTATGGCATCTCCCCAGAGTACGATGAGGGGAGGCTCCCCCTTCCCCCAACACTCCTTACCTTTTTCTCTTCTGGATGCCTCGGCTCTCTCAACATCAGTGGGGGTGTCTTTTTCCTTCCTTCCCCCTCTCCTTTCCCTGCCATCATCACACAGATAATGATGAAGAGGATAAAGGGTAAATATTTACAGAGTGACTATCAGATTCCCCAAGTTGTAGAACAGTTTCCAATCTGCATTAGGATTGGGTTTTCTCACTGGAAGTTCCCTACACCAATGGAACAAGAGTTTCAGACCAAAACAAATAAACTGGAATTGATATAGTACATTAAAATTGGCAAAGTGGCTTTGCAAACATGATCTCATAAATCCTGTAGGAATAGGCCTGAACAGCACGTCATCAGGGGATGTACAACCAGGGAATTTTATTTATTTTTACTCATTTAAAGTGGATATTTATTGAATATTCAATAATAAAAGATAATAATTTTTACTAAAACAAGCTAAAGAAACTAAAATTTAACTAAACATTTAAAACAATTAACAATTGAACTTTACTGTTAAAATGAGATGCAAAATGCCAAATATTTGAAGACATTAAAGTGTATACCCTACACACCCTTTATTTTTCGCAGTTACATAGATAGGAAAGGGAGGGAAAAGGGGCAAATATTCCAGGCCTCACTACGTTAAAATGCCTTTCCTTGGGACCTAAGTTTTTTGACAAGATTCCTCAGAATCCACTCCCTCCTCTCACACATCCAAGACCACACCCTCCTTCCTCTCTCTTCTTCACTGGATTATTTAAAATTTGAGCATTTTAATGTAGTGAAAGAGGAAGGAGGGCATGGTCTTGGATGTGTGACAGGAGGGAGAGAATTCAAAGGAGTCTTATCAAAGAATTTAGATTTGGGAGAAGCAGGGGCCCAAGTATATATAGCCTACTTTGAGATCCTACAACCCCTCTTTGTTGTGTACTAGGCAAGTCTTCTTTGAGCTGGTTGCTGGGATGCAGCTGATGCCATTACCTGGTTATCGTATAGAATAAGTGATCAACAGCATCAAAGATATTTAAGTTGTCTCAAAAGTCTTAGTGTAGTTTTAAGCTTTAATAGTTTAAAACTATTAAAATATAATTACAATTAAACAATATAATTAAATTAATAATTCCATCTAATATAATAAAAATTAAATGCTAATCTAACTAATTGATAAAACATGATATATAATACATCCATTTATATATAGGATATGTACCTATAAGTATATCAAGGAGAATGTCATTTGAAAGCATTTATTAAGTATCTACTGTTAGGGCCTAAAATTCTAGCTATGATATCTAAAATCTGATGAGTGGTTGCCTTAAATTAGAAAATGTATAGCACTAATATTTGGGCATTAAGTATTTATTAAAGTATATTAGGGGTTATTAAAGAGAAACACATGGATAAAGTATGAGATTTGCCTTCTCTCCCTATCCTGTCTGTCTTTGCCACTGTGTAATTTAAAATTCTAAATGGGAGTTCTAATCCGTCCCCCCCAGTTTTGGGGGGAAACTGACTAAAATCACTGATAAACAAGTTTAGGTTTTTTAAGGGTTTATTGAAAGATAGTAAAAGAAAGAGAAAGATTGAGAACAGATTTCTTATAGCCTGGAAATCCTCGCCTTCCTAAACCTCCCACTTCTGAAGTCCTCTGCCACCAAACTGATGTCTCACACCAAAAGAGGAAGGGCTCTCTTTCCAGCATCTGCTTCCTCCTTCATCTGCTTCCTCCTGCTTCATGTTCCCCTCCCAGAAATGGGAGGTTCTTCAAGCTGATTGGCTAGTGTCATTCAAATTAATTGGTTCACTAGACTGGAAGGTGCTCTCCATGTAAAGTTCAAAGTTTTTAGTTTCTGAGAACAATACCCTCTTAAGTACCAGCCAGATGTGCTTATAATCTAGTTAACTGGAAGTAAGCCAGTCAGCAGTCAGTTGCCTTATCCAATTCAAATCAGTTTAAATCAATCTCCAGGTGGGCCCCTGAGTATCTGCTAAATCTCTTCATCTACCACATTCCATTATCTTGACATCACCTAGCCCCCATCCGGCCATGAAAAGGCTTTGCTCCTCTCAGAAGCCTCCTGTGAAACAGGAAACAGGGCTGTCCACACACACAGCTCCAAGCTAATTGGTTGGTAGCACTGATTGTCAGGACCCATGAGGTGGCAAATGTCACTTCCTGACGCTGATCTGATCTTTGAAACCCCAGAAAGGTCACTTCCAAATGCTAAAGTCACATGGTTTCTTTTCAGGCCAGAGCTCACAATGTCCCTTCCAGCAAGGGGTGTCATTCCAATTCTCACACTACTAAGTATCAGGTGCTATGCTAGGTGCTAGGAAAAAAAGATTAAAAAATGAATTCTTGACCTTGAGGAATTTATGCATCTGTGTATGTTGTGCAAACATCCTTAATCTCAAAATGTCTGAAACTGAATTCATCTCTCCACACCAAACCAAGACCAATAGGTGACCATCTTCTCAGTCTCTCAGGCTCCCAACCTGGTTGTCATCCTTAACTCCTCACTTCCTTTCTCTCCCCTACCCCTAGTCAATCTGTAGCCAAGTCCTAACATCTCTCACACATGCCCCCTTCCCTCCTCTGACACTCCCAGCACTAGGCCCTCATCACCTCACCCCTGGACTATGGCAACAACTTACTGATTGGTTTCCCTTCTGTTTCCTCTTCAGTTTCAGTCCTCTACTCATCTGTCAAAATGACCTTCTCAAAGCATAGGTCAGACCATATCACCTCCCTAATAAACTCCTGTGGTTCCCTATCACCTTCAAGATCAAATATGGAATCCTATTTGGTATTCAAAGCTCTTCATGACCTGGCTTCTCCCTACCTTTCCAGTATTCTTACACCTTATACCTCATTGTCTGCAAGTACTCTTCATTCAGGCGACACCTTGCCATTCCTCAAACAAGATACTGGATCTCACGACACTGGGCATTTTCACTGGCTGTCCCACATTCCTGGAATGCTCTCCCTACTCATCTGTGCCTCCTACCTTCCCTGGCTTCCTTCAAGTCCCAGCTAAAATCCTAGGGATTTTATTTTTTGCAATGAACATTTATTTTATTTTTTCCAGTTACATGTAAGGGTAGTTTTCAACATTCATTTTCATAAGATTTAGAGTTCTAAATTTTTCCCCCTCCCTCCCTTTCCTCTGCCCTCCACAAGATAGCAACCATTCTGGTATAGGTTATATATGTTCAATCCACATGTGCGCCTTTTTTTTTTTTTTGTGGGACAATGAGGGTTAAGTGACTTGCCCAGGGTCACACTCTAGTCAGAGTCACGTGTCTGAGGCCAAATTTGAACTCAGGTACTCCTGAATCCAGGGCTGGTGCTTTATCCACTGTGCCACCTAGCTGCCCTACATGTACTCTTTTTATCAGTTCTTTCTATGGGGGTGGATAGTAAACTTCATCATTAGTCCCTTGGACTTCTTCTGGATCATTGTATTGCTGAGAGTAGTTAAGTCATTCACAATTGCTCATTGAACAATACTGCTGTCACCATGCACAATGTCCTCCCAGTTCTGCTCCCTTTACTATACATCAGTTCATATGAGTCTTTCCAAGTTTTTCTAGGATCATCCTGTTTGTCATTTCCTATAGCACAATACCATTCCACTACATATACTACCACAGCTTCTTCAGTCTTTCTTCCATTGATGGACATTCCCTTGATTCCCAATTCTTAGCCACCACAAAGAGTTGCTATAAATATTTTTTGTACAATTTTCTCCTCTTTTCTCTTTTTTTTCACAATTACCGTTGTTAACTGTTTCCCTCCATCCTATTCCCTTCCCCATGATATTTTTTTTTTGTGTGTGGGGCAATGGGGGTTAAGTGACTTGCCCAGGGTCACACAGCTAGTTAAGTGTCAAGTGTCTGAGGCCGGATTTGAACTCAGGTACTCCTGAATCCAGGGCCGGTGCTTTATCCACTGGATCTAGCCGCCCCATTCCCCATGATATTTACTCCATTATCTATCTTCTTTCACCCTATCCCTCTTCAAAAAGGATTTGCTTCTGTCTGTCCCCTCCCCAAGTCTGCCCTCTCTTCTTTTGCCCCTCTCTCTTTATCCCCTTTTCCTCCTATTGCAGGGTTAGATATACTACTCCACCCAATTGAGTGTGTATGTTATTCCCTCCTTAAGCCAATTCTGATGAGATTAAGGTCTTTGAGCCAATTCTTTTTCTTTCTTTCTTTTTTTTTTTTTTTTAGGGACCACATGCCTTTTATTTTTAGTTCCCATCTTGAGAAAGTCAGAGTTAAACTAATCAACAGTAGCGTTTTTATTGGCCTCTGTGAGAACACAGAGAGGCAGAAGTTCCAGGCCATTTCTTTTTTATTTTCCATATAAATATTTTATTATTTTCCAGTTACATATAGAGATTCTTTGAGCCAATTCTGATGAGTATTAGGCTCGTTTACTGCCCAGATTAAATAGATTACTCAAGCCAATTGGGGGGTGTGTGTTAATTCCTCCTTGAAGCAAATCTGATGAGATTAAGGTCTTTGAGCCTATTCTGATGAGTGTAAAGTTCATTTACTGCCTTGCTGCTCCCCCATCTCTTCACCCACTCCATGAGCCCTTTCCTGTTTCTTTCATGTGGGATTTCACCCCATGCTACCTCTGCCCTTCCTCCTCCCCCAGTGCATTCCTCTCACCCCTTAATTTTACCCTAAAGATGTCATCATGGGGCAGCTAGGTGACACAGTGGACAAAGCATCCATCCTGGACCCAAGGGGATCCCAGCCAAAACCCAGCCTCAGACACAAGACAGTCACCCACTCCATGACCCCAGGTATGTCCTCCAACTCCAATTTTTTATGGTTCTCCAGAGTCTTGTATTTGAAAGTCAAATTTGCCATTCAGTTCAGGTCTTTTCATCATGAATACTTGAAAGTCCTCTTTTTCATTGAAGTCCCATTTTTTCCTCTGAAAGATTATGATCAGTTTTGCTGGATACATCATTCTTGGTTGTAATCCCAATTCCTTTGTCCTCTGGAATATCACATTCCATGCCCTCCTGTCATTTAATGTAGAAGCTGCTAGATCTTGTGCTATCCTGACTGGGGCTCCACAGTACTTGAATTCTTTCTTTTTGGCAGCTTGCAATATTTTCTCCTTGACCTGAGAGCCCTGGCATTTGGCTAGGAGTTTTCCTTTTGGGATCTATTTCAGGAGGTGATGGGTGCATTCTTTCAATTTCTATTTTACTTTCTGCTTCTGGAATATCAGGCCAATTTTCCCTGACAATTTCTTGGAAGATGATGTCTAAGCTCTTTCCTTGATCATGGTTTTCAGGTAGACCAATAATTTTCAAATTGTCTCTCCTGGACCTATTTTCCAGGTCAGTAGTTTTTCCAAGAAGATATTTCACATTGCCCTCTATTTTTTTTTTTATTCATTTGTATTTGCTTTCTTGTGTCTTGGTTTCTCATAAAGTCACTAGCTTCCATTTGTTCAATCCTAATTCTTAGGCAATTATTTTCATCTGAGAGCTTTTGTGCCTCCTTGTCTTAGATCATTGTCTTAATCAGAGGAGTTAAATCTTTTACAGGTGATCATCCTTAAAATATTACTGTTACTTTGCACAATGATCCCCTAGGTCTGCATACTTTATTTTGCATCAATTCAAATAAGTCTTCCCATGTTTTTCTGAAAACATCCTATTTGTCATTTCTTATACCACAACAGTATTCTGTCATAATCATATACCACAACTTGTTCAGCTATTCCCCAACTGAAGGGCATCTCCTCAATTCCCAATTCTTTGCGACCTCTAAAAGAGCTGTATAGATATTTTTGTACATATAAATCCTTTTTCTTTTTCTTTGATCTCTGTGAGATATGACCTATTAGTGGTATTACTGCATCAAAGAGTATATAAAAGTTTGTAGCCCTTTGGGCAGTTTCAAATTGTTCTCCAGAATCGTTGGACCACCGACAGTGCATTAGTGTCCCTATTTTTCAACATCCTCGATAACCTTTGTCATTTTCATTTTCTGTCATGTTGGCCAATCTGATATTTGTGAGGTGGTTTTAATTTACAGAGTTGTTTTCTCTCTCTCTCTTTTTTTTTTTTTGGTGAGGCAATTGGGGTTAAGTGACTTGCCCAGGGTCCCGCAGCTAGTAAGTGTCAAGTGTCTGAGTCCAGATTTGATCTCAGGTCCTCCTGAATCCAGGATTGGTGCTCTATCCACTGCGCCACCTAGCTTCCCCTTTACAGAGTTGTTTTAATCTGCATTTCTCTAATCAAGAGTGGGGGCAGCTAGCATAGTGCACAGAATGCTGAGCCTGGAGTCAGGAAGACTTATCTTCCTGGGTTTAAATCTGACCTCAGAAACTTACTAGCTGTGTAACTCTGGGCAAGTCATTTAATCCCTATTTGCCTCAATTTCTTCGTTTCTGTAAAATGACCTGGAGAAGGAAATTGCAAATCACTCCAGTATCTTTATCAAGAGAACACCAAATGGGATCACAAAGAGTCAGACATGACAAAAAATGTCTAAACATCAATCAGTAGTGATTTAGAGCATTTTTCATATGACTATTGATAAATTTTGATTTATTCTTCTGAAAACTGACTGTTCATATCTCTTGATAATTTATCAATTGGGGAATGACTCTTATTTTTACAAATTTGACTCAGTTCCCTGTATTTTTGTGAAATGAGGCCTGTATCAGAGAAACTTGCTGTATTCTTTTCATACTAGTTTCCTGCTTTCCTTCTAATTTTAGCTACATTTAGTTTTTTTGTTTGTTTGTTTTAGCTACATTTAGTTTTGTTTGTACCTTTAAGAATTTGAATGCTTTACTATTTGGTGCATATATATTCATTTATATTACTTTGTTGTCTATGGTACCTTTCAGCAAAATGTAGTTTCCTTGATTATCTCTTTTAATTAGGTATATCTTTACTTTTGCTTTGTCTATCATGATTTCCATCCCTGCCTTTTTTTTTAACCCTTAGCTAAAGCATAATAGATTCTGCTTCAGCCTCTTATTTTAACTCTGTGTCTTTCTATTTCAAGTGTGTTTCTTATAAATAAAATATTTTTGTATTCTGGTTTCTAATCCATTCTGCTATTCACTTTCATTTTGTGAGTTAGTTCATCCCATTCACAATCACAGTTATGATTACTGTGTATTTCCTTTCATCATATTTTCTTTTTCTTTTTTATCATCTTTTCCTCAGTATCACTTTATTGTTTTTATCTTAAAAGTATTTGTTCTTTTCCAGTTTGATGTAAAGATAGTTTTCAACATTTGTTTTTATAAGACTGAGTTCCAAATTTTTCTTCCTCCCTTCCCTCCCTCCCCCCCTCCCTAAGACAGAAAACAATCTAATATAGGTTATATATGTACAATCATATTAAATATATTTCTGCATTAGTCTTGTTGTGAAAGAAGAATCAGAACAAAAGGGGAAAACCTCAAAAAAGGAAAAAAAAAGTAGAAACAGTATGGTTCAATCTGCATTCAGACTCCATAGTTTTTCTGGATGTGGAGAACATTTTCCATCATGAGTTCTTTGGAATTGTCTTGGATCATTGAGAAGAGCTAAGTCTATCACAGTTGATCATTGTAGAATGTTGTTACTGTGTACAATGTTCTTCTGGCTCTGCTCACTTCACTCAGCAGCAGTCTACTTAAGTCTTTCCAGGTTTTCTGAAATCTACCTGCTCATCATTTCTTACAGCACAGTAGTATTCCATTACAATCATATACCACAACTTGTTCAACTATTCCTCAACTGATGGGCATTCCCTCAATTTCTAATTCTTTGCAACCACAAAGAGAGCTGCTATAAATATTTTTATATATGTGGGTCCTTGTTTATCTTTCTCTCTCTCTTTTTACCCCATCCTGCTTCAAAAGTCTGCCTCCCATAATTTGCTCTGCCTTTTATCACCCTATCCTCTTTCTCTTATGCCCTTTCCCTCATACTTCCCTCTTGGGTAAGATAGATTTCTATACCCAACTGAGGGTGTGTCTGTGTGTCTGTGTGGTGTATTCTTCCCTCTGTATCAATTTTGATGAAAGTGAAGTTCAAGCATTGCCTCCCCCCCCATCCCCATTACCCCCTCCACTGTGTGCAACTCTTTTATGTGAGATTTTCCCATTTTTCTCTCCCTCCCCCCTTCTCCAAGTGCATCTCTCTTTCTTATCACTTCACTGTTTTTTGAGATCATCCTATTATATAGTTACATTTTCAATGTTAGCATTCACACCTCAGAAATTGGCAAGCTACAAATCAGGGCCTGATTTATTGACTGTCTAGAAGAAAATTATAATGATGCACTTGAAAGTTAAAATTGTGTGCACATATGTTTCCCATTTCTTCCTAGGGGAAAGAACTACCCTTGCCACACACGTCTAAACATCTATCAGCACAATCCTTGATCACTTTATAAACATTGCTTGAGCTCAGCAGAACTTCAGTAGAAAGGTCAGGAAATAAAGTTATTATCAGACCAGAGGCCTGGTGAATGTAGGTTAATGGTAATGATGATGATGGTGGTCGTGGTGGTGATGGTCATGGTGAAAACTGACATTTATATGGGACTTTAAGCTTTGCAAAGTGCTTTACCTCCATTATCTCATCTGAGTCTCATAATACCCTTGGATAAACCCCTCTAATAGACCATAGAGGAAATCATACACACACATATACACACGTATATACATATATGTATATGTATTGGGAGTGAAAAAACAACCAAGAGAGAGTGTCCTAGATTTCATGCAAAGAGAGACTCCAAAAAGTCTCTATGGTGGCAAGCTAGATATAGGAACATGTTAAACACTGCCAGTTCCTCTCATTACTTCCTATAGTCTTTTTTTCTTCAGCAACCTGAAGTGGGATTGGCCTCTTCCATCTTCTCTCTGGAAGATTCTTGATGATTGAAGACTCAAAGCTTGAGGAATCTTGAAGGGGGACTCCAGATTGAAGAATCCCTAAACAGAACTGTCAAAGGCTGAAGCTCTCTCCTTTTCACCAATCCCCTCCTAAACACACACCCCTCCTGAGGGCAAGATATTCATCTCCACCAATAAGGAAAGAGTCCCATACCAATAGACTATGAGATAGGGGTTATACATATAGATCCTTTCCTCTTTTTCTTTAATTTCTTAGGGTCTAGGTCTAGGAGTGGTATAACTGGATTAAAAGGAATTTGCTAAATTTGTGGGCATAGTTCCAAGATCCTTACCAGAATGGATGGACTTACTTGCACTAGTATATCTACTTTCTCACAGCCCTTCCATTATTTGTCATTTTCTTCTTTGCCAGAATGGTAGGCATGACATTGAACCTCAGAGTTGTTTTAATTTGCATTTCTCTATTAGTGGTTAGAGCATTTTTCCATTATAGTTATAGATAGCTTAGATTTCTTCTTTAAACTGTTTAAAGCTATTGCCTATTTATCAATTTCGAAATAGCTCGGTCTTAAAAATTTGAATAATTTCCTTCTATATCTTGGAAATGAGACTAATTTTTTTCTTTATACATTTTTATTTTTAGTTTTGAGTTCCAATTTTTATCCCTCCTTCCCTCCCTTCCCTCCCCCCTCCCTGAGGCAGTAAGCAATCAGATATGGGTTACACATGTACAATTATGTAAAACATTGCCATATTAGTAATTTTCTTCTAAATAGAATTTTATTTTCCAAAATATATGTAAAAACAAAATTTTAACATCAATTTTTAAAAAACTTTGTGTTCCAACTTCTCTTCCCCACTCCATTCCCGTCCCCCACCCACAAGAACTCAATCATTTCAAAATAAGTTATACATGAGTAGTCATGGAAAAATTCCCATATTAGCTAGTTGTGAGAGAAAACAGTCAAAAAAACTAAAACTTCAGATTAAGGAATTGTCAAAGAGGAAATGAAAAAATTTTTTTTTCTTTTGTTTTGGTTTTTTGTGAGGCAATTGGGGTTAAGTGACTTGCCCAGGGTCACACAGCTAGTAAGTGTTAAGTGTCTGAGGCCGGATTTGAATTCAGGTACTCCTGACTCCAGGGCCGGTGCTCTATCCACTGTGCCACCTAGCCGCCCCGAAAAAAATTTTTTTAATGTGTTTCCATCTGTTTTCAGATACTATCAGTTCTTTCTCTGCAGATGGGCTGCAATCTTCATAAGTTCCTCAGGGTTACATTGGATCATTGCCTTGCTGAAAACAACCACATGCTTCCCAGCAGATCATCCCCCACTATTGCTGTTATTTTATATACAGTACATTTCACTCTGCTTCAGCTCATGTAGGTCTCTCCAGGTTTTCCCGATAGCATCCTATTCATCACAACCTCTATATAGTACCTTAAGCTTGACAGAGAATTTTCTTCACAAAAGCCCAGCAAAGTAGGTACCATATATTTTGCCATTATAATCAATCATCATAACTATTTCCCTCCATCCCACTCCCTTCCCATGACATTTACTCTATCTTCTTTTTACCTATTCCTCCTCAGAGGTGCCTTACTTCTGACTATCCTCTCTTTCGCTCTGCACTCCCTTTTTTCACTCTTCCTTCCTTCCTTCCTTCTCTTCTTCCCCTCCTATTTTCCTGCAGGGTTAAATAGATTGCTCCTCCTAATTGGGTATGAAAGCTATTCATGAGCCCACTCCAATGAGATCAGGGTCCCTGAGCTAATTCTGTGTTCTAAATTTTTCTTCCTCCCTCCCTCCTCAACCCTCTCTATGAGATCAAGCAATTCCATATGTCATACTGGTGCAGTAATGCAGAACATCTTCATCTTCCTTGAAAGTGTTTTGCTTTTTACTGCTCTCTCCCCGAATCTGTCCTTTCCTCCTTCCCTTCTCCCATTTTCTCCCTCCCCACCCCCCCAGGGAAAAAGTATATTATCATACCTACTTGAATATGTATGTTAGTCATTCTTTGAGCCAATTCTGATGATATTAAGGTTCACTCATTCCCCAACTCCTTCCCTCTCTTCTGCTCTCCTCCATAGCTTTCTTCTTGTTTCCTTCATGTGAAATACCTCTCCCCAGACCATCTCTCCCCTTCTCCCTCCCCCAGTTTATTCTTCCTACACCTCAACCCTGTTTTAATGATGTCATCATGGATTAGCTAGGTGGCACAGTGGACAAAGCACCAGCCCTGGACCCAGGAGGCCCCCCCAAGCTCAAATCCATCCCCAGACATAAGACACCCCTCCCCGTCTGCCCTACAAAGAACAAAACATAAATGCTTTACAGATATCATCCCTTCATATTCAGTTCAGCCCTGTCTTCTGTGAATTTCTTGTGAAGAGTTTTTGTTTTGTTTTGTTTTGTTTTTTTGGTGAGGCAACTGGGGCCAAGCGACTTGCCCAGGGTCACACAGCTATTAATTGTTAAGTGTCTGAGGTCACACCTGAACTCAGGTTCTCCCGAGTCCAGGGCTGGTGCTCCATCCATTGTACCACCCAGCAGCCCCTGAATTTCTTATTGAGATAGATCTTATGATTTCAAAGTATTATCTTCCTATGTAGGAATGTAAACAGTTTGATCTTTTAATATCCCTCATGAAGTCTTTTTCCTGTTTACCTTTTTATGCTTCTCTAGGATCTTGTATTCGAAAGTCAAATTTTCTATTCAGTTCAGGTCTTTTCATCACAAATGCTCGAAAGACCTCTTTCTCATTGAAATCCCATTTTTGCCTCTGAAAAATTACTCAGTTTTGCTGGGTACGTGATTTTTGGCTGAAGTCCCAGTTCCTTTGCCCTCTGGAATATCATATTCCATGCCCTTCGGTCCTTTAATGTAGAAACTGCTAGATCTTGCTTTATCCCTATTGGAGCTCCACAGTATTTGAATTCCTTTTTTCTAGCTGCTTGCAGTATTTTCTCCTTGACCTGGGAGTTCTGGAATTTGACTATAATATTCCTGGAGGTTTTCCTTTTGGGATCTCTTTCAGGAGGTGATCGGTGGATTCTTTCAATTTCTATTTTAGCTTCTGCTTCTAGAATATCAGGACAATTTTCCCTCACAATCTCTTGGAGGATGGTATCTAAGTTTTTGTTTTGGTCATGATTTTCAGGTAGTCCAATGATTTTCAAATTATCTCTCATAGATTTATTTTCTAGGTCAGCTGTTTTTCCAAGAAGATATTTCACACTGCCCTCTATTTTTTCATTCAATTGGATTTGCTTTACTGTGTTTTGGTTTCTCATAAGGTCACTAGCTTCCATTTGTTCAATCCTAATTCTTAGGCAGATATTTTCATCAGATAATTTTTTAATCTCCTTTTCCATTTGGCTTTTCAAACTGTTGACTTTTTTCTCATGACTCTCCTGCATCACTCTCATTTCCCTTTCCATTCTTTCCTCCTTTTCTCTACATCTTCTTTCTATTTCTCCTACTTTCTCTTCAAAGTCCCTTTTGAGAGCTTTAATGGCCTGAGACCAGTTCATATTTTTCTTGGGAGCTTTGGATGTTGGAGCTTTGACCCTGTTATTATCTGCTTCTTCTGAGGTTGTATTGTGGTCTACCTTACCCCCAAAGAAGTTTTCGATGGTTTTCTTTCTCTGCCTGCTCATCCTGCTTACTATTTCTTGGCTTTTAACTCCTTCTTAAAGTGTGGCGTTGCTTTCAGGACACACTGTTTAAGCTATACCGTAGCTTGGGGGATGATTGGGCTTCTTCTCAGCCTGCCTGGCCTCGCTTTCACTTGATTTTAAACTCTCCACTGGGGGTTGGGGGGGGCGGGGGGAGGGCTGCTTCTCGGCTGCACTTCTGTTCTCCGCTTCAGAGGGTCCCAGGTGTTTTGGGTTGAAGGGGGGCAGGCTTTAATCTCACCTGGCCTGTTCTCAGGTCCGGAGATAACCTCAGGCCTATTTACTAAGAAACCAACCAGTAAAGCTTTCTGTGGTATGGTTCTCAGCTTGCTATGAGACTGCTCCCCTCCCCAACCTGGGTCTCCGGCCAGGATTTCTCCCTGGTTGCCTGCTGGGGTGGGACAGTCGAATCCTTTGCCCCAATCCACTGGTACCCCTGCATTTACTGCCCGCCCCCCCCCCCCCCCCCCGCGCGCGCGCAAGGTCAGCCGTTCAGTCTGACCGTGCGCTAGATTCCAGAAGATGCCAGTGCTGCAGCCGATTCAGAGGCACTGGGGCAAATTCCTCTGGTGGGTGTCTGGTGTGTCGGCCCGATTGTAGGGTTAGGCTTTATTCGTGGCCCAGCATGGCCCCCTGAAATCTATCTATAGCTGGAGAAAACTCTCAGCCCATATTTTTGTGTGTTTTTCTGCCCCAAGGGTTCTTTTATTGCTATTTTTGGGGTTATTGTATCAGGAGCCCTGTGAGCTTAATGTCTTTACTCCGCCATCTTGGCTCCACCTCCCATATTAGTCATTTTGTACAAGAAGAATAAAAGAAAAAATGAAAAAAAGTGCAAAATAGCATGCTTCAGTCTGTGTTCCATCAATATCAGTTCTTTCTTTGGAGGTGGACAGTATATTTCATCAATAATCCTTTGGGTTTATTTTGGATCATTGTATTGTTGAGAATGGTTGTCATTCACAGTTCTTCATCAAACAATATTGCTGTCTCTATGCACAATGTTCTCTTGGTTCTGCTCAGGAAATGAGACTTTTATCAGGGAAACTTGTTGCAAAGACTTTTTCCAATTACCTAATTGTCTTTTAGTTTTCACTGTATTAGATTTGTTTATGTAAAATAATTAATTATATATGCAAAATTGTCTATTTTATCTTGTATAATCCTTCCTATTACTTATTTAGTCACAGATTCATCTTCTAACTGTAGATCTGAAAGATAATTTCTTCCTTTTCTGTCTAATTTGTTTATGATGTGCTACCTTTTATATCTTGGTCATTTGGGGCTTCTTTTTGGTATATGGTCTGAGGTGCTGGTCTACATCTAATTCATTTCAAACTACTTATCCATTTTTCTCAGTGGTTTTTGTCAAATGGTGAGTCCTTCCCCCAGCAACTGGAGTTTGGGGAGTTATCAAACACCATGTTATTGTTTGCTCCTGTATGTTGTATAACTAATTCCCCTTTCCCTGCTTGTCCTCCCCCTCCCTACCCCACCCCCCAGCATCTTTATTAGTGTCAAATTGTTTTAATGTTTACTGTTTTGTAGTACAGTTAGAAATCTGGTACTAATAGACTCTCTTCCTTTCTACTTTAAAAAAAAAATCATTACCCTTGAGATATTTTATCTTTTATTCCTTACTTTTAGTCTTCTAAAATATGAATTTTATTATTTTTCTGGATCTATTACTATTTTTTGGCATTTTGATTAGTACTGGATAAGGAAATTAATTTATATAGTATTATCATTTTTGTTGGTTTGATCTATTCATGAGCAATTAATATTTCTCTATTTAAATTTGTCTTTTTTTTTGTAAAGAGTTCATTGGATTCATAAAGTTCCTGGGTGAATAGTGGTAGATATACCCCCAAATATATTATTGCTTCTGAAGTAATTTTGAATGCAATTTCTCTTCCTAGTGCTTCCTTCTGATTTTATTGTGTGATGTTTAAAATCTAATGTGGGTCCTTACATGCCTCCCCCCCCCATTTTGGGGGGGAAACTAGCTGAGATTTACTGATAAATTCAGCAAGACTTTAGGCTTTTAAATATTTATTAAAGTGTTTTTGTTTGTTTGTTTGTTTGTTTTAGGCAATGGGGGTTAAGTGACTTGCCCACGGTCACACAGCTAGTAAATGTCAAATGTCTGAGGCCAGATTTGAACTCAGGTACTCCTGAATCCAGGGCTGGTGCTTTACCACTGCGCCATCTAGCTGCCCCTAAATATTTATTAAAGTGTATTAAAAGTTAGTAAAGAGAGAGAGGGTGAGAACAGATCTCTTATAGAATGGAAAACCCTAGCTTATATCTATGTGGGATACCCAGAGAGAAAACCTTGCCTCTACCTAGTAGCCCACACTTCCAAAAAGAATGTGTGAAGTTCTGCCACCACAAGCCAGTTTCTGAACGAAAAAGGGCTGATCCAGCTAGCCACCCTCACCTTCCTACTGCCTGTCTCCTTCCCTGAGAGGGAAGGTCCTTCAAGCTGATTGGTTAAGGGTGGTCTCCTGTTGATGTTGTAGTCCACAGCCTCTGAGAACAACACCCCACTCAGGGCCAGCCATGTGTGGTCTCTATTTAATCATCCTTAAGTAGGTTCTCAGTCTCTCAGTCTCACCCAATTCAATCAACTCCAAATCAGTCTTCAGGTGGGGGCCCCTGGGTGTCTGCCAAATCTCATTATTTTATCACAATTGGTAATATGAAAGAATTTTGATTATTTTTGTGGATTTATTTTATATCCTAAAACTTTGCTGAATTTATAGTTTCAATTAATTTTAAGTTGACTCTTTAGAATTTTCTAAATGCACCATCATATCATCCATATCAACTTTGTTTCTTCTTTGCCTATGCTTATTCTCTCAATTTATTTATTTTTTGTCTTATTGCTATAGCAAGCATTTCTAATATTGCATTAAATAGTAGTAGTGATAATAGGAATCCTTGCTTTATTCATGATCTTGTTTGAAAGACTTCTAACTTTTTTCCATTGCATATAATGTTTGTTCTTGGATTTATATAGATATTATTTACTAGATTAAGGAAAGGTCTATTTATTCCTATGGTGTCTAAAATTTCTGATGCAAATACATATTAAATTTTGTCAAAAGTCTTTTAAAACATTTTTGATATAATTATATTATTTTTATTATTTATATTATTAAGTTATATTTTTAGTCTTCCTTATGTCACACCAACCATGCATTCCTGGTATAAATTCAACCTTGTCATAGTGCATAAATTTATAATATGTTGCAGCCTATTTGCTAGTATTATATTTAAAATTTTTGTATCATTGTTATTAAGGATATCGGGCTATAATTTGTATCTCTTATCTGTTAACACTGTGAATGGTTTTTTTTTTCTTCAAGGTCTTCTATTCCAGCTACTGATAGATTGTACAACAGGATATGTAAAGGTCCTTTTCAACTTGAATGTTCAATGATGCTATGAGTTCAATGCTATAGAATGGTCATTATATACCCAGATTATAGATAAATAGATTTCAAAATGAAAGAGATCATGAAGATCATCCATCCAAACACTTTTTATTTTACAGGTGAGGCAATTGAAGCCCAGAGATCATAAGTAATTTGCCAAATCAAGGTCACCAATAGGAACTGTGCTGGAGCCAGTTTGTACAAGCTTTTCATAGGCAATTGTTAAATATCCAGGGTGAGCATTTACATTTCATAAATCAGCAAATACTGCAAATGGATGGATTTATTATTTTGCTGATTTTCTAGACAGGAAAGTGATGGAGAAAATATTAATGCAGATTAAATTCAGAAGTGTGTCAGGAAAACTTTTTTTCCCCTCAAGAAAGCCAGTTGTTAAACATTTACCAGGGCACTCCTGCACAGAGGAAGTGAATAAACAATGGAATTATATTTTCTAGACAAGTGGAACCTTGACTAGAAGATAATTATTTTGTACTGTCCAGATGTAGAAATATAGTAAGGGGTTATATTATATAAAGTACACAATATTTTTTGTTACATCAGTATCAATAGCTATCATAGAAGAGGAATTAAATTTGTTATGTTTGATCTGGATATCAAAACTAACTGTAATGGTTATAAGGTATGCAAAGAGGTAAATGTAAAACTGATTTTAGGAAAATTTTTTAACAATTAGAGTGCTCTTAAATGGGATGGTATGCTTCAGGAAGGGATGAATTCTCCATCATGGGGGGGCAGGGTGTGTCTTAAAACTAAGGTTTGTTGGGTATGGTTTTAGAGGAGGTTCTTGTTCATTTTTATATTATTAGGCTAGATTGCCTCAATGGTTCCTTTGAAATTTGTGATCTATTAAGTAATATTGGATAAACTTGAGTTTAAGCTTTTATTTAGGAATTATTATGCATTGCTCCAACTCTTGTATCATATAATTTGACAGAGTTAGATCACCATGTTTGTTGTTATTTAAGTAACTGAGAGGCAGCTGGTGGCTCAGTGGATAGAGCACTAAGTCTGGAATCAGGAAGATCTGAGTTCAAATCCAACGTGACACTTTCTAGTTGTGTGACCCTAGGCAAGTTACTTAACCTTTGATTAACTGACAAAATGGAACCACTGGATCTACTGGAGAAATGAAATGGCAAACTACTCCGGTATGTGCCAAGAAAACCCCAAATGGCAACTAAAACAACTGAACAACATTTAAGTAAATGAGTTACCTCTGCTAGAAAAAGGGTTAGTCAACTATGAAATGGTTGTATATATCTCCTTTTCACAATTATCCATGCCTGATATCCATGTCATGTTATTGGGCATGTGCAACCATAAAAATAATCCCAACATGTAGGAAAATTGCTTAGAAGGACACAGTTTCTTTAGGAATAATTTTTTTTGGCAGTTTAGTGGTGCAGTGGATAAAGCACTGTCCCTGGATTCAGGAGGACCTGAGTTCAAATCCGGCCTCAGACACGTAACACTAGCTATGTGACCCTGGGCAAGTCACTCAACCCACATTGCTCTGCAAAAAAAAAAAAAAGAAAAGAAAAGGAAAGAAAGAAAGAAAGAAAGAAAGAAAAAGAAAAAAAGGAATAATTTTTTGAAGCTCAAACATAGCAATTAGGTTTTTCAAACAATCCTTCCCCCTCGCCCCCAAAATTCCCCCCTTTTTTGGTTTTCTTCTTTTTCTTTTAACTGATTCTGATATGGTACTAAAGTACATTAAAAATTAATTTTATAAAGTTGTATTTTTCCTGTTTTTAGTTCGCTTTTTCATCCATTCTTTTGCTATTTCTTTAACGCATTAATTCTCTAGCATGTTGTGGCAAAAATAGTATTTTGCTCCTTTATACTTCTCAAAATGGCTACTACTTATACAATTTGTTTTTGTGTTATTCATAGTTAACTTTTCTTTGGATCAATGGCCCTTAATATGAAAAGGATTCCACTGACCTTTTCTGATGTTTTGTCTTCCTCTGTCTCTTTTTCTTTCTTTCTCTCTTCACATACCTGTGTCAGTATATATATCTATATATATAAATATTTATGCTATAACTTATTAGAAAATTAATGAGCTGATGAAAGAAAAAGAATGAATAAAAATAAACTGAGAATGGGAAACATACTTTATAAAATTAATTTTAATGTACTTTAGTATCATATTATATTATTAAGGCAGCTAGGTGGCTTATTAGAATGCTAGGCTTGGAGTCAGGAAAACCTAAGTTCAAATCCAGTCTCAGACATTTATTAGCTGTGTGACTTGTGGCAAAGCACTGAACCTTGATTTGCCTCAGTTTATTCATTTGTAAAATGGGGATAATAATAGCACCTACCTCCCAGGGTTGTTGTGAGGATCAAATGAGATAATAATTATAAAGTGCTTAGCACAGTGTCTGGCACATACTAAGTGCTATTTAATTGTTAGCTATTATTATTGCATACACACACACACACATATATATCTAGTTAAATTGGACAATATTGCTTGCTGTATTTTTGGGAAAAACTCGAATTCATTTAATTACATGAAATTCTTCTAAGTCAAAGAACACATTTCTAGAAATACAGTGGTACATTTCTCCCCAGGGTCATATACTTTTGTGAAATTTCTGTTATGCTTTGCATGTTCAACTTGGATAAAGGTTATCAAAACATTAATTTATCTTTTTATGACACTACTCCATGACATTATTAGAGAGGCCCTGTAGGAAATACATAGAGATGGTTTTTAATACTGCCATTATTCCCATTGGACTGGTGAGTATCATGTTGGTTTCAACAGAGGAAGCATATGTATGTATGTGTGTGTATGTATATATGCATGCATATATATACACATATAAGTAATATACATTCGATACACATATACACATACATATATGTGTATATATCCAATATAGAGCTCTCTATATATGTATATGCACATGCACATCTACATCCATACCTCTCTCTCTCTCTCTCTCTCTCAAGCCAATGAATACACTTTGGCAGTATAGACCCTTTTGCTGGAAAAAGCTCTGTGTGTGTGTGTGTGTGTGTGTGTGTGTGTGTGTGTGTGTGTGTGTGCGCAAAGTTTCATTGTTGAAGTTTGCTTGTGCAATTTGAAGCTACATCTTGGGAAATGTTTGTTTCTACTGAATGAAAAGAATACTACATAGAGCAACTGAAATACTGTAAATTAAAGCAACACTAAAAAGCATCAAAATTCTGGTTGAATGCAATGACCAATTTTGGTTCCAGAGGGCTGATAATTAAAACTTCTTTATTTTTGGTAGCGAGGGTAGTGAACTACAGGAGCAGGACATTACATATGCTGTCAGATAGAGTAACTGTTGACAGTTTGTTTTGCTTGATTGTTTTTCTTTTTTGCAAGGAATGATCTGAGGAGGGTGGTTTATTGGGAAATGACAATGATATAGGGGAAAAAAGGTGTCAATAAAACATTCTTTTAAAATGTTCATTTTTCCTTCATGGAACCACAAGGATTCTTATGTGACTTTCACACAGTTCAAGTTTTCTCCAGTAGAGTATCACTGGTGCTATAAAGTAATGGCCTCAATAATTTCAAGTTAGATAAATCACTTCACTTCTCTGACCTTCACTTTTCTTACCTGTAAAATGGAGACAAAAATATTTTCCAAAAAAAAAAAAAAAACCCAAACCAAAAATATTTTCCACCATCTATGCCATGGAAAGAGTTTGATTGCTTGTAAAGTGCTTTAGACATGGGTTTTTGTTATTCTTATAAGATAGGTGGACTGGTTATGAAACAAGAATGAAGACTAATGGATGGAGAAATCCAGATGCTGCCTTGATATCCATAAAATAAAAAAAGACCTAGAGAAAGGGCTCCAACATAGCAAGTGCATCTTCTGTAAAGGACCTAAGAGAGAATGGGGACAAGCACTGTGCCATGACAATAAAACAGGGATGAATTATGAATTGCATTGATAAGCGTGTCCATGTTGATAAAATTATGTGTCTGCTGAAGTTGTGAAGGCCATGACAGTGCCACAAATGGTCAAAAGAAACAAGAACTATCAACTTCATGAAAGAGGGAGTAAATGATGTGGCCCTTTAGGGACATGTAGGACTTCATTGGCAAAGATGGGGTGTTAGGTGACTTTTTTTTTTTAGACGGGGCAATGAGGGTTAAGTGACTTGCCCAGGGTCACACAGCTAGTGAGTGTCAAGTGTCTGAGGCTGGATTTGAACTCAAGTCCTCCTGAATCCAGGGCCGGTGCTTTATCCACTGTGCCACCTAGCTGCCCCCATTAGATGACTTTCTTTTTTTTTTCTTCTTTTTTTTTTTTTGCAGGGCAATTGGGGTCAAGTGACTTGCCCAGGGTCACACAGCTAGTAAGTGTTAAGTGTCTGAGGCCAGATTTGAACTCAGGTCCTCCTGAATCCAGGGCTGGTGCTTTATCCACTGTGCCACCTAGCTGCCCCCATTAGATGACTTTCTAACCAGCTCTCCAAAGGTGGGACAGGTGGCCTTAGGAAGTAGTGTGTTTTCAAGTAAATGTGGATGACCACTTGACAGGTGTGTTGTAGAGAAGTTACTTGTTTGGATACTGGGTGGAGAAGCTGGTTTCTTCTAGCTCTGAGATTCTGTGGGTGGACAGAATACCAGGTGTAGGCAATGGCATGACTAAAGGTGAGGAGGAAAGAATGTGTGGGATGAGTTCATACTGAACAATGTGGTTTGGTTGGATCACAGAGTATAAAAAGGGGAGTAATGTGAATTAAGGTTAGAAAAGGCAGGTTAGTGCCACATAATGAAAGGCCTTGAGTGCCAGGCTAATGAATTTACACTTAATTCAGTGGAGATGGGAAGCATCTGAAGAAGTTTTGTTATTGTTTTGGGGGTTTTTTCTTGAGGAGGGGGGAGGTTTGGTTTGTTTGTTTTAGCAGGGGAAGGATATCCTGTGCATTTGGAAACTATTGCTATATAGAATGAATAGGGAATAGAATGAAAAGGGAATACACTAAAAAGAGTGAGACTTGTGGTGGATATTTCAGTAATCCAAGTGAGAGACAAATGAAAGCCTAAATTAGGGGCAGGAAGCAAAGAAAAGAAGAGACAGATGTGAGGAACACTGTGGAGGTAGATTTCATAGGACTTGGCAACTTATTTACAGTGGGTATTGAGAAAGAGAAAGTAACAATGCATCAAAGATGATACTGAAGGCAATATTACAAGAAAGTCAACAGGCCAGGGCACTGGGAAAAAAAAACCAGCAAAGTCTTCAAGCCATAGAAAATAGGTTTATTGAGAGAGGGCCTATCTCACAATAAAGCCGGTCAGTCAGGGGTAGACCTGAAAGACCTCGAGTAGTGTCACTCAGCTGCTCTTATACCCCAACAGGGATAATTTTAGACATATAATATCATAAAAAATGGGGCATTTCTGAGAAACAAATTAACACATATCAGCACATAACATTTCTGAGAAATAAAGTCAGCACATAATTAGAAGAATATAAACCACAGAACAGAACATAATTAAAACAATATAAAGCACAATGGGCTTCAGGGGTTTCTACAGACCATGAGAAAAGTAGGGGCTTCCACAACTGAAGTAAGTGGATCACAAGGGATGATCAGTCCTGATTGTTCTATATACTATTCTTTTTTTTTTTTTTTTTAGTGAGGCAATTGGGGTTAAGTGACTTGCCTAAGGTCACACAGCTAGTAAGTGTTAAGTGTCTGAGGTCAGATTTGAACTCAGGTCCTCCTGACTCCAGGGCTGGTACTCTATCCACTGCGCCACCTAGCTGCCCCCCCTATATACTATTCTTGATAGTTGACCTTTTAAATTTGTGGATTTAACTAGTAGCTAAGTTTAGATTTAGCTGACAAGTATGGATTTAACTGACAGCTTGTGTTAGAAAAACAACTTCAATACTATGTGGGTAACCCACTAACATCTATTTTATCTAATCCATATTACTGACTTAAGCAACTAATGAAGTAAAAGATACTGATATATTAAATCAGAATTTTAGTTAATATACTGATTATTGAAATTATTAAATCACATAACTAAGGGGTGGGAAAAATCTCACTCATAATCATCATCATCATCATTATTTACAGATGAGGAGATTGAGGCAGAGAGGCTAAGGGACTTGCCCAGAGTCTAGTTTCAGGAGCTGGATTTGAACTGAGATTATCTTGACTTTAGGTATAGCACTCCATTGACTGCCTCCTAGCTGCCAATATAACAATAAGAGAAGAGAAATTGGGGGGCAGCTAGGTGGTGCAGTGGATAAAGCACCAGTCCTAGATTCAGGAGGACCAGAGTTAAAATCTGGTCTCATTCACTTGACATTTACTAGTTGTGTGACCCTGGACAAAGCATTTCACCCTCGTTGCCCCACAAGGAGAGAGAGAGAGAGAGAGAGAGAGAGAGAGAGAGAGAGAGAGAGAGAGAGAGAGAGAGAGAGAGAGAGAGAAAAGAAATTAAAACTATGCACTTCAGCAAAGAGAAGACAGAATTATTAAAATATTTATGAAAGCCCCTCTTATGGTGACAGAAAACGAAACAAAGTATGTATGCTCTCATTAATGGGATAAAGGCTGAACAAATTTTGAACAAGAGTATGATGGATTATTATTATGCTATAAAGAATGACAAATATGTGAAATTCAGAGATATGTGGGAAAAATTATATAAACTGATGCAGAATGAAGAAAGACAGAAAAGAGATTAATAAGCACAATATCAATAATAATATAAATGAAGACAACTCTACAAGGAAATCATCTCTGATAAATTGTAATGACCAGTCAGGGTCACAGAGAATAGATGAAATAGGGGCGGCTAGGTGGCACAGTGGATAAAGCACCGGCCCTGGATTCAGGAGTACCTGAGTTCAAATCCGGCCTCAGACACTTGACACTAGCTGTGTGACCCTGGGCAAGTCACTTAACCCCCATTGCCTGGCAAAAAACAGACAAAGAATAGATTTTATATATATATATCCTTAAGGTAGTAGGTACCACAGTGTGTAAGAGTGCTAGACTTGAAGTCAAGGAAGGTTATGAGTTTAAATCTTCAGTCACTCACTAGCTCTGTGACCCTGGGTAATTCATTTAATCTCTACCTGACTTAGTTTCCTTATCTATAAAATAGGGATAATAATAGCACCTACCTCACAGAGTTGTTGTGAGGATCAAATGAAATAACATGTTCAGCACTTTGCAAAACTTAAGGTGCTATCTAAATGTTGTTGTTGTTATTCTCTTGGTAGATAGACAAGGGAATATACAATGTTTCAAACTCTGTCTCTTCATTACAAGGAAGAGTTGATTCAAGGAGGAAAGGAGTGTATATTTAAAGGGACCAAGGTGTAAAAAGCAAATAGTATAGAGTAAATAATTTTTAAAAATACCACCCATATAGTTAACACTTCAAAATGGTTACCTAATCCTAGGGTGCTGTTATTAAACTTTAGTGTGCTAGGTACACATCCAAAATAAAATACTTTTTGTATATCTCTTAAAAAAAACAACAAACAACCTGAGGTCTATGGACAGTCCAAGACTATGTGTCTTTCTTCATAACAAAGAGATAAATTTGAATCCACCGAATCTGTTATCAGTTTCCATAGTTACTTGGTTGATTCATCTAGAATGTGATTTATTAAAAAAAAAGTCCAAAATGTTTTAAAAAGCTATTATTAAATGGTAAATGCTTTTTATTTGTTTTTATTTATTCACATTTTTCCCCTTGAATTATGAGTAAAAACAAATTTTCTCGACTTTTAACTCCTTCTTAATGTGTAGCGCTGCTTCCAGGATGCACTGTCCCAAGCTACAGCATGTCCTGGGGGTGGGGGGGTGGGGGTGGTGGGGGTGGGTGGTGATTAGAGGCTCGTTCTCAGGCTGCCTGGCTTGTAAATAACCACAGCCCACTTTCTCTTTGACCTGGAAGCAGATGTCTGATTAAAATCTGGTTTTCTATGGTTGGAAGCTTGGTGTGCCTGTGCCCCTCCCGCACTGGGTAGCTGCCGCTTAAGTCTGCTTGTGGTTCAGAACATAGGCACCTCACCCCAGTTCTAGCAGAGACTGCAGCTATTCCCCCCAAATGCCCCCTTTTTTGTCATATTAGCCAATCTGATAGGTGTGAGGTGGTACCTCAGAGTTGTTTTAATTTGTATTTCTCTGATCAATAGTGATTTAGAGCATTTTTTCATATGGCAATAGATAGCTTTGATTTCTTCATCAGAAAACTGGAATGGCTTTCATTTTAACAAATTTGACTCAGTTCTCTGTGTTTGAAAACTGAGGCCTATCAGACAAACTTGCTTCAATTTTTTTTCACAATTACTATTGCTAACTGTATTTCTCTCCATCCTATTCCCTTCCCTTGATATTTACTCTAATTTCTATCTTCTTTCACCCTATCCCTTCTCAAAAGTGTTTTGTTTCTGACTGCCTCCTCCCCCAATCTTCCATCCCTTTCTTCACCCCTCCCCGCTTATCCCCTTCCCATCCTACTTTCTCGAAGGGCAAGATATATTACTATACCCAATTGAGTGTGTATGTTACTCCCTCTTTGAGTTAATTCTGATGAGAGTAAGGCTCACTCACTCCCCCACACATCCCCCATTTTCCACTCCACTCTATACACTTTTTCTTGCTTCTTTTATGTGAGATATTTTACTCCATTCCACCTCTCCCTTTCTCTTTCTCCTAGTGTATTCCTCTTATCCCTTAATTTTTTTTTTTTTTTTGCGGGGCAATGGGGGTTAAGTGACTTGCCCAGGGTCACACAGCTAGTAAGTGTCAAGTGTCTGAGGCCGGCTTTGAACTCAGGTACTCCTGAATCCAGGGCCAGTGCTTTAACCACTGCGCCATCTAGCTGCCCCCCTTAATTTTTTAAAAAGATATCATCCCATGGGGCAGCTAGGTGGCGCAGTGGATAGAGCACCGGCCCTGGAGTCAGGAGTACCTGAGTTCAAATCCGGCCTCAGACACTTAACACTTACTAGCTGTGTGACCCTGGGCAAGTCACTTAACCCCAATTGCCTCACTAAAAAAAAAAAAAAAGATATCATCCCTTCATATTAAACTCATACCTGTGCCCTCTGTTTAAATATACTCCATTCAGCTGTCCTAAGAATGAGAAAGTTCTTATGAGTTACAAATATCATCTTCCCATGTAGGAATATAAACAGTTTAACCTTTTAATATCCCTCATGATTTCTTTTTCCTGTTTACCTTTTTATACTTCTCTAGGGTCTTGTAGTTGAAAGTCAAATTTTCTATTCAGTTCAGGTCTTTTCATCCTAAATTCCTGAAAGTCCTTTCTTTCATTGAATCCCCATTTTTCCCCTGAAAGAATATAATCAGTTTTTCTGGGTAGGTGGTTATTGGTTGTAATCCCAATTACTTTGCCTTCTGGAATATCATATTCCATGCCCTCTGATCCTTTAATGTAGAAGCTGCTAGATCTTGTGTTATCCTGACTGTGTCTCCACAATACTTGAATTGTTTCTTTCTGGCTGCTTGCAATAGTTTCTCCTTGACCTGGGATCTCTGGAATTTGGGTATAATATTCCTGGAAGTTTTCATTTTGGGATCTCTTTCAGGAGGTGTTTTGTGGATTTTTTCAATTTCTATTTTACCTTCTGCTTCTGGAATATCAGGGAAATTTTCCCTGACTATATCTTGGAAGATGATGTCTAAGTTCTATTTTTTGATCATGGTTTTCAGGTAATCCAGTAATTTTCAAATTATTTCTCTTGGATTTATTTTCTAGCTCAGTTGTTTTTCCAAGGAGATATTTCACATTGCCTTCTATTTTTTCCCCCATTCTTTTGGTTTTACTTTATTGTGTCTTGATTTCTCATAAAGTCATTAGCTTCTATTTGTCCAATCCTAATTTTTTTGTTGTTTTGTTTTTAGTGAGACAATTGGGGTTAAGTGACTTGCCTAGGGTCACACAGCTAGTAAGTGTCAAGTGTCTGAGGTTGGATTTGAACTCAGGTCCTCCTGACTCCAGGGGTGGTGCTCTATCTACTGCGCCACCCAGCTGCCCCTTCAATCCTAATTTTTGAGCAGTGGTTTTCTTCAGAGAGCTTTTGTACCTCCTTTTCCATTTGTCCAATTAGGCTTTTCAAGCTGTTGATTTTTTTCATGACTTTCCTGCATCTCTCATTTCTCTTTCCATTTTTTCCTCTCCCTCTCTTACTTTATTTTCAAAATCCTTTTTGTGCTCTTCTATGGCCTGAGACCAATTCATATTTTTCTTGGAAGTTTTGGAAGTAGGATCCCTGACCTTGCTATCCTTTCCTAAGGGTGCACTTCTATATTCCTTGTCACCATAGAAACTTTCTAGGTTCAGCATTTTTTTTTCTATCTGCTTATTTTCCTAGCATAGTTCTTGACTTTTAACTCCTTCTTAAAGTGTGGCACTGCTTCCAGGACACACTGTTCTAAGTTTCAGGGGCTCCAAGGTGGTATGATTTAAGGAGAGGCATGTTCCCCATTTCCCTGGCCTGTTCTCTGGTCTGCAAGCAACCACAGGCTTGCTTGCCCTTTAACCTGAAATAGAATCCTCTTTCACTGTGGCTGCAAGCTCTGGTGTGCCTGCACCCCTCCCCTACCTGGGCCATTGCCTCTCAAGACTGCTTCCTGTTTCTGACCATGGGCAAAACATCAGAGTCCTGCCTCAGTGCCAGCAGAGACCCCTGTAATCTGCCCCTGGCAAACTCCTCAACCCGCTCACTATCTGTGAGCTTAGTTCCAGAAGCACTGCCTTTCCTCTATCATCTTGGCTCTGCCCCCGACAAATACTTTTTATAAGCATCAAAGTGCAATAATAAATTTAAGAAATTTTTGAAAAGTTTATGGCCCTATCTACACATCAGTTAGTATTAATATTACTAGGGATAGTAGTAGTACTTTTAAAAATATCTCATTGTTACTTGTCTACACTCTGTCTAGACAGAGTCAAATATTCATTGTGATGTGGGGTATTGGCAATTGAGTAAAACACATGGTCCTTAGTTTTTAACCAATTTCATTTAGCTGCTTACTGCATTCTACCTCATTTCTTTTTAGTCTGGATCTCTCATTTGTCATTTCTTCTATGGGGAACTCCTGCTTTGGAAACTTTTTCTAAGCACTGCAATTGGCTATTCACATATAAATTTATAGTCCTTGTAAGTTGCCCCGGGGTATTGAGAAATAGAAAGTGACTTCTTCAAGGTCACACAGCTAGTATGAATTAAAGACAGGACTTCAGGGAAAATCTCTGGAAGAATCCTTCTCCCCCTCCAGTCCCCCAGTGTCTTCCCTCTTTTACCTCTGATTTGCACTGAATATATCTTGTATGGATGTTTTCTTCCTGATTAAAATGTAAGCTCCTTGAGGGCAAAAATTATGTTTTTGCTTTTTTCTTTGATATTTGGTGCTTAGCACAGTGCCTGACATACAGTAAGTGATGTAGGAGGCAAAAAGGGGTTAATAGAAAAACCTAAGATCCAAGCTCTAATTCAGATATTTGCTCTAAAAGGGAATTAGACCCCAGTTAATGGACAATGTATGTTAGGTTATCATGCCCACAGTGATCAGTTCCCATAATGGGAACAGAGGGACCTAGGCTGAAGAGACCTGACTACAATAAAGGAAATGACAAGGGTATAGAAATTCTAATGAAAAATGGAGATTTTTTGAAACTAGCCATGGGAATCAGAAAGAGACATGTGCAGAAAAGGTGAAATTTGTCCCCAGATTCACCTTATGATGTGTAAACCCCCAAAACACACCTCCACTGAAAAATGTACCTGCCTCAGGGGTTGGCTTAGGACCCCAGGAACTCCAAATTAGGATAAGCCATCCCCTAAACACCCCAAGGTGGAGAATATTATAATGAGAAGGACAGGCCCTCCCCTGTACCTCCCCAAAGTAGAGATTATTATAATAAGACTGATAATCAATTTATCCATACCATAAATATAACTGTCTTTCCTTTCACTATTTGAGAGAGATACCTTTCCACTATTCTGGTTCTCTCCCTGTGGTCACCCACAGTATTGCAATAAAACTTGGGAAACTGAGTCACTGAGTCCTGTAATTCTTTTGGGATGATTCACAATCAATTTGACCCCAAATTCCATCCCACATCAGTAAGTACTTCTTGACTTGATTTGCCACTTAGATCATAATTACAGAGTTTCTTGCTTCTGTGGACTCTGTTATCTATAAATATATGAGTTTCAAGTGAATATTCTCCCACATTCATCTCATGTACAAGATTTCTTCCTAGTAGGGACTCCATGGTGAACATGAAAGATTTTCCTTAAAGAAGAGCATTTTTCACAGCAACTTGAGGGCAAAAGCTCTTTTCATTTTTGTCTTTGTATCCTCAGTGTCTAGCACAGTGCCATGTGGCAGGCACTTAATAAATGGTTCTTGCTTGTTTACTTACTTGATGGATCACTGAAAATTTTTCCCCTCCCTGTGAGTTAGCAGATAGATGATGTTGGGACTTTCAGATGGAAGTATTCTTACGTTTTGAAAAAAAATTTTTTTGTTTGTTTTTTTGTGGGGCAATGAGGGTTAAGTGACTTGCCCAGGGTCACACAGCTAGTGTCAAGTGTCTGAGGCTGGATTTGAACTCAGGGCCTCCTGAATCCAAGGCCAGTGCTTTATCCACTGTGCCACCTAGCTGCCCCCTTGTTTTGAAAATTTAAGGTTCTCAAAGGTCTCTCTCAATTGTCTCTTGTTCCATGTCTCCATTGTCCATTTTGGCTTTTGTTTTCCAAATTCTTCACTGTTATCTTTGTTCTTTCTTTCTTTCTTTTTTATGAGGCAATTGGGGTTAAGTGACTTGCCCAGGGTCACACAGCTAGTAAGTGTTAAGTGTCTGAGGCAGGATTTGAACTCAGGTCCTCCTGAATCCAGGGCCGGTGCTCTATCCACTGCGCCACCTAGCTACCCCTCACCATTACCTTTGACTAGCCATGTGCTTTCCATCAATTTCATTAAGGTTGGAGTTGACTTTCTTCAGGACAATAATCTGTTTCATTTTAAAATCAAGGCTTATTACTCACTTCTTCTAGGGGTACCATATGTCTAGGAAAGAAGCTATTTTGGGTATCACAGGTGTACCAAGTCATGAAAGATATGGCAGTTGGTCCACTTTACAATGTTGTTACAACATATGACAAGATAGGACATTATGAGACAATTAGTTGTATAGTATCACAACTCCAGATTCAGTATTGCAAACATGCTTTTTGAAACCATAGTGCTGCATGGGAAGAATTTCTTTTTCTCTCATTCTAATTTTAAAACACTTACTCAACATTTGGGTAGGTAAGTGGCAGAGTGGATAGAGTGCCTGCACTGGAGTCAGGAAGATCTGAGTTCAAATTCAGTTTTAGACACTTACTAGCTATATGACCCTAGGCAAGTCACTTAACGCTATTTACCTCAGTTCCTCATCTATAAAATGAACTGGAGAAGGAAATTTCAGTACCTTTTCCAAGAAAGCCCCAAATAGGGTCACAAAGAGTTGTACACAACTTAAAACAACTGAATGACAAGTAAACACTTGCTGTGCACTATTTGGTCATTTTATATACTGGATGGAGAGCTGACCATGGAATAAGGAAGACCTGCGTTCAAGTCCTATCTTTGATATCCGCTAGTTTGTGAGACTTCAGCTAGTCATTTAATCTTATCTCCTCCTCCTCTTCTTCTTCTTCTTCTTCTTCTTCTTCTTCTTCTTCTTCTTCTTCTTCTTCTTCTTCTTCTTCTTCTTCTTCTTCTTCTTCTTCTTCTTCTTCGGTGAGGCAATTGGGGTTAAGTGACTTGCCCAGGGTCACATAGCTAGTAAGTGTTAAGTGTCTGAGGTTGGCCCATCATTTAATCTTAATCTCAATGCCAAGGAGAGCACTCAGACTATAAATTGGAAAGGAATGCTGACTTGAATGGACAGAAGTGCTTTTCTCACTGTGAATTCCCAATAACAATGAAGTTCTGGGTCCAGACCGAAAGTTCTATGCTAGTCAGTTCCTCAGCTGGCATTTATTAAATGTTTACTATGTGCCAGGCACTGTGTTAAGCACTGGGGATGCAAAGAAAGGCAAAAACCAATCTCTTCTTCCAAGGAGCTCACATTCTAATGAGGGAAACAACATACAAACAGCTATGTACAAACAAGACATGGAAATTGGGAGCAGTCTCAAAGGGAAGATTAAGGAACACTGGGAAGAGTCTCTAGCAGGATGTTGGACTTTATTTGAGACCTGAGGGAAGCCAGAGAAACTAAGAGATGGAGGTGAGAAGGGAGAGCATTCCATCATGGGGGTAGCCGGTGAAAAATGCTTCAAGTCAGGAGACAGAGTGGTCATGCTCAAGGAGCAGCAAGGAGGTCATTGTCACTGAATTGCAGAGTAAATTTAAGAAGACAGGAAAGGTAGGAAGGGGATACATTCAATTCTTTTTTTCTTTTTTTTTTTTTTTTGGTGAGGCAATTGGGGTTAAGTGACTTGCCCAGAGTCACATAGCTAGTAAGTGTCAAGTGTCTGAGGCCGGATTTGAACTCAGGTACTCCTGACTCCAGGGCCAGTGCTTTATCCACTGCACCCCTAGCTGCCCCTACATTCAATGCTTTGTATCCCCAGTGCTGTGCAGAAGAAACAATTGAAACAGTCATAAGATCATAACTTTACACTAGAAGCCACCCCAGAGGCCATCTATTCTAATTCACTTATTTTACAGATGAAGAAACCACAATTTGCTTAGTTATTCCTCAAGTGATGGGCATCAACCTTGTTTCAAGTTCTTTGCTACTACAAAGAATACTGCCATAAATATTTTGATGTATATAGTGTCCTTTTAGTCAATGAACTCCATGGATAATATTCCTAGCAGTGGAATCTTTGGGTCAAAGGGTATGGAAGTTTTAGTTACTTTATTTACATCATTCCAAATTGCTTTCTAAAATGGTTGTACTGATTTACAGCTCCACCAACAATGCCTTAATGTGTACAGCTTTCTAATTTTGTATGCCCCTCTAACTTTGAACATTCCCACCTTTTATCATCTTTGTCAATTTTCTAGGCGTGAAGGGAAACCTCAGGGGTGTTTTCATTTGTATTTCTCTTATTGTTTGTGATTTGGAGTGTTCTCTAATGTGATTGTTAATATTTTACAATTCTTCTTTTGAGAATTGTTTGTTTACTTCCCTTGACTGTTTATCTATTAGGCATTAACACTGGAAACTCTTTGTGAGCTTTAAGGATTTAGATTGTAAATTTCATGAGGAAAGGGACTGTTTCATTTTGCTCTTTGTACCCCCAGTGCCTAGCATAGTGACTGGCATATAACTGGCATGTAATGAGTGCTTGTTGAATTGAACTGAATTGAAGAATCAGGGCAGAAATACTATTACTAGTGGAATCTATAACAAAATTGTCACAACAGCCTCTTTTTCTCGGCAGTCTTCCCACAATCTCTAACGTCACTCTCCAGCTATAAATCTATGATTCCTTTATCCATCTTGTTCTGTCTCTCTAGAAACACAGAGTAATAGACTTTCTACTGACATTTTCATGTACTGACAGAGTGGTCAAGACCTTAAGAACACCTAATACTCACATAAATGGGGAACTGGGGAAAGCTTTGTAGTCAAATGAGAACAAAAACCATTCTTTAGAATATTTTACTTGAATATAATACCTCTCCTTTTATTTTTAATTAAAAAATTTTTTTTAAAATAATACCTCTCATAAATGGAACATCTGTATAGTAAGCTCACACTGACACAGAAGAGTAATGACACTGGAACACTTAGTCCAGAGCAGAAAGCTCAGTGAGGACAGCTTGTGATATCTCTATAAAGCCACCAGGAATAATGCTATCAGAGTTACTCTAATTATCCTATATCCCAGAGACAACTAGGTGGATCAGTGGATAGAGTGCTGGACCTCAAATCTGAAAGACCTGAGTTCAAATCCATCCTCAGATACTTATTGGCTGTATGGCCCTGACCAAATCTCTTAACCACTCTGCCTCGGTTTCCTCTTCTGCAGAATGGGGATAATCATAGTACTTACCCTCTCAGGCTAGGGTTTTTTTTTTTTTTTTTAGTGAGGCAATTGGGGTTAAGTGACTTGCCCAGGGTCACACAGCTAGTAAGTGTTAAGTGTCTGAGGCTGGATTTGAACTCAGGTACTCCTGACTCCAGGGCTCCAGTGCTCTATCCACTGCACCACCTAGCTGCCCCTCAGGCTAGTTTTGAGAATAAAATGAGATAATATATGTTAAGCTCTTTGCAAACCTTAAAGTGCTTTATAAAGCCTTAAAGCTATATAAATGCTATCTGTAATTGTTATTGTTATTGGGTGTTCGTTGACGTGCTTTGAAATGTCAGAAATGTCAGGGAAACCGATATGTCATTAAATGGAGAGAAAGGTTGAGATAGGATTACCTGCTAGGTAAGACACAGAAAGGTTCACAGAAAACATCATGAGGCTCCCATTCAATGTCTTGAACTCCAGTTAAGAGACTGAAGGCTACGATATACTCTGTGTCTCTGGAAAACTCAAGCTAACTGTCAGATGGAAAGCTACACCATATCAAGGAATTGGGAGACTAGGAGTTCTGCCAATCTATAAAAACAGCACCAGAAAGAGGTTGAGGGTCTACTAAAAATAAAGCATCTCCATCATTTCTTGCCCACAAGGGAACTGGTGGGAATACTGAGTGAATAAGAATGTTCAATGAACAGGGAATTGGAATGCAGAAGAGCCAAAGGATTAAGTCTTGTGAAGATTTAGTCCACAGTTGGCAGTCAGACAGCTGTCTCTGGAGGAGATTCAATATAGGGATTGGCCTTGTTCTGGATTCTGTTGAATCTGAGACTAAATTTATGTTTAGTATTGTGTTTTTTGAATTATGGTTGCTATGCTGTGCTTTATAAATTATTTACATATATATATATATATATGACTATTTGTATAATAATGGCTATTGTATCCATTTTGGCAGTAAGCATTTATTATTAATTAATATTGACTATCAGTAAGGAATTGACCACATGGCAGTTAACATAAGCAGAAAAGCCCCAGAACCATGTTCTCTCTCAGAGATCACATGGCCTACCAACCTACACTGTCCTAAAAGGAGAGTGCTCACCAACCAACAACTTTTTGAGCCAAGAGCAGGAGCCAAGATGGCAACAACACTGAGTTGAGTCTCTCGTGGTCTCAGCTTTTATCCTCTTTTGATAGAAGCAGATCACTATACACTGATCAAAGCTAAATGTCTAGCATCATTCAATTACATTGGTTGATGTGACTTGAGGATGGTCCACATTAAAATGAACTTTACCATGACCCCATGGCCTAATGGGAGAGACCCCCTGAGGGGCAAAGGCTAAATCCAGATAGGTGTGATATAATCCCATAAAGTCACTGAGCTAGACAAAAGAGTTTATCTTCATTACTTTTGTTCTCTTGGTCTCCCCCAGAACAGGATTAAAACTTCTTCCTAAGAATAGACCTTTCTGAAGTGGGGGGGTGGGGGTGGGGAAGGAGAAAACGGATTTGTGGGTCCTCCCAGAAATTCATCATTAATAATTATTTTCTCACAATATAATATTAAGAAAAATAGACTGTCACCTGGCCTCTCTTGATGTATATGTTATTGTTTGTTTGTTTTACAAGGCAATTGGCGTTAAGTGACTTGCCAAGGGTCACACAGCTAGTAAGTGTTAAGTGTCTGAGGCCGAATTTGAACTCAGGTCCTCCTGAATCCAGGGCTGGTGCTCTATCCACTGCACCACCTAGCTGCCCCTTGATATATATAACTTGCTGCTGAGCTTTGTTGGTCACGTATAGAAATACTGATGGTTTATGTGCATTTATTTTATATCCTGCAACTTTACTAAAGTTGTCAATTGTGTTAAATAGTTTTTTAGTTCTCTAGGATTCTCTAAGTATACCATCATATCATCTGCAAAGAGTGATAGTTTTGTTTCTTCCTTGCCTATTCTAATTCTTTTAATAAGGAATTAATTAATATTCTTTTTCTTTTCTTTTTTTTTGCGGGGCAATGAGGATTAAGTGACTTGCCCAGGGTCACACAGCTAGTAAGTGTCAAGTGTCAAGTGTCTGAGGTTGGATTTGAATTCAGGTCCTCCCGAATCCAGAGCCAATACTTTATTACTGTACCACCTAGTTACCCCAAGTTCATATTCTAATAGGAAGAGACAACACAGATAGCAGGTTTCAGCAGCAAATAAGACCACATTGTCCTTGGGTTACAGTAGTAGCCCTGGGTGCATATTCTTTAATGGAATTTGCATTGATAAAAATTATATCCACTTGTATCCATTTCTGATGTTGAGCCATTTTACAGTGCCAAGGACTTTGGTGGTGAGAAGTTTCTTTTCTTTCCTTGTCTTCAGTAGCTGTGACTGCTGAGGAGGTGGGGGCTATGGTACCTGCAGAGGTGGTTGTTGGGCAGGGTCTCCATAGGAGCTGCTCCCCTGGATGATGGCTTTGGAGGCTGGGCAGGAAGCATGGCTAATGGTCCTGATGGGTAGAGCTGGTGCTATGGTCTCTTGGGCACAAGGTCCTAGGCTGCTTTTTCCAGGGTGTGAGGGGAGCTGGTGATCATGGAGCTTTAGAGATTGAGAGATCAAGAAAGTATGACCCAATTGCTTTTGTTGGCCTTTGGGTGAGACAACTGCTCCTCAGTTAGCCATTCCTTAGGAGTTCTTTGTGTCCTGTCAGCAAGGAACAAGTAGACATGCCTACATTTCTATTGGCTGGCACCAATTGTCTCCAAAAATGACTGTCATCCTAATGATACCATCAAGATTGGGAAATTCCTCCAATCAATTTAGGACTTCCAAGTCCCTGCCCTTCCCCCTGCCCCCTTAAAAATGCTCATTTCTTCTGTGAGCTCCTCTACTCTTAGAATTAACCTGGCACATTTACATGGCAGCTCCTATATTTACAACTCCAGCCAGTCCCTCTCTCCTCTCCCCATTCTTCAAACTTTTTCATTCAGTGTGTGTAATTTAAAATTCTAAATGTGGGTTCTAATCTGTCCCCCCAGTTTTGGGGGGAAACTGACTAAAATCACTGATAAACAAGTTTAGGTTTTTTAAGGGTTTATTGAAAGATAGTAAAAGAAAGAGAAAGATTGAGAACAAAATTCTTATAGCCTGAAATCCTCGTCTTCCTAAACTCCCCTGTGAAGTTCCCTGCCACCACACCGAAGTCTCTCAGCCAAAGAGAGTGAGCTCCCTGCCTAGTCTCTGCTTCCTCCTTCCTGACCCCTCCCAGAAATGGGAGGTTCTTCAAGCTGATTGGTTGACTGGGCCAAAAGGTAGTCAAAGTTCAAAGCCATCAGCTTCTGAGAACCGTGCTTTCTTAAGTACTCTTAAGTACCAGCCAGCTGTGCTTACAATCTAGTAAGCTGTCAACATTAAGTCGCCTTATCTAATTCAATCAGTTTAAATCTCCAGGTGGGTCCCTGAGTATCTGCTAAGTCCATTATCTTAACACAAGTGGAAACTGCTTTCTCCAAAGCTACCAATCTTTTTTTTTTTTTGCAACAAACATTTATTTTATTTTTTCCAGTTACATGTAAGGGTAGTTTTCAACATTCATTTTCATAAGATTTAGAGTTGCAAATTTTTCTCCCTCCCTCTCTTTCCTCCCCCCTCTACAAGACAGCAACCATTTTGGTATAGGTTATATATGTTCAATTCACATGTGCTATTTTTATCAGTTCTTTCTATGGGGGTGGATAGTATGCCTCATCTTTAGTCTCTTAGACTTGTCCTGGATCACTGCATTGCTGAGAGTAGTTAAGTCATTCACAATTGCTCATTGAACAATACTGCTGTTACCATGCACAATGTCCTCCCATCTCTGCTCATTCCACTATACATCAGTTCATATGAGTCTTTCCAGGTTTTTCTGGTATCATCCTGTTTGTCATTTCCTATAGCACAATACCATTCCACCACAATCATATACCACCACAGCTTCTTCAGTCATTCTTCCATTGATGGACATTCCCTTGATTCCCAATTCTTAGCCACCACAAAGAGTTGCTATAAATATGTTTTTGTACAATGTTTCCCCCTTTTCTCTTTTTCAAGATTACTATTGTTAACTGTTTCCCTTCATCCTATTCCCTTCTCCATGATATTTACTCCATTATCTATCTTCTTTCACCCTATCCCTCTTCAAAAGGGATTTGTTTCTGTCTGTCCCCTCCCCCAATTTTACCTCCCTTCTTTTGCCCCTCTCTCTCTTTATCCCCTTCCCCTCTAATTTTCCTGTAGGGTTAGATAGATTACTCTACCCAATTGAGTGTGTATGTTATTCCTTCCTTGAGCCAATTCTGATGAGATTGAGGTCTTTGAGCCAAATATGCTGAGTGTTAGGTTCATTTACTGCCCAGATTAAATAGATTACTCAAGCCAATTGGGAGTGTGTGTTAATTCCTCCTTGAGGCAAATCTGATGAGATTAAGGTCTTTGAGCCTATTCTGATGAGTGTAAAGTTCATTTACTGCCTTGCTGCTCCCCCATCTCTTCACCCACTCCATGAGCCCTTTCCTGTTTCTTTCATGTGAGATTTCACCCCATGCTACCTCTGCCCTTCCTCCTCCCCCAGTGCATTCCTCTCACCCCTTAATTTTACCCTAAAGATGTCATCATGGGGCAGCTAGGTGACACAGTGGACAAAGCATCCATCCTGGACCCAAGGGGATCCCAGCCAAAACCCAGCCTCAGACACAAGACAGTCACCCACTCCATGACCCCAGGTATGTCCTCCAACTCCAATTTTTTATGGTTCTCCCGGATCTTGCATTTGAAAGTCAAATTTGCCGTTCAGTTCAGGTCTTTTCATCATGAATACTTGAAAGTCCTCTTTTTCATTGAAGTCCTATTTTTTTCCTCTGAAAGATTATGCTCAGTTTTGCTGGATACATTATTCTTGGTTGTAATCCCAATTCCTTTGTCTCCTTGAATATGATATTCCATGCCCTCCTGTCGTTTAATGTAGAAGCTGCTAGATCTTGTGCTATCCTGACTGGGGCTGGTACTTGAATTCTTTCTTTTTGGCAGCTTGCAATATTTTCTCCTTGACCTGAGAGCTCTGGAATTTGGCTATAATATTTCTAGGAGTTTTCCTTTTGGGATCTCTTTCAGGAGATGATGGGTGGATTCTTTCAATTTCTATTTTACCCTTGCTTCTGGAATATCAGGGAAATTTTCCCTGACAATTTTTTGGAAGATGATGTCTAAGCTTGATCATGGTTTTCAGGTAGACCAATAATTTTCAAATTATCTTTCCTGGACCTATTTTCCAGGTCAGTAGTTTTTCCAAGAAGATATTTCACATTGCCCTCTATTTTTTTTTTATTCATTTGTATTTGCTTTATTGTGTCTTGGTTTCTCATAATGTCACTAGCTTCCATTTGTTCAATCCTAATTCTTAGGCAATTATTTTCATCAGAGAGCTTTTGTGCCTCCTTTTCCATTTGGCCAATTTGGCTTTTCAAGCTGTTAACTTTTTTTTCATATCTTTCCTGCATCACCCTCATTTCTCTTTCCATTTTTTCCCTTACCTCTCTAACTTTATATTCAAAGTCCTTTTTGAGTGCTTCTATTACCTGAGACCAATTCATATTTTTTGTGGAAGCTTTAGATATAGATATAGGGGCCCTGATGTTGACATCTTCCTCTGAGGGTGCCCCTCAATCTTCCTTGTCACTAAAGAAACTTTCTATGGTCCTCACCTTTCTCTGTCTGCTCATCTTACCTTTCTTTTACTTGACTTTTAGCTCCTTAAAGTGGGGCACTGTTTCCAGGCTGCACTATCCCAAGCTTCAGAAGGTCCCAGGTGGTATGATTTAAGGAGGAGCAGGTTCTTCACTCACCTGGCCTGTTCCCTTGTCCATAGATGACCCCAGACCAACTTGCTAATCAACCAGCTTTGTGTGTTGTGGTTGTCAGCTCTGATGAGCCTGTGTCCCATCTCCACCTTGGCCACTGCTACTCAAGCCTACTTCCTGGTTCCCAGCAGGGGTGAAAAACCCAAGTTCTGCCTCAGCACCAGCATAGACCCCTGTAGTCTCCTCCCTGCCAAGGGCTCAGCCCTCTCACCAGATTGTGAGTTTAGTTCCAGATGACACTTTCTTTTCAGCTGATTCAGAGGCTCTGGGGTGGGGAGGGGGGTGTCTCTTTCTCTGGTGAGGCCTTTCTGGGACTGGATCTGTGTCAGGGTGACTGTGGAGTTGGGCTCCACTCCTGTCTCAGCACAACAGCTCCCTCCTTCAGACCTTCCAAGCCATCCTTGGTTGGAAAATGATCTCAGCACATTCTTCTGTGGATTTTTCTGCTCCAGGAATTGTCCTTTGGCATTATTTGCCTTCTTGGCAAAATGGGGATAATAATAGCACCTATCTCACAGGGTTGTTATGAGGATCCAATTAGATGACTTGCACTGTGCTTTGCAAACCTTAAAGCATTATCTAAATGCTAGCTATTATTTTATTTATTTATTTTTTTTATGGCAAGGCAATGAGGGTTAAGTGACTTGCCCAGAGTCACACAGCTAGTAAGTGTTAAGTGTCTGAGGCCGGATTTGAACTCAAGTCCTCCTGAATCCAGGGCTGGTGCTCTATCCACTGCACCACCTAGCTGCCCCAATTTTTTTTTAATTTAGGGAACTGGGGATGTTTAACATAGGAAAGACACAATAACTATCTCCAGGTATTTGATGGATTGTAATATGAAAGGGAGATAAACAATTCTGCTTGGTTCTAGAGAGGAAGGATAGAAGTTGCAGGTGAAGTTGCAATGTGTATTGTGAGGGAAAACTTCCATAACTGTTATTTGTCCTTTCTAAAAGTAGAATGTGATGCCTTGGGAAGTGGTGAGCTCCTTGTCATTGAAGCTCTTTAAGCAAAGGCTGAATGATTGACTACCTAGTTGAATGACTAATTGGTGGCTACATTATAAAGAGAATTCTTGTTCATGTGTAGGTTGGACTAAGATAACTTTTGAGATACCTTCCAACTTCAAGGTTATGAGACTCTGTGACTGCCATTTTTCTGTAGTCTTAACATAAACTGATACTATGCCAACCCTTACTTCTACACAGCAGATGTAGCAGCCATGTGCTGATAGGAGTTGGGCCAGCCCTTCTCATCCCCCCCCCCACCCCAGCCACCCACTCATGAGACAGATGGGAAGCCTGAGGGTAAATACACAGGAAGGACTAGAAGAAACTTCTGGGTTGGCAAGCCTGTGGGAGGTGAGTGACTAGAGATGTCAGAGGAACAGGTGCTGATACAGACAGCCAGAGCCATGCAGAGTTCAGGAGAGAGGCTAGGTGTGGAGGGGAGCAAGCGAACTCACCTGATGTTGAGAGTTGTAGAGCTGAGTAAGGGAGTCTTACTGACCTATCAGATGCTTGGGGAGATGAACCAAATGGGAGGCTGGCCCAGTCTCAGGATCTACTCAGATTAGCAATTTCACTAATTGGTGCTGGGTTTGAGACTGTGCTATGAGACCATGAACCAAACCTCTGAGAAGGGAAATGAAGCTCACTGGGAGGGATTTTCCCAATTGCTTTGTTAAAGGCTCAGATACAAGTTCTTTGGGGGGTCCTTATTGTCTTAAACCATTTTAATGATTTAGCCTAAATGCTTGTAGTGGAGCTGAGAGCCCTTAGAAAAACATGAACTAGATTCTTGTGTTCCAGGGGGAAACCATCAAAAAATTTCAGTAGAGGGAAGCCCCCAAGACTGAAACCAGTCCATTTCAAGATCTCACGCAAAATTTACACAAGGTTTTCTAATTATGAGGTGCTATAGCATAGAAGTCTTTGCTTATACTTATACCTTTCCTCTGAGGCACATAGTTGAGATTAATAAATATGTCCGGTCCCCACCCCCTTACAAAAGGAAGCTGAATCAGGGCACGGGAGATCAGAAAGAACATAGTACCAAGGTGGTTTATTTGCAAAGCTGTTTACAAAAATACACAGTATCTGCCCAAGTGGGAGGGAACCCCTGATACCACACTCATCCTGCCCTTTTCCCCAGTTCCTGCCTGGGACTCCTACTGTTCTCAAAGGATGGACTTCCCTTCTAGAGTCTCCCAGGCTTCTTTCTCAGCCAGAGGACCACTGACCTAAAAGAGAAAATCCCTGGCCCTTCTAAATCAGGAAAAGAGACTAAAAAATCTCCTTTGGACTTCAGGTTTTCCACTCTGGGCCCAACGAGCTGAATTCTCTTTCAGTCCCATTAATGCTCTCTATTAGCCTAACCCCATATTAAGATGGGATTTCTTTTTACTAAGAGTCTCCTTAGTCTTAGCCCCAGATTCCAGAGAGCCTTGGGAACCATGTTAAAATACCAGCTCATCCACTGAAGGCAAGACAACGTCTCCCTCCTGATCTATCTAGCATGACACCTTAGCAACCACAGATGATAAGCGAGACATCGCCAAGGAGGGGGCCAGAAATGTGCTCATCTTCCAGTTCTATGGAGTGGCAGCAGATGTAGGAAGGGAAGGACTGGACTTAACGTCCAAAGATCTGGATTCAACTTCTAGCTCTGCTCCTTCTAAGCTGTGTGACCTTGGGCATGTCACAACCTCTCTGAACTTCATTTCCCTCACCTGTAAAAGGGGAAAATATTTGGCCCACTGACTTCATGGAGTTGTTGTAAGGAGACAGCGAGGCGATGGGTATGAAAGCACTTCATAGATGCATAGTATAATGCAAGAGTAATGTAAACTCTTATGATTACTAAAGATGGGATGATGACACTGGCAAGATCCTGTCCTGATCTCCCCACCCTCCACCTCCTTGCATGGACAAAGCATCGCCGAGGACAAAGATAAGGAGTACTGCAAACCATTCTGGACCATCGACCATCAACATTTTACCAGTTGGGCCTTTTGGGGACAGGAAAAAAGAACCAGAGACATGGAGTAAATATTCCATTTGTAATGAAGATCAAAAGATGAATGTAAAAACACACACATACGTGGGGCATGGCACCCACACAAACAGTGGGTCATCCCATCTGTTATAGGATGGAAACAATACACCTGCCTAGCATGCCTCCCTCTGGCCAGCTTAAAGGTTTGAGGATCTTAGGTTACACCTCCATATTCCTCTCCACCCAGGTACTTTCCACTTCACCACTAATTTCTATTCCCCCGGTTTCCAACATCCTTTTTGCCCATACCCACCCACCCTGAAGACTTGTTGGTCCAATGCTTGATGCCCAGCAAAGAAATGGCAAAAACAAAAGTGTGGAGGATGTGATTCTGAGCTTCTCTGGGTGTAATAGCTGGGAGGGCCCCATGGGTCCCTCTCTGACCTTCTTTTTTCCAAGTCTCTTTCTCTCCCCTCTCCCACCCCATCATTGTTCCCCAGAAACAAATAGGATGGCTTCACTGGTCAACTCTTTACATGTACAAACAAAGAAAGCAGAGGAAACTTCCCTAGGCCACCACCCTCCCCCTCCCCCCAAAAAACCCCAGTTCTGGGAAAGCCGCTGCCGCTGCTGCTGGAGCTGCCTGTCCAAATTCCATCTCGCCTCAGGGTCTTTACCTGGAGGCCTCTTCCTTCAGCTCCTTGTTTTTCCGAACCTCTTCGGCATGTTTGTCCTAGAAAGGAAAGATGGGAATAGGGTAGGTCAGGGTGGCTCCTCCTTTAACGGCTGAAGAGCAACAGAATGGGAGGCCAGGGACAGGGTCTACAGTAAGAGTGGTTGAACTCATTATTGGAATTGCTCCCCTTGCAGGGCCCTTGTGAGCCCATGGAGCAGACATGCTACCTCTGGCCTGTCTTTTAGCTTTATCTTGGGCTATGTACATACCAGTTTCCTCATCTGTAATAATGGAAATAACAATGGCATCTACTTCATGGGCTTGGTATAAAGATCAAATGAAATTTTACATGTTGTTCATTCATTTTCAATCATGTCTGACTCTTCATGACCCCATCTGGGATTTTCTTGTTTTGTTTTGTTGGTTTATTTGTTTTTGCGGGGCAATGAGGGTTAAGTGATTTGCCCAGGTCACACAGCTAGTAATTGTCATGTCTGAGGCTGGATTTGAACTCAGGTCCTCCTGAATCCAGGGCCAGTGCTTTATTTAGTGTGCCACCTAGCTACCCCCTGGGGTCTTCTTAATAGAGATACTGGAGTGGTTTGCCATTTCCAGCTCATTTGACAGATGGGGAAACTGAGGCAGGCAGGGTTAAGTGACTTGTCTAGGGTCATACAACTAGTAAGTGTCTAGGGTCAAATGTGAAATCAGAAAGATGAGTCTTTCTGACTTAAGGCCTGGTACTCTATCCATTGTGCCACCTAGCTGTCCCCCAGAGATTTTATATATACATAAATACATATATATATATATACACACATAAATATATACACATATAGAAATATACACACATGTATATATAATTACAAAATATCTACATATATGTAGATATACACACATATGTGTGTATAAGTTTGCAAACCTTAAAGCACTATATAAATTCTAGTTATCATCATCATCCTCACCATCATCAGGGTATGAAATCACTGGTCATTTGCTCTTCCATGATCAGTTTTTCTCTGTTAGCAACTTACTTATCTACTCTTTTTTTCTTATCTAGCTTCTACCTTATAGCATCATCAATATACAGCTAGAACTGGCCTTTGAGTCCATCTTGTCCAAACCTGTCACTTTAGAGATGACAAAACCAGGGCCAGCGGCTTGGCATTAAGGTAGTAATCATCGGATGTGGAATTTGAACCTAGGTCATAGGATCATGGACTTTGAACTAGAAGGGACTTCAGAAGGCCATCTCATTCAATACCCTCATTTTACAGATGAGAAAAGTAAGGTAACTTCTATTAATCTCCAGAGTCATTAAGAGTTATGTCTATGGTCACATAAGTGGGATTTGAACCTAGCACCTCTGATTCTAGAATCAATACTCTTTTTGTTACATTACACTGCCTCCTGTGTACTTTCAACATTTTTTTTGGAGGTGGGGAGGACAATAAGGGTTAAATGACTTGCCCAGGATCACATAGCTAGTAAGTGTGAAGTATTTGAGTCCTGATTTGAACTTGAGTCCTCCTGAATCCAGGGCTGGTGTTTTATCCACTGCACCACCTAGCTGCCCCTCTGTCTACTTTCAATCACTCTTCTACCTACCATGACTGCCCCTCCCCCATCTCTCATCCTTTCATCCATTTGTTCTTTGAAACATTTCTACCTCTATCTATGTCCACATCTAATAGGTATGTAGTAGTTAGGCATGTGAATGTGTAACTATATTGTTAGGGAATGGGAAGTATGGAAGCAACAGGGTTGAACTGCTCCCTCTTCTCCTTCCCCTATTTTGGTCTGCTGTGTTTTGTAATGAATATCTTTAACTCAAGAAATCTCTAGATCTCTTAATCTAATCTCCCACCCCAGAGCTGTCATGCCATTTTATAGAGATCTCTAGTTATTTGACCCTGAATCTACTGACATACCTAAATTAATTCATTTCACCATCTGGAGTCCCAGAACATTCTTGGAATAATAGGATGCTAGGGGCATAGAATGAGATCTAGGAAGGACCTCAGAAGTCTTCTCCAAGTTGAAACTGAGCCCCACTGTGGTTAAGTGACTTGCCCAAGGTCACATAGAGAAAAAATTGCAGAGTAGGAACGTGAAACCAGGTCCTTTGGGTCCAAGTATAGCCCTTTCCCACTTGTCCTATGCTGCTTCCAGTCATTTATAATCTTCATTTCCAGAACTCTTATTCACAATCAGTGTTGCAGGGGGTTGACAGGATAGCTGTGGGCTTGTTTTCCTCAGGCAGAAGACAGTCTAGCACTAGCCATTCCTTTTATACCTCTGAGGCCTATTCTCTTCTTCCACATTGATTTCTTTCTCTGGGTGGCATGCTCCAGGTCATACTGCTGAAAGCCTGGACCAGTATCCAGGTCTTCCACATGGGACTCTCACTACCCTTATAAAATGAAGTTTGGAGCCAGGATTACCATCCCACAATGTCAGATTCCTCAAGGGGCCTAAGTCATACTGGCATTTTGCTTCCTTCAGAGAGGAAACAAACTTTGGCCGTCGTAGCCAAGGATAGATATGGGACTTTGAGATCGGGTAGGTAGGAATAGGGGCCACGCTGCTCACCATGGGATGAGGCCACCGATCAGGTCCTGGGAGTCACCGCGCAGTGGGCGGCTCCTAGAAATAAAACACATCGCTGGAGCTACCTCTGGGAATTGCAGGAGGCTCAAGGTCAGCTACCCTAGCCTTGGGACCCAGGAAATGTGGCCAATGTGTCCTTAGGCAGAATAGGCTGCTGTGGAGGGTTTTCGAGCTGGGAGGGACCTTAGGGATCACCTATTTCTTTCTTTTTTTTTTTTTTGCAGGCAATGGGGGTTAAGTGACTTGCCCAGGGTCACACAGCTAGTAAGTGTCAAGTGTCTGAGGCTGGATTTGAATTCAGGTACTCCTGAATCCAGGGCCAGTGCTTTAACCACTGCTCCATCTAGCTGCCCCTGGGATCACCTATTTCAACCCTGTCATTGTTCATATGAGGAAAGGGAGACTCCAGGAGATAAAGAGCTTCGTGCTGGGTAACATATCAAAGCCTTCTTACTGGAATACTCTCCATTGGACTCCACGGCCTTGTGGGACCTATCTCCTACCTCATGGGTTTCTCTGCTTTTGGCAACTCTTTCTTTTAGTGACTGAAGGCAGCAAATTAGAAGGACCTGTGCTTACCTCGGCCTACTTCATCCGGTTCTGAGAGAAGGATTTTTCCTGACGAATGGGCACCCGAGATCATCATTCCTTAAACTTAAGCTGAAAGCTCAAGTCCCTATCTTTCCACTGATTCTTTTTGGTTATTTATAGCTAGAGATGGGATTGAAGACCTGCTAAGTATCTATTGCATAATTATGCCCTGAGAATATGATCTCTCTCTATCCTGTCTAGGAACCATAAAGATTTAATAGGAAAGGGAAAAGGAATATTTCTTGTATGTACACACTGTGTTCTAATCTGTTTAGGAATATACTTTCTTTTTAAATTAATTTAATTAATTCACTTTATTTATTTATTTTATTTTTAATTTATGTGGTAAAATAAGCATTTCTATAATAGTAGAATTTAAAAAAAATGCTTGTACATGAAATTGCCCGTCTATTATGTACAACTTGCTATTTCTTTTAAATATATAATAGTTATCATGTAAATTTCTTTTTTCCCCTTTTTTTCTTCCCTTCTTCTGCCCCTCCCCATAGATGGTTACCATTAGGCACAAATATGTGTGCGAATACATGCATACATACATATGCATGCATGTTTGCTTAGGTATATATATATATGAATACATGGCTATGCATGGTTATAAATATGATTATGTACACCCACACACAAATACACATACACAAAACACACACTCATACACACATACATATAAACATACAATATACTACAAATACATGTACACATACACATACACATACACAAACACAAACATATACTTATACATATACATATACATATACATATACATATACATATACATATACATATATCTCCTTTCAATGGAATACTTAGAGAATTCCACTTGCTCAGAAGATCCCAGTAACTAACACAGGTTCTCCCTTCATCAGTATGATGGCTACTCACCGTACATGGAAGCAGGTTGGTGTCAAAGACTCTACAATCTGCCTTGGGAACCACTTACCTTCTCTTGCAGACGTTCCAACATGGCAGCAAGATGGGCTTCCCGGTTCTCCTTATTGGATTCCATTTTCTGGGTCAGCTTCTCCTTTGCCATCTTGATGAAGTTGTTATTTTCCTCAATGGCTTTCTGAATCACCTCCCGCTCATGCTCTCGCTTCTCAGCTAAGTGCTTCAGGAGCTCAGCTTCTTGGTACTAGGGAGGCACAATATGGGGAGGCAGCCAGTGACAATCAGTAATGCTGTTGCTGTACCTATTTGTCCTCACCTTAAACATGAATGCTCTTAACCTTGAACATTCCCTTTTCTTTCTTTCTTTTCTTTTCTTTTTTTTTTTTTTGCAGGGCAATGGGGGTTAAGTGACTTGCCCAGGGTCACACAGCTAGTTAGTGTCAAGTGTCTGAGGCCAGATTTGAACTCAGATACTCCTGAATCCAAGGCCAGTGCTTAATCCACTGTGCCACCTAGCTGACCCCCAAGGACATTCCCTTTTGTTTGAAATTCATAACAACCACGCTTAATTCTTAGGTCTTCTCACCCCCATGAACTTCACATTCTACCTCTTCTTCTACCTCATTCATATTTTGCCAAGCTTCTACATCCCATGAGGTCTTGGGAGCTTTTTGTTTTTCCATTTTCACTTATCATGCCAACCTTCTCTAACTTTTACTCCAAGTCCTTGTTGTTTCCTACAAGGCCCTATTGAGAGGAAGTATGAGAGAGTGACTAGACCCCAGCTTTGGAGTCAGGAAGGTCTGGATTTAGGTCCCACCTCTGACATTACCAGGTGAGCCTGGTCAAATTACTTATCCCCTCAGTGCCCCAAGCGATTGTCTAAAACTATAGGTTACACATGATTGGCTGTTCTGAACCACTGGAGGGAGTTTCCACACTGATGAAATCATAGATCCAGAACAACAACAAAAGCACCTGAGCTCAATCGTTCATTTGACATTCATCCTAGACTAAGACAGGAAGAATGGCGTTATAAAGAGGATGCTGGACTTGTCAGAGAAGTCTGGGTTCAATTCATGCTTCTGACACTAGCTGTTTAAGCAGGGGCTCATCAGTTAGCATCTCTGAGCCTTGGTTTCCTTGTTTGTCAAATGGCAACAAGAATATCTATGGTAAGTTCATTCACAGGATAGTTTTGAAGTTCAAATGAAATCATTTATGTAAAATGTTTTGAAAACTTAAAAGCACTGTATCGATGCCAATTTTATCTGTCCCCACATGTATGTACATATATGTGTGCGTATGCCTTGTGTAGGGTGACCCCAAAGTCTTGGTGCATTTTAAGTTTTAATAACTTAAAATTTTAAGTAATTTTAAGCATTTTTTAGTTTTAATAGCTCAAAATTTTAAGCTATATTAAGCATTTTTAGCTTTAATACTTTATGCTAGGCTTTTGGTGCACCCCGTACTAGAGAGCATATATATTAAAAACATTTTTTACTTGTTTACATCTCTTCTTTGGTTACATCCTAAGCTCTTTCAGAATTGGGACTATGGTTTATCTTTCTTTCTTTCTTTTTCTTTCTTTTTGAGGGGCAATGAAGGTTAAGTGACTTGCCCAGGATCACACAGCTAGTAAGTGTCAAGTATCTGAGGCTGAATTTGAACTCAGGTCCTCTTGAATCCAGGGTTAGTGCTTTATCCACCGCAACACTTAGCAGCCCCTAAAGTTTTTTTCTTTTCTTTTCTTTTTTTTTTTGGTGAGGCAATGAGGGTTAAGTGAGTTGCCCAGGGTCACACAGCTAGTAAGTGTCAAGTGTCTGAGGCCAGATTTGAACTCAGGTCCTCCTGAATCCAGGGCCGGTGCTTCATCCACTGAGCCACCTAGAGGTATGGTTTATGTTTCTCTGTATTCCTCCCTTAGCCCTGTTCCTCCCACATAATAGGCACTCAGTAAATATTCACAGGGGCAGCTAGGTGGCACCACAGCAGCTAGAGTACCAGGCCTGGTGTCAGGAAGACTCATCTTCATGAGTTCAAACTTATCCTCAGACACTTTACTAGCCTTGCGACCCTGGGCAAGTCACTTAATCCCATTTGCCTCAGTTTCCTCATCTGTAAAATGAGTTGGAGAAGGAAATGGCAAACCACCTGAGTATCTTGGTGTTAAAGCTAAAATTCTAGCTAAACTGTCTAAAATATCTAATGAGTGGTCGCCAATAAATTATAAGCTTTAGCAAGAGTTAGACTTTTAAGCATTTATTAAGGAGAATAAGAATTTGGTAAAGAGAGAAGAAAAGGCCTAGATTCCTATCTATTAAAGGGAGAGCACATTTCTAGCTCCGCTCTCCACCAGAGTCCAAAGGAAAAAGCCTGAGACAGAGTGCCAGTCTCTTCCTCCCACTAGCAAACGTCACTTCCTGATGCCAAAGAAAAGATGCATGTTCTTGCCCTCAAAGACCTTCCTTTCATGGCGGAACTTTTCTACAGTAAGTCTCCAGCAGGTGGCGTCATTCCAATTGTTACATTGGCCAAGAAAACCCCAAAAGGGGTCACAAAAAGTTGGACATGATTGAAAAATGACTTCAAAGTATTCATAGATTGATTCTGCTTGAAACCCAGCCCTGTGCCATCACTTCACAGCCGTCTTCTCCTCTTGCCAATCTTTTTTATTGACTCAGTTCCCTTCTCCCCTCTGCTCCAGGCTGTGTTTTATTTTTCTGTTTTTATCTACCATCCCATGACTAATTCTTCTCTCCTGCCCCCTGACCCAGCCACAGAAATGCCACCCTTCTCCTAACCTTCTATTCCTGGGAGGGAGGATGCAAGAGGTGAAACTCACCTTTCGCCTCTCTTCTGCAGCTTCTAACTTCTTCTGGATCTCCTCCAAGGATGGGTCTCTCCTCCGGGGCAGTGAGGCATTGAACTCAGGCACTCCATCAAAGGAGGGTGGCTTCAGGATGACCTCAAAGGACTGGCCCGAGGTACACTTATTCAGTTCTATGACTTCCATGTCAGAAATGACACACCAATTCAGAGCCACGGTGTCTGCTGTAGGGAGCAGAGAAGGCAGTAGTCAGATGCTAAGAATCAGTCACACCTGAACATGGGTATATGTATATGTGTGTATTTGTATGTGTGCGCATGTGTGCATATGCACCTGTATGCCAGGGGAGTCCTGGGGAGACCAAGGTAGTGATTTTTAACCTCTGAAACTTCCTTTTTGGTCTCCTGCTCTTAATATTCATTAGATGTTTACCACAGAGCAGCTAGGTAGGGCAGTGGATAAAGCACCAACCCTGGATTCAGGAGGACCTGAGTTCAAATCTGGCCTCGGACACTTGACACTTAACTAGCTGTGTGACCCTGGGCAAGTCACTTAACCCTCATTGCCCTGGGGGGGGCGGGGGGAGGGGAGAGGATGTTTACCACAGCGGTTTCTAAGAGTGGTTTCTGCAGCAGTACAGTCATGTTGAAGGCCTGCTCTCCCTTGCTTGTTTGTGCATTCTTGATAAAACACCTTTAAAAATGCATACCTGATGCATGTGACCAATCAACAATAAGCATTTATTAGATTCTTGCTATATGCTAGGCACTGTGCTAGACTTGGTATACAAAGGTGAAAACAAAATAGCCTCTACTTTTAAAGAGCTCACTCTCTGCATATAATGCAATACACATATGCAAATGCAAGACATAGACTAAGCAGGAACAAAGATATTTACAATCTTGAGGACAGACATAGAGTCCCAAGACATTTCTCTTTAATCTTGGTCAGTTCTGAGGAGCCCAGGTACAAAGTCTTCTAACTTAACCCCTCAGTCAGATGGATCTTATAGAGCTAGGAGAGATCATGATCAGTAGGATGTAAACCCCTTAAGGGCAGGAACATTTTATTTTGTCTCTATGTATCCCTAACACCTAGCACACAGCAAATGCTTAACAAGTGTTTGTTGAATGCTTTTAATCAGGGCAAAGTTTTAACCTGCCAAAAGAGGAGCCATCGAGTCAGCAAATGTGCATGGGACCCCAAATGATGACAGACGGCATCAGTTTCAGTCCCATCAGCTCCTTTTTCCAGGTTCCTAAATGTAAACTCTGTGCTACACGGGTCATCAGAGAAACCCTGATCATCTACAGTGACACTTGCTACATTTTCCTCCACCCACCATCCATCCACCTATTGTTTACCAACCAATTTACACACACATCCCAGGCTCAGTACACCCAGCTCTTCCTCCCACTCTCTTTCCATTGTCTCTCTTCTCCTTCTTTTCTTTTTAACTCCTACGCCAACCTCAGATGGCTAGAAAAATCTTAGGCAGTTAATGAGGGCTGCCTCATCCATTCTCTTTCTCTTTAAGCCAGATCCACTCTTTCCTCCCTCTCCTAGGAACTGTGAAGATCCCTCATTGTCAAGGAACTGACAGTCTCTTATGAATTTGTCACCATTCACCTCTCTTTGAGAGAGTTTAAAAGGCGGCTTTGTTGGGGCTACTTAAATGTTCCTTAATAGTATAGGCACACGCCTGTGTCTTTATCGTGCTGTCTAGACTCTCATACTCAACTAGAACTAGATACCTCAGATACCATCTCATCCAATCCCTCAGTTTGGGGATGAGGGAATGAGACCCAGAGGAGTTAAGTGATTTGTCCAAGGTCACCCAGGGTATAAGCATCAGAGACAGGATTCGAACCTGGGTTATGTGATCCTAGAGCTAGGATCCTTCTGTTCTGTGTATGGATATGTGTGTATAAGTGTGTATGATATAAGTGTGTTTATATGTATGTGTCACTGGGATTTGACTGCAATCTGGGAAAGAAGGCTATGGTATATAAATGTGCTATGAATTATAGGGGTATACAGAACTCCAGGAGCCTTGGCCACCTGCTTTCATAATCAAGGCTTGTCACTTACCATCATATTTATATGAAGATTTATTCAGAGGGTCAGCCAGGAAGCAGGAACAGAAGAGGGACACTAGGGGGAGCTCTTTCATCTTCTCTTTATAAGCTGTGGAAACAAACAAAAATGGATGTTAAAAATTGGAAAAAAAAATGGATGTATAAGCTGTGGAAACACAGGCCTGGAATTCACTGACATGGTGAAAGATTTTTCAAGGCCTCCAGTGTAAGCTCAGGGTCTCCATGTGGGATAAAGTTGAGAGTACACTGACCCACACCCAGTAGTTCTCCTCCTATGCCCTTACACCTCCCTCCCTCCCCATTTTGATTCCCCAGTCAGTCTCCCATTTGACTCTTAGGGATTGCTTAGTGTTGTCTCCACCATTCCCCAACACACATGCCTTTCTTTGCTGGTCTGTTAAATATCTCTCAAATTACTGAAGGGACCATAGCCATCAGGCACCGTGATGCAGGAGAGTTCTGGCTTTGGGTTCAAATACCAGCTTGGATGCTTGTTACCTATGTCACCTTTGTAAAACGGAAGAGGTTGGACTAGATGACTTCTGGAGTATCTTCCAACTCTACGTTCCAACCTTGTCATTTCACAGACAAGCAAACTGAGGCTCAGAGGGGCAGGGTCATGAGCAGATGAGTAAGGGACCTCAGAAATCATAAGGCTAAGATGAATCCCCCTCCTCTGGGACTCAGTCTCCTCATATGTTGGATCATAGATTTATTTCAAACTAGAAGAGATCTCATAGGTCACCTAGTCCTCATCTTACAGATAAGGAAACATGCTCAGAGAGGTTGTGACTTGTGGCAGGGCTGGAATTTGTACCAAGGCCCTCAAGTTCTAAGGCCTGCACTTTTTTTGGGGGGGGACGGAGCAATGGGGGTTAAGTGACTTGCCCAGGGTCACACAGCTAGTAAGTGTCAAGTGTCTGAGGCCTGATTTGAACTCAGGTCCTCCTGAATCCAGGGCTTATGCTTAATCCACTGTGCCACCTAGCTGCCCCAGGCCTGCACTTTTTACTATTTTACAATGAATGGGCAGAGGCAGGCCTGGGGACTAGTATAGGGCCCTTTATGCTACACTTTATTGTACTCAGCTTACTTTACTGTCAGGGGTCCCTCAGACACATGAGCTCTTTTCTCTCTCTTTCTCACCTCCTTAGCTCTCTTCCTAGCACCCCCTTGTTTACTCCCTAGCAATTAGTCTGAAACCCAAGCTTCCTAGTCTGAGCAGGGAGCATCTCTGGAAAAGGACACTTAGAGGCCAGGCCCTCACCTTTAGCCTAGATACTCCTCAGCCCTTCATTCCTAAGAGGTATCACTTCCTCCTTTCTTTTCCTTCCAAGTTCTTAGGAACAGAACCTCATTTTGCCCAATACATATACCATGGGACGTGGGAGAAGAAGGGAGAAAAGAGGAATTCTCACTCAACTTTCATGCCCCTCTGGCTTGCAAGGCCCACGGATCCTTCAAGTCTTCTCTGCTGGGGAAGGGTGGGGTCCTAGAGATCATGCTATAAGGGAATGATTCTAACCCTGCCCGCTTGCTGAGTTTGACAAATATCAGTTCTGTCAAATTCCAGAAGGACACATGAAGGACAAGGATCCTTCCTTTCTCTGAACCCTCCAAGTTCTGTTTTAAAACCTTTCTGCTTACAGAAGATATACATGCTAGTTTCTAGTCCCACCTCTGACACCTATGGGCTATGTGACTCACAGCAAATGATTTACCCTCTCAGTGCCTCAGGCAACTCTCTTAGACGATAAATTACTGGAGGGTAGCTGATCTGCATTGGTGGAGGGAGTTTCCATATCAGGAATTCCCCCACACCAAGGAAATAAAAGGCCCAGTCCATATCTTGTTCCTTCCCCATGGCATGCAGCTCACCAATCTGGCATCATAGTAGTTACTGATGTACATATCTTCCCCCCCCCCCACCCACCCCAATGGATTTTATTTTGTTCATCCTTACACCCCTCTCAGTGCCTTGTACATAGTAGATGCTTAACAATTATTTGTTGAACAAAGGACTTGGTGAGTTGTTTTGACTGTTCATTGATTTTAGCTCTACTTGTTTCAATTAAGTTCGCTACACATTTACTAAGCACCAACTATGTGCCGGGTGATAGGGATACAAAGAAAAATGAAATAGTCTCTTCTCCAAAGAAGAATATATCTGATTGGATGAGAAAAAAAAAGTCCACAAATGAGAAAATGCAAAATATGTACAAAATACAAAATAATAGAAATCAGTTTCCTAAACATTTGGGAGAATTGTTTTTTGTTTGGTTGTAAAAGCCAGAGTTGAATTTTGCTACCATTTCATCCCTGCTTTCCCTTGGGGGTCCTGCACAGTTATCACCCACCCTCCCCAAGGGGATAGAATCAGAGAGTAGGTAGGCCACTCCCCATCCAACCCAAACCTAACCTTACTCAACACATCTTTGCAAATCATCCCCAACTCAGCATCTCTCTTGCTCTTCCCTTCATTTGCTATTTATCCTTATTGTATGAGCAACTTCAGGTACATACCTGCAAGAGTCATTTTATCCAGGGGTATTGAGGCTGTTGTCTGTCAATGAAGAGTCTGTCACAACCAGAAGTTGCTATAGTAACCTGAAGAAAGGAGGAGAGTTGAGCCTGTTAGCAGGTTATCCATCCATACGAAAGTCAATAACTTTATTCAACATTATTCACAAAGAACATTGGTTCCCAGTGGAGGCAGGCTTCCCCAACCCCACCATCAGTCCACCAACAAGCATCCTATTAGATATCCACCGGCCAGGCACTGTGTTAGGTATTAGTGATACAAAGACAAATGTGAAGTAGTCCTTACCCTCAAGGAAATTACATTCAAATAGGGGACACAGCATATATGTGCCTACAGAACACATGTAAATCAAAGACAAGGAAATCTTTCTGGAGAAGGCATTAATAAGCAGGAGGACAAGGAAAGGACTCATGTTGGAAGTGGCGTCTGAGCTAACCCTGAAAGAACCAGGCATTCTAGGAGGTGAGGGTGGAGAGAGAGAGAGAGAGAGAGAGAAAGAGCACTCCAGGCAGAGGGAACAGGCCCTGCAGAGGTGCATAGAAGGGAGATGGGAGGGTGGAGAACAGCAGGACTACAGAGTGTAAGAAAAGGAGTTCTATGTAAGAAGACTAGAAAAATAGGAAAGGGCCATATTATAAAGAGCTCTAGATGTCAAGCACTGGTATTTATAATTGATTTGAAAGGTGATAAGAAGCCATTTATTGAATAGGTGAGTGACACAATCAAACCTCTGGAGACTTTTACATACACCAACCCACAACCAAAGGGGGGAGGGGTCCTAAGACCCCCTTCCCTCTCCAACTATTCTAAATGAACTTTCATATCCAAGCATAAATGGGACTTACAGTGATGGCTACACTCTTGGTCTATTCCTAGCTTCTTCTTCCTGGTCTCAAACTCACAGTCAAACATGGAGTCACTAAACCTTTATGAAGTAAGTGGTATCAATTCTACTCTCTAGGGGAATGTAAGCCCCCTGAGGGCAAGGACTGCTTGCTTTATTTTGCCTTTGTATCCCCAATACTTAGTATTCTATAATAGGTACTTAATAAATGCTTGTTGGATTGGACTAGATTGCACTGGATTTGTAAACCCTGCATTCGGAACTCTGGTTTACTCAGAGGCAAAGGTTGAGGACTGAATTAGAAGTCTGAATTGGCTTAAGAAGGGTAAATAAAAGTGGAACTAGTTGATCCCAAAAGAGAGAAATGGAGGGAAATCCCTGAATCTAAGATAAAGCCCAGGCTTAGCTGACACCAAGCTCCCTCTACTCTTTCCATTATTCAATCTTACTTCCTTAATGTCATTATGAGAGTTTGAAATCTCCAGTTGGAGCTTAAACCTTAAGGTCACTTTAACCAATTCAATATAGAGGTGTTTGTAACACCTTTAACAATGTCACCCCTCTAGTAGTGGTTAGATTTTAAAAGAAGACCCTTGAACACCATAATATGTTCATCCAAATGAATGGATCTCTAATTATGAGAATGATGATTATGGTGGGAACTATATCCTAATGTCCTCCCATCCATGAAAGTTTTGTTAGTTTTTCCTTAAGAGGTATTGAAATTGTCCTTGAAATTTGATTGGCTAAGGGAACTAAGGCTTAGGCAGTTGACAAAGCTTTCTAGTCACTGGGGGTGCAAAACAACCATGTTCTGGCTAAGTAAGCCTCCTTTTGTTACATGTTAGATGGATTATGAGTGTCTCATTTTGTTCTGATTCCTCACCAAATTATCAGGGAAATGACCTGATTCAGGCCCAGACTTTTACTATAAGAGGGAGACATTTAAGGAGTAGGCCTTTCAAACCATAGAATCATAGGATTTTAGACCCAGAAAGACCTTTAGAGCTAAGATTAGAGTCTAATGCCATTCATTTTACAAAGGAGGAAACAAGGTTAGAAAGGTTAAATGGTTCACATACTTTAGATAGTTGAAGGGTTGTCATGTGAAACTGGAATTAGATTTGTTCTTTTTGGCCCCAAAGGGAAGAATGACTAGGAATGGATAGGAAGTGCAAAGGGCAAATGTAGGCTTGATGACAGTACAAAACTGAGTTTAAATTGTCTAGGGGTGGAATGGGTTGCCTCAGGAGCTAGGAAGCTCACTCTCCTTGGAAGTCTTCAACCAGAGGCTGAATGAGCACTTTCCAATTATGATGTAGGTTCTTTTGTTATATTTTTCTGGCATTGGTAGGACTAGCTGGTTTCCAAGGTTCCTTCTAACCCCAAAATTCCATGATTCTGGGATTCTGTGACTTGCCAAAGAGGGCAGAGCTAATAGGTGGCAAAGATGAGGCTAGAACCAAGGAATCTTATTGTTGTTTGTCCTTTATTCTTGGTTTTTGTTTTTGTTTTGTTTTGTTTTTTCAGGGGAACAGGGGTTAAGTGACTTGCCCAGGGTCACACAGCTAGTAAGTGTCAAGTGTCTGAGGCTGAATTTTGAATTCAGGTCTTCCTGAATCCAGGGCTAGTGCTTTATCCACTGTCCCACCTAGCTGCCCCCGTTTGTCCTTTATTCTTGAAGAAGACCATGACATTGAGATGATATCATGACTTACAGTGAATTTAATTTCAGTGAGGGAGGACTGTGCAAGGTCACCAACCTCACTTTCTCCTCCAGAGCCATCTGGGTCCAGTGGCAAGATATATTGGATAACTGGAGATGGCCCTGGATGTTGAAGGCAATTGGGGTTAAGTGACTTGCCCCGGATCACACAGCTAGTAAGTGTCTGAGGTGAGATTTGAACTCAGGTCCTCTTGACTCCAGGGCCAGTGCTCTATCCACTGTGTCACCTAGCTTCCCTGCCCAGGGATCCTAGCTAATAGTCCACAGCCTTTTCTATACTCCACTACAGTGCTCAAGTAAGCAGCTATCATCTCCTTTCCTTATGTATGAGGTTAGCCCTACCAGTAAATCCTGGAGCTGGACATGGGGGTACATAACTTTGAAGAGCCCCCAAATGCACCTGCTAATGTGTGATATCACTTTGGTCATGATGTCCTCTTCTCAGCATCTATACTATAACTGTTTATATAGGTTAATGAATTAGCCTAATTATTGTTGCTATATCAGTCCAAATATAGGCCATTTCTGAATACAGGCAATTCTCTTTAAAAAGGGAGAAAATTATCATATGCATATGTGCTGAAAATAAAAATGATTTTAGATCCCACTGGGTTTTAGATAAGCCATATGAATGAAGTCATATAGGCTGATAGAAAAACTGAGAGGTGAAAGCATAAATAGACAATACACTGTTTTATGATTTGTAAAGTGCTTTATAGACATTATCTCATTTGACCAGATTTGAAAAAAAAGCACCTTCTATGAAATACCTAAAATCTCTGCTTCCCAATTTAAACAATAGACCAAAAGTGGGAACCAGGCACTGGGTAAGGGCCAAAGAGCAGCTAGGAACAGAGGAATGCTTCAATGCAGTTGCCATCTCCTATACAGAGTGTTTCCCAATTCCCTAGTTGCTAGTACCTTCTTTCCAGAAATTACTTTTTATCTTATCTGTATAGATTTTATATTTAATTTTTATGTACATATTTCCCCCTATTACAATGCAAATACTTCTAGAGCAAGGTTCTTTATTTCTCTGATGCTTAATGTAGGGCCTAACACATAGTAAGCCCTTGATAGGACAGACACCTGTGGTGGACTTTGAGCCTAGGTCTTCAGTTGCTGTCCATGAAACAGTCTAGTTCAGTCAAAAAAGCACTAGATTTGGTGCTTAATAAATGTTTGTAGAATGAACCAAATGAAGGAGTGTTTGAGCTGAGTTCTTTGTATAGAAGGAGCAAGAGCCCAGGGTAGACTTCTTCCCTGGTGAATTATGGCCAAAACTACTTAAATCAGGAACAGGTGATGGAGGACTTTGTTGGTGTTAGAGAAATTTGGGGAGAAGCCCAGTGTGTGAGGAGTGGGGTGGGTAGAAGGATCTAGAAAGAGAACATAGATACTGCAAGACTAGCTTATGAAGAATAGTCCTAGGGAGGAAAGGAAACCATATTAGATGTGGATGTCTTGATAGATTTCCATGGTCAAGGGATAGTGTTACTATGTGGTTTTCTAAGTCAACATGGAGCCTGAAGGGATCTCTTTTTGTTTGTTGGTTGGTTTTTTTTGTGGGGCAATGAAGGTTAAGTGACTTGCCCAGGGTCACACAGCTAGTAAGTGTCAAGTGTCTGAGGCCAGATTTGAACTCAAGTTCTCCTGAATCCAGGGCTGGTGCTTTATCTACCGCGCCATCTAGCTGCCCCCTCTGAAGAGATCTTTATATATGGTTTAGTTTCCCCTGTTTCTATGTGAATTTGACCTCACTGATCTAGACCTATTCAATTGAATCAACAAACATTTATATGAAACACCTCCTATAAGCCAGGCTCCCAAGCTTCTAACATAAACTCCTTGAGGGCAGAATATTTCATTTTTAATCTTTCATCCTTATCATGGCACTTGGTACATAGTAGGCACTTAATAAATGCTTATTGATTGATTGATAGAATGACTTTAGGGACCTGTAGACTGTCTTTGGTTCTGGGATTATGGGTCAGGGATACTTTGTGTTGGACACTTTGGCTGCCCCAAAGAGCTGAGGAGTGTTTTCAATGGTCTAGTGGTTTGGAATACTATGGAATACTATGCTGTGGACCATAGAAAGGCAGCAAGATGGAGTCATGAGGCAGCAGTAAGGAATTGGCAATTAGCAGAGGTTAAGCCAGGCCAAAGGTTAAGGAGCTTAAAGGGCACCAATTTGATAGAGAAGGCATTAGGTGAAGAGGAGTTCAGGACTGAGGGCTAGTCAACACTTGGTACCAGTGATGTGGGGATGAATTTAATTGATCAAATTGATCATCCCAAAGAATTACAAGACTCAGTGACTCAGTTTCCCAAGTTTTATTAAAATACCGTGAGACCACAGGGAGACACCAAGGAAATAAGTGTTTTGGATAGGGAGAGGAAAATGGTTATATTTAGAGTGAGAAAAAGTAGGTTATCTCCTCATTATCTTAATCTCCTCCTTAAGGAGGTACATGGGAGGCTTTTTTTTGTTTTGTTTTGTTTTTACCTGGGAGGTCTTATCTTAATTTGGACTTCCTGGGGTCCTAAGACAACCTCCAAGGAGGCAGGTACCTTTTTCCCTATGAATGTGTTTTTGGGGTTTAAACATCATAAGTCAAACCTAAGGACACATTTGGTCCTTTCTGCGCATGTTCCTAAAGGCTGTTTTTGATATCTCTTTACTTAAGATCTGGTTTCTAGGTGTCCTGTCATCTAGGAATATTAATGGTTAATGGTCCCTAGTTACTGTCTCTGTTGATGGTGTTGGGTGATAGGGACTTGAACCCTCTTGTTTACAGTACTGTTGATAAGAACACAAACCTTAGTTTCTCTATTAACCCTTTTAGGTACTATTGATAAGAACCCAAGTTTTAGGTAATCTGCTAGCCCCTTTTAGCTACAGTTGATAGGTTATCTATTAGCCCCATTTAGAGCTTGGGTCTTAGAGCTCAGATCTTAGGTTGTCTGTTAACACTTTTTAGCCTCCTCCATCACCAGCAGTCAGAACTCTCTATATAACATGGGAACAAGATTTTTTAGCTTTGCCAAAGTCTTCTTATTGCTCTATGCTAAGGAAGTATATATTCAACTCCAGAGGGCAGAATTGTTACAGAGAAGTAAATTTAAGCTTGATATAAGGAGGGGGAAAAAGAACTCCTAATGATTAGAATTCTCCAAGAGTGGGATGAGTTCCCTTGAACAAGATGAGTTACCCATCACTGAAGTCTTAAAGATGAAATTTGTTGGGAGATATAATGAGGGACTTCTGGGGTCCTTTCCATCTCTAAGAGTCTTTGAATTTTAAGCTAGTCCTGAGCTCCAGATATGTGAATTCAGCAAAATTGAGGAGGGTGGTAACTGAATAATAAAAATGATTCACATTTCTATTGCTTTTTTTTTTTTTTTTTTGGTGAGGCAGTCAGGATTAAGTGACTTGCCTAGGGTCACAGAGCTAGTAAGTGTCCAGTGTCTGAGGCTGAATTTGAACTCAGGTCCTCCTGACTCCAGAGCCAGTACTCTGACCACTCCACCTAGCTGCCCCATTAAAAAAATTTTTTTTTATAAAGTCTTTTTTTTTTTTTTGCATGGCAAAATGAGGGTTGAGTAACTTGCCCAGTATCACACAGCTAGTAAGTGTCAAGTGTCTGAGGCTGAATTTGAACTCAGGTCCTCCTGACTCCAGAGCCAGTACTCTGACCACTCCACCTAGCTGCCCCATTTAAAAAAATTTTTTTATAAAGTCTTTTTTTTTTTTGCATGGCAAAATGAGGGTTGAGTAACTTGCCCAGTATCACACAGCTAGTAAGTGTCAAGTGTCTGAGGTTGAATTTGAATTCAGGTCCTCCTGAATCCAAGGCTAGTGCTTTATCTACTAACGCCACCTAGCTGCCCCTCTATAGCTCTTAAAGGCTGTTCTTAGAGAGCCAGCCTTGAGTCCAGGAAGATGTCAGTTCAAAAGCTGCCTCTAACTCGGTGGCTGTGTGATCCTACACAAGTTGCTTAACCTCTCAGTGCTCTGGGTCATTCTCTAAATCTATCAACAGAAGATGAAGTGCTGATATTGATTGCTAGAGGAGAGACTTTGCTCACAAGGAGGCTCCCTATGCCAAGTGAAATTACAGGTCCAGCTCCTAGCTCTTAAGGTGTGCAAAGTTTGAAGTTAAAATTCCCTACTTGTTAAGTACTTCCTATGGGCCAGCAGGTGCTGGGGCTTGGTGCTAGGGTTGCAAAGACAAAGCTGAATTAGTCTTTGCCCTCAAGGAGCCTCTACTATGGGGGATAAAACAATGCACAGAAAGTAAGTAAATAGAAGATAATGTGAGAGAGACAGTGACTAGTGACTGAAAGGTTGGACAGGGCTTCCCATCCGCAAGGGAAATTGAAGTTGGAGTAGGAAATGCTGAAAAGGCAAGTAGTTGGCACAGTGGGTAGAGCATGGGCCCAGAGTCAGGAAGACCTGAGTTCAAATCCAGCTTCACACAATTCCTGGCTGTGTAACCCTGGGCAAGTCACTTAACCCTGTTTTCCTCAGTTTCCTCATCTATAAAATTAGTTGGAGAAGGAAAGAGCAAACCATTCCAATACCTTTTGCCAAGAAAACCCCAAGTAGGCTCTCTGACATGACTGAAAGGATCCAACAACAATAAAAAAAAACAATTTACTGATGACAGTAAAACAATTCTGATTGGTTATCTCTTCCCCATTACAGCATCCTTGGGAAATGGGATTAGCATTAAAGAGATGGGATTAGCCCTCAAGTGATGGCTAGTCCGCTGGAGATGGGATCACTCCTAAGGGGATCTATAGTGGGACCCTAAGAAATCCAAAAGATTCCAACCCCTTAGGCCTAGGAAAAAACAACTCTCTCCCACCTCAGGTATGAGGTGTGGCAGGGCATGGCCCCAGTACACTGATAAACTGTACTAAAGTCTACAAGATGATATGCAGGATAAACTGGATGCTGCATATTCTACTGATACCCTGTTATCATTGATCCCCTCTTGGATATTTGGCCAACTGGTCGGAAATTCTGTAGATCCCAGATCTTGCCCTCTTTGAGCATAGTACCAAGGTTGAGCAAGGTTAAAATATGTTGGTTACTCACACTGACTCTGTCCCAGTGGTTGACTTTGTACAGGGTTTAGCAATTTATATGGAAAAAATGCTTATCTTTATTAATCTCTAACTATAATTTAGCATATCCTTCAACTGTGATTCCACGGATCTGTGACACAAAAAGGATAATAAAATGGGCTTTTAGATGCCATGTGGTCCAACCTCTTCATTTTATAGATGAGGGGACTGAGGCCTAGAGAGGTTAATTCCTTTTCTGGTCCTGTTTCAGGCTTCTGGACTTCAAAACCAAGCTGGCTCATCCTGAAACTTTACTCAGCACCTGGGGGCTCCTTGGCCAGAAACATTTAACCACCCCTTTGATGTAGGAGGCAAAAAGGGGTTAATAGAAAAACCTAAGACCCAAGCTCTAATACAGATATTAGCTCTAAAAGGGAGTCAGATCCCAGTTAATGAATAACTTATGTTAGGTTCTCGTACCCATAGTGATCAACATCCATAACAGACCAGAGCAGGTCAGGTCAAAATAAGAATAAAAAGACAAACTATAGAAATTCTAATGAAAAATGATTATATTTTGAAACTAGCCATGGGAATCAGAAAGAGACATGCACAGAAAAGGCCAAATTTGTCCCCAGATTCACCTTATGACGTGTAAACCCCCAAAACACACCTCCACTGAAAAAGGTACCCGCCTCGGGAGTTAGCTTTGGACCCCAGGAACTCCAAACTAGGATAGGCCCTTCCCTGTACCTCCCCAAGGTGGAGATTATTATAATGAGACTGATAATCAAGTTATTTATACTATAAATATAACTGTCTTTTCTTTCACTATTTGAGAGATACCTTTCCACTATTCTGGTTCTCTCCCTGTGGACACTCACAGTATTGCAATAAAACTTGGGAAACTGAGTCACTGAGTCTTGTAATCTTTTGGGATGACTCACGATCAATTGGACCCCAAATTTCCATCCCACAACACCTTCAGCCTTCTCAATATGGAAATTCCCTCTGTAAGGCCCATGCCCTTCTCCCTTTCATGAGAATGACAAGAACTCCTGCAGCCTCCAATTTGTGCAGGGGTTGAGGCTGATTTTCATTCATTTCCTAGCCCAGTTCCTGGTTTCTAGACTATGAAAACATCCCAGAAATGTTGAAATCCATACAATCCACCCACCCACCCACCCTTTTCAGCTCCCTTTTGTGTCCTTTTCCAGCATTAGAATGTAAGCTCCTTCTGGGCAGGACCTTTCTTTTTGCTTGTATTGGCATCTCCAGTACACTGTACTTGGCTCTGAGCAAGTCCTTGATAAATGTTTATTTCCTTCTTTCCCTCAATAATTTGCCCAAGGTCACACAGGTAATCTGGAAGGTCAGAGCTCAGGTTGCCGCCTGGACAAAGGGACCCAGAGTTTGGGAGAATGGAATGGTCTGGGGAGCCAAAGGTCCCTCCATAAGGACACAGCACATTTAGGGAGAGAAATAGAAGTCCCTATGTGGGCTGACTTTACTACCAGCCCTGCCTCCAGGCTCTATCACAGTCTTGGGTAAAGAAAGGGAGCTGGCTATTAGTGGTAGAAGCTGGAGGTCTTATGTGCTCTTCTGCTTGAAAAAGGGATGGGAAAGGGAAGAGATTTCTTTGTTGTGGTCATTGAGGTTAGTCTTAAAGGTTTCTGTGGTACTGGAAAAATGCAAGGCCTTTCTACAATATATTAGATGAGAAGGAAGTAAACAGATACAGAAATTCACTGTATGAGCTAATGATTTCTGAGAGAGGTTGTTATGGTCTACACACAGACAAAGTAATTTCCAATTTCATTAATAGAGAATGTCCATCAAATCCCATCAATACTTGTTTTAGGATCCTAGTGATTCTAATCTAACTCTCAGGCTAGGCTCTCAGCTGATAAGGAAATTCTGACATGGGACCTGGCCTAACTACTTTGTGGTTGCCTCAGGTGCAACCAGGTTGGTGTGAGGGTGGGGGTGGGGGGTGGGGAAGGTGGTTAAGATGCCTTTTGGGCCCTTGGAAGCTCTGTGGATACTCAAACAATACCAATATCTATGTAACCTTAACTTGACTTCCTTGGGAGGATAATTCCATCCTCTTTAAAATGAGAGGATTGGATTAGATGACTTCTGAGGTCTCTTTCTGACACTACCAAATTTGTGTATTGCTCTATAAACTGGACAATCTAGAAGTTCCATGAGGGCAGCCACTGAATCTTAGCTAGACTCCATATCCTACTCTCAATGCCTGGCATAGTTCTCTGCTCAGTGTGGGCATTTCATAAATGGTTATTGAACTGAATTGAAGTGATGTTCCTAGAATAAGGATGACTCACATAGAAGGTCACTGATGCCCTGGGGCTGGTCTCTCTGTTCAAACTCTTTAGGTTTGGCTCTTAGGAAGTATGAGAGTAAGGAGCGAGAGGTTATAAGAGCATTTCATTAGAATAGCACTCAAGTGGCCTTTAATACAAGGAATTGCCCTTGTGAAGATGGGGGTGGGGGTGTGGGGGTGGTAGGGGGGGTGTTAATTGGGTGTCTCATTGAATTATTTGGCATTCTGTGATAGGTGACCCTCAGGGCCATAACTAGGGTGCGGTCACTGGGGCTTTGGCCCAGGATGGGAAAATTTAGAACATACCAACAACACTGAAATGACATGTTTCCTCCCCTAACCACCTGGCCTTAGTGACAGTGGTAACTGCCTGGTAACTTGTAACAGTTACTGTGCCCCTACCCTCTTCAGCAATATAGAAAGCTTGAGATGTCCTAGGAATGTTTCATCTCTCAGGCTGTTGCATTCCCAGTTCCCAGCCTACCTATGACTACCCCACAAACATCCTATCCTTCAACAGCATAGAAACCTCCTGCTTTCCTGGAGTTCATCCTCCCATCCCCTTTTTCCCTAGTTAGAAAAATTGCTGGTTATATACAGCTCCAGCAATATCTCTTCTTATCCCCTTGCTCCTCTGGATAGAAAGGCAGATATCTTATTAACTTAATGACTATGTAGGAATGTGGGTGGTACACCAAATGCCCACCGGTACTCAGGAGGCTCCCTGACTGGCTGAGGTTTAGATTGGGATTGTGCAATAGTGATTTTGTACAATAGTGTATGATAGTACTATTTATTCACGATTGAAAAAACTTTGGTCCACCAGAAGCAGGTAGGTGAATGAGCTTGGTCCAAAGGGGTTGGACGGATGAATCCCAACTTAGCAAAGATGGGGTTGGGATATGGTAATAGGGGGGTGTTCTGGAGTATGAGTCATGACTCTTTTGATGGCTGTGAATGGACCAGATACAGCTGTGTGGGCTCCCAGCCAGCAAATGAATCCCACTGGCTGTGAGCTCTGTTAGGGGAACTTTAGGCTGCACAGAATGACAAACTGGAAACTACCCAGTTAGGCTGAGCTTTTAAACACACTCCTAATTATTTAAACTTGGAATATTATTTCTGACTTTATATTCTCATGCATATGTAAATCAATATCCTTACTTATACCCAAGATGGCTTAGATTTAGTAAGAAAAAGAGAAAGGGATATACTAGAACTGAGCATTCTGTCAATGGACCAGAAACGGACAAAAGGGTTGAAGGAATTGGGGATTGGCTGCTATAGATGGGAGAGATCCAAATGGTTTCAGGGGGTAAGAAGGTCAAAGGGCTTTTATGTGGCATAGTAGATAGAGCACTGAACTTGTAGTCAGGAAGACAAGTTCAAATACAACCTCAGACACTTATTTGTGTGACTGGGTAAATCACAACTTCTGCCTGCTTCAGTTTACTCTTCTGTAAAGTAGGGATAATAATGTCAGCCACATTACAGAGTTGCTGTTAAGATAAAATGAGATATTTGTAAAGTGCTTTACAAACCTTTACAAACTTCTATATAAATGCTAGCTATTATTATTATCAATAATAAAATTTTAAAATCCTTTCTCTACCATTTGCTACCTGTGTGGCCTAGAAAAAAATAATTTTATTTCTCTGGGCTTGGTTTCCTCATCTACAAGATGAGGGGTTGGAAATAAATGACATCTGAGGTCTTTTTCAGTTCTAAATCTATGACCTTAAGACTTCTGTCTGGGAACCCCTGACTACATTATATCCATTAAGATAAGTATATTAGAGGCCTCATTTCTAAAATATATTGGGAACTAAATCAAATTTATAAGAATACAAGTCATTGCTCAATTGAGAAATGTTCAAAGGAAATGAACAGGCAGTTTTCTGATGAAGAAATCAAAGCTATCTATTGCCATATGAAATAATGCTCTAAATCACTATTGATTAGAGAAATGCAAATTAAAACAACTCTGAGGTACCACCTGACATCTATCAGATTTGCTAATATGACAAAAAAGGAAAATAATAAGTGTTGGAGAAGTTGTGGAAAAATTGGAACACTAATGCATTGTTGGTGGAGTTGTGAACTGATTCAACCATTCTGGAGAGCAATTTGGAACTATGCTCAAAGGGCCATAAGGCTGTGCATACCCTTTGACCCAGCAATACCACTATTAGGTCTTTTTCCTGAAGAGGTCATAAAAAAGGGAAAAGGACCCACATGTACAAAAATATTTATTGCTGCTCTTTTTGTGTTGGCAAGGAATTGGAATTTGAGGGGATGCCCATCAACTGGGGAATGGCTGAACAAGTTGTGGTATGTGAATGTAATGGAGTGCTATTGTGCTATAAAAATGATGAGCAGGCAGATTTCAGAGAAATCTGGAAGGACTTACATGAACTGATGCTGAGTAGGATGAGCAGAACCAGGAGAACATTGTACACAGTATCAACAACATTGTGTGTTGATCAACTGTGATAGACTTGACTCTTCTCAGCAATACATTGGTCCAAGATAGTTCCAAAGGACTCATGATGGAAAATGATCTCCAAATCCAGAAAAAAAGAACTGTGGAATCTAGATGCAGATTAAGTCATACTATTTCTATTTTTTTGTTTTTGTTTTTTCCTTTTTGCTTTGATTCTTCTTACACAGAATGACTAATGCAGAAATATGTTTAATATGATTTTACATATATAACCTATTTCAGATTGCTTGCTGTCTTGGGGAGGGGTGAGGGAGGGGAGGGAGGAAGAAAAATTTGAAACTAGAAATCTTGTAAAAACAAATGTTGAAAACTATCTCTGCATGTAACTGGAAAATAATAAATACTGTTATTTTTTTCAAAAAGGTATGTATGGTAGGAGCCAGTCCTGGAAAGTAAAATAAGACTGGGGAAGAACATATGATAATTCATATCCTTATTATTATAACCTTGGGCTGCTAGTGGCACAGTGGATAGAGTACAGGTTCTGGTGTCAGGAAGACTCATCTTCCTGAGTTCAAATTTGGCCTCAGACATTTACTAGTTGTATTACACTGGGCAAGTCACTTAACCCTGTTTGCCTCAGTTTCTTCATTTGTAAAATGAGCTGGAGGAGGAAATGGCAAACCATTCCAGTATCTTTGCCAAGAAAACCTCAAATGGTGTCATGAAGAGTTGGACATGAGTAAACAACATATTCAGAGCCTTAAGAAGTTTTAGGCTAGTTTAATCTAAACAAAACATTGTGAAAAGAATTAAATAGTTGGTGATTAGAGACCTGGATTTCAAGTTGGGGCATAGGATAAGCCTGTGGGACATTTAGGCTAGTGGAAGTAAGAAGAAGATTGTGTTCTAAGTACATTTCCTGACCATGACAATATTTGACTTGATTCAAATACAAGACCATCCATATTCCTAGAACCCAGGGCTGGCCCTGACATTAACTATGTGATGCTGGGCAAGTTACTTTATTCCCAGCTTCAGTTTTCTCATTTGTAAAAGAGATATAATAACTTAATTCGGCTAATGTGGTAAGTACCTACTATGCCCCAGGGTACAGCTGGGATACAAATACACACACACACACACACACACACACACACACACACACACACACACACAGAGGGGTGGGCACTTGGTCATATGTTAGTCCCTGTCCTCAAAGAGCTTACACTCTCGTTCTCCTGGATAATAATATACATACTTTCTGTCCTATGTGTTGTTGTTAAGAGTGTGTTTCATAAACATCAAAGAGTACATAAATATATTTATTCTTATTCTTTTTATTAAAATGAAGGGATATCTGTGTGGTTAGAATGAAAGGGTTCAGAATCCCTGGAGCCTCAAGAATGTTTCTGCCAGGGGACTATCCATGGTCCTGAAAATTCCTACTATTAAGTCATCCCTTTGAATGAAAGCATTGCCTCTAGAAAAAACCGCCTATTTAAATGCACTTCTATTAGGAGGCATTGGGTAGTAGAAGCACTGAAAACTGATTTCAGGGGTGGGGTAGGGCTAGCCTATTAACCACATTAGGAGAGAACAGACTAGTGGAACTCAGAATTTAGCTCTTCATTCTCTGCTCTAGCCACCTACCCCTGCCTCATTCTGGAAAGTTGCACACACCTGATGGTCTTTATCCACTCTCACTAGGAAACATAGTTAACTAAAACCCAGACAAAGGACCAGCTGCCTCTGTCCTGGACTCAACCCATCTCTGCATCCATTCTCACCATTGTGTGGATCTGCTTGGCAGTCTGAGCTCCTGAAGCTTTTCTTTGATCTGTTTGTACAGGTTCCACTCTCTACTCAATTTCTCTTTCCTTGTTTGAAACCTAAATCCCAACTTCTTCCCATTTACTTGACCTGTATCCCTGAGGAATGTCAATTCTGGCTGATCTACTTGAATTTTATAACTTGTCAGGTTCTTTAGGTTTGGCCTGGCAACCTGGACACCGACCTCATTTTCATCTTCTGGGTTCGTACTATAGGCAGTGCAGATGGACCATAAGCTAGATTTAGCACTGAACCAGGAGGAGGAGAGTAGACAAGATGACATTTGGGATATTAAATGACTTTTCAAACATCCCAAGTTTCTGTCTCATATAAAAACCCATCTCTTTAACACCAATTTCTTTCTGGTTTAGGTGAGTGGCTCAGAATCATGGAACATCATTATCTCTGAAGAATAAAGATGGAAACCCATATGGGTGACCAATGAAGGGTCACTAAATCAATCACCAAGCATTTGTGCTAGACTCTGGGGTAACAAAGACAAAAAATGCCTGACCTCCAGGAGTTTATATTTTGTTGGGTGGATATCACATGTTGACAGATAAGGAAATATAAGACATATACAAAATCACTGGGGAAAAGAGAGGATTAACAACTGGTGAAATGAGGAGATACCTTTTGAAGGAGGTACAACTTGAATTGAACCATGAAGGGAGCTATAGGTTCCAAGAAGGTGAGATCAGTAAGGAGAACATTCTAGGTACTGGAGACAGCCTGTGTAAAGATACCGGTCCAAGAAATGGAATGTCATGTACATGAAATAGCAAAAGCCAGATTGGCTAGAAAATAGAGTGAATTGAAGAGTAATGTATAATCAGCCTAAATATAGTTTGGAGACAGATGGGAAGACCTTTAAATGTGAAACAAAGGAGTTTATAGTTTTAGAGTTTATAGTGGGGATTCCTTTTGAGTATAGATTGGATTAGATGGCCCCTGAGGTCCCATCCAACTCTCAAGGTCTTTTATTTTATCTGAGATATAATGGCAAAATGCTAATACTTCTCGAGCAGGGGAGATGCATGACAGGTATCAGTGAAGGCCACAGTAGACTACCCATAATGACTTACCCACAAGCAATGGGACAACATATCTTGTCAAGGACATATGTAACCAGAAAAGGAGGTGGTCTGTTCATGGAATGAAAAGACCCTGGAGCAAAACGTGACAGATGGAGTATCTGAGTGCTGCACTGGTACCCATGGAATGTTCAGTGACCTAGAAGCAAATTTCTATTGCATTGAAAAGATTCTCTATGGAGAATTTATGGAAGGACAGAATCAAAAGAATCACCCATGATGAGAAGATATTAATAATTTACAATCTTTATCCTTAGGTGGGAGGTGAAAGAGAAAGGAACAAGTACTCATCAGGTACCTACAAGGTGCCAGACACTATGCTAAGTGTATACAGATCTCATTTGATCTTTTTCTTTTTTTTTGGCTGGGCAATGAAGGTTAAATGACTTGCCCAGGGTCACACAGCTAGTGTCAAATATCTGAGGCCAAATTTGAACTCAGGTCTTCCTGAATCCAGGGCTGGTGCTTTATCCACTGCACCACCTAGCTGCCCCCCTCATTTGATCTTTACAACACTCTCAGGAGGTAGGCACTAATATTATTCCTATGTGATAGTTAAAGAAACTGAGGCAAAGATGCTAACATTATCCCCATGTTTCAGTTAAGGAAACTGAGGCAAACAAGGTTAAGTGACATGTCTAGGCTCCCATAGCTGTTGTTGTTTGTCCTTAATTCTAGAAGAGAACCACAGCATTGGGAGATGATATCATGACTTGCAATGAATTGGATTTGAGTGAGGGAAGGCTCTGCAATGTCACCAGCCTCACTCTCTCCTCCAGAGCCATCTGGGTCCTGTGGCAAGATATATATCAGGATGACTGGAGATGGCCCCGGATATATATTTTTTAATATTTTAATCTTTATTATTATTATTTTATTATTTTATTTTATTTTTTGGGTGGGGCAGTGAGGGTTAAGTGACTTGCCCAGGGTCACACAGCTAGTGTCAAGTGTCTGAAGCCAGATTTGAACTCAGGTCCTCCTGAATCTAGGGCTGGTGCTTTATCCACTGCACCACCTAGCTACCCCGGCCCCAGATATTTTTGAGGCAATTAGGGTTAAGTGACTTGCCCAGGGTCACACACCTAGTGTCTAAGGTGAGATTTGAACTGAGGTCCTCCCAACTTCAATGCTAGTGCTCTATCCACTGTGCCAACCAGCTGCCCAGGGTCCCATAGCAAGGAAATGTTTGAGGCTGGATTTGAACTCCAGACTTCCTGACTTAAGGCTCAATACCTTATCCACTTTACCACCTAGCCATGGAGTAGCCATAACAATGAGATCTCAGATCTATTGATATATGGAAGCCAAGGTTAAAAGGTACCTTACACCCACTCTGGGTATACTAATTGAGTCCCCTGTTTTGATATCTCTCACCATCACACTGCTCTATCTGTTGTACCATGCCCATCTGGCATGGCTTCTGATCCAGAGCCTTTTTAGTATGCAGGGTAATGCAGAAATAGAACATGAAGCTGTGATTTTTTTTTTAATTGGGAGGAAGGTACAATATGTTATAGAGCAGAGTGGGGTATAAGTAATGGGGCTCTATAGTTGGAGAAGACATTTGAAGGTACGGTGTGTGGAAGGAGAAAATTTTAGGGCAAAAAAAAGAGAAAATACTTTTATTCTCAAAAGTAGTATATAAAAAGTCTTCTCCCTTCCTTTTAGGTTCTTACATATTTCCAAATATACAAAATAGGCAGCACAGAAAGAGCATAAGACTTTAATTTGGAAGGCCTGGATATATGTTCCTGCTTCCACCAAATCCTTGCTGTATGACTTTTATTAAGTCATATAATCTCTTTAATCCTCAGTCTCTTCATTTATAAAGTCAACCAATTAATTAATCAGCCAACAAACATTTATTAACTACCTACTGTGTGCTAGGTTCTGTGTTAAGTAGGTTCCAGAGACACAAAAACAACAGCAAAGCCTCTGAAAATGTCCCTGCCCTGAAGGAGCTTACATTCTATTGGGAATAACTTGTCTTTCAGACTTTACCAAGGGGTTGTTATAAGGATCAAATGGCCATGAAAATGTTTGCAAACTGTAAACTGCTATGCAGAAGAAAGGGACAATTATTATGAGTACATTCAAATCAATTCAATTCCACATTCTATGAAGCACCTACTGTGTGTAAGCTACTGGGGATACAAAGACAAAACCAAACCAAGTTATGAGTAATATAAATTCCTGTTCCAAACCTAATGTATGCTCTATAAAAGCCATTTAAAAAGATTTTACATATATTTCAATCACCTCTCCCAATTCTCCCAAATTTACAAAACACAAACCCCCCCAAACTGACATTTCTCAGTGCTTCTTGATACCTCTCCCCCCAGATACAGTGGTTTCAAAATTTCCAAAATATTTTCTCCTATAAATGGTAAGGAACAGCTTGAAAATGCTTGAATAGGCAGGGGGAGGGTGTGCTAAAAGAAAGGGCTTGGGGGTCTTGGAAATGTTTGATGTATTATCTGGATGATGATAATAATATCTGAGTGTTTAGCACTATGTATAGCCCAAATATTGCTTCTTCTGTTCTCCATCCAGATGGTTGGAGTCATGTAGACTCTCCTTTGTTCTCTCTTCATAGCTGGCTCTGCCTTTTTATTTCCACAAACCGATGCTTCTTAGAGCTGGAAGATAACTTCTAATCCCCCTCATCTTGAAGGAAACTGAGGTTCAGAGAAATTAAGTGATTTGCCCAAGGTCACACAGCTATTAAAATAGAAGATTTAAACCCAAGTCCTCTGACATACCTATTTCACTGCTCCTCATGCAGATTCTTTTTTCTCAAACCTTGTCACCTTTTTTTTTTTTTTTAGTGAGGCAATTGGGGTTAAGTGACTTGCCCAGGGTCACACAGCTAGTAAGTGTTAAGTGTCTGAGGCCAGATTTGAACTCAGGTACTTCTGACTCCAGGGCCGGTGCTCTATCCACTGCGTCACCTAGCTGCCCCTCCTTGTCACCTTTCTTAAAACTTATCCCATCCTTTGCCTGTCAGGACGAACATTTCCTGTTTTGATCCCTAAAGAGAGCCTCTTCATTCTATCCCTAAATCTTTTTGTTGGGATCAAAACCATTAACTTCTAGATTTAAAAAAAGGGCAACTTGGGGGGCAGCTAGATGGCGCAGTGGTTAAAGCGCTGGCCCTGGATTCAGGAGTACCTGAGTTCAAATCCAGCCTCAGACACTTAACACTTACTAGCTGTGTGACCCTGGGCAAGTCACTTAACCCCCATTGTCCTGCAAAAAAACCAAAACAAAACAAAACAAAAAAAGGGCAACTCAACAACTCCTAACAGAGTATACCTCTAAAATGACTGTCATCACCTCTTCCAGCCTTTTAAGAATCTTATGCAGACAACACAACACTATATGTTTCCTTTATTCTTAGCTACTTCTTCAGGAAATACTGCCCCACATCACAAGAGAGACATACCTTAAACTCCATTTGAAATGAGATCTGGGTTACTTATAAGTTCCTAGAGTTGGACTCTTAAAGATCATTTGGTTCAACTTCCCATTCAATGCAGTAGTCATTGACAGGTAGCCAGCTAGTCTCTGCTTGAATACTTCCAGTGATGAGAAGCTCATTACCTCACTAGGCATCTTATTCTGTTGTTGGACACTTTTAATTGCTAAACCTGGGGTTAAGTGGCACAAAATATACCTAGGACAAGGCAAAGGAAGGTAATGACCTTGGATCCTTCAAGTGGTGAGGGAAAAGATGAGACCTGAGAAAGCTTAACCTAGGGTATAGCTACCTGGGGGAGGAAGTTCCACCTCATAACTTCATATACAAAATTAGGGTTCTAGCTAATTATGTGTTAAGAGCAGTTGTTTCTATATTATTGAAGGATTTCAAGTACTGTCAGTACCCTCTAAATTTCTGTAACCTAGGACAAAGCCCTAGTTGCTCTGCCTTAGTTACAGTTCTAGTTAGAAAGTTCTTCCTTATATTGAGTAGAAATAGACTTGTGAGGATGATGGCTCCCTCTATTGAAATATTCCTTGTTGAGGCTGGGCAGCAATCCTACAGTTTCCTAATGATTGGACAAGTTGTCAGGTGGTCAGGAAAGGACCACAAATAACAAAGATATTATTGAACTGCAGAGGTGTAATTCTGAGGTGACAGGAGAGAGTTTTAATTCTTATTTGACTAGTTAAGTGTAGGTTTCAGAAGGATGTAGAGATCAACACTTAAGCATGAGGTGGATATGGACTAGCCCCTCTTTGGGCTGTTTGGGAGTGGGAGTGACAGGCAGGTTTTGAGGTCAGACTTATTTTCCCCTTAATCAATAAACAAATTTATTAAGCACCTACTATATACCAGGCACCACATACTAAGCACTGAGGATATAAAGACAAAAGTGATATATTCCCTTCCCTGCCAAAGATCTTACTTTTACGGGGCAGGATGGGGGTGGGGTGGGGTGGGGTGTCTGGCACTCCAACTCTAACCTAGGGAAAACATTCACATCATGGCTTCCTCCTTTATTTAACTAGGATGATCTCATTCCTCAAAGCAATTTAACTGGTGTAGAGATGGCTGCCTTTCCCCAGAGATGGCTATACTATCTCCAGAGTTGAGCCAACTCTGTCTTCTCTAGGTGAGTCAAAATTCCCTTATTCTCTCACCACCTTAACCTATAGCAGCTCCACATGACTCTGAGAGCTCATACAATTTGGCTCCAGTCATTCCCATCTAACAGGTCATTTTGTCTTGGGATTCTCTGCTAAGACTGTCCAAGGGAATAGAAAAAGGCAGAGTCCTTGAGGAAGGGAAAGCTGGGGGCTTCTCAATCCAGAATGCTGTTGGAGCCCAGCTGGGAGAGGGAGGTCTTCCAAGTGAAAGCTCCTAACCCTGGGACATTCCTCCACAGGATACCCCCAAGAGGGCACTCAGGGACATCCTTCAGAAGCATTTCAGACTCTGAAAAGGAATCAGAGATGCTCCATTTTTGTACAGTGAGGGTTTGTACAGGGGGAGTAGAACAAAGAAAGCCTGGCCACGTGTCTCCTGTATCCCATAGCTGGACATTCTTGCTTTTCTGGTAACACACCTATAATACCCCTACTGATGGTTGGGGCAGTGAGATCAGAGGTGGGGTGCTCATTCCTGCTGGAGTGAAGCTGTGGGGGCGTGGTCCCTAAAAGTGTGGAACCTACAGGGGTCATTCCACATGTAGGGGCAGGTTGCCCTCTGGCTGGGGTGGGGTAAGGGGGTGGGAAGAAAGAAAAGCCACTACTACGGAGGGAAAGCCAGGTAGAAAAGTAATGTAGGACAAAGCTAGAGAAAAGGAGACAGGAGAGGAAAAAATAGGAGGGGAAAAGGGAAGAGAAAAAGGGAGCAGAGGAACAGAAAGAGAGCTAATGGGTGAGGCTAGATAGGTGAAAGAAGTAGTAAGGGGATCGGAAAAGGTGTGGGAGGGGGAACAGGATTGATGACAAGGGTAGACTTTCAACTAAATCTTTTTCTCGCTTCAATAATGCTTTCTGTGCAAAAATCCCTCATGGTCACAAGAAATTAAAGAAATCCCAATCTCTGGCCCCAAGTGACTTCACCCCTTGCTCCAGAATGGGGACAAAGGTTGGAACCTAAGCTTTTCCCTCTACGGATACTCATTATCTTATCCCTGACACTTCCCACTGCTCCAAGAATCCAACAAAGTTTAATGGAATGAGTGAACTAAAAGCAACATAATGGACTTACTGTGCTATTTGCTTGCCTAGAACCCACCTCCCTCCAACCTCTCCTATGACTTAATTTTTTTTTAGAGATGCCCTAAGCATTGGTATTTGTTTTCTACTTACCCCAACCCAGTTAGTGGTGAGCTGCTTGCTTCCTCACTCCCTCAATTAGTGGTGCTCTGGGCTTCTCTCAACATCAGCACCACTGTTCGGCTCTCAACATGACATCATCTCCGAGTGCTGTGATTGGACAGCTGCAGGTTGCTTGGCAATTGGACAGTATCTTCTGGAGGAGCAGGGATTGCCTAAGTAACTCTTGGAGAGCCGGGGAGCTAGAGGATGATGTCACACAAAGAACCTATTTTCTAGGTTGTACGGGGTGCTGGGGCAGCAGAGGTGAGGGTGGGGAAGAAGATGGGAAGTGGGAGTGGTCATGGGAAGGAATGGAGGGATTATTAGCTCTGAAGCAGCCACGGAGGGTGAATGATGAATGATATAGAAAAGTTTGGGCTCTTTTGCAAATCTGGGGGTGGGAGAGGATAAAATATAGAAGAGGAATGAGAACAGATGAACTCTAAATATAGATACTGGGATTTTTTGATGCCCCGCTTCCAGATATATAGGCAGCACTGAAGGGAGGGCATAAATCTTTGCTCTGGAGGCACAAGGAAAGATAAAGGAAAAGTGGGACTGGCTTAGTACTGTGATTAAACACAGGTTTCCCCCCTTATCAGGATCAAGAAGTCAAAGCAGGAATAACACTGGAATGGGAGACAGGAGCACCCAGTTCTTGTCCCAGTTCTACCTTAAGCAAGCAGTGTGGCCTTGGGGAAATCCCTTTTATTTCTCTGAGCCTCTATTTCTTCATTTGTAAAGTGAAGAGTGGAATGTGACCAGATTTTTAAGTTCCCTCCAAGATCCAATATCATGTGCTATAACTGCCTTCAATTCAACTTATTAGGTGCACTCACAAGGTTTACAAGTGGGTCATAGAAACATCTCATAGAATTGGTTTTGATAAGAGAGGCTGCTGTTTACACCAGACTGAGATCATACTGACCTCTAAAGATGAGTCTGATGATGATGTGGGCATGGGGGGGGGGATGTGGGGGTGGAAGATGGGGAATGGGAGTTCTAAAAACAAGGCAGTAGGGCAGCTAGGTGGAGCAGTGGATAAAGCACCGGCCCTGGATTCAGGAGGATCCGAGTTCAAATTTGGTTTTAGACACTTGACACATACTAGCTGTGTTACCCTGGGTAAGTCACTTAACCCCCATTGACCTGCAAAAAAACAAACAACAACAAAAAACAAACAAGGCAGTGAGTGCATCCCAGCCATGCTGTAGTGGACAGAGAGCTGGCCTTGGAGTCAGGAAAACCAGGGTTCGATTCCTACCTTAGACCCTACTAGCTGTATGAGCCTGGGCAAGTCACTTCTCAGTCCTGTGAGAGATCTTGTTGCTTCTCCCACCCAAAAAACCCTGGTACTTAGCAACATACCATCTTGGAGGGCTCACAGATCTGTACCCCATTCTTCTCACCTCTAATATTTACCATCTTCGAGATCATGGCATCACTTACCTCTCTGGGCCTCAGTTTACTCATCTGTAAATGACCTCTGTGTTCCCATGATAACTGCCCTTAGCTCACAGAAAAGCAAGAGAAGTCTAGAATGACTTTAGGACTAGAGAGTGGTAAAAAAAAATGCCTAAAATATACTGGGAAAATAGAAACTTCTCTCAATCAACCAGAGTTGAGACTTTTAAATGTTTAGGGAGCCACAAGAGGTCTGAATGAGAGACCTTGGCAAGTGGGTAGTAGGCTATGCCAGGGGTGTGGTAGTGGGTGGAAGATAGCAGTGTGTATTTGAGGGATGTTGCTCAGAAGACCATGGCCAAATCAATCCAGGATTTGGCAGAGGGGTAGATCCCATCTTGCAATGGTGGGGGGGCTTAAATTATTTACTTTGTCTATGTATGGGACATATGTCCCCCTAATGTATAGGAGAAAGAATCCTATGAATGCTTTTGCTGACTTTGACATGTAAAAAGAGGAAATATGTAAGTTATTGTTTAACTAGGATGCCAAGTAGCCATCTGTGGTTCTAGACTTACAACCATCAGCTTAGCAATCACTCAGAGAGGAATGTTCAAGTCCTAGTGGGGAATACTGGCAACCAGAAGTATTTCATAGTCTGTCCTACTTCATCAATCTAGAGTGTTCACTGTTGAGGGGGGAGGGGAGGTGTTGCTGCTGCCCTCACCCCTGCTAAGTTTCTAGGGCCTAGAGTTAGAAATAGAGAGCATTCATTTTCTAGCAATCATAATAACATACCTAGGGAGTCTTTAAAACCCAGAGTCAAGAAAGGCAGAGAGTAGAATAAACCAAGGTCATACAAGCCCTGTGTATCTATATAGCACCTTTAGCTTTACAAAGAACTTTCTACTTAATGATCATGTGAGATATGTAGGTAGGGCAAGTATTTTTAGTCCTATTTTACAATTGAGGAATGTGAGGCTCAGAGAGGTTAAGCAATTTGCCTAGGGTCACACAGCTTACATATATGAGAGCTCACATCTAGGATTATCTAACTTCAGTACCAATGTTCCTAAATACCGTACCACCTGACCTAGAAACTGCTATAAATGGTAGTTAGGTGTGGTTAAAATAGTACTATTAGTGCTGTGTTTCTGGTAACTTAAAGGTTAAATGTACTTCAGAAGGCAGTTCTGAGAACCTAGCTACCACTGCATCTTTAGGAAGATATCTTCAGAGCTCCTAATTACTCCAAAACACCCTTTGGACAAAGAATAGAAGGGAAAGTATGAGTTTATCAGTCAGGGGAATGACTGAACAAATTATAGTATATAAATACAACAGAATATTATTGTGTTATAAGAAATGAAGGGCAGCTAGGTAGCACCAGGCCTAACATCTTCATAAGTTCAAATCCAGTCTCAGACACTTACTAGCTGTGTGACCCTGGGCAAGTCACTTAATCCTGTTTGACTCAGTTTCCTCATATGTAAAATGAGCTGGAGAAGGAAATGGCAAGTCACTCCAGTATCTTTGTCAAGAAAACCCCAAGTGGGGTCAAGAAGAGGCAGACATGATTGAAAAATAACTGAACAGCAACAACAGAAATGATGAACATGAAGAATTCAGAGAAACATGGAAAGACTTGTGTGAAGTAATGCAGTGAAATAAGCTGAATTGGGACATGATTTACTCTCTAACTACACTAATATAAAGGGAAACGACATTGAAAGAATTCCCAACTCTGACCAGTGCAATGACCAATATTAACTTCAAAGGACAGATGATAAATCAAGTCTCTTATCTCTCAGAGAAGTGGTAGACTACAGGTATGGAACAAGGCAAACAGTTTCAGACATAACCAATGTATTCACAGATTTTGCTTAATTATTATTTGTTACAAAGAAGAGTTCTACTGGGGGGAATAGACAATGAGCAATAGTAAAAGTAAAGAATAAAAGTAAAAATAGTAAAATGTAAGAAGGCAAAAGAAACATATTGGGAGAGTAGTCCATCATTACATTGGGGCACCATCTGACCTCTGATGTTCCTCCTATACCGTGGTGTTGGTGAGGAAGCCAGAGCTGAGCAGGAGGTTATCTCCTTTCTAAAATGTCTTCTCCCCCTCAATGCCTTTTCCTGGATAGTGAGAGCAAGACTGGGATACCAAAGCTGCAGACCAGGACAGCTGTCTTTTTGCCAACGTCTATTCCTAAAACTTTCCCAAGAACCTCTGTGCTGCATTGGGTTTGGAGAGTGCATGATACTGAGTGGCAGATGGTGTATGATTCTAAGAGCAGGACAGTAGATTGAACCTCCAGAGATATGATGGGTGCACAGTGGATCTAGGGCTGATCAACTAGATAAGGGTTTCTAAACTTGGAGTCCATGGATTCTTTTCCTACTAATCTCTAACTAAAATTTAATAAGTATTTCTTTCTTTTTTTTTTTTTTTTGCGGGGCAATGGGGGTTAAGTGACTTGCCCAGGGTCACACAGCTAGTAAGTGTCAAGTGTCTGAGGCCGGATTTGAACTCAGGTACTCCTGAATCCAGGGCCGGTGCTTTATCCACTGCGCCACCTAGCCGCCCCCTAATATGTATTTCCTTCAATTATTGAAAAACATTCTGAGAAGGGCTTCACCACATGCTATTTCCATGACACAAAGAAGGTTAAAATAAAGTGCTCTACACGAGAGCTTCTTAAACATTTCCCACTTATGATCCCTTTTCTCTCGAGAAATTTTTATGCAACCCTGGGTATATACGTATGTAAAAGAGGTATACATAACCTTTTGATGTGGGATGGGAAATTAATGTGATCAGATTGATGGTGAGTCATTCCAAAAGAATTACAAGACTCAGTGACTCAGTTTCCCAAGTTTTATTGCAATACTGTGAGTAAACACAGGAAGAGTACTATGGAGGTGTCTCTTGAATAGGGAAAGAAAAGACAGTTTCATTTATAGTATGGATAAATTCATTATCAGTCTCATAATAATTTCCACTTTAGGGAGGTACAGGGGAGGGCCTGTCCTCATTATAATAATCTCCACCTTTGGGAGGTACAGGGGAGGGCTTATCCTAATTTGGAGTTCCTGGGGGCTTAAGCCAACCCCCGAGGTGGGTACCTTTTTCCATGGAGGTGTGTTTTGGGGGTTTACACGTCAAAAGGTGAATCTGGGGACAAATTTTCTGCGCATGTTACCTCAACTTCCCAAGGTCAGAATGTTTCATTCCCAGGCCCAGTCTCTGGGCATCAACATATTTATCAATTAAGATTTCTATAAGCTGTCTCTATGTCTTTGTTATAGTTAAGGTTTCTATGACCTGCCTCTTTATGTTCTTGTTATGGGTGGTGATTAATGTGGGTAACAAGAACCTAGGCCCTGACTTGTATTAATGAAGGCTCAAGAACTATATTATCCATTAATCCCTTTTGGACCTGGGATATGTAAGTTATAGCCCCTTTTGGAGCTCAGATCGAAATTAGAGCTCAGGTCTTAAGTTTGTCTGTTAACCCTTTCTTTGTCTCCTACATCACTTTCACTGTTGCCAAATTTTTCCCAACACCCACATTCAATTACACAACCCCATATGGTGTTGTGACCCACAGTTTAAGAAGGTAGGACCTATACCAATTCTTCCATTTTTGCAGATGAGGAAATTGAGATCTACATAGGTAGAGAGTTTTCTAGGTAGTTTATAGTGGAGCAGGGATTTGAGTTCAAGTCTATGGGTCTTGGGCATATCTTGAGAATGGTCAGTTGCCATAGAGACCATTTGTCAGTGATTTGAAGAGCATCTGGGGCTGGAGAGGCAGTTTAGTGAAGGGCTTATGATCATTCCCTAGGAAAATTGGTTGGAGGATCTGGTGGCATTTAGCCTGGAGAAAAGAGAACATAAGTGGGGCATGATAGCTGTCTTCAAGAATTTGAAGGTTTGTCAGATGGAAGGATTAGATTTGTTTGGTTTGGCCCTGGAGAGTAGAACCAGAAGCAATGGATAGAAGTTATAAGGTGGTGTATTTCAGTTTAATATAATGTAAAACTTCATAAAACTTTTAAGTAACCAAGAGTAGAATGGGCAGCAGCTATAGGTCTTCCCTCCTGTTCCCTGCTCCCAATAGAGGTCTTCAAGGAAGGGCTTGGATGACTGTTTAGAGACATTGCATCTAATAACATATACTACTAATTAATCAATCAATAAACAATGTGCCAGGCACTGTGCTAAGCCATGATGTTACAAAAAAGAGGCAAAAGACACAGGGTTTATAATCTAACGCGGAAGACAACATGCAAACAAATATATACAAAGCAAGCTATAGATAGGATGAAGAGGAAATAATTAACAGAGGGAAGATGCTGGAATTAAGAGGTGTTGGGGGAGGCTTCCTGGAGAAGGTGGGGTTTTAGTTGGGACTTAAAGGAAGTCAGGAGGTCAGTGGTTGGAGCAGAGGAGGGAGAATAGGGGACAGCCAGAGAAAATGCCTGTAACTGAGAGATGAAGGGTCTTGTTTGTGGAACAGCCAGGATGCCAGTGTCACTGGATCAAAGAGTAATTGTCCAGGAGTAAGGTATAAGAAGACTCAAAAGGTGGGAGGGGACTAGGATATGAAGGGCTTTGAATCTAAATAGAGAATTTTGTATTTGCTCCTGGAGGCAATAGGAAGCTATTGGAGTTTAGTGAGTAGGGGGAGTGACATGATCAGATCTGAACTTTAGGAAAAGCACTTTAGTGGTTGAATGGAGGAGGGATTGGAGTGGGGAGAGAGAGATTAGAGGCAGGCAGACCCACCAGTGGGCTGATGGTAATAATCAAGGCAGAAGTCATGAGAGTCTGACTAGAGGGGTGGTGGAGTAAAAGGAGAGAAGGGGGCATATTTGCAAAGGTGAAATTGACAGGTCTTGGCAACATATTGGATGGGGGGTTGGGCTGAGAGATAGTGAGGAAGTCAGGATGACTCCTAGGTTGCAAGCATGAGGGATGGGAGGATGGTGTTGCTCTTCAATGTACTAGGGAAAGTAGGTAGGAGGGAGGGTTTAGGGAGAAAGATGAGTTCTGTTTTGAATTTATTGAGTTTAAGATGTCTGCTTAACATCTAGTTTGAAATATCTGAAAGGCATTTGGAGATGTGGGTTTGGAGGTTAGCAGAGAGATTAGGGCAGAAAGGTGGATTTGAGATTCATTAGCATAGAGATGGCGATTAAACCCCTGGGAGCTGATGAAATCACTTAAGTGAAGTGGTATAGAACAGGACTTCTTAAACTTTTCCACTTGTGACCCCTTTTTGCTAGAGAAATTTTTATGTGACCCCAAATATATATGTATGTAAAATAGGTATCCAAAACCTTTTACTGTTGCCAAATTTTTCACGATCCCCACATTCAGTTACAGTCCCCGTACGGGGTTGCAACCCACAGTTTAAGAAGCTTTGGTATAGAAGGAAAAGAAAAGGCACAGAACAGAACCCTGAGGAATACCTGCCATTAGAGGGTGTGACCTGGAGGGGGCGTGCGGCAAAAGAGATGGAGAAGGTGCAGTCAGATAGGCAGGAGGAGAACCAGAAGAGAGTGGTGACCTGATAATCAAGGAGGAGAGAGGGATCAACAGTGACAAAGACTGCAGAAAGGCCAAGGAAAATGAGGTTTGAGAAAAGGCCATTGGATTTGGTAACTAAGAGATCATCAGGAACTTTGGAGAGAGCAGTTTCAGAGGTTGAGAGTCAGATTGTAAGGGGTTAAGAAGAGAATGAGAGGAAAGAAAGTGTAGATACCTATTGTGGATGCCTTTTTTGAGGAGTTTAGCTACAAAGGACAGAAGAGATATAGGATGATAGGGATTGGGGATGGAAGGGTCAAGTGAGTTGTTTTTAGGCCAGGAGAGACATGGACATATTTGTAGGCAGCAGAAAATGAGCCAGGAGAGAGGGAGAAACTGATTGAAAATAAATGAGAGTGAGGATTACAGTGGGGACAACCTGTTCAAGGAGACAGGATGGAATAGTATCACTTGAACTAATAGAGGGGTTAGCCTTGGTAAGGAGTAAGGTCATTCATCATGTGAAACAGTGTTGAAGGAGAAAGTGGCAAAAGGTACCAGCGTGATAGATGAGGAAGAGAGAAGAGGGAGTTCATGGCAAGTGGCCTCAATTTTTTTTCTGTAAAATATGAGGGGAAGTTCTCAAATGAGAGTTGGGCAGGGAGGAGTTATGGGAGGTTTGAGGAGGCTTGATAAGTTTCAGAAGACCTGCTGTGGAAATAGGGATAGTAAGTTGATAAGGGAGGCATAGTAATATTGCCTATCAGCAGTGACAGCCCAGTTAAGATCATATAACATAAATTTGTAATGGATCCAGTCTGAAGGGTTGAATGGATTCTTCACCTTAATTCAGCAACACATGTGTAGGAGTAAAGGTAGGGAATGGTAAGAATGACCTGAGACTGAAGTTGGCAGGGCCTAGGGTGATGGGGACTGAAGAGAGGAGGACAGTGAAGAGTCGAATTGGTTCACCAAGGGGTCAAAAGGGGGAGAAGAGAAGAGAGTGGGTAGTGAAGGGGTGATGGTCTGAGGGGTTGAGGGTGTAGGTGAAAAGTAGGGTTACATAAGGGAAGGCAGAGGGAGAGGGGAAAAGCCAATAGTCTATTGTCAGATAAGGGGACTTCAGAATCCTTGAACATGGAGGTTGTATATATTTGTGGGTGATGTCAAGATCATGAGTATGATCATCTCTATGTGGTTGGGGTGGGGTTGTTGGAGTAACTCATAGGAGGTGAGTAGGTTGAGGAACTGAATGGTTAGGGTATTTGAAGGAGAGTCAATATGTGTGTTGAAATCCCCAAGTATAAGGGCAGGAGTTGGGGAGGAGAGAAAAATTGTAAGCCAGTTATCAGACTCATTGAGGAAGGAAGGAGGATAACCTGGGCCTCTGAAGACAACAACAGCTACCACAATCTTGATTGGGCGGTGGATAGGGATAGCTTAAACCTCAAAGAAAGAGAAGTAACCGATGGAGGAAGGGGGAGAATATGGAAGTGGCAATGGGGAGCAAGGAGTATTCTAACTCTCCTGCCTCAAGCAGTGAGCCAAGGGGAATGAGTGAAGGTGCAACCAGTGCCAGCAAGGGTGGCCAGGGAGGCTGTCATTGGGGGAAGGAAGGTTTCTTTAACCAGAACTCTTTTTCAGGGACAGATGAGATTCTGGGATTTGATAGTTACAAATCCAGCATTCTTTCTATTACACCTTGTTACTCTCTGTCAGAGGGTCATTGTATAGGGCAAAGAGCAATGAATTTGAAATTAGGAACCTGGGTTCTGCTTCTGGGCCTGCCATTAACTAGCAGAGGTGAACCTTGGGCAAGTGATTTTGCCCCTTGGGGCCTCAGTTCCTCACCTGTAAAACCTGTGGGTTAGCTCAGATATTCTCTAGGTGCTTCCACCTCTGAAAAGCCGCTCCTGTCATTCTCAGTTAACCAATGCAATATGCATAAGGCACGACTTGCTTTTGTCTTTGAAGTTTGCTCTCAGGAAATGCTAACAAGGAGAACTTGCTGTGCACAAAGAGATAGGGGTCTGGCCAAGCCCTGGTGCAGCCAGGAACCCAGAGGCAGCTGTCTTGATTGGTCCAGTCAGAATCATCAGGCTTCACCTGGCTAGAGTTAGAGTGAAGCCTACTAAAGGAGAGTATACCAGAGGGGACAGCCCCTGGCATATCTAAAGCTGTCTTAGCCATGTTTAGAAATTGTATTGACCTGGGTTTTCATCAGTAAAGGGAATATCTGATGAGCCAACTCTCTCTCCATGTACCAAGCTGTGATTGTGTTGTAACATAACTTTAGACCGTTGGACTGAAAAGTGACTTGCCCAGGCTCATATGGCTAGTAGGGTCTAAGGTAGGAATTGAACCCTGGTTTTCCAGACTCCAAGGCCAGCTCTCTGTCCACTACAGCATGGCTGGGATGCACTCACTGCCTTTTTTGTTTTTTGTTGTTTGTTTTTTTGCAGGTTAATGGGGGTTAAGTGACTTGCCTAGGGTCACACAGCTAGTATGTGTCAAGTGTCTGAAGCCAAATTTGAACTCAGGTCCTCCTGAATCCAGGGCCGGTGCTTTATCCACTGCTCCACCTAGCTGCCCTACTGCCTTGCTTTTAGAACCCCTAGTAACCTTCAAAGTCCTGCTCAAATGCTATATCCTACCCAAAGCCTTTGCTGGGGACTGATCCTCCAGTGACTGGTGTCTCCCCCCAAATACTTTGCACTTATATTGTCTCTTTCTTTCTGTCTCACCTCCCCTTCTTTCCTCCTTCCTTCCCTCTCTTCTGTCTCTCCTTTTACCTGTCTCCCTCTCCTTTCTGTTTTTCTGTTTTTCTCTCTTTCTCTCCCCTTTCTCTGTCTGCCTCTCTTTGTCTCTGCTTGTCTCATTTCCTCTCCTCTCTCCCCACCCCCTATGTAAGCTCTGTTTCATTTTTGTCCTTGTTCCCCCAGCACCTAGTCAGGAAGCCCTGGCCTCAAGCCCTGCTAGACTTCAGGCAGGGTCATATACCCTGAGCCACTGATTCGATCTGTCACTCAGTGTTTTGGGCAGCCACGTAAGACTACATATTGCAGAGAACTTACCATGGAAGAGAGTTTCCTCCCCTAAGGAGTAGCCTATACCAATTGAATCACAGGTCTAATCCCTTTCCCTTTTTATTCCCAGATCCTAACACAGTGTGTGGCACATAGTGGCTGTTTAATAAATACTTATTGCTTGAATTTGGACCTGAAATTCCCAGTTCACCCTTACGTCATCCTCTCCCTTAGGCCCGCCAAACTTTGATAACATTTGAAACACCTGCAAGAGAATGGGGAGGAGGATGACCGGCAGTGTCACCCTAACCTGGTGCCTACAGCTATTCAAAATGCCTTTCTGCTGCTCAGGCACTGGGAGGGTAGGAGGGCACTATGTACCAGGTCACCTAAGGACAGGATCCACCAGTGGATCCCATTTCACTTGTTATGTAGTAGCCCTCCACATGTATGTCATGGGAAGTGTACCTGCCCCGAGAGATTGGAAGAGGGAACTCTGTCTGTTCCCTCCTCATCCCAGCTACAGGATGAGCAACTTTCCGGAATGAGAACACTTCACAGCTGGGCCAGACAGAATGCATCCAGCTCCCCTGGAAGATTCCCAAGCTGGTGAGCCGTCATTGGCTCTGCCTATGGGCATGATGTCATCAACTTCCAATGATAAGTCAGTTCCTCCCTCCTCACTGGGGGAGGTGTGTGAGTCAAAATCAGGAGTTGGTTAACTCTTTGTGGAGCAGAGGGCACTATAGACACAGCCATCTGTCCTCCTGGATGTGTGTGTGTATATATATATATGTACTTATCTATAATACTTATTAAATATACCTCTATAGTATATAAATATACTTCCATATTTAAATGTTTTATTGATGTTTTACTGTCTCTTCCCCCCACCCCCATCATCTCTCTTAACAAAGAAGTATAAATACAATGGCCTTGTCTAACAACATGTCTAATTCCATGCCTATGGTTCACTACTTTTTGGTAAAAAGGAGATCATAAATCATAGATTTAGAGCTAGAAAAGACCTCAGAGGATATCTATTCCAACCTCTTCAGGTTGACAGATAAAGAAATTGAGGCCCTTGGGGCAGCTAGGTGGCACAGTGGATAGAGCACCTGGAGTCAGGAGTACCTGAATTCAAATTCGGCCTCAGACACTTAACACTTACTAGCTGTGTGATTCCAGGCAAGTCACTTAACCCCAACTGCCTCACTAAAAAAAAAAAAAAAGAAAAGAAAAAAAGAAACTGAGGCCCTAGGGAGGTAAAGTCACTGTCTTTCTTTTCAAATGCTCCCTTTCCCCTGTGAGCCTCAGTTCTACAATACCCACACAAGTAATCTCACTGTATGGAAGAAGTATTCAGTGACTTCTCCTCATCTAACAGAGGCCAACAACAAGTCAGGCTCTGCCAGGGACTAGCTGCTGTGGCCTTGACCAGATTGATTTACCTCTTCAAGCCTTCAGTTTCCTCTTCTGTGAAACAAGGAGGGTGGATTAGAAGATCTTTGAGGTCCTTTTAAAAAACTAACGTTTTAGGATTCTAAGGATCACAGAATTTCAGATATGAAAAGTATTTCAGTGGCCCTTTAGTTCAAACCCTGCCTCAAAAGGAATCTTTACTACAACTTATCCCCAAAAGTATTTATCCAGACTTTATTTAAAGACCTCCAACAAAGGAGAGCCCACTCCCTGCCAAGGCAAGCCCATTCCACTTTGGGATAGTTCTAAATGTTAGCAAACTCCTTCCTTCCTTGCTCATTCCATCACTCCTTTCCTTTTTCCTTCCTTCCTTCCTTCCTTCCTTCCTTCCTTCCTTCCTTCCTTCCTTCCTTCCTTCCTTCCTTCCTTCCTTCCTTCCTTCCTTCCTTCCTTCCTTCCTTCCTTCCTTCCTTCCTTCCTTCCTTCCTTCCTTCCTTCCTTCCTTCCTTCCTTTCTTCCCTAAATCTTCCTCTCTACAGAGGCACAGACCTCTCTTCTACTCTTTCCCACCTTTACTCTCTTGGGACAAAGCCAACAGGTTAAATTCCTCTTGCAGGTGACTTCACAAGTTTGAAAACATCTAGTGTGGAAATAGGGGTAGTAAGCCTTCTCCAGGCTAAACCTCTCCACTTCTCTTAATTGAGCCTCATGTGACATGAACTCAAGGTCCTTCACCATATTGGTTGCCTGCCCCTGGACATTTTACTAATTGTCAGTATCCTTCCTAAAATGTGGCCACCAGGTTTAGGTCAAAAAATATATATATATATATATATATATATATATATATATATATATATATATTTTTAGCTTTTAAAATTTTTTTGGTGAGGCAATTGGGGTTAAGTGACTTGCCCAGGGTCACACAGCTAGTCAGTGTTAAGTGTCTGAGGCCGGACTTGAACTCAGGTACTCCTGAATCCAGGGCCGGTGCTCTATCCATTGCGCCACCTAGCTGCCCCTAGGTCAAATATATTTAAGAAGGAAAGGGCTTTGTATAGTCTAAGCAATAATTCCTAGGTGATATGTTAGTGTGTCACAGATACATTAAACTAGTTTGAAAATGTATAACTATAGTTTAAAAGTAACATTGTTAGTATAGTAAGAGAACTGAGAACCAAAGGATTGTAGGATTATGATTACAACATTTAGTTTCCACTGGTCAGTTAAAGTTTTTTTTTAATAACATAGATTCTACATTAATTATTAATAATCACTCAGGATAAACAGATCCACAGCTATTATATTTCACCTAATTGATATCAGTTAAAGATTTTAAAGAGAGAAAAGGAGGCGAGAGTTGATTTGGTACCTGACTGGGTACTGGGTCTTGGCCATGACTTGTCTTAGTGGATAGAGCTCTGGATCTGGTGTCAGGAAGACCTACATTTAGATCTCACCTCTGACATTAGTTGTGTGACCTTGGACAAGTCACTCCACTTCCCTGAGCCTCAGTTTCCTTATCTGTAAAATGGGGGAAATAATGCCTATAATATCTGCCTTACAGAACTAAGACTCAAGTGGGATAGAACATATAAAGTGCTTTAAAATGTGATATAAAATGTGTGATATAAAATGTCAGTTATAATTATTTATTTGAAGGTATTTTGTGGTTATAATCTCATGGACCTCTTTTAAATATAAATAATCAATTAGGGGAATTTGAAGGGTCCTCGGACCAAGGGGTCAGGGTCTGCTACAATGCCATTTCCTGGTTTGGTGGTCTTTGACCCTGAGCAGCCCCCAGTCGTTGAAGGTTTCACCCCCAGTGCTCACCATTTGTGGGATGAGACCGTCAGGGCCAAATTTATATGCAAGGTCTGTGAGAACCTGGTGGTGCCCATAGGTTGTCTGGCCACAGCTGGAGCTCTGTCTTATGGACTCTAATGCTTTCATTGTGGTAACAGCCAGAGATCACAGATGATAATGCGGACCAGGATCTTGGCTCAGGGCTTTACAATGATGGCCATTCTGGGTGGCTTGGCAGTCTTGGCCATAAAATCACCAAAGTCTCACTGAGACCAATGGCCCCATTACTTGAAAGAGTCAGTAACCATTTGCAAGAGATCCAAGCAGCTTTCCAGAGATGGATTGGAGGAATTTCTTGGCCCCATGCTGGAACCATATCTAACGGTACTGAGTGAGTCCTGTTTGGTTTATATGCGAGGGCTGGGGAAATGTGAAAAGAAAAAGAAAATATGTTGATTTATAGTGGGAGGTTGTAAAGAGTAGAGTGCAGGTGGAGCAGAGTTGAGACCATATTTTTAGGATCTTTTTAGGTAATTTGTATGAGAGGTGAGGGTAAGGGGAGAGAGACAAAGACAGAAACATAGAAACAGACACAGAGACACAGAGGGAGAAGAGGGGGGAGGGAGGGAGAGAGGAGTAGGGAGAGAAGGAGAGAGTGAATAAAGGAGGGAAGGAGGGAGGGAGAGAGAGAATACTAAAGACCTAGAAGAAGGTTATGAGTAGGAGATAGACAGATGGAAGAGAAAGTAAGAAAGAGACAGAGAAATAGGAAGAGAAAGAGGAGAAAGAAGGAGGAGGAGGAGAACAAGGTAGACCTCAGGATAAACTGATAGAAATTGAAAGTTCAGTTTAATGAAACTAGGTGGGCTTCTGGGTACACAGTTTAGAAGAGGGAAAAAAAGAAGATGAATCAGGAAATTTCAGTGAGCAGAGATCATATGACACTAGATTTGAGAAGAGCATTTTGCCCTGGTTCAAACAGAACTTTTTCCTTCTAAAGACTAAAAGGGAGCTAAGTAAAGTATAATTTGGACTTTGTGACCTTGTCACCTTGCTCACAACCTTTTCCCTGCTGGGTTTGCCAAATTGTCTCCATTTGAGAGGCCCCGGCTCAGGTCTTATCTCTTCTTAGAGCTGTATAGCTCACAATGCTCAGAACTTCTGCATGTACTACTCACTGGGATCATATGCTGTCTGGACCCATCTTTTACCCTGTTGTCCTGGATTGTCATGTGTGTGTTTACTTTTTCTTTCTCCGATTGGATGGTAAGCTCCCTGAGATCAGGATTCTTTTTCTGTATTCAGTAAATACTTGTCAATTAATTCCCTCTGAATGTAGTAAAAATAGCTGGACACTTAATTGAGTTGACTGTGCATAGGCTGTGATTCAGCACTGTGGACAGGGTTTGGGCATAATAATAAAAAATAATAATGGTGATGGTGATGATGATAATGCTAACTAGGTATATAGTTCTTTAAAGTTTTCAGAGTACTTTACACATAATCATTTTGGAATCACACAATGGTCCCAAGGAGTTACATTGCTCCCATTTTACACAGGAAGAGGAAACTGAGGCATAGAGAGTTTAAGAGACTTGTTCAGGATCACAGATCTATTAAGGGGATTTGAAGCTTCATCTTTGGATTCATTAAGTCACAGTTCTTCAACCAGGAAAATAAGTTTTAGAGTTGGAAGGAATCTTTTTTTCAGTTATTTCAATCATGTCTGACTCTTTGTGAAACCATTTGGGGTTTTCTTGGCAAAGATACTAGAATGGTTTGTCATTTTCTTCTCCAGGAAGGAATCCTAGCTCTCATTTAAGCTAGCTCATTCATTTTACAGAGAAGTTAACTGAGGCTCAGAGTAGTTGTAGTAGAATGTTGGGAAAAGTATGGAACTTGGAGACAAGAGAGACCTGCCTCTAGTTTTGACTAGCTGTGTGACAATGGGCAAGTCACTTCGGTGTGCCTCAGTAAAATGGTGAGAAGAATATCTGTCCTTCATACTTCACAATGTTGTTGTGAAGGTCCAATATAAACTGCTTGGCATTTAAAATTCTTCATAATCTAGCCCATTCTTACCTCTCCTGTCTTCTTAGCCTGGCCTATTTTCCATTTCTCCAACATGACATTCCATCTTTTGTTTCCACCTCTCTCACAGACATTTCTCCATGCCTGCAATGCTCTGACCTCTAACTTCTGTGTCTTAGTTTCCTTGGCTTCCAGTGAGACTGAGCTCAAAGCTCACCTTTTTTTTTTTTTTTTTTTTTTGGTGGGGCAATGGGAGTTAAGCGACTTGCCCAGGGTCATACTCCTAAATCCAGGGCCAGTGCTTTATCCACTGCACCACCTAGCTGCCCCCCAAAGCTCACCTTTTACAAGAGGTCTTTTCTGGGTCCCCTTGCTCCCCCCCCCCCACTGCCTCCATATGCTAAACATCCTCTCTAAGATTGCCTTCTGTCTTCTCTTTTGTTTTGTTTTTTTGTTTTTTTGCAGGGCAATGGGGATTAAGTGACTTGCCCAGGGTCACAGAGCTAGTAAGTGTCAAGTGTCTGAGGCCGGATTTGAACTCAGGTCTTCCTGAATCCAGGGCCAGTGCTTTAACCACTGCACCACCTAGCTGCCCCTCTGTCTACTCTTTATATATTGTGTATTACCTAGCTATTTACATGTTGTCTTCCTCACTGAATACAAGCTCCCTGAGGGCAGTGAGTGTATTTGTCTTTCTTTGTATTATCAGCACTTTAGCATCATTTAATGAATGCTTGCTGATTTACTGGCAGATTCAAATGAGATATTGGATAGAAAGGCTTTGTAAACCTTACAATGCTATAGATGTGTCAGCCATCATTGTCCTACAGCATACAAAGAAGGCTACTACTGTTGGAAGAGACCACAAATCTTATGTGAATCCATAGGGTTTTAGGCATAGTGATGGGGCCCATAAAAATGTAAGTAAATGGGTAAAAATCTGGCAAGAGGGCAATGAACATACCATCTCCAGTAAGTGTCATAGATTTAGAGCTGGAAGAGTCCTCAGAGGTCATCTGGTCCAATTACCTCATAATACAGATGGGGAAACCGAGGCTCAGAGAGGCATGGCTATGGTCTTGGGAGAAGGCTTTTTTGGAAAGAACTCCTAGATGGAGAGACATAAATTTTCCTTGGGGTTCCTAAATATTTGTTGAATCAAATTCAATCCCATCTGTAGTTTATAGAGAAGGAAAGCAAGGAATCTAAGAAAGGGGGACTTCTGTGTAAGAAAGACAGAAAGACTCATTTCATTTCATCAAAGCTGGAGAGGAACATTAGTGGTCATTTCTTTCAACCCCTGCATTTCATAAAGGAGGAAACTGAAGCCCAGAGAGTGAGGCACAGAAGTTCCCATTGGTCATAAACAGCTAGGTGGGAACTTGAACTCAAGTCCTCTGACTCCAAACCTAGCACTCTTTCCATTGAACCCTACTGCCTCCTTAAATAGGAAAGAGACCTGGAGTTCATCTCTACCCACTGTTCCATACACCTGGAGTATAGTACCTTCTCATCTTGACTTCTTGGAAGCTCTTGGTCGCTTCAGTGCTTGGTGTTGTACTGCCTCCTACAAGATATCTTTCCTGATTTCTCCTGTTATAAGTATCCCTTCCAAATCACTTTGTATTTATTGTATATATATCCTCTACTTACTCAGCTGTGAACATACTACATTCTCTCCAAGTAAGATCACTGAGGTCAAGGACTGACTAACGTTGATATTTGTATCCCCAATACCTGGTCTATAGTAGGGACTTAATAAATGATTGTGGATTAATTGATGTGGATCTTCTAATAGCCAATGTAGGACCGTTGGCTACTTTTCCTGAAAATTCGCTTTTTTCTTCTGTAAAATTCTGTCTTGCCTTTTCTTCCCTACAAGAAGGGAAGGAAAGGAAGAGGTAGGAAATAAGCATTTAATAGCCTTCTATTGGCCAGACACGGTGCTAAGCACTTTGCAGATATTATCTTGACTGAGGGCTAATGAGGTCATATGTATTAAGCTCTGCCATCTTCCCCACCAAAACCTTCTTTTAAAAAACTTAACAGTTGATGATGCCCTCCTTAGTTTCTATTTCCTGCCTCAGAGGTCCTTAATTTGGAAAATTAAATTAGGTGAGTGTGGATACAGTAATCATCAGCCCCCTCTTAGATGTACATGCATATGGGATTCCTTCCATATTTATAAGAACTCCTAATGGCTGCCAGAGGATGGGTGGGCAGGAACTAAATCAGGGGTGAAAGACAAGTATACCCAGGCATGTGACAGCAGGGGATGAGTCAAGAAACAGTGAGAGAAAGCAGGATTGAGTGAGGTAAGGCAAAAATGAGAGCACTGGATGAAGGCACATAGATGACAGACATCCAATTTGCAGATGACACAGAGCTGGGAAGAATAGCTAATAAGATGGATGGCAGAGTTGGGATCTAAAATAATATCAACAGTCTGGAAGGTGGGCTGAGGCTAACAAGATGAAATTTGCATCTCAGTGCTTCACTGTAACCGTGATCTCATTCACACAGTGATGTAGTGGAATGAGGGCTAGACTGGGAAGCAGAGGACCTTGGTTTGAAACCTACAGTCTGTGTGAATCTGGGTGACTGAATTCCTCTCAGGGCCTCAGTCTCCTCATTGGTAAGATCGTAGATTTCGAGCCCAGATGATCTGGGTTCTAAGATCATCTGACTGATGGTCTCCCTGACTCAGATCTCTCCCCACTCCAATCCATCCTCTTTCAGCAGTCAAATTGTTCTGGAAGTACGAGGCTGACAGCTCTTAAAGGCCAGTGATTCTCTGTTGGCTCCAGGAACAAATATATAATCCTCTGCTTGGTTTTTAGAGCCCTTCACAACCTGTCCTCTTCCTACCTTTGCAGTCTTCTTATATCTTCCTCCCTTGTACATTGTGACGCAGTGACACTGGTCTTCTTGCTGTTCCTTGTACATGCCATACCATCTTCTGACTTCATGTCTTTTCACTGACTGCCCCCCATGTCTGTAATGTCCCCCTTCCTCATTTCTAGCTCTTGGCTTTCTTCAAGTCTCTGCTAAAATCTGACCTTCTGCATGAAACCTTTCCTGATCCCCCTTAATGCTAGTGCTTTTCCTCTTTTGATTAACTCTAATGTATCTTGTATATAGCTTGTCTGTCCATAGTTGTTTGTATGTTGTCTTTCCTGTTAGACTGTGAGTTTCTTGAGGGTAGGATCTGTCTTTTGCCTTTTTTTTTTTGCAGGGCTGTTGGGGTTAAGTGACTTGCCCAGGGTCACACAGCTACTAAGTGATAAGTGTCTGAGGCTGGATTTGAACTCAGGTCCTCCTGAATCCAGGGCTGGTGCTCTATCTATTGCACCACCTAGCTACCCTGTCTTTTGCCTTTAAAAAAAATTCCCCAGCTCTTAGCACAGTGCCTGACACATAGAAGATGCTTAATAAACTTGCTGACTGATCTAATCCAACCCCCTTAGTTTATAGATGAAGAAACTGTGGTCTGAACAAGTTAAGACACTTGCCTAATCACAGAGCAGAGGTATAATTTGAACCCAGGTCTTCTGACTCCCAAACCATAACTCTTTCTCTTTTGCCATTCTGATGGGTTGCATGGGTCATAAGAGAATGCATCACTGTGGTGATTATAAGATCATAGACTTAGACTGAAAGGGACATTGAAGATCATCCAGTCTGACAACCCTTCCACCTAAATGTAGGATCTTACAATCAATTCAACCCTGCCGTTGGCTTCTCTTGTAAATGTTCTCTTAAAACTCTTCTACAGTGGTCCACCTGGTGGGCAGCATGCATTCTTCTCTGTAAAGCATACTGGCTCCCCATCTGGGACTAGGGCACGGGGTCAATCAATCCATCCATCAGTCAATCAACCAGATTTAATACCACGTGCCAGTCACTGTGCTAGGTCATAATGATTTGTTTCTGAAGACGATGAATGACATCATGGGTGATGTATTGACTCATGACTGAATTGGATTTAAGTGTGGCAGAGTTGCACCAAGTGGTCAACCTCCCTGTCTTTTCCAGTCATGGAAGTCCAGTGAGAAGACAAAACTCAAGACTACTGGTGGTGGTCTGAGATTCAGAGGATGACTTTGGCATCTTGGATGTCTGACCAAACTCTAAGCACTCCACAGCACCTGCTTCAGCCATCTTCATGGCCGTTGAAACAAATTATTCTCATTCATCCATTCTGCTGAGGGAAGTCCTCACATGCTTGGGGTAGACATCCTCCTACCTCACTGACAAGTTTGAGACCTGTCAGTTACCCTCAACCTGGGGTAGCCCATCAGGAGAGAAGGTCTTAGTGGGGTGTGGCTACTGCATGAGCTATACTATAGCTTCTTGTAGCCACAGCTAAGAGTTGGGTGAATCAGGTGAACACCAAAGGTGGGTGAGCAGCCCTAGGTGTTCCAGGAGGATTAGCACGCCAGGGTAATACAAATACAAGCATGAAGCAATCCTATTCACAAGGAACTTATGTAGCTGCTTAACAAATGTTTGTCAACTGACCCGTGGGAAAGTCAACACATATAAATACAGGGTGCCCCAATAGTCTTATTGCAATTTTAAGCTTATTAGAGAGAGAGAGAAAGAGAGTGTGTGTATGTCTGTGTGTACATGCGCACGCGCATGCACACACACACACACAAAAGAAGGCAGCCTTAGAGCTTGCAGCTATCCCAACTTGCACAGGGCAACTTAGATTTGTTTTTTTTGTTTGTTTTTTAGTGAGGCAACTGGGGTTAAGTGACTTGCCCAGGGTCACACAGCTAGTAAGTGTTAAGTGTTTGAGGCTGGATTTGAACTCAGGTACTCCTGACTCCAGGGCTAGTGCTCTATCCACTGAGCCACCTAGCTGCCCCGCAACTTAGATTTGAGAAGTAGTTTAAGGCAATTCCTTTTAAATCCCATTCCTCACAATAATCCTTTGAGGTAGATAGTGTAAACATTCCTCTTTCTATTTTACACCAGAGAAAATGAGGTCCTGCAAGATCAAATCACTCACCTACTATAACAGCTAAATGTTTGAAGCAGGTTTTGAACTCAAGTCTGTTGACTTCGATTCAAGAGCCATTTATTAAATGTCTCTGATGTGCCTGCCATCCTGCTAAGTGCTGGGGGATAAAAAGACAAAATAAGAAAATAGGATCATTATCATAGGTCTAGAGCTAGAAGGGCTGTCAGAGGCTACCTAGGCCAATCACATCATTTTGTAGAAGAGAAACCAAAGTCTCTGGGGTTGAGGGACTTGACCAAGGTAACACAGGTAAGTCATGTTAGATTCCTGGGTACGTGTCTCCAGAGACAGTTTTCTTTTTGCTGTACCATGCTTTCATTCCATTCTGCCCAGGATGAGAGGATGGGAAGAGTGGGCCTGTGTGCAGCCCAAAGAATATTTGTGGTTTTTGTGGAGCTAAACAGTGGCTTGAGTTACATGGGCTCTGAGATTCCTGGATCAATTTCTACCCTGAGGTCTGTTTGCCTTGATCTGCATGTACAAGAGATGTCAACAAAGCAGGTTTTTAAAAGCCTCCTTTAGGCAACAAGACTCTTGAGAAGAGCTTTATTCCCCAACCTCAAAAATCTTCCTCATGGTATCCCTACATGGCCTCTGTAAAAAAATCACCAAATTCATCTAAACATTGTGTTCCCAGGGAAGCTAGATGTCGTGGATAGAGTGCAAGCCCTGGAGTCAGGAAGACTCCTCTTCCTGAGTTCAAATCTGACCTGAGACACTTAATAGTTATGTGATCTAGGAAAATCACTTAACCCTGTTTGCCTCAGTTTCCTCATCTGTAAAATGAGATGGAGAAGGAAATGGTAAATCATTCCACTATCTTTGCCAAGAAAACCTCAAATGGAGTCATGTGGAGTCAGACACAACTGAAATGACGGAACAAAACAAAAACACTGTGTTCCCAAAACCACGTTATTGAAGAAGTCTCCTAGTGCATAGTCTAAGATGCAGTTGGAATGGATTTAGTTGGCTCATCAATACATGTATCTTGATTAGACATTGCAAATGGACAATGAGCTGGATCCAGAATTCTACAGGAGGAAGGGAGAGAGCTTAGACTGCATTTTGCTAATCCCTCAACATGTTTTCAACAACCCCAAACTTCTCCCTGGAACCAAAAGCCATCATGTGAACACCAACAGCCAATGTTCTTCTGGGAATACTATCTGGCTGAGAATCATGAAACACCATAATTTCTGAGCAAAGTTGCAGGTCACCCAAAGGGCAGAGAAGAAAGGTGGGTGTCAGTTGGCTGCAGTGTATTACCAGTGGTGAATTGTACATAAGAGGTCACGCAAAAGATGTGGGACATTATATTTGGAGTCAGGACTTGTGTTCAAATCTCACCTCTGAAAATTAATTACTACTTGAGTACTGTTGATCAAGTCCTCTGGGCTTCATTTTCTTTATCTTATGGATGAGGGCTTTGGACTAGAATAACAAGATCATAGATTTAGAGCTGGAAAGGACCTCGGATTCATCATCAGCTATTATAAATGAGGAAGTTGAGGCCCAGAAATGCTAAATGGTTGTTCCAATGTCAATAGTAAGTGGCAGGGCCATTCTGAACCTAGCTCTTTTGACTGCATAAACCCTGAGGTTTCTTCTGCTTTAAAATGTACAATCCTGTAAAAATGTACAACTCACTATCTCCATACCATGGTACTTTGCATGCCAGGATCTCCCTCTTCCTCTTTCTCCTTCTCCACAAGAAGCTCTGATTCCCATCCCTGGGACTCTGAGCTCTGAATGGCAGATTCTCACCCAGACAGAAGCATACACACCACTTCCTGGCTATCTCCATGCCAGGCCATGCATGCTGCTGAGCACATGCCCACTCCACGCTTTTCAACTCTGGCTCCAAAAACAATAATCAGGGGCAGCTAGGTGGCGCAGTGGATAGAGCACCAGCCCTGGAGTCAGGAGGACCTGAGTTCAAATCCGGCTTCAGACATTTAACACTTACTAGCTGTGTGACCCTGGGCAAGTCACTTAACCCCAATTGCCTCACCAAAAAAAAAAAAAAAAGAACAATAATCAAATCACCACCATTCTTGGAAAGAATATATGAATCAATTGCTACTCCTCCCTGACAACCACTGCCCTAAATGTATTGCCTTCTTTTATTAGAATGTAATTAAGTAGAAATAAGAACTGTTTTTTTTTGCTTATTATTGTGCTTAGCATAGTACCTGGAACATAGTAGACAATTAATACTTTCTATTTCATTCCATCATTCATTCATTCATGTGTTGGGAGAATAGATAGGCTATGGGCTGAACTGGATTTAGATAAGAGGACCTGAGTTCAAATTCTAGTTTTCCACTTACTATCTGAGTGACCTTACTATTTCTAGCCTCAGTTTCTTCATCTGTAAAATGAATGGGTTGGGTTAGATGGTCTTTAAGTTCCCATTCAGCTCTACATCAGTGTTCTTTGAGATATTCTGATCCTCACCACAAAGAATGTGGGGACCTTACTATGGAGAGAGTATTTTGCTTGATGATGGGGTAGGATGTCAGGATGGGCTAATGAAGCTTCTCCCTTTGCTTCCCTATACTTCCTTCCCTTCCTGCCCCCTACATTCCCCTTCTAATCCAACAAGTACTTTTTAAGGTCTTCCTATAGGCAGCTAGGTGCTGCTAGAGTGCTGGGCCTGGAGTCAGATCTGAGTTCAAATTTAGCCTCAGACACTTAATAGCTGTGTGACCCTGGGCAAATCACTTAATCCCATTTGCCTCAGTTTTCCTCATCTGTAAAATGAGCTAGAGAAGGAAGTGGCAAACCATTCCAGTATCTCTGCCAAGAAAAGCCCAAATGGGATCATGGAGTGTCAGACACAGCTGAAACAACTAAACAAATGTGCAAGCTACTACCCTGGCCACTAGGGATGCAAAGACATAATGAAAAACAATCCCTGCCTTCAGAGAGCTTACATTCTGATGGAGTCAAAGACCAACATAGAAACAAATAAGAATATAAATGACAACTTGTGATGGAGCGAGAGAACACTAAGAACTCAAAGGATGAGGGAAGGCCTTTCACAGGAGGTAGCATAGGAACTAAGCCTTGAAGAAAACTAGGAATTCCAGGAGGTAGAGGCAAAGAAGGGTTGCTGTATAGGTGTATAAAGGGGCATTTACACATGAAAAGCATAGATATGAACATGTACAGGCACATATTCAGTTAGATTATTGTATGCAGGGCCATACACATTCACATAGGCCCATCTGAATATAGTATTAAACTCTGGCCACAGTTATTTCAAGAACTCTGAGCTTGTGAGGGGAAAACTCTTAAAGGTTAGGAACCAAATAAACAATATTCCTCAGAATTTTATGAAAAGAAATTCTGCCAAATCAAAAGAAGAAATGAAAGTTATCAGAAGCCATATGAAAAAAAAATCCAAATAAGAAAAAACAGGTTGAAAAAAATCTTCAGGTTTTATCTCACACCCATCAGATAGGCAAAGAAGAAAATAGACATTCTTAGTGGAGAGTGAGGATGTGATGGGAGGTCAGAGCAGGTAAGGTAGCAGGAAAGAAAGGAAGGAAAGAAGGAAGGAAGGAAGGAAGGAAGGAAGGAAGGAAGGAAGGAAGGAAGGAAGGAAGGAAGGAAGGAAAGGAAAGGCCAATAAAACTTCCTTAGTTTTTTTTCTATTTTCTTTTTTCCTTTTTCTTCCTTCCTTCCTTCCTTCCTTCCTTCCTTCCTTCCTTCCTTCCTTCCTTCCTTCCTTCCTTCCTTCCTTCCTTCCTTCCTTTCTTTCTTTTCTTTTGTGGGGCAATGAGGGTTAAGTGACTTGCCCAAGGTCACACAGCTAGTAAGTGTCAAGTATCTGAGGTCGGATTTGAACTTGGGACCTTCTGAATCCAGGGCCAGTGCTTTATCCACTGTGCCACCTAGCTGTCCCTGTTGTTTTTTTGTTTGTTTTTGTTTTTAAAGAAAAAGAATTCTAGCCTTACTGACCCCTTTTATGGGAGAATATGTGGAGCAACAAGAATTAAGGGTCCTGGGTTTGAGTCTAGTGCAGCCTTGGTTGGACAAGTCAGCCCTCAAGGTCTTTTTTTTTTTTGGCAGGAAATGGGGGTTAAGTGACTTGCCCAGGGTCACACAGCTAGTAAGTGTCAAGTGTCTGAGGCCGTATTTGAACTCAGGTACTCCTGAATCCAAGGCCAGTGCTTTATTCACTGCACCACCTAGCTGCCCCTCCCTCAAGGTCTTAGTAAAGAGGTTTTCTTCTGGTGTTGGCTGTAACATAACTCAGTGCACCAGGAATTGCCCTGGGCTATTATTAGAAGGACTTAATCCTCTCTCTGTACACTGCAGTCCTATTCCTGTAGAGAGCCTCAATGAGCAACAAAAAATTGAGAGCTTGCATAGCCTTATAGATCAGCAAATGACAGCAGAGAGCAGTAGAGAGCAGCAGGTCAGAGGGAACAGAGCAGCAAAGTACCTCACCTCCATGGACCACTGGTGAACACCAAAGTCTGATGGCCTTTCTAAAAGGGTATCAGGGGGCAGCTAGGTGGCGCAGTGGATGGAGCACCGGCCTTGGAGTCAGGAGGACCTGAGTTCAGGTCTGGCCTCAGACACTTAACACTTACTAGCTGTGTGACCCTGGGCAAGTCACTTAACCCCAATTGCCTCACTTAAAAAAAAAAAAAAGGGGCATTGGTGGTTTTGCTGCCTCAGAGGAGTGATTATCCTGTACTGAATGTGCCTCTTCATACATGTTCACTGGCCATATGTTTTCCTTAAACATGTGCCACTTTATGTGTATTCTTCAACCACACGTGCTCCTATACATGTGTTCTCTATACATTTCACATCCATGAGTATTTCTTGGTCATGAGTATATGATTGTGTTTCTCCCCCTGTGGGAAATATAACAATCTGTGTGAAAGTCTACTCCTTTATTTATGGGGAAGTCCTCTTTGTCACTTATTTCACTTAAATTCATGGGCTCTAATGATCGGATTTCTTAAAAATATATATTGGTGGAGACTTGTGAACTATGATTTTAAGTAGATGTAGCTGTCTCCAGAAAGCCATATGGGTGTGTGTGTGTGTGTGTGTGTATGTGTGTGAATTTAAATCTATTATGATTAGAGGTTTAGATACTCTTATGTATGTATGCATGTGTGTTTTTATATGCATGGTTTAGAATGACTTATGGGGAATTATTAGATGAACTACTGAACCACATATTGACAAATGAGAGAATAAAGCTCCCCTGGTGACATTCTGGTTGGGAGATGGAAGGAATGGTTCGATAAAATATAAGAGCTTTCAGAAGAGAGTCAAAAGATGTAAGAAAACAGGGTGAGGGGGGATTTGGTAACATCCTTTATCAAAGATGACTTGGCAAAGATTGTGGATTTTCCTGAGGCATTCTGGAGTCCATTTGCAGCCTGGAGGCTAATCTTCTGGGGAAGGCTTGGACCCTGGGTGCACCACCACAGTGGTCCAAAATGGGGGCTACTAGAGGAGCCAGTGGCCCAAGAAAAGATAAAGAACCAGGAAAAGAAGAACTCCACAGAACTCCATGACAGTATAGTCAGTGGACAGATAGCTATGGGGAGAGTAGTTTTGAATTAGAACCAGGGTATGGTTCTGGAGACTAGCAGGGAATGACTGGATAACCCAAAAATGGGTTCTAAAAAAGTGAGCTCACCAACCCTGGGAATGCAGGGTAGCAAAACATTAATCAGCAATTGTTGGGGAGAACAGGCACACTCATGCCCTACTGAGGCTGTGAACTGATCCAACCATTATGGAAGCAATTTGGAACTATGCCCCCAAAGTCACTAAACTGTGCATACACTTTGACTTAGTGATTTGGGGTGTGTGTGTGTGTGTGTGTGTGTGTGTGTGTGTGTGTGTGTGTGTATATCTCGCAGGCGTGTGACTGACTCAAAAGTTCTACCCTGGCATGGAATCCTATGAAGTTCCTCTTTTCCTGATCCTTTGTTTTCTTAGGCCATTGGCTCCTCTGTTAGCTATTTTTGACCCTTACGGTATTGTTTGGTCATTTCAGTTGTGTCTAACTCTTTGCTATCCCATTTGGGGTTTTCTTGGCAAAGATACTGGAGTGGTTTGCCATTTCCTTCTCCAGCTCATTTTACAATTGAGGAAAGTGAGGCAGGCAGGGTTAAGCAAATTGCCCAGGGTCACACAGTGAGGAAGTTTCTGAGGCTGGATTTGAACCCAGGAAGATAAGTCTTCCTGACTCCAGACCCAACACTCTATCCACTGTGCCACCTAGCTGCCCAGTAATATAACAATTTTTTACACATATACCTACATATATACACATATGTGTATATGTATACATACAGATATAAACACAAGGGAGGTGAAGGATAGAAACTACAGACTACATGTACAAGAATATTTATAGCAGCAATTTTTTATAGTAGCAAAGAACTGGAAACAAAGTGGTGCCAATTAATTCAGGAATGGCTAAACAAATTGTGGTATGTAAATGTAATAGAAGATTATTATACCTTAAGAAATTATGAATATGTTGGATTCGGGGAGAGATGGGAAGACTTATATGAAATTATGCAGAGTTTAATGAGTAGGATAAATGAACCAGGATAGCAATTTACATGATTGTGATAATAAGAAGAAAGACAACTTTGATAGAGCTCAGAACTCTGATCAAAGTGGATCAGTGGTGACTTCAAACAACTAATGATAAAACATAGCTTCTGCCACTTGAAAGAGAGGTATTAGACTGGAAATGAAGGAGTTTTGTATTCTCAAATATAGCCAATATGGTTTTTTTCTTTTATTATACATCTTTGTTGAAATTAAGGGCTTTTGCTTTAGGTAGATAATGGTAGCTTAGTTGGTAGTAATAAATATACACAAAAAAGGCATCAGTAAAACTTTTTTTTTAAGACACAGAAGAGAGGAAACAGCCAAGATGGCAGAGTAGAAACTTTTTTTTTTCCGGGCAATGAGGGTTAAGTGACTTGCCCAGGGTCACATAGCTAGTAAGTGTCAAGTGGCTGAAGCTGGATTTGAACTCAGGTCCTCCTGAATACAGGGCTAATGCTTTATCCACTATGCTACCTAGCTGCCCCCTAGACTAGACACTTTAAACAACAATTTGTTTTTATCAACTAAATAAATGTCAATGAACATGAACATCTCAATATACAAAGAACAGACAAGATTCTATAGGAAGCTATGAATTTCTATTATATAATTATTTTTTTAATTTTTTTTTTTAGTGAGGGAATGAGGGTTAAGTGACTTGCCCAGGGTCACACAGCTAGTAAGTGTTAAATGTCTGAGCTCGGATTTGAACTCAGGTCCTCCTGACTCCAGGGCCAGTGCTCTATCCACTGCGCCACCTAGCTGCCCCTATTATATAAAAAATTTTTTAAAAGTATTTATTAATTTAATGTGGTGGTAACAAAATTGTTCTACTTCTTGATGTTCCTTTTCGAACCTCCTTCTGTTCTTTTCTGTATTTTGAAAAATGTTTCATTAATCCTTTTTTTTCTTATTTTCCCTATCACTATACACATCAACTGTCCCCACCTCTTTTTTTTTTGGTAAGGCATTTGGGGTTAAGTAACTTGCCCAGGGTCACTTCCACACATGACCTTTCTGAGGTCTCTGTTCCAGTCTTTTGTGAGGTAGACCAATCTCAGAATGCACAGCAACAAGATATCTTTAGAACAAAGGGGAGGTGAAGGTAGCTGGGATTGGATGGACTCAAAGAGAGGGCTTCAGAAATCTAAGGTCATTTGAGGAGGAAAGGAGCAGAAACAGCTTAGGAAATCAGGGACAGCTTCTTGGAGGATATAACACTAAAGCTAGTCCTTGAAGCAAAACTGGGATTCTGAGAGCCTGGGATGAGGAGGTAGGATTCTAGGGGTGGGGGAATGTCTAGTTCATGGAGGGAGGTCGTGTGAGATAAGACTGGAACAAAATTCCAGAGGGACTTAAAGGCCAGTCTGATCTGGTTATTTTTTTTTTCTTTTGTTAAATAAGACCAGTAGAATGTAAGCTCCTTGACACTGATCTCTATTTTGCTTTTATATCTTGCATGGGATAGGTACTTAAAAATTATTGATGTTTTCTCTTTTTTTTTGTCATCCTTAATCACTGGGCCCTTGATAATGTTAGCTGAATTGAACTGAGTCAAATAGAGGGAAAAAGGGAACCTGAGGAGGTCTAAAGCAAGACAATTTAAAGGAGGTGGTGTAAAGGATGTCAGTGAAAAAATGTTTGACATAAAGAGAGGAAGGAGCATCAGGGAGGTACAACAGCCTGATCTGGGCTTTAGGAAGAATATTTTGGCAGGAGCAGAAGCTGGATTAGAGACAGGAGAGATAGGAATCCAAGAAAAGAAGTGATGAAGGTCAACACTCAGGTGGTGGGATGAAAAATGCTATTCACCTCCCAAGAGAGAACTGATGAACTCTGCTTAAAAACTGAAGTATAATTTTCTCACTTCCTTTATTTTTCTTGCTTTTTTTGCAATATGACTAATGTAGAAATATGTTTTGCATGATTTCCCATGTATAATTGATATCATATAGCTTGCCTTCTCAGTGGGTGGGGGAGGAGTTGTTGGAGGGAGGAAGGGAGACAATCCAAAACTCAAATTTTTAAAAAAAAGTTAAAAATAAATAAATAATGCATAAAAAAGGAAAGAAAACAGGTGGTAGCCTCAGGAATGGAGAGAAGGGGGCCAAGGGAGAGAGATTACAGAAACAGAATGGAATCAGCCACATTTGGCGACTGATTGACTGAGGTAGTGGGTGGGGGGAGGTCTGGGAGGGAAGAGGCAAGGGGGGATCCATTAGGTTTGTGGAGCTGTGGGCAAGAACCCAAGCACCCCCATAGCTGTTCTCCATGACCCTGGCCTTTCAGATAGCTCCTGCTCTATCTTTTCCCACCTCACATTGCTCCTAAACTGCCTCTTGGATGGAGAGCATTATGCAAATCCCAGCCATCCTAGTAACCATAGAAACCAAGCCCTCTCATCTTCATCCCTGCAGTAAGTTCTTCCATGGCAGAAAAGACCCACCCAGCTGACACCCACAAACAAACCAGAATAAACAGCAGGCAGCTCAGGAGACCTTCTGTGTGTCAGATGACATCAGCTTTTAATCTAAATGCATTCCCCATAGCAGCAGCTCCTGATATGGAGATCCCACAGTACTTGGAAAAGAGCCAGCCCAATTATGCCCCAAGCCTCCCTCTAATCCGAGCTACCACATCCCTCCCCTTGTGTCCGGCTAGGAGTTCATTCCTTTTGTGGTGACCTTTAAGGGAAGAAGATGATCCAGTGCCTTTGTCAACCTGTTGACCCACCTCCCAATCCTTAGCCTGGTTGAAATCTCTCCAGCTGCAGTCTATCCCCCTTGGACAAAGAGACTAGCTATTTGATCTCTTCAGTCTCAACAATTCTGACAAATCACCAGTGCCCTGCTATGTGACAACATTTTTGTTATATATTTCAGAGTTGTTGATTGATTTTATGGATGTTAGACTGTGACCTCCTTGACAGCAAAGGGTTATCTTCAGCCTTTTACCCCCAGCTTTAGTACAGTTCCTAGCACATAGTAGGTGCTTAATAAATTCTTATTGGCTGACTTGTTGCCTGGACAGCATGTAAGCTTGTCCAGTCGTTAGGACAAAGCACAAATGTGTACCCCAGGCGAGGTTTGGAACTTGTAGGGGCCTCCCCCTGGGCTATTGTCCTCTAGAGTCTTAGCTGTTACACAAGCAACCTGATTTATCACAAAATAGATACATAACGGAGAGCAAAATTTCCTGACATTAAAATATGTATATTTACTCACACACTCAAATGGTTCTATGATCTCATTGGGTTATTTGTTCCATAATATATGGCAACCCATGCGCATTTATAAAAGGGTGGATTAAACAGTGTCCTTTGTTTTATACTGCTTATGTATTGCATCCTAGGCAGCTACCTACCATACTCCCCCCTTAGTCTTTCCTTTGTCTCTACTCCTTGTATTATTTACTCTTTTGTACAAGATGCCTGGCTATGGGACTCTTCGGATCATAGGTTCAGGGCTGGAAGTAGAATCTGAACCAAGATCTCCCCGGATTCACAGTCAGTGCTCTTTCCCCTGTGCCAGGATATCTCCAATTCATCCAAGCCCCTGGTTTTGCAAATAAGGAAACAGAGAGGTCAAGTGATTTGCCTTAGGCCACACAGCAGGTTAAGAGTAGTGTGGTACAATGGAAAAGAGAAAAGAGCTTCTAGCCGAATACCTGGCTCTGAGTCTAGACTTCACTATTTAATAAAGGACAAGCCATGACCTTTCTGAGACTCATTTCTGTTACCTGTTCAATAGGCCAAATCTTGTTAACTCTTTCTCTATAACATCTTTTGGATATGGTTCCTTTTGTCTAGTTATGCAAACTCTAACTCAGGCCTTTGCCACCTCCTTCTTGGACTGTTGAAACAGACTTCTGGGTGGTCTCTCTGCCTATAATCCATTCTCTGCATATTTGTTAGATTTTCCTAAAGCACAGTATACCTTACCATGCTACCCCACTGCTCAGTAAATGACAGTGGCTCCCTATTACCTTTAGGATCAAACATACATTCTTCTATTAAACATTTAAAATTCTTCATAACTTGGTTCCTTCCTAAATTTTCAGTCTTCTTACAAATTATCTCCAATTTATCCCATATAGATCTTATTTGCACATAATCATTTGCACATTGTCACCATTAGATCATAAGCCTCAGAAAGTGTTTTGTAAATTGCGAAGGGTGATAGAAATTCCGTGAACTGTTATTATTTAGTGATAAAAGTAGGACTAAGAACCCAGGTTTCCTGCCTCCTACTCCAGTACACTTTGGGGGTGGGGTGGAGCAATGAGGGTTAAGTGACTTGCCCAGGGTCACACAGCTAGTAAGTGTCAAGTGTCTGAAGCTGGATTTGAACTCAGGTCCTCCTGAATCCAGGGTTGGTGCTTTATCCACTGTACCATCTAGCTGCCCCTTACACTTTCTACCATAATATCTCACCATACCAACATGTGCATGATACATACAGACCTAAAGGATCTGTGAGTTCATTGGTATCCGCTCTCCCTCCACCAGGTCAGATTGCAGCGCTTTTGCTACAACTTAGTTGTTTTGAGAATTCACCTGGGCCAAAAACTTCTCACCCTGGGGTTAACCTGATGATGAGGGTCTCTGAATCTAGCAAGGCTGGTCCTCAGAGAGTAGACATCCACTCCACCTTTGGGACTCTAATGGAAAACCCTTTTTGGCTGGGAATAATAGCAGTTCACATTTGTTATTATACTTTAAGATGTGACCAATACTTTACATGTATTTTCTCATTTCATCATTGCAATTACACAGAAAGTTAGGTGCAAGTGCTATCTCTATTTTACTAATGAGTAAACCAAGGCTTGGAGGTTAAGTGACTCACTCAGGATCACAAAGTTAATTAAGCACCTGAGGCAGAATTTGAACCCATGTTTTCCTGACTTCAAGGCCAGTAATCCAACGGTGCCGAACTGCCTCTCTCTGATAGAACTTCCATAGCTTATGCTCCACTGGGATAATCTTAGAGGACTGAGGATCACCTAAATAGCTCATTAAAGAAGGTCCTAGAGGAGGTTTCAGGGCTACAACTATCATATATAGAAATACTAGACAACTATGGTACTAAAATATGTAAAAAATACTAAGGGCAGTTAGGTGGTGGAGTGGATAGAATGCCAGGTCTGGAGTCAGGAAGACCTGAATATGAACCTCACATCAGATAATTACTAGATGTGTGACCCTGGGCAAGTCACTTCACCTGTTTGCCTCAGTTTCCTCACCTGTAAAATGGGAATAATAATAGCACCTACCTACCTCCCCGGGTTGTTGTGAGATCAAATGAAATATTTGTGTAGCACTTAGCACAGTACCTGGCACATACATAGTAAGCCTCATAGAAATGTTAGCTAAAATAATTATTTGTTAATTTGTTCAAAACATGTTGGTTTGTGGCTTTCTACAGGCAGTCCCCAACTTTAAAAAGTTTGCTGGAAAAGATTCTTCCTGAGGTGGCTGTTTAGAATTTAGAAGCCATTTCCTTATAGAAGTGTTATGGACCTGGGATACCTCAGACATTTTCTGGGGGAAATCAGGGAACCTTCTCCTTGAGAAGCTAAACCAAAGGCCAGACACACCTAAAGAGATAAGCAGCACCCAACTGGGACTGAGTTAACTCAAGGACCACCACCCTTCATTCCAGTCTCTCCCATCGCTCCGGGAGATAAGCCTAGGCGAGTTTGCTGCCTGGGTGGCATGAGGGGGACTGAGATGGCTGAAGAGATCAGAGCAGTCTCTTGCCCAACTTCCCCCAGCCACCACCGGTGGGCAATGGTCCTCCCCCAATAAGGGAACTTTCTATAGTCAGATGATCACACCATCAGTCCCTCCACTATTCGTCCTCTATAAAAGTATTTGCCTTTCTCCTGCTGGAGGAGATAGATATCTCAGAGAACCACCTCTCTGGAACTATCTCCCCTTGAGACTTGTCTCAAGGTTTTCCTTTCTCTAGAGCCAAAATAAAATATTATTCTATTCTAATTGGATTTGTGTGTGAGAGGGTATAATTCTTTAAAGAGGAATTCCTGGGGGCAGCTAGGTGGTGCAGTGGATAGAGCACCCGCCCTGGATTCAGGAGGACCTGAGTTCAAATCCGGCCTCAGACACTTAACACTTACTAGCTGTGTGACCCTGGGCAAGTCACTTAACCCCAATTGCCTCACTAAAAAAAATAAAAATAAAAAAATAAAGAGGAATTCCTAAGAAACCCCAACAACCCCAACAGAAGCAAGGGAGTGAATGGTGCTTAGGGCCCCAGGACAGGCCTCCAAAGCCTATTTAACCCATAAAGTATCGGAAATCCAGGACTATAGTGATGGTACTAGAGTAGCAGCATCGAACTGAAATAGAATCAGGAGCCATTCATCTGTACAGAAGGATCCCTGTGGGCCGCATATCGACTTAGTTTTATAATGTAATATTATCTATGTTTTATTGTATTTTTGTTTATTTGGTCAAATGTTTCCCAATTACATTTTTAATCTGGTTCTCACAGTGCTGGGCTGCGTGTTAGATACCTCTCTACTAGAGATTCGAGCTACCACTTGTACCTAGGTCTCTGGGAGAAAATGCAGTCACTTTTTCTACATAATTCTGTGTTTAAAATGTGTTGCAGCCTGCTAACACATGCACCTCCCCATTGCCCTATGGCTGAATATCAATTTCAATTTTTCTGAGACTCTAGTTATTCCCTAATACATCTGGGAAGTTATTAAGAGGAAAACAAAGCATTAATTCAGGTTTCCCCAGATTTTGTTGCTGTTCAGTCGTGTCCGGTTCTTTGTGACCCTGTTTAGGGTTTTCTTGGCAAAGATCCTGGAGTGGTTTGCCATTTCCTTTTCCAGCTCATTTTACAGATGAGGAAACTGAAGCAAACAGGGGTAAGTTACTTTTCCAGAGTCACACAGCTAGCAAGATGAGTCTTCCCCAGATAGCCACCCCAGATTCTAAAGCAGTAAGTAGCATGGGTAATTAAATGTCCAATATTTATTTTTATCATGTCATAGGTGCAATCTAAGATACAGTAATTTTATTTTTACATGCAGCATGTATACCTTATGGTATATTGGGGTGCTTTAAGCAAAGTGAACAATACATCTATACCCATTTTAGGGGATTTAGAACATGATTGTAGAGGTTCATGGAAGTTTTATCCCATAAGACATCCTGCTGGTTATTTCTATGATTTGATACTGAGTCTATGGTGAAGAACACACCTTACAGTTCAGGTGTCATTCTTATATAGACATGGGTGACGCGTCAACCATCCTCTTTATTTTGTTTTTATTTTGGGGGTTTGGGGGAGGCAATTGGGGTTAAGTGACTTGCCTGGGCAAGTCACACAGCTAGTAAGTGTCAAGTGTCTGAGGCCCATTTGCACTCAGGTCCTCCTGAATCCAGGACTGGTGTTCTGTCTACTGGGCCACTTAGCTGCCCCAACCATCTTCTTTATGACACGGGTTTGGGCAACATGTTATGGTGTAAATTGGGAACTGATTATAGATGAGTTAAAGTCAAGAGCAAGAAGGAAGTGCAGAGAAGAGGGGGTGAGAACTGAGCTGTGGCAACTTTGTTCAGGTGCTGGGGAAGGGAGGATGAAAAGAAAGAGAAGGAACCCTACTTCGGTCGACCCAAGAGCCAACTAGAATGCCAGAGGACTCATGATGAAGCATGCTGCCCATCTCCTGAGAGGTGGTGGACTCAAGAGTGAAAACAGACATATTTGGGGACATGGCCAATGTGGCGATTTGTTTTGCACGACTGTGCATGTTTTAACAAGCATTTTACTTTTCTTGCTTTCTCAGTCAGGGGAGGGGGAGAGGGAGGGAGGGAGAGAAGACAAATCTTTGTGAAAATAAAATAAAATTCAATTAAAAAAAAGAAGGTTGTGCCCCCCCCAAAAAAAAAACCCCAACCAAAACCAAAAACCAAAAAAGGGGCAGCTAGGTGGTGCGGTGGATAAAGCATCAACCCTGGATTCAGGAGGACCTGAGTTCAAATCTGACCTCAGACACTTGACACTTACTAGCTGTGTGACCCTGGGAAAGTCACTTAACCCTCATTGCTCCCCCACCCCCAAAAGGTCAGAGAGGAAGGAGCACTCAGGCTTTAAAAAAAACCCCTGCAAACCTCCACTTCCCCATTGTGGAGGGAGAATTTGGGAGGAAGAAAGTAAGGTTAATGGGAGGTTTTTGTTAGTAATAATAGTTTTAAGGAGTTGTAATATTTCAGATTCACTCAAGGGAAGATCAAATACATGACAAGCAGAACTTTAAAATTATACTTAGAGCAACTGTATGAGATAGAATTCACATTTCATATACAGTCCTATTTTTTGCATGTTTGATTTATGTATGGAAATTGTCTGCTTTTTAAATGCAGCATTAAATTAAAAAACCCAAAGAAGTGATAATTTAGCTCTTTTGGAAGACCTTTAGTGATTGGGAACCTACTGCTTTCCAAAGCATCCCATTTTGCCATGTTACTATAATGTATATAATTTTCTTTACAACAGATGGATTCTGCTCTCCAAAATTTGGACCCATTGTTTTCTAGTTCTGTACTGCTACTTCCCACCTATATATTTTTTTACTTTAAATAAAATGTTTATTAAAAAAAAAAAAAAACCCTGCTCTTTCTGCTCTTTATCCTCTCATAGTCAGGCCCAGGTTTCAGTTCTGCCAATTACTACCTAAGTGACCTTGGGTATGTCACTTACCCTCTCTCTGTAAGATGGAGTTGCTCTGAGGTCTCTTCTGGTTCTAGATTCTATGACTATCACTCACAGAACAAGTTGGAAAATCTGGTGACCAAACTGGGAAGGCATCCCAGCATCCCAGACTCTATTAGAGCCTGAAGGGACCTTGAAAGTCATCCATTCCAAATTCCTTATCTTATGGATGAGGGGACTGCTGAGTGGCAGCCCACACCTGTAAGCCCTGCTAGTAGGGGAGGCTGAGGCTGGTGGGTCACAGGAGTGTGGGGGTTCTGGGCTGCAGTGGAGCTAAAGCGGATTGGGTGGCTATGCTATCAATATGAGAAACCCCTGAGAGTAAAGGAGAGGCACCAGGCTGCGGAGAGGCAAGCTGTCCTAGGCCAGAAAAATGGGGGCAGGTTAAAGCTTTTTGTACCTGGATTGGGCTTTGGTGTGCCTACTGAACTTCTGGCCTGGGTGAGATATGGAGATTTAGTCTCTAAAAAATAAAATTAAAATAAAATAAAAATCGAAAGACCTAAGACCAGTAGAGGGAAAGTGACTTTCCCAAGGTCACACAGGTAGTAAGTAGTGAAACTGGAATTTGAACACAGGCCTTGTGACTTAAAACCCGTGTTCTTTCCCCTATACCACACTGGGGAGAAGATAGGGGCAGTGGAGAGGTAGAGAAGGAAAAGGGATACCAGATGGGGGAGAGTGGGAGGGACGGACATTGAGTTAGAGAGGGAGAAGATTCAACTCCAAAGCACTCGGCCTTAGAGCTCTTCCTTGACCTGGATATGGAGTGGACAGAGCGCAGGGGCTTAGGGGGAGTGTCTGCTGCGTGTCCCACCTATATAGAAATAGGGCCGCACCTCCCAAAGCGGCCGTGGAAGTGTAGAGGTGGGACTGGCGCTCGCGTCGTAAAAGGACAGCTCACCTTCCTCACACTCCAGCTCTACCCGCAGGCGCTGGGGCAATACGAGGCCCAGGGGGGAAGCTGAAGGGTCGGATGCCACACAGTGGTCCCCGTCCACTCCTCGGGTACGGCAGATGTACCAGAAGCCCGAGCGGGCATCGTGGTAGCAGCTGTGGGAGTGCCCGTCCCCACTAGACTCTGGACGAGTCCGAGCCACGCCCACCCGCCAGTTATGGAGCCCACCCAAATCCACCTCCCAGGTGTGGGAGCCATGGGAGAAGGCACGGGAGCCCAGCAGGCAGGGAGACGCTGAGAAGCGCTCGGGGTTCTCCACCTGCACCCGATAGCCGTGGTTGGTGACGCTGGTGAGGTTGTCCGAGACGGAGAGCCAGCCGGCTGCCGTGTTGGGGTCAAAGCTGAAGGGCACTAGGAGAGATGAATGAGAGAGATTTCAGCCACGGGGCGCACGCACACGCACCCACACGCACCCACACACTCCCCGCCTTCTGATTTCTCCCATCCCTGTGATTTTAAAGGCAGGTGGAATCCCCCATGAAGAGATTCTTTTTACCGGGGGAGACTGGCAACTGCTTTACAACTCATAGTCTGAGAGTTGCCCGGACATGGAGAAGTGGAAAGGCCACCCAGCTAATGTGTGTCAGAGATGGCCACCATGCCGCTTCTCCCAGGTTTCTGAGAGCCCCCTTGGATCAGAGAATCAGCCATCCCAGAGATCAGCATTGTCTCCGTTCCAAGAGACTATGGAGTAGGATGCTTAACCTGGCCTGCGTTGACTTGGTTTTTTAAATCTTTCAATAACTATTTCAACATAATTGACTTCCTGTGTATTTTATTTTGTGCATTTAAAGACATTGTTCTGAAAAGGGATCTATAGGCTTTAGCAGACTGCCCGGGAGGGGGTCCGACACAACAAAGGTTCAGAGGAGCTGGGCCTGCCTCAGGCTTCTTGCAGTGGATGAGAAAGGGTTAAAACGATGCCCTCCAAGGTTATGGCACTGACTACTGAGGTACATGGGCAGGTCATTCAGTGCCCCAAGTGGCTTCATACAAGCTCCAGGCTCTGGAGGGGTCACTGTCCCCTGACCTCCAGGGCCCCTGAGGCATCCAGGGCCATCCCTGGGGCTGTGCCGTCTGATGGGGAGAGGCCATGTCTCCAAGCAAATAGGTCAGTGCTGGGGCTCAGAATGATTTCATTCTATTGCCAGGAGCTCCTGGTATGTCAGACCAGAGCGATGAAGGCTATAAAGGATTGCATTTAATTTTAAAAATTAAATTAAAATTTTTTCCATTTAATTTTTACCAATGCAGAATGACAGCAAGTACAACAACAGCACATAGTAGGCATGTAATACACGTTGACTGAATTGAAGGGAGCACCATTACCTAAGGGATGTTGATTATAGAGAGCATGTCAAGATTTCTGGGCTAAGCACTAAGTGTTAGCAGTTACTACTGCCTTAAGTATCCATCTGGCAGAACTGTCCATCCCATAGGTGCCCCTTCCTTAGCTGTCATGAGAGGCCAGCGCTAGTGGGCAGTCCTAGCCTGGTCCTAGGGAGTGCTTAAGACCCTAGCAAAAACTGGAGATCATCCTTTATTACTGGTCACGTCATATTATATGTATGTATGCATATATATGTGTATGTGTGTATATATGTATTGTATATGTGTGTGTATGAAGGTTGACCTTCAGAGATCTCTCTCTCTCTGTCCAGCTCTGTGTCTGTTTCTTTGTATGTCTGTCTATGTCTATGTCTATGTATGTGCATGTCCATGTGATGAGAGAGTGATGTGTCCATTGAAGTGCAGAGAGTAAGAAGCACAGTTGGGAGGGAGAGATCTGCTTGATAGATGGAGGGATAGAGAGATAAATAAACAAATATATATGTATATGTATGTATTACTCTGAAGGCCAACAAACACTGTAGGTAGGGGACTATACCTGTAGCCCAGGAATATTTCCCCTGAGCAGGTACCTTCTCCACCCTGACTATACCCCATAGTCCCACTAAACTTTTCTCTCCCTTTATGGTCATCTTCCTCCATTAAATGTAATCTGCATGAGGTCAGGGAATGTTTTTCTTTTGCTTGTATTTTTATCCCAGCACTTAGCATAGTGCCTAGCAGATAGCAATTGCTTGATGAATGTTAATTGCCTGCTTAGACCTATTTTGTGGAGGCTGACCCACCTTGCACTTCAGCTATTGGGTAAGATGCCCTCTAGGGCCAAGCTTCTTAAACTGTGGGTCACAACTCCATTTGGGCTTGTAACTCCATATGGCATTATGTAACTGAATGTGGGGGTTGTGAAAAGTTTGGCAAAAGTAAGAGGTTAGGGGGCAGCTAGGTGGCACAGTGGATGAAACACCAGCCCTGGATTCAGGAGGACCTGAGTTCAAATCTGGCCTCAGACACTTGACACTTACTAGCTGTGTGACCCTGGGCAAGTCACTTAACCCTCATTGCCCCACCCCCCCAAAAAGTAAGAGGTTATGTATACCTATTTTATATACCTGTACACCTGGGGTCATGTAAAAATTTCTTGGATGAAAAGGGGTTGTGAGTGGAAAAAGTTTAAGAAGCCCTGCCCTAGGGAAGGGTCTCTTTGAGATCTAACATGCTCTGATCCCACGAAGATCCCTAAAACTGTAATCATTCAGACCAGTGTACTATTAGCTGAGTTTCTTAACTTTTGTTCTGCAACCTTGTTTTTTTTTTTAAATATTTTGATGCCTTGAACTTCAACACAATTGGTTTCCTTTGCAATCCTATGTATTTTATATACTAACAAGAGGTCCATAGGCTTTACGAGATCACCTAAGGGGTCCATGACCCCAAAATGGTGGAGAACCCCCTCCCCCAGCACTGCAGGGATCTGAACTGAGCACCTCAAAAGTTTTTCTCTGAAAGGCTGCTGCTGCTGCCATCTGGTGGATGCTCCTAGATCTGCATGGGCGGGCATCACTCAAAACAGCAACCAGGCTAGAGTTGGCTCCAAGTCTTAGCGACCACATCTGCCACTTGCACCCTCTTGTTAAAACCTCCTACCCGGCAGAATCTGAGGTTGGGGTATGTGGGATAAGCCGAGTGCGGTGAACAAGAGGAAAAGTAGAGGACTCCAGGCCAGGAAGTAGAGAGGAGAGACAGTAGGATGACAGAGATTAGTTGAGGTGGGGGAAGGAGGAGGGGGTGAAAGCGATGGTGGTAAGGAATAAGAGATGAAAGTAAATAGAGCGGCAGGTACTGTAGGGAGTGCTCTAGGAGAGGTGAGTTGAACATGGAGGATGTTAGTGGGGGTTGTTCAGTGAATTGTGGGGAGGTTAGTGGGGGAAGGATGGATCAGGTGGGGGGTGTATATGTACTTGTTATCTCCCTCACGAGCACATAGGCTCCTCCAGAGTAGGGACTGCTTCGTTTTGTTTTGGGCAAGGTAGACCACAAGCACTTATTCAGGCCTCATTGTGTTCCAGGCACGCAATAAGCTCTGGGGATATGAAAGTAAAACAGTCCCTGCCCTCAAAGAGCTCACATTCTAATGGGGGAGACAATATGCAAACAACTAAGTCCACAGGAAATACACATGGGTGAGCTGGGGGTGATTTCAGAGAGAAGGCGCTAGCACTGCAGGGGCCTGGAGAAATCTTCTTATGGAAGGTACCATTTGTGCTGGACCTTGGGGGAAGCCAGGGGGTGGGGGTGAGGGCAGAGAGCATTCCCACCATGGGGGGAAGTAAGTGACCATGCATTCAGCTGGGAGACGGAGTTTCTTATGGGAGGAACAGCAAGGAAGCCGGTGTCACTGGATGGAGGGAAGTAAAGGGTCAGAAGACTGGAAAGGCAGGAAGGGACCAGCTTATGAAGGGGCTTAAGAGCCAAACAGGATTTTATGGTCAGTCCTGGAAGCGATAAGGAGCCACTGGAGTTTATGGAGGAAGGAAAGGACCTATGCTTGAAGAAGATCACCTTGGCAGCTGCATGCAGAATGGAGTGGAGTAGGGAGAAATGAAGCAGAGAGACCAGCAGCCTACTATGGTAGTATAGGCTTGAGGTGATGAGGAGTCTGGACTGAGGTGGTGAGAGTGTCAGAAGCAGAGGAGGGGACATATACAAGAGATGTTGCAAAGGTAGAATTTATAGAGTTTAGAAATAGATTTGGGGCAGCTAGATGGTGCCATGGATAGAGTTCTGAGTCTGAAGTCAAGAAGGCTCATCTTCCTGAGTTCAAATCTGGCCTCAGACACTTGCTAGGTGTGTGACCCTGGGCGAGTGACTTTATCCTGTTTGCCTCAGTGTCCTCATCTGTAAAATGAACTGGAGAAGGAAATGGAGAACCACTCCGAGTATCTTTGCCAAGAAAACCCCAAATGGGGACATGGAGAGTTGGACACGACTGAACAACAACAAGCAATACTGGATTATGGGGTGATAAGAGTGAAGATTTAAGGATGACACCTAAATTGTGAGCCTGGGAGACTTGGAGGATGGTGGTGCCCTTGAGAATTATTGGGAAGTTTAGAATAGAGAGAGTCGAAGCAGGGATGGGAGGAAGTGAGGGGATAGAAGAAGATAATGAGCTCAGTTCTGGACATGTTAAGTCTAAGGAACATCTGTTTCAAGACGTTCAATAGACAGATGGATATATGAATCTGGAGGTCAGCAGAGAGGTTAGGGCTGGATAAATCAGATCCGAGAGTCATCTGCAGAGAGATAATTCAATCCATGGGAGCTGATGAAATCACCAGTGAAACAGTATAGATGGGGAAAGAGAAAAGGACCCAGGAGAGAGCCTTGGGGAACACTCACAGTTAGGGGACATGACCTGGATGAAGATCCAGCAAAGGAGACTAAGGAGAATTGTTCAGACAGGTAGAAGAAGCAGCAGGAGAGAGCAGAGTCCGAAAACCTACAGAGAAGACAGTATTAAGGAGAAGAAAGTGATCAACAGTATCAAAGGCTACAGAGAGGTCAAGAAGGATGAGGATGGAGAAAAAGTCATTAGAAATGGCTAGTAACTTTAGAAAGGACAATTCCAGTTGAACACAAAGGTCTGGAGCCAAACTGGAGAGAGTTAAGAAGAGTGCGAGGGGACAGGAAGTGGAGACACCTTTTTTAGATGGCCCACTGAGGGACTTCAGCCATCAAACAGGTGAGAGATAATAGGTTTATAGCTAGAAGGGATGGACAAATTAAATCAAGGTCTTTTGAGGAGGACATAGGGCATGTTTGTAGGTAGTAGAAGACACGAAGACATCGAAGATTAGTGAGAAAGTAGGGATGAGACGTTGAAATCTAGCTGCAGTTGGGGAGATTTGGGCTTAAGAGGAGAGAAAAGGGTCCTAGAAGGGTTTTTGTTTTGATTTAGAGGGTGGTGTCCTGTTTAGCACTTGGATGAGGTATTGTCAGGATGGGGCCAACCAGAAGAGTAAGGTGCAAGAAAAGACATAGGGTGTTTTAAAAATGGTATCATCTGGATGGCAATAGGAAACTAGGCGAAATGCGGGATCTCCTCCTGCTTTCAGAGACACTTTTAGATCTTTAATTCCAAAAGGGCATTTATCAGTATTAATGAGGATTAATGTAAAAAATCATCAGTATTAATCTATATCCAAAAAAAACACTCATTATAGACAAGGTACTGGATGCTAAGAACCTTGAGAATACAAAAAGGAAACCAAAAAATAGGAACTGCCACCTAGCTGGATGGCAACCAAGAAGATCTGAATAGAGTAAAATTGTGGGCCAAATCCACTAAGATGATACCCTAACAAACAGAATGTATGTAAGGTGTTTACATCTTATCAGGTTAAACTTGCTGCTATGTGCCTGTTTTAGGATCTGGTATGAGGGAGGAGAGATGGGGAGAACTGTTTTCCCCTCCCTTCCCCTTTTCCTATCCAAGAAACCTCTATTATTCTCCACCTCCCACACCCCCTTTCCCCTCCTGACCACCTTTTAGTTGGTCATTGCCACAGGAGCTGCCCCAGCATTATGGGTAAGAAGAGGCCTGGCAGAGTGTGCTCTCTCAAAGGCCAGAGCCCACCAGCAGCTATGTAATAAGGTTGAACCACAGCATCAGTGGCTGAGTCAGAGCTGGTGGGAGGAACAGGGTTAGAGCTTTGAATGAACTAGGGGAGGTCTCTGCTCATCCCAGGTGGGAGCCCTGATGGAAAATGCAGCTCACACAAGCTGAGAGGGCAAAATTGTCAGTTAGGTTCAAACCAACAGATTTCATTAATGCTCAGCTCAGGTCGACAACATTCAGCAGACAATGATTAAGAATCGGCTTGGCTTTCTGCTACCCAATACCCATTTCATTTCCTTTGCCTTCATAAAGCCTGTTTTCTGGATTTTGATAATAATCTGTTCTGGAGGCTTTCCCAGTTCTCCACTTCTCTCCAGGAAATCCAAACACGTGCCTCAGAACTAAAGACCTTCTCATCATGGCAAAACAGAATGGCATCAGGTGACTCAATTGTATGTGATGGTGCTCACCCAGAAGCAAAGTCACAGAAGTTTAGAGCAGGAAGAGACTTCAGGACATTTAGTCTGATCTTCTCATTTTACAGTTGAAGAAACTGAGGCTCAAAGTTAGGGAAGTAGCCTGCCTCTAGGTTAGGGGCAGAGGTGGATCGAAGGCCTGGGGACTCCTATTTCAATGAATTCTCCACTATGCACCCCCCCCCCCCCCCCCCCCGCCTCCCTCCTTCCCTCCATCCTTGAAGTCCAAAGACCCTCCCCACTCACCAGCTTCGATACTACTCAGCATCTTCTTCCAGACACGGTACTGCAGGGAATCCAGGTACTTGCTGACATCGATAAGCATTCCTGTTGGATGGGCTCTGCTCGTTGTGCAGGAAAGTCTAGGCAAGGAAATAAGGGAATAGAAGGGGCTACAAGGGCACCAGGGAAGTGAAAAGAAAGGAAAGGGGTGCCTTCTATTTCTCTTGCTACTTAGGCTTCTCTGACACTTTCAGAGCATCAGACTCAGAGAACTGGAAGGGATTTCAGTGGCCATGTAGTTCACCCTGAACCTAAACAAAAATCAATCTACAATGTACCCAAATTCAGACTAAAAAAAAAAAAAGACCCATAGTGGAGGAGGGGTTACTTAGGTAGCTCAAGTGGATGGAGAATCTGGCCTCAGACACTTACTAGCTGTGTGACCCTGGGAAAGTCACTTAACCCTGTTTACCTCAGTTTCCTCATCTGTAAAATGAGCTGGAAAAGGAAATGGCAAACCACTCCAGGATCTTTGCCAAGAAAACCCCAAATCGGGTCACAAAGAGTCAAACACAACTGAAACTACTCAACAACAACAACAACAACAAGGAAAACCCACTCAATGTCCTGAGACAGATTGTTTCTATTTCAAATTGGATAGTTCCAAATTGTTGGGAAGTTCTTCCTTACATCAAGCCTAAATTTGTCTCTTTGCCACCTCTGCCTGTTGTTTGAGCTCTGCTTGGCTCTAAGGGATAGAATATTTCTACTCCCTCTTCAATGCAAGAGCTCTTCAAATGCATGAAGACAATTACTACGTCTTCCTAAGTCTTTCTCTTTTCCAGGCTAAAAATCCCCAGTTACTTCAACCATTCCTCACACAGCCTTAACACACTAGCAGCAGCCCTTCCCTGGTAGAATCTTGTTCAACTTGTCAATGTTCTGCCTAAAAGGTGCCTAAATTGAAACTTATACTCCACATATATCTGACCAGGCTGGAGAATTAGAGAATTATCATCACCTCCTTGCCCCGTATGTTATGCCTTTCTAAATGAAGCCTCAGGACTGCATTCTCTTTTTTGGCTTCCATATTGTCTAACTCATAATGAGTTTACTTCCTAAAAATTCCCAAAATGGCCTCAAGAAGCTGACAGCACTCACTCTCAAAGGCTTTGCTGGTAGAGCCCAGTGAGCAGCTAGGCAAGATAGCTTCACTCAGCTGAAGTGCTTGTGAGATGCTCGTATCCTTTTTTAAAAATTTTAATTTTAATTTTTAATTTTTAATTTTTTTAGTGAGGCAATTGGGGTTAAGTGACTTGCCCAGGGTCACACAGATAGTAAGTGTTAGGTGTCTGAGTCCGGATTTGAACTCCAGTGCTCCTGACTCAGGGCTGGTGCTCTATCTACTGCGCCACCTAGCTGCCCCACTCAGTATCCTTTTTGAACACCCTTCTCCTACTTTTTGTTGTTTGTCCTTCATTCTTGAAAAGGACCATGACATCAGGAGGTGATGTCCATAACTTGCAGTGAATTGGATTTAGGTGAGGGCAGAGTTGTGCAAAGTCAGCAACCTCACTCTTTCCTCCAGAGTCATCTGGGTCCAGTGACAAGATATATATGAAGATGATGGGAGATGGCCCCGGATGTTAGTGGCAATTGGGGTTAAGTGACTTGCCCAGGGTCACACAGCTAGTAAGTGTCAAGTGTCTGAGGCCACATTTGAGCTCAGGTCCTCCTCACTCTAGGGCCAGTGCTCTATTCCATGGTGCCACCCTAGCTGCCTCTCATCCTTCTCTCTGCCATGGCTACAGTTAAGTAAATCTCCTTTGATTAAATGCTGAATGACCTATGAATGTCTTATTTTGTTACAGTATTAAATTTGAACTTCCAGGGGCCTAGTGCAAATCAGGGCCGGTCCAGAACACTTCAAACACCTGCTGAACAAGTGAAATTATTAGAAAGCTCTTCCTTACATTGAGCTAAGATCTATCTCCCTATAATTCGTATCCAGTGCTCCTAGTTCTGCCCTCTGGAGGTTTTTGAAGTCAATAGAATAAATCTATGACTACTAAATAGAAACTGTCTGCATTTAAACTCAATACCATTTAATCCAGCACTATACTTCCTCAGGCTCTGAGAGGGAAGGGACTTTACAGGATCAGAGATAAAAGCATCATAGATTTGGAAGTCAAAAGGTCCAATTCCCTCATTTACACGTGAGGGAAACTGAAAGGCAGCTAGGTGTACAGTGGATAGAGTGCTGGGCCTGGAATCAGGAAGACCTGAATTCAAGATCCAACCTTAAATACTTCTGTTGCCTCATACTGTAAAATGTGGATCTTAATAGCACTTACAGGGTTGTTGTGAGCGTCACAAATGATGGACTGTTTGTAAAGCGCTCAGTACATTGCCTGGAACATAGTAGGTACTTAACAAATAATCCACCCATTTATCCTTCCTTCCTTCCTTCCTTCCTTCCTTCCTTCCTTCCTTCCTTCCTTCCTTCCTTCCTTCCTTCCTTCCTTCCTTCCCTCCTTCCCTCCTTCCTTCATCCCTCCCTCCTTCCTTTCCTCCTTCCTTCCTCCCTCCCTCCCTCCCTCCCTCCCTCCCTTCTTCTAGGAGGTTAAATAACTTGCCTATGGTCACACAGCTGGCAAGTGTTTTGGGGCAGGATTCAACCCACTCTTTCCTGACTCCAAGTCCAACACTCTTTATGCTGCACTATATTATCTCTCTCACCCTTCCTTATGGGCAAGTCTGTGGCAGCCCTAATTCTTCACCTAGTGCTCCATTGGGATAACTTACTCTGTGGGGGCAGTGTGCCAGGTGCTATGATCTATCCCCAAAGCTCTACTGCTTCTCCTCTTATAACAAACAGTGACTCCAAAAGCCCCTGGGGGTGGGGGGAACAACCCTTTGAAATATCTGCTGCTGCTAAGCCACACATGGGTAAGAGCACCCAGGCCAGTCCTAAAACCGTGGCTGAGCCAAAGTCATTTCATTGGAGGAAAGTTTTCATTAGTAATTGTCCAGTGGGTGTCATTCCCTCAGTGACATGGGAGTCCTCAGAAGCAATAACTACACTATCTCCCCTGTTTCCCTGATGCTCAGGTACGTTATGGGTATCCATGGGTAATACCAACAGAACTAGGTAGCATCTATTCCTTGGAGATGGCTAAGCCTACTTCTCTTATTTAGGGCTCAGTCTTTGTGGCTCTGCCCCTAGGTTGTTGAGTCCAGGAGCTTCAGGAGCTCATGTTCTTGGGTCAACTGCCCTCTTGGGTACTTGTATCAGAAAAACATCCCCATCCTGACAGAGCTGAGCTCTTTAGATCCACTGACCATTCTGGAAATTTAGTGGGCTCTGAGAATCTCATGGTGGGATGTGCTTATGGAGAAGGATCATTCACTTTTCCTTTTTTTCCATTGAGCAAAGTTAGAGTCCTCCTGCCTGATTTAAAACCATTCCACCTTAAAATCAGTCACACTTGGGGGTTCAGTAAGGTAGGCGCTGGGAGGGCTGTAGGGTGGGAGAGAGGAGGGACCATCAGTTACAGAAGGAAAGCAAATTGAATAGGACATAGATTAGACTGAAGGTTCAAGGACTGGCCAAGACCTATAGGATGAGGGGCAAGGGGGTGGGAACAATGGTGAGGTAGGAGAAGAGGCTTCAAATCCTATGGGTAGATCTGTATTATACAGACTTCCTGTCCTCAAATATTCACTATTGTGTTATATATAGTCATTTTAAATGTTTCTGTTGGCTCCAAAGGTGGTTCTGGAATGTGCCTTCGATGGGCTTTGGCTACTGCCTCATCGGAACTCTTACATGTCTGGACGTGGCTGGAGCCACAAACTGGGACAGCTAAATATATTGAGCTGGGATTCTTTTTAACATCCTGTGACTTTTTGCTAGGAAGAAAGGGGAAAAGGAAAGAAAGTAATAGGAAGGGAGGAAAAAAGGAAGCAAGAAGGAAAGAAAGCTCTATGATTTATTTGTTCCCCAGCTACTTCTAGGAACTTACCTACGTTTACGGCTCTTGTGTTTCTGAAAGAAAAAAAAAGAATATACAGTAACAATATAAGCATCTGGACTCATTAAAAGCCAACATTCATCTGACACATGGTATGAAACTGACAGAGGCCCCAGAAAAATCTCACTCACCTCCCAAGCCCAAGGAAGTGAGGGTGTCGCAATAGTACTATTTGTTGTCAGCCCTTTGGCTTTTCGGCCTAAACCAACCTATCCATGCCCCATATTGTACAGAGATGTTTCGAAGGCCATTTATAAAGACTAAAGCCACAGGACATTTTAGATCAGAAGTAGAGAACCTTTTTTTTTTTTTTATTAAAAGCCAATAATTAAAAGGAAAAAAATCAAGGAGACTAATTAAAAAGCCCAGAATGGTTTATTTTTAAAAGGAAAAATATAAAATTCAACAAGAATTTATTAAACACCTATTATGTACTGGGTACTGTGCTACCAAGCTAAAAATAAAATCATCTCTGCCCTCAAAGAGCTTATTTTATATTGGAAGGAAACAAAAAGAACACAGATTAGTGAATACAAAATATGCGAAAAGTAAATCATCCTGAATTCAAATCTAGCCTCAGATACTTCTAGCTGTGTGACCCTGGGAAAGTCCACTTAACCTTTTGGGCCTCAGTTTCCTCATCTGTAAAATGAGCTGGACAAGGAAATGGCAAACAACTCCAGCATCTTTGCCAAGAAAACCCTAAATGGGGTCATGAAGAGTCAGACACAACTGAAGAACAACAAAATACACAGTAAATTAGGGGGAGGGAAAATAGCCACTAAGGAAATCAGGAAAAACCTCATGCAGGAGGTGGCACTTGAGCTGGGCCTTGAAGCAGCTAGGTAGTACAATGGTTAGAGTGCTGGGCCTGGAGTCAGGAAAACTTGAATTCAAATCCAGCCTCAGACACTAACTGGGTAACCTTGGGCAAATCACTTAACCTTGGTCTGCCTCAGTTTCCTCAACTATTAAAATGGGGATAATAATAGTACCTACCTCCCAGGGTTTTTATGAGGATCAAATGAGATAATATTTGTAAAGCACTTAGCACAACAGGTGCTTAATAAATGCTTGTTTCCTTCCCTCTTTCCTTGAAGGAATCTAGGGATTCTAAGATAATGAATGTGAAAGGAGTGAATTCCAGGTCTGAGGGACAGGCTGAATGAAAGTACTGAAACAGGAGGAGATGGAATAACATGTTCAGAGAACAGCAAATAGACCATTTTAGCTGGATTACAAACTGTTCCACTCATCAGGTTTTTTTTTGGGGGGGGGCAATGAGGGTTAAGTGACTTGCTCAGGGTCACACAGCTAGTGTGTCAAGTGTCTGAGGCCGAATTTGAACTCATGTCCTTCTGAATCCAGGGCTGGTGCTTTATCCACTGTGCCACCTAGCCGCCCCCAACCTTTTTTATAATTTCTATTAATTTCTGCTGTTCTTTTATTGACTCCATCCAGGTGAGCCAAACCCTTGGTTAGACTGTGGAACTTAGATATAAACAGAATATGGAAGGTTCCTAACTTCACAGAACCTTTTATGCTTCCAGTTAATTCTCTCTCCAGAGCCTGGCACCAGCACCACCCAAAGCAGCACCCCCGTTTCTCTATGACAGGAGAGGAGCAAGCAGGTTGCTATAAGGACGCTGGGTTCATTACAAAGGCTCTTGGAGAAATGTAGGCTCACAGGGAGTGCTTTTGTCATTAATAGCTTATAGCAATCCTAAAACTCTGGAGCAAGAAACCCTTTTTCAGCAAGAATATCTGCTGGTCAGCACCAAAAGTGGGGCATGAGTTAGTGGGATCAGCCCGTGCTGCTGGGCAACTTGATACTCTTCACACAAAGAACTTCATGTTCATCCCAACCAGCCCTATAGGATTCTTTCCGTCCCCCAGGCCTCAGGGCTGAGCCCCTTACCATGAGAAAGGAGATATCATCTTCCTTCATCTCCATCTGTAGCCGCCCGATCTCATGAGCCAAGGCCTCTGTCTCTTCTGCCAACTGTTTCATTTTTTCCTCTACCTGCCTCAGCTTCTGCCCGGCCTCCTCGGTCACGGCATCCAGGGCTGCCCGCTCTTCTACTCTCAAGAACTCTCGCAGTTTTTCAAACTCCTGCCGGATCCTGCCCTGAAGCCAGGCAGCTTCCACCTAAGGCAGATGGGGGAGAATGTGAGCTGGGAGGAGAGGTTAGAAGAGCCTGGGAGAAGGTCCAGTCAGGCATGAGGAGGCAAGGATAAAGGGGCCCAAGTTAGGCTGGAGGCAGACAAGGAATGGGAGCAGAGAGGAGGTTTGCCAAGGCTGAGGAAGGCTGGCCTTGAAGCAGAGGCTGAAGTTCTGTGTTTAAAGAAGGATGACTTGGTAAATAAAGTTTTCAAAATGACAGTAAGTGATAAGATCAATGGCTAACATTTACACAGCACTTTACAGTTTGCAGTGTTTTAGATCTATCATCTCCTTTGACCCTCACAACCACCCTGTGAAGCAGGTGCTATTCTTCCGATTTTACAGATGAGGAAATGGAGACTGAGTGAGGGCACATTCATGTGGCTACTAAGTGGCTGAGGGTGAATTTTGTCTCAAGTCTTCCTGACTTCAGTGTTCTACCCACTACATCACCTAACTGCCATGCTGTGGTAAATACATCACAAGTGGCAACAAAGTTCAATCAGAGACTAAGACAAGAAAAGTATGTCTAGGAGTTCAATAAAACAAGTGCTAGACCGTGAATGCTTGCTGAACTTGGTATCACTGGACCTGAGTTCAAATCTCAGCTGTGTGACCTTTGACCAGTCCCATATCCTTTCTTAGCCTCAGTTCCCTCATCTCTAAATTGAGGGGCACTGGAGAAGATTCAGTGATTCCCATCTAGCGGTTCTTGAATACTTAAGGGAGTTCATGACATGGATCATGGGAGTTCACACTACAAATTCTTTATTGGTGGCTTAAACAGTAAATAATTTCAAAGAACATTATGAGCATTATACTAAATTACTGTGGGAGTTCACTTTGTTGTTGCTGTTGCTGAAAGGGGTTTGGAAACACTGGATAATCTCTTTCATCTCTCCATTTATAATCCTACATTGATGTGTATGTTTAGCTCGAACATTCCAAAACCAAAGGGGCCCACGAGCAATTCAGCTGAAACTAATACTTTGTTATTTCCATTGCGGCAGGAGGTAAAACGAACTGTGATCAGGCACCTCCCCAAGATGTGGGCTCCCCAGCCCTGTTAATGGATGCCATCTAGGCCAGGGGTCAAGAAGCTCAAAGCATGGCCAACACCTTGGAGTACTTCCTGACCCAGATAAGAGAGGTGATTGTCTGCATCTTCCTCAATAACATGAAGACTGAGTTAAAAAGCAAATACAACCAGCCAGTCAAGTTGGAGCATGTCAGAATTTGGGGGTTTTGAGGCAAGACTCCTGCCTAATGTTCCAGCACTGAAGCTTGCTTGAGGCGCACGCGCGTGCACGCACACACACACACACACACACACAGAAGGAGGGAGGGGTGAAAAAGAGAGAGAGAGAGAGAGAGAGAGAGAGAGAGAGAGAGAGAGAGAGAGAGAGAAGGAGGGAGGGAGAGAGGGAGGGAGAGGGAGAGAATGAATTAGTTGGGTATGACAGACTGAAGAAGCTCAGAGCTGGATGAGACACCTCTGAGGTCCACTAGTCTAACCTGTGTGAGACTCTACCCTACAGCCTCCTTGACAGATGGTCACCCAGTCTCTGCTTAAAGAGCACAAGGAAGAGAAAATGGAACATGGTAGAGAGATTGTGGGAGTTGGACTCAGGAAGATCTGGATTCAAAACTGGTCTCTGATCTTTACTATCTATGTGACCCTGGGCAAGCAACAATCAGTAAACATTTATTAAGCACCTACTATGCGCTAGGCACCGTGCTAAGTACTAGGAGCACTACTGTCATTACTAGCTTACAGTAATCCTAAAACCCTGGAGCAGGAAACCTCTTTCAGAGAAAGTACCTGCTGGTCAGCATCCAAAATAGTGCTGGGCAAGTACCCTCTAAGAGCCTTAGTTTTCTTCTCTATAAAATGGATAATTTCACCTCAAGTACCAACTTACAGGGTTAACAGGATCATAGATATAGAGCTGGAAGGGACATTAAAGATCATCTAGTACAACTCCTTCATTTTATAGAAGAAACCAAGCCCACATAGAGATCCAATGGCTTGCTTGCCCAAGGTCATTGTTGTTCAGTTTTCAGTTGTGTCTGACTCTTCATGACCCCATTTGAAGTTTTCTTGGCAAAGATACTGGAGTGGTTTCCTTCTCCAGCTCATTTTACAGATGAGGAAACTGAGGCAAACAGGGTTAAGAGACATGCCCAGGGTCAAACAGCTAGTAAGTATCTGAGGCCAGATTTGAACTCAGGAAGAGGAGTCTTCCTTACTCAAGGCCTAGAATTTTATCCACTGCAGCACCTAGCTGCCCAAGGTCACACAGGTAATAAGTGAAAGGACTGAGATTAGAATCCAGGTCTCCTGACTCCAAGCCCTCCTTTCCCTGTACTTCTTTCTGTCCTGAGGCTCAAATTAGATCATATATGTCTCATTTCAAGCATTTATTAAGCATTTGTTATATGCCAGGCACTGTGTGCTATCCAGATGTCAGTTATAATTCTTGCCTTCCCACTCAGTGGGGGCTGGGGGAGGGGGTGGAATCTTCAGAAATGTCAGGCAGTAAGTACACAGTGCCCAGCTGCTACACAACTGTGAAAAGACTCTCCGTCCTATGGCTGGGCTGTGACAAGGTTTACCCTCATCACAGAGAAGGGGAAATCGGAGAGACAGCACTGACTCCCAGAATTTCTTAATAACACTGTCACTGCTGGGGATGAGGCCTGACAAAGCATGCCAGGATGTGGGGACCTGGCCTTGGTCACAGTCTTTCATGGAGGCACCACTGCTGACAGGGTCAGGCAGCTTCCTAGTTAAGCCTCTAGATCCAACAGAACTGATATTTTCATGGAGGAAGCAGAGATATGGTTTTGACAGCTGATGAAATGTCTGAGTGTCTCCAGGCTGCCCCTGACCTCATCAGCTTTGGTTGTTATGGTACCTCTCTGTCAGAATTACATGAGTTGTAGCTCTGCATTTTCAGAACGGCCATCTAATGTAATTAATGCTAGCAGCATAGTGGAATAGAGAGAGCACTGGCCTAAAGTCAAGAAGACCTGGGTTCAAACCCTATCTCAAAGACCTGCTAGCTATGTGACACGGGCACAGGAATTAAGGTCACTGAGAAAAAACTGATGGAATCTGAATGCAGATCAAAGCATACTATTTTTCACTGTCTTTATTTTTCTTGGGTTTTTTTTATCTGTTTTCTTTTGCACTGTGGCTAATATGGAAGTATGTTTTGCATAATTGCGCATACATAATCTATAATAAATTACTTGCCTTCTCAATGAGGGGGGAGGGGAGGAAGGGAGAGGTTTTGGAACTCAACATTTTAAAAGTAAATATTAAAAATTGTTTTTACATGTAATTAAGAAAAATAAAATACAAAAGAAACTTTCATAAGGACAGAAGAGAACATTTTGTTTTATTGCATTTTTATTTATTTTGGTAAACATTTCCTAATTACATTTTTCTTACTCATTTTTTATTTTTCAAACATATTTTGTCACAATCACATTTTTATGTTCCAAAGTAGTATATAAAAAGTTTTATCTTTTTCACTTAATATTTTCCCCCAATGACACATAAAGATCATTTTCTTTCTTTCTTTCTTTCTTTCTTTCTTTCTTTCTTTCTTTCTTTCTTTCTTTCTTTCTTTCTTTCTTTCTTTTTTTTTGCGGGCAATGGGGGTTAAGTGACTTGCCCAGGGTCACACAGCTAGTAAGTATCTGAGGTCAAATTTGAACTCAGGTACTCCTGAATCCAGGGCTGGCTCTTTATCCACTGCGCCACCTAGCTGCCCCAAGATAATTTTCAACATTCATTTCTGTAAGATTTTTGAGTTTCAAATTTTTATCCCTTCTTACCTTCCCCTTTCCCCAAGACAGCAAGCAATCTGATATATGTTATCCAGTACAATCATGTTAACATATCTCCAATGTGAGAAAATTATTAATAATGGGGTGTTCTGGGGGACTCAGAGACCCCTCCCCCCACACACCTCTCTCTCTCACACACACACACACACACACAGGAACTCTGGCTGGTTTTGCAGGGCCAACTCAGAGTCAGTAGAATTGCAAAAGAAATGTAGATTGACCTTCCTGACTACCTAAAGGAAGTTAACTCACCTGGGTGACACCCTAAGTCATGTCTATCAATAGACTTGAATGTTACTGGCCAATTAGCTTGGATCAAGATGCAGTGATCCGCCTCTACTTGAGCGAGGTTAAGATCTTTGGGGAGAAGGGGGTCACTCTCTTATCTCCCCTGCTCTTCTCGCTGTGCCTCTCCCCATCCTGGGATTTTATGCTGGGCCTGGGATACTGGAAGTGGTGGCCACACGGTCCCCACTCTCTCTCTCTCTCTCTCTCTCTCTCTCTCTCTCTCTCTCTCTCTCTCTCTTCTATCTAAGTATGCAGGGCTTTTGAACTCTTAATTCTGAGCAATGTGCTCTCGCTCTCTCTCTAACATTTAATATGCTTTAATAAATGCTTATTGCCCCAAACTGGTGCTATAGCCTCTAATTTATGTGTCAATATATTAGAAACCCCAGCTAAGTTCCCTAAAACTTAGGACAGGGATAGGCACCCTCATATATTTTCAAATGACACACCACATTAGTCATGTTGTGAAAGAAAAATCAGAACAAAAGGGAAAAGCCACAAGAAAGAAAAAGCAAAAAAACAACCCAAAAAAGAGTGAAAATAGTATGCTTCAATCTTCATTCAGACTCCATAGTTCTTTCTCTGGATGTGGAGAGCATTTTCCACTGTGAGTCTTTTGGAATTGTCTTGGATCACTGTATTGCTGAGAAAAGCTAAATCTATCATAGTTGATTATTGTACAATGTTGCTATCACTGTGTATAATGTTCTCCTCACTTCACTCAGCATCAATCCACTTACGCCTTTCCAGATTTTTCTGAAATCTGCCTGCTCATTGTTTCTTACAGCACAACAGCATTCCATTACATTCATATACCACAACTTGTTCAGCCATTCCCCAATTGATGGGCATTCCCTTGATTTCCAATTCTTTGCCACCACATAGAGAGCTGCCATAAATATTTTTGTACATGTGGATCCTTTTCCCTTTTTTATGATTTCTGGGATATAGACCTAATAGTGATAATGTTGGGTCAAAGGATATACACAGTTTTATAGCCCTTTGGACACATTTCCAAATTGCAGAACAGAATATTTTGAACAAAATTTATACAAAGGTTTTTGAAAAAAAATTTAAACTGGCTTCTTCATTAGTCACAGGTTAGTGTTTCTAGCCAGCTGCACACAGACAACAAATAGGTCTAGCTCTGAATTGGGTAACCCAATATCAAAAAGGGTCCACCAACAGTATTTTATATGTGCTAGTGAGGAACAAATTATAGGAGCTCAGGTAGGTAGTGATCAGGGCTAGGAAAAGTGCCAACAGCCATGTGAAATTCAATGCAGGCTGGTAGTGGCTGGACACATTCCACATCCCACACTTGTTTATCCATTGCTATGGCCAATTTATTCCAGTCCATCCTGAGCTACCATGCTATGTTCCTTTGCTGTTCCACAAAGTAAAACATCAGACAAGAAGTCAGCAAATAATGGGTAAACTTACATTTATTATTAACACTGACCAAGGAAACTTTCCAGAAAACAATCCAAGGCAATCTAATGAGTATTTATAAAGCACTTAGTAATTGAGTGTTGACCTACTGTGATGGACTATATTCTTCTCACCAATGCAATGGTACAGAAGAGTTCCAGGGAACTCATGATAGAAGAGGATCTCCAAATCCAAGAAAAAAAAAGAAAGAAAGAACTGTGGAGTATAGATGCTGATTGAACCATATTATTTCTTTTGTTTTGGGTGCTGTTGGTTTTTTTTTTTCTTTCTATTTTGAGGTTTTGCATCACTGCTCTGATTCTTTCTCTTGTAACAGGATTAATGCAGAAATAGGATTAATGTTATTATGTGTATATATATGTGTGTGTGTATATATATATATCTATATGTATATGTATAGAGATATATAGATATAACCTATATCAGATTACCTGCTGTCTAGGGGAGGGGGGGAGGGAGGGGTGGGAGGGAGAAAAATCTGAAATTGTAAAGCATGTATAAACAAAAGTTGAGAACTAAAAATAAAATAAAATAAAATAACTGTAGACAATAAAAAAAGAATAATTATAAAATAAAAACTTTTTTAAGTTTAAAAAATAAAAATTGGTATCAGAAAAAAAAATAAAGCACTTAGTATGTCCAAGACATTATGCTAGGGTGTTTGGGTATACAAAGCCATAATAATAAAAAAAAACCAGTCCTTTGGGCAAGCAGATTTCAGAAAACCTGAGAAGGCTTACATGAACTGATGCAAAGTGAAGTGAGAAGAACCAGGAGAACATTGTACAGAGTAGCAGCAACATTGTGTGATGATCCACTATGAGTGACTTAGCTCTTCTTGGTAATACAATGACCCAGACACCAAGGGACTCATATGAAAAGTGCTATCCACCTACAGAGAAAGAACTGATGGAATCTGAATGTAGATTGATGCATACAATTTTCACTTTATTTTTTCACGTTTTTTTTCTTTTGGCCTGTTTCTTCTCTCACAACATAACTACTATGGAAATATGTTTTACATGGTTGCACATATATAGCCTATATTAAATTGCTTACTGTCTTGAGGAGGGGGGAGGTGAGGGTGAGAGAGAAAACATTTGGAACTAAAAAATTTTTTAAATAAATGTTAGTTGTCTTTACATGTAATTGGAAAAAACCAAAATACTATTTAAAAAGAAAAAAAAATTCCTTGCCCTCAGGATGCCAACATTCTACTGTTGAGGTTGCGGGGAGAAGAAATACAACATATAAATAGATAGGCAAAGGGAGAATACTAACAACTAAGGGGATCAGGGTAGGTCTCTCATAGAAGATGACACATGATCTGAGCCTTGAAGGAAGCAAAGTATAGTAAAATGCAGAGTGAGGATGGACTGGATTGCAGGTATGGGGGGAAGCCTGTGCAAAGACAAAGGGATAGGGCAAGGTTAGGGAACAGTTTAGTTGGAATACAGAATATATACAATACACTGGTAAAGGCAGGATGAAGCCAGAGCATGAAGAGTTTCCTTTGCCAGGCTGGGAAGACAATATTTTACCCTAGACTCCCTATTGTTGTTCAGTTGTTTCAGTCATGCCTGACTCTTTGTGAGCCCAGGAATAATGTGTCAAACTTGATAATGATAGCTCACATTTATATAAATTTCATAAAGCATCTTATGCATTTTATCTCATTTAATCCTCATGACAACCCTGTGAAGCAAGGAAGGGGCAGCTCAAGCAAAGATGCAGAGTTTGAGGAGGGCTGAACGAGAACAGGGGATGGAGAATAGTTTGGTTTGGCTGGAATGTATTTGAAGAGAAATAAAGTGAGCTAAGTTGAGAACGATGGGTTGGACCAAAATTGTAGAGAGGCTTGAATTTCAGGATCAGGAGTTCTTATGTTATTCAGGAAGGGATGGAGAACCACCAAAAGGTTTTTTTTTTTTTTTTAAATGAAGGAGTAATGTGATCAGAACAATGCATTAGGTAGGAAGATTCCATGAGTGACAGAGTGAAGGAGAGTTGTAGAGGGGATAGAGGAGAGGCAGGAAGACCAGTTAGGAGGCTACTGCATCAAACTAGGAGAGAAGAGATGAGGACCTGGACAAAGCCGGCTGCAGCAGGAGTCAGGAAGAGGGAATAGCCCCAAGTTATAGTCCTGATCTTCCAAGCTCCACCTTTCATTCATTTATTCCTTTCATCCAAGTGTCTACACTGTTTTTGCTCTCCTTCCTTCTTTCTTGTACCTCTATCTCTGGCAGAGACTGTAGGGCAAGCTTTAGGGCTCCCAAAACAGAAGGATGCAGAGGGAGAAGTTCTGTACAAAAAGCCACACTGTATTAGGGCCAGGCAAAGTTATTGCCCTCTTTTTTAGGTTACCGTATCAGCCAGGTGCCACGTTCGGTGCCTACCCAGCTCCTTTGCCTACCATTCTGCTTTCCCCTTTGCCTTCTGTCCTGAGCAGAAGCTCTGCATCACACAGCTTCCCCTGTGGGACACTCACCTGATTATGCTTGACGATGGCCTCGTAAGAACGACGCATAGCTCTGAAGGCTTTCGCCTTCTCCCGAAGACAGTGCTCCATATTCCTGCACTTCGCCTGGATGAAAAAGAAGACAAGAAAAAAGGAGGTCATGAGTCAGGTATGTTCATCTTTGCTAATCTTCCATTCTCCTAGGTCCCCGCGACAAGCAAGGATGTTAGCCATTGATATTTCTAAAATCCTTTGTGATTAATAAACAGTAATAACACACCTTGGCCTGTCACCTCAAGGTTTACAAAATGGTTCCTCACAACAATTCAGTGAGGCAGGTAGTATAAGTATTATAATTTTCATTTGATCAAGGAAGAAACTAAAGAACTACTGTGACTTGCCTGGAGTAACATAGCCTAACACAGGATGGTAAATATCAATCAATCAACAAGCATTTGATGTGGGCTAGAATTTTGGGGTCGAATTGATTTATGAAGTACCTACTATGTGGCAGGCATTGTGCTAAGGACTAAAAATACAAATACAAAGAAGGGAACCATCCCTTCTCTGGAGGGTTCTAATTTTTTTTTGGTAGGGGGGAAGGAATCTGTGTATATACAACAATACAATATATTGTATTTTATATACAATACATACATGTGTGTATATACACGCATGTGTGTATATGTACATATACCAATATATATGACATATACAAGGGAGAGAGGGCATTAGCAGCTAGGGATATCAGGAAAGGCTTCAGGTAGAAGGTGGAAGTACTTGAGCTTTATCTTAAAGGCAGAGAGTCTATGAAGCAGAGGTGAAGAGGTAGTATATTCCAGGCATGGGGCACAGCCACTGCTAAAGTATAGAGATGGGAGATGGAATGTCACGTGTCCAAGGAATAAAGAAAAGGCCAGTTTGGCCTGATGGTAGATATATTCTCCATAGGAGGAGGGGAAATACTATACAATGAAGCTGAAAAGAAGGGTTGGGAGTCAGAACCAAGATTAGAATTTGCATCTTTTGAATCCAAGACCAGTATTCTTTCTACTAGTGACTCTGAGGAAGTCACTTAACCTTTGTCTGCTTCAGTTTCTTCAACTTTAAAATGGGGGTAGCAATGGCACCTATCTCACAGGGTTGTTCTAAGGACCAAATGAGAGCACTAAGCACAATGCCTGACTTATAGTAGGCACTGAATAAATGCTTGTTCCCTTCCCCGTCCCACCACCATATTACATTGCCACATATTAACACCTATATCTCAAAAATCATTCAAAAATTTTTGAATGATAGAATTTGAAAAATGAGAAGTGTTTCAGAAACCATCCAGCCCAATGGCTGAATTTTACCAATAAGGAAACTGAAGCTGCAAGAGTTAAGGTGACTTGTCCAAGTAGATCATGACTGATCTAGACCTAAAACCAAAATCTAACTAACATACAGTAAGTCTTACTACCTGTATGACCTTGTTCAAGTCACTTAACTTTCCCTCTCTGAAACATGAGGGGGTTGGACGAGATGGTGTCAGAGTTCCCTTCCAGCTCTAGATCTCTGATCCCATGATAAGAAGTCATCAAAATTGTTATCATTTTTGATCATTCAAATGAAAGTCTACTACACCATGAGGGAGACAGGTGTGTGTGGGGGGGAGATACTACATTGTTTAATTAAATTAAATTAAATTTTTTTGGGTGAGGCAATTGGGGTTAAGTGACTTGCCCAGGGTCACACAGCTAGTAATTATTAAGTGTCTGAGACCGGATTTGAACTCAGATCCTCCTGAATCCAGGGCCGGTGCTCTATCCACTGCACCCCATTGTTTAATTTTAAATGAAAAAGATTTTCTGTATATGCTGCTTATATACAATAATAATAATACCTTCCATCAAGCTATTTGATTCATCAAACATATTTATTGCACATACTACTTAGAGACAATAATAAATAGCTTCTGTCAGGATGATTCCAGGAATCCATTGGATGTGGAATTTCTGGGTCCTGTTAATAAGCAAGGAACAACTAAAGGTAGCAACACATAGCAAGGTGAATTCTTCACTGAGAAACAAATTATACCTATTTTTTTTTTTGCGGGGCAATGGAGGTTAAGTGACTTTCCCAGGGTCACACAGCTAGTAAGTGTCAAGTGTCTGAGGCCAGATTTGAACTCAGGTACTCCTGAATCCAGGGCCAGTGCTTTATCCACTGCGCCACCTAGCTGCCCCTATACCTATATTTATGCCTTTTTTTTTCTAAAGTGTATTTGAAATCAGAATGATTCATTTATCTTACAACTTTAGAAAATTGGTGGCCCTAAAGACGAGAGAGAAAAAGAAACCTCCTTTACCTTTGATGATCAATTTGGGACACTACATATAAGATCAGTCTTTTATATATATATATATTTGTCAGTCAGCCAATTAGCATTTATTAAGCACCTACTATGTTCCAGGCTAAGAGCTGGGGATTCAAAGAAAGGCCAAAAAAAGGTCCTTTCTCTCAAGAAGCTCATAGTCTAATGAGGGAAACAATCAGGGGTGTGCTGGAGCCAATTTGAACCTGTGAAATTTTTCAGTGTGGGCATTTATACCTCAGAAATTGGAAAATACTATAAATCAGGGCTTGATTAATTATTTTGTTGACTGTCTAGATTTAAGAAAGTGATGGAGAAAATGTTAATGATGCCATTCAAATTAAAAGTGTGTCATAAGAACATTTTTCAGGGAGCTGGTTATTTCAACAACTAGCTATTGAATAACCACTTGATGTCAAAGTACAATACAAATAAGATCTATAATATAGAAAATAAATTGAGGCTAGTCTCAGAAAGAAGATATCGAGGTTGAGGTGGACTGACAGTCTTCTTGCAGAGGTGAGACTTTAACTGAAGCTTGTGGGAATCTAGGAGGAAAAAATGAAGAGGGGCAATATTCTAGGCATGGGGCACCAGTGAAAATGTTCAAAGTCAGGAAATGGAGTACTTGTTTCAGGAACAGAAAGGAGGCCATCATCACAGGCTCACAGAGTCTGGAGAGGGGAGGAAGGTGTATGAAGTCTGGAAAGGTGAGAAGAGGGCAGGTTATGAAGAGCTTTAAAAGCTCAATGGAGGATTTTATATTTGATCCCAGAGGTGACAGGGAGTGGCCTGGTGGTGGTTGGGTAGGGTGATACAGTCAGATCTGTGCTTTTGGAAGATCACTTTGGCAGCTGAGTAGAAGATGGCTTGGAATGGGGAAATACTTGAGAAAAGGAGATCAAGCTATTACAACAGTCCAGGCATTAGGTGATGAAGGCATGCTCCAAGTCAAAGGAGAGAATGGGACTTACAAGGGAGATATTATGAAGGTAGAAATGATAGGACTTGACAATTGATTGGATGGTGAGGTGGGGTGCAGTATAAAAGACAGTGAAGTATTGAGATTACACTTAGGTTTTGAGCTTCGGTGACTGGGAAGGTGGTGGTACCCTCAACTATAATAGGGAATGATTTCAGTTTTGGCCATGTTGAAATTACTATGTCTAATGGACATTCATTTCAAGATGTCTAATAGGCAGATGGAAATGTGAGACTGGAGGTCGGGAGAGAAATTAAGGTTGGACAATAAAATGGAGAATCATCTCAATGGAAATGATCATTGAAAACATAAACACTAATGAGATCATCAAGTAAAATAATATAAAGGGAGAAAAGGGCCCAGGACAGAGCTTTGGTGCACCCCTATTTTTAGCAGGCATGACCTGGTTGGAGGTCCAAGAAAGGAGACAGAGAAGGAGCAGTAAGACAGGTAGAAGAATAACCAGGAGAGAACAATTTCACAAAAAAAAAAACTAGAGAGAAGAGAGTATGAATGAGAAGAGGGTGAATGATAATCTCAAAGACTCCAGAGGTCAAGAAGGATGAGAATTAAGAAAAGGCCATAAGATTTGTCAATTCAGAGATCATTGGTAACTTTGATGAGAGCCATTTTGGTTGAATGATGAGATCTGAAGCTAGCCTACAAAGAGTTAAAAAGAGAGTGAGAGGAAAGGAAGTGGAAGCATTTATTGGGAATAGCCTTCTCCAAGTTTGGCCACAAAAAGCGGGGAGAGATATAGGGTAATTGTAGGGATTGAGAAATCAAGTTTTTTGAGCATTGGTGATATGGACATGTTTAAAGATAGGCACTAAGCAGCCTGTAGATTGGGAGTGAATAAGGATCAGTGACAGAGTAGGGATGATAGGAGCATTTTGCAGGAGAGAACAGGATGGAATGGGAACACTTGTATATGAAGAAGAGTTTGACTTGGGATAGAGTCACACTTTTCATGTGTGACAGGGGTGAAGGAGGAAATAGTGTCAGAAAGGATATACACACACATATATGGGTGATGTGGGATAAGGAATAGGGGAGAAAATCTTGGTTAAGTCTTTCTCAACTTTTTTCTTCATTAAAAAAATTTTTTTTATTATAAGGGATGGTTCTTGGAAAGGGTGTGGGGAGGGACACAATGGGAAATATAGGTGATAAAAAAACAAAAGATAACATTTTTGGTTGTTTTTTGTTTTGTTTTGTTTTGGTTGGTTGGTTTTTTGTTTGTTTTGTTTTGTTTTGGTGAGGCAATTGGAGTTAAGTGACTTGCCCAGGGTCACACAGCTAGTAAGTGTCAAGCATCTGAAGCCGGATTTGAACTCAGGAACTCCTTACTCCAGGGTCGGTGCTCTATCCACTGCGCCACCTAGCTGCCCTGATAACATTTTTAAAAACAAGAAAGGTGGGTATTCTACTTTAGATGTTCTATTATTTAATGAAAATTGGGCTTTCCAGGCTTCATTGGCTAATTAGATTGCTATCTGCCTTCTTCCACCCTTTCATTTTCTTTTCTTCTTCTTCTTCTTTTTTTTTTTTTTTGTGGGGCAATGAAGGTTAAGTGACTTGCCCAGGATCACACAGCTAGTAAGTGTCAAGTGTCTGAGACCAGATTTGAACTCAGGTCCTCCTGAATCCAGGGCCAGTGCTTTATCCATGGTGCCATCTAGCTGCCCCCACCCTTTCATTTTCTTGTTCCATATTTGTACATCAACACACATGGTGTCAAACTTGGCAGTATAATATAATATATCTTAAGAAATCGACTAGATGAAAAGACATGACTTCTGGTAAGTTTTGGAGGTCACTTTCAATTTCTATGACTTTTAATCTCAGAGCTGCTGTGTATCCCACATAATATATGTACACACTTTAAAAAAATCACATTAGAGGCTGGGTGTGGCAGCACACTATTTTAATCCAGGCTACCAAGGGAGGCTAAGCCTGGTGGTCTGCTTGAGTTTGGGAGTTCTGAGCTCCAGCAAGGCTAAAGACGATCAAGCGTCAACTCTCAGTCTAACCCCGCAGGAGCAGAGGGCCACCAGGCTGCCTAAGAAAGCCTAGGCAAAATAGGGAGATCCAGTCTCAAAACAATTGTGTTAAACTGGTTAGTAGATTCAATGATGCCGTGAATCTTTGGTAATGCAATCTCTAAAGAATCAAAATGGTAGGTGGTCCAAGGGGCATGGTAGAATTAAGGAGATTGTAATGTATTACCAAAGATGACTGGTGTACAAGAAGTGGCGAGAACCATTTCATGCATGATCAGAAAAGGAAGTACATCAGTCATGTGGTGAGAGCAGAAGATAACATGGGAACAGCCCTGAGCACTTCACTGATAATTCTGAATATTAAAAGGCTCATGGGAAGATCTCTGGCCCAACAGGCGGATCCTCAGTAAAACATTTATGAGAGGACTTACACAAGAATCATATAGGATAAAAGGATGGGTATGGGGCAGCTAGGTGGCGCGGTGGATAAAGCATCAACCCTGGATTCAGGAGGACCTGAGTTCAAATCCAGCCTCAGACACTTGACACTTACTAGCTGTATGACCCTGAGCAAGTCACTTAACCCCCATTGCCCTAGGGAAAAACACACACACTCACACACACACACACATAAGGATAGGTAGATTGGCACCACTGGAGGCAAAATCTAGATCATGATCATTAACCCATTTTAAAGTACTTAAATAAGTGCCAGCCTGGCAGTTGGCACAGCCAGCCTTGGCACAAGGTAGGAATTTCATAAATCCTTGGCGAGTGACATTGAATGTTGAAGACAAGCATATACCTGGATTTCAGCAAAGTATATGAAAAAATTGCTCATTAGAACCTTGGGGGAAAATGTGGGCTTAGCTGGCTGCCTGCCAAGGATGGCGTACACAGGATTCTTGCACCAGATAAGAGCTTGAAACAATGATTCCATAAGGGTTGAGAAATGTATTTCAAAGGTTAATGTTATTTTGCACTGTAGTGCAGAAAAATACAATGCCAAAAGATATCAGTATTAAATAAATGGATTGCTAAATGCTCAGGCCTCTTCCCTTGGACATATGTACCATACAATATTTTTCTTTAAATATTAATAAACAGAAGGGCAGCTAGGTGGAGTAGTGGATACAGTACTAGGCCAGGAATCAGGAAGCCTTGAGTTCAAATTTGACCTCAGACACTCACTAGCTGTGTAACCCTAGGCAAATCACTTAACCCTATTTATACCAGTTTCCTCATCTGTGAAATGAGCTGGAGAAGGAAATGGCAAAGCACTCCAGTATCTTTGCCAAGAAAACCCCAAATGGGTTCATGAGGAATCAGATAAAACTAAAAAATAACAATAACAAAAAGCTTATATGTCCTTATAATCCAAGGATAACAATTCATATATGCACACAGCTGATATCTGTCTGCAAATGGGGCCTGGAGTATTGCTACTCTGAAACACTGTTTATATACATGTATAGACAAGCACAGAGACACACACAAAGCCCCAAGACTCTATCATTATCAAGGTGCCCAGAAACTTAAGTCATTTAATTATATATTTCAATGATTCTCTAGGCATGACAGGCTGGATGACAGATCTATATGGGGAACAGCTTGATTAGCAACTTCTCCAACAGCTCTCATTCAGGTGGGTTCTCCCTTCAACTGTGCGGATTGTAAGCTATCTACTCCTTCCCACCATGTGCAGTTCTTAGCCTTGTTTTCTCATAAAGAGCAAGATGCATATGGTAACTGCTAGATGCTGTCATTGTTCCCATTTTATAGATGAGGAAACCGAGGCTCAGAGAGGTGAAGTGACTTGCTCAAGGTCACTCAGCAAATAAGTATCTGAGGCAGGATCTGAACCCAGGTCTCCCTGGCTCCAAGTGTGATGCTCTATCCACTCCCCAACAATACTTCTCTTTTTTCATTCTTTAAGCAAGATGACTATCCATCCTACAAGTTCCTATATGACTTTGCACAGTTCCTTAAATAATCTAGGCCTTAACCAATTGAGGCTTACATATTTTCCTGGTCCATTACCACACTGTAGCTCTCTAAATTTTTGAGGACCAAAGGAAAAAAAAAAAAGAAAAGAAAAGAATAACACTCAGCCTTCTTTCCATATCCCCTGGAGAGAAGTTTCCAACCTCCTCTAGGAGGCAACATTTTCCTTTTTTCTTCTTAGACCTAATGAATTCATTCTCCTGCAATACTTCTGTAATTTCCTTTTATGTCATTTCCCAGTGGTTTTTCACGTTATACTCTGCTATCATGATTTTAGCAGCAAATATGTCTTTCCTTTAGCAAGCTGACCTATCAAGCCATTTCAGATGTGGTTATGAGTGGTGCTGAGCTGAGTCAGAAGATACCACCGAGTCATGGACCTGAAGAGGTCCTTAGAGATCAGTCTAAAACCCCCTAGTTTTAAAGCTAAAGAAACTAGGCCCAAGGAGGAAGTGACCCACACAGAGCCACACTGCTAGTTGACTGACCCGGGACAAATCAATGAGCTTTTTGGGGCCTCAGGTTTTCTTTCGCTGAAAGACAAAGGTGGGCTCAGATGATCTCCAGCAAGGTGTGGGAAGGGTGGGACTGGCCAGGTTTGGGGCCAGAGGCCCAGCATTCCCAGCATTCCCAGCATATCTCTGCCACTTCTTAGCTGTCAGATATCCAGCTGTCTGGGCCTGTTTTCTAATGTGAGGGAGACAATATGCAAACTGTCACGGGGGAAATTGTTGGTGGGGATCCTTAGGTATTCCTCTTTAAAGAATCACACCCTCTTGCACACAAAATTCAATTAGAATAAAATAATCTTTTATTTAGGCACTAGAGAAAGGAGACCGAGAGAGAAGCCAAGGTATTCTCTCAAGGGAAGATGGTTCAGAGATGATTCTCTGAGGTACCTATCTCCTCGAACAGGAGAAAGGCAGAAGCTTTTATAGGGGGTAAATGGAGTGATCACCTGAACCCTTATTGAGGGTGGGCTGGGAGAAGTCAGGTGAGGGATGGTTGTTCTGATTTCTGGAGTTCTCTGGCCCCTGGCAATGACTGGGCAGCAGCCAAGCCTAATGGGTTTATCTCCCTTACTTCCAAGGTGTGTCTGTCCTTTAGTTTAGATCCTCAAGGAGAGTTACCCCAGACCTACATTCTTTAGTTTAGCTGGCCAGATTATGTCCCAGCCCCATAACGAACTATGTACAAATGCCCAGGATAAATAGGAAATAATCCACAGAGGGAGGGCACTAGAAATAAGAGGGATTGGGAAAGGCTTCCTGTAGGAAGTGGGATTTTAGCTTGGATTTGAAGGAAATGGAAAGAGATGAGGAGGAAGAACATTCCAGGCATGGGAAACAGCCTGGGAAAATGGCCAGAGCAGAGACATGAAGTGGCTTTTTGGAGGAACAATCGCTACTGCTTATTTTATAGGGGTAGCTAGGTGGCCCGGTGGAAAGAGTGTCAAACTTAGAGTCAGGAAGAGTCATGTTACTGAGTTCAAATCTGGCCTCAGACACTAGCTGTGTGACCCTGGCAAGTCAATTAACCCTGTCTGCCTCAGTTTCCTCATCTGTAAAATGAGCTGGAGAAGGAAATAACAAACCGCTCCAGTATCTCTGCCAAGAAAACCCCAAATGGGGTCACAAAGAGTCAGACTGGACTGAACCTCGATATATTTTGCATATTATATGAATCTGTATACATTGTTGTCTTCCTCTTGTAGAATGTTAACTCTCAGCAATTGATTAGATCCTAAGGTCCCTTCAAGCACTAACATTCTAAGATCCTATTGCTAAACTAGGTAGCATAGCCTTTTTGTTCTGTCCTAGGAAGTGATAATTCCAGAGTTGGCTTGTCCTTCAAAGCCTCTCACTTCTACCAATTGCCTGCATGAGATTTTCCTCTCAGTCCTCTGAGTTGAGCTTCTCCCAAGCTACTCCCATTTAAACTTCCTTCCTTAAAGACATTTTGTCGCCATTTCTAGGCTGGTCCACTATTTTTCTGAGTCCCTGACATTCATATATATCATTATTTGGGCTGTCCCTGACCTTGTCTGCCATGTTTTACAGAATTCTGGGCGAGGCTCTTCTTTCCTGATCTGGTTGCTGCCACTCCCCTCTGAAGCCTCCAGTCTCACGTACGCATCCTCTTACATAAGTCCTTTCTAGCACTGAGACTCTTTCTGGAAGCAGTTGGATGCTGCTGATAAATAATACCTAGGACAACAAGTCCCTGGACAAGAAACCTTGAATGGTGGGAAATGCATTGATTTGGCATCAGAGGACCAGAGTTTGAGCCCTGCTTCTGTCACTTACTAGCTGTGTGACCTTGGGCTAGTCATTTAACTTAAATCTCAGTTTCCTCCTCTATAAAATGAAGGGGTTGTATCAGATGGCCTCTTTCAGTTCTCAGATCCTGGACTCTTTAGACAAGCAGTCAGTAAACATTTATTAAGCACTTACTAGGTGCCAGGTACTATGCTTATGCCCACCACATGCCTCTCTATTGCCTTTTGGTCAGATAACAAGCTGTTATTGTTTAGTCATTTTTTCAGTCATGTCTGACTCTTCATGACTCCATTTGGGGTTTTCTTGGCAAAGATACTGGAATGGTTTGTCATTTCCTTCTCCAGCTCATTTTATAGATGAGGAACTGAGGCAAACAGGTTTAAGTGACTTGCCCAGGGTCACACAGCTCATGTCTGAGGCCAGATTTGAACCTAGGAAGATGAGTCTTTCTGACTCCAAGCTTGGCACTCTAACCACCACTTAGCTGCCCCTAACAAGCTTTTAATAAGTGCCTACTATGTGCTAGGCCTTGTGATAAGCACTGGGAAGACAAAAAAAGTCAAGAGACAGTCCCTGCCCTGGGGAAGCTTACAGTCCACTGAAGGAGACAACATGGAAACAAACAAGATACATACAGGATAAACTAGAGATTTTCACCAAAGGGAAAACACTACCATTAAGGTAAACACTACCAAAGTCCCCTGCACAGCATAGGATAACTTCCTGTCATCAAGGCTACCCTCTACCCTCTGATATCTCCTTCTGTTTCTCTCAACCTACTGTCTTGGCTGGCTTCTGTACATCCTACTTCTCTTGATATCTCCTTCCTCACTCCCCATATGTAATAGAATTGAAGCTTCCTGAAGGCAGGAGTTGGTTTGGTTTTATCTTTGTATCTCCAGCACTAAAGACAGATAGTAAATGTTCACTGAATTGAAGTAAGCCTGGGTAAAGGGATGCTGGGGGGTTCATCCAATATGTAGGAACAGATTTAAAGCCAGAAGGTACTTTGGATCTCATCTAGTCCACCCCCTTCATTTTATACTGCAGGAAACTGAGGTCAGGAGGGTGAAAGGCCTTGCCACACAAGACCCCATAGGTACTCAGTCCCAGAACTAGAATTTAAGTCCAGCTCCTCCAAGCTAGAGACAAAGCCAGCCCTCTTTCTACACTGCTTGATTATCTGAGCTCCTCTCAAAGGAAAGGGTTAAAAGTGGCCAGAGACTTAGTTTCCAGGGTCCTAGATGTTGCTGGAAGAAAGGGATGAGGTACACCTCAAACTCTGGTATTCCATGGTCATGGCAGGGAAGAGTCAGCAAGAACTCTGGAGGTGGTGTCAGAGAATCAAGGGTTGGAACCTGGGCTCTGCTCCTTATTACCTGTGTGACTGCAGGCAAATTGCTCAATCTCTCTGCCGGCCTTAGTTCTCTCATCTGTAAAATGAGGGGCTTGCAGTAGATAACTTCCATAGTCCCCACTAGCTCTACATATGTCCTGTAGGAGGCAGGCATTTGAAGCTCAATTTCCTGGGATCAAAGTTTTCGAGCTGAGATATTAGAAGTCACCCAGTCCAACACTTCCCTCACATTGCAGAACCATGTCATCGGCAATCTAGCCTCATCCCCCTCCCAACTGAACCTTGGACTCTTCCCACAAGACCACCGTGGGCCCTGAAAGGCGATTTTCTGTCTTTATCTTTCCCAGAGCCAGGTCTTCACATCACTTTCCAGCCATTTCCAAAGCAGGATGCTTTGAGTACGGCTTCCCCCTGACCTCCCTTCTGGCTCCCCCTATGTGTCCTCTTGCCCCATTAGAATATAATGACCCTGAGGGCAAGGGGTGTTTCACTTCCATTTATGAGTATCCCTGGAGCCTGGCAGGAAGGAAAATGTTACTAAATGCTTTTTAAATATTAACATTTATCTCCTCTCCTCATTTTATAGATGAAACCATAGGTGAAGTGACCTGCCTGAAGTCACAAAGGTGGCAGAGATAGGTTGTGGTCTCAGGTCCTTTCACTCCAGATCCAATGTGGCATCCACTGAAATTTTCCTGTAATTTGCTCTCCTCCAAGGAAAATGAATGAGGCTTCTCCTCCTGAGACCATGCCCTGGGTGACCCTGAATCTATAATGCCCAATCGGTAAATCAGTCAGTGTGGATGCGCATGGCCTGCTGTAGCTCCTTGGTCCTTGACCCCTGGACTCTGCTTCATCTCCCATTTGACTGTCCAACACTTAATTCCCTATGACTGGCTCCCCATCAAGGCTCCCTCCTCTTACTTTGGCAACAGGAAACAAATCACTCCCACTGCTTCTAGAATGTTTATCGATTTTCCTGGGGCTCGACTCCCCAACCCCTGGGACATTCTGGCTGTTCTTTCCAGATCACTACTGCTGTATATGTCCTGTGTTAGTGTCTATATATCTTGTATGGATCTGGTATAGACACGGTTTGTTTGCATGTTTTTCCCCCCATTAGGTTGTGAGCTCCTTGGAAGAAGGGTCTATTTTTGCCATTCTTTGGATTTTCAGGCATGGCCCTGAAACAGGACAGATTTGAGTAGCCCCATAGTGGCATTTGTTCAGCATCTTTCATAGTATGTGAGTTGCAGGCCTAGTGAAGGTGGATAGGAATACCAAGAAGTGACAGGGGCTGACATCACACCTCTTTACCCAGTCAAGGGATTTAACTAAAATCTTATAAGCAATATACTCATAGGCCACTGAATTAATTCCCTTCTTTTCTTCCCCTTCCAATTACAGAAAACCTAAGACCTGGTCAGGACAGGAGGGAACTGCTCTGACCTTTTACTCTGGAGGGAGGAGGAAGGGAATCTCAGATGGTGTATTTCAGCTTGCCAGGCTTACCCAACAATAGCTAAAAACCACATGAAATTATCCTGTCATTTTCAGGTTTGGGGCACACACTGATGTAAAGGTAGTGTGATCAAGAAGAAAGAACGTTAAATTTGGGTTCAAATTCTAGCCCTGACCCTTACTCCCCTCTGAGCCTAAATCTTCTGATCTGTTGTAAAACAGTGACGATATCTTATCTCACAGGGTAAGGAAAATGTTTTAAGTATACAACACTATATAACTGCAAATTCTCATTCTGTCATAGAATCGTGTGTACAGCCTTAGAAGGGAGCAAGCGTTGAAGTTATTTAGTCCAACTGCTTCATTTTACAGATTAGGAAACTAAGGTGAAAGCGGGAAAGAGACTTGCCCTAAGCAAGCTGGAAAGTGAATATTAAGCAGAAGAGCCCTGGGACAGAAAATCCTGTCCCTTTTTGCAAGAAAGACTGAGGGGGACCAGGAAAGGCTTCCTGAGACCTCTAACAATTATGGATAATTCTAAAATTTTATGTTCATCCCGCCGGCCCCTCGTGCGCTTCGGCCCGGGGCGGGGAGGAAGGGATGCGGTCAGTAGAGCGGGAACAGAGCGAGTTAAGCAGGGGGCGGGGCCAAGCTGGGCCGGGCCAAATTCAAGCTCAAGCTCAGGGGAACTCCAGGCTGGCGAGGAGCGGCCGGGGGCCCAGCCCAGGCGCCGGGTTTTAAGCGTGCGGTGCGGCCTCCCCGGGTGCGCCCACTCCAGTACTCCACCCACGTGGCCGAAGTGCCCACTGGTGGCCCGGCGGGCCGCACCCCTCACCCGGTAGTCGCGGGCCGTGCCCTGCACTGGCTGCACGCGGTGGCCCTGGTGCCGCGGGTCTCCCTGGCACGAGCCGCACAGCAGCTCCTTGTCGTCCAGGCAGAAGAGGCTGAGCTGGCCGTGGTGCAGGCGGCAGAAGCGGGGCCCCCGCGAGCGGGCCGGGCAGGCCTCCTCGCGCAGCAGCTTCTCCACCAGGTTGTTGAGCGTGTGGTTGGTGCGCAGCCCGGCTGGGGACGCCCGCTCCTTGCACACAGGGCAGGCGGGCGCGTCCTGCAGCTCCCAGCAGCGGCCCACGCAACCCCGGCAGAAGTTGTGGCCGCAGCGGAGAGTCACCGCGTCGCGGAACGGGTCGTAGCAGATGGCGCAGAGCAGCTCCTCCTTGAACGAAGGCGACGGCCCCGCAGAGCCGCCGCCGGCCCCCGCCTCCATGCCGCCGTCCCGGGTCTGACGCGCGGCCCTGAGCTCCCAAACTTTCCAAACTGTCCTTGGCCCCTCCCCACGGGTGACTCAGGCGTGAGCCCACCCCACGCTACACCCTCCCCACCCCCGCACTGTTCTGAGTGACACCGCAGCTGGCCAACCACTGCGGGGACGGTTTGCTAATTTTCCGTCAGTCTTGCTTCTCTTAAAGCTACTGCTTTCTGGGCGGTGCTAGAAGGTGCCCTGCGGGGGATGTGGGGCCGGGCGCCTCTATTCTCATTCCACACCCCACCTCACCCCCTGCCCATACCCACACGATCTAGCCGGGCTGAAACGCAGAGATCCTCCCCACCTCTAGCAAAACCCGCGCTGCGCTCCTATAACCCGGTTTCTCACCTGGGATCTTCAACTGAGTGCCTGGAAACCCCTCCCCTCTCCTCTTTATCCCCATCCCAGCTCCCGTGGCCAGAGCACAAAGGGCCTGGGTTTGAGATGCAGGAGCTAACAGTAGTCTTGATTCTGGATCTGTTCTTAACTAATCAGAAGCGGGGTACTCCCTCTGTTGGTGGAGAATGAGCCCTTTCATGCTTGCTTTGTTTTTGCTTTTCAAAATGCTTTTCTGTGGGCCACCTCCCGTTATTCCCATTTTACAGAGAAAATGGAGGTGCAGTACAATGAAACTGGGGCATCTAAAGGACACAAGTGGGGAAGAGGTGGAGGTGATAAAATATATAGATAAAGAGAAAGAATGGCATGGATCTGGACTGAAAAAACTGTTTTTTGTAATGAAAGGGACTAGCTAGGTTCAATCCTGAGTTTTCTATACAAATGACATCACAGTCTCTGCCTCTATAACCTATCAGTGGAGGACGTTTTCACACTGGAAGTTCCCCGCACCCATGGAAATCATAGGGGAGAAAGACACCTGAATTCATTTTGCTTTATATAAAAGTTAATCAGAGGAAATAGATCTGACAATCAGAATGGAAATAATCCTGCTTCTCTAAGAACCCGAAGAGGACCCAAAAAGTTAACACCACCTAGGACTAGACTGTGGATTAAAGGGAGAGAAGATAGGTAGTACCTGGGAGCACTTTCTGTAGCGGGATTCTATCTGAGTCAACCTCTGTATTGTTGGCAGAGTGTGTTTGTGAAGCTGAGGTAAGCTTCCTGAACAATGTGAACCAGCACTGATGGGACTTCATCGCGTATAGCTCATGCCCTGAGATGCCCTCTTGCCAGAGAATGAAAGAAAAAGCTAGGATCCAGGGGGAAATTTTTTTATGGGAGAAAGGAGAAATCCTTTATCCCTTAGTTCACCCCCATACTTTTCGATACCCGGGGTGGGGTCACTAAAAAAGGGATCTGTGAAATTTAGTTAGTAGCAAATGACCAAAAAGCATACTTGTTTGGGGTCTGGTACATTAACTCAAATCATAGTCTCTGTTTGGATGTCTCATTGTTAGCTCAAAATCAACAAGGCCAGAACCAAACCTGTCCACTCCCTGTAAATAGGATTTTCCATAAGTAGAAATAGCATTCTGATAAATCGTAAACACCCTGAGGGTAAGGACTGTTTTATTTTTGTCTTTGTAATCCCTGCACTTGGCACAGTGCTTGGTACTGTAACAGTATTGACTTCTGATTCCTACCTTTATATCACAGAATCACAGATTTTCTTTCTAGTTGAAAGAACCTTCTAGAACATATAAATGAATAGCTCAAAGGAATCCCCACTCTAACATACTTGAAAAGTGGACCATCCAACTTAGTGGCCTCTTATGAGGAGGAACTACTACCCCACCCAGTAGCCCATTTTACTTCTGCACAGATCTAATAGGAAATTTTTTCCTGACATGAAACCTAAATTTATCTGTTTTCAACCATTACTCCTTGCTATGCTCTTTGGGCCCCTAATAGAATGAGACTAATAATCCCTGTTCCACTTAACAGATCTTCAGATATTTGAATTCTGCTCTGTTTCTTTCTGAGTCTCTCTTCTCTAGGCTAAAGTTCCCCAGTTCCTTCAAGGGATTCCTCATAAGACATAAACTCAAAGCCCTTCAGCATCCTGCTAGCCTTCCTTTGGATGTTTTCCAGTGTCTACAAAGGATGGGTAGAATTGAACACAATACTCCAGATGTGGTCAGATCAGGGCAGAATACAAAGGGATCATTGCACCCCTTAGTTCTGATAACTATGTCTCTCTTGATGCAGACCAAGATTGCATTAACTTTTAGACTGCCATATTACATTGCTGATTCATTGGGCTTGGGGTTCATTAAAACTCCCACATATTAAAACAAAACAAAACTACCATCTAACCATGCCTCCACCATCCTGTAGTTGTGAAGATTTTTTTTTTTTTGCAGGCAATGGGGGTTAAGTGACTTGCCCAGGGTCACACAGCTAGTAAGTGTCAAGTGTCTGAGACTGGATTTGAACTCAGGTACTCCTGAATCCAGGGCTGTTGCTTTAACCACTGCGCCATCTAGCTGCCCTGTAGTTGTGAAGATTTAAAAAAATCCTATGTAAAATTTTTATGAGTAAGATGGGATGTGATTTCTCCCCCTCCTCCCACAACCCTCAGTTTAATGTAGCCACAGAATGTAGTTGCACTTAAAGTTTTTTAAATTCAATTTTATTTTATATTCATTTCTGAATTATCTCTCCTCCCCTCCCATTGAGAAGGCAAGAAAACAAAATCCATTACCTATATGTATAATCATGAAAAATAAATTCCTTCATTAGTCATGTCAAAAAAAAAAAAAAGGAAAGAGAAGAAAATATGCTTCAGCCTACACTGAATCCATCAGCTCTCTATCTGGAGGTGAAAAACATGTTTCATCATGAGTCCTTTGAAACTGTGGTTGGTCATTGTGTTGATGAATTACTCTCTTTCAAATTGATTATCATTACAATATTGGTGCTATTGTATAAATTGTTTTCCTGGTTCTGCTCACTTCACTTTGCATCAATTCATATAAGTCTTCCTGAGCTTTTCTGAAACAAACCATCCCCTACCTCACTTATAGCATAATGGTATTTCATCATAATCATATATCATAACTTGTTGAGCCATTCCCCAATTAATGGGCATCCCTATAGTTTCCAGTTCTTTACCATCACAAAAGAGCTGATATATATATATATATATATATATATATATATATATATATATATATTTGTGTGTGTGTGCGCATATAGGTCCTTTTACACTTTCTTTGATCTTTTGGGCATAGACCTAGTAATGCTGTGGCAGATCAAGGGTATGCAGAGTTTAATAGCTTTTTGGGTATAGTTCCAATTTGCTTTCCAGAATGGCTGGACTAGTTCATAGTTCTAAGAACACTACATTATTGTACGTGTTTTCTCCATCATGTCATTTTTTCTTTTTTCTCACCTTAGACAATCTGAAGGATTTGATGTGGTACCTTGGAGTTGTTTTAATTTTCATTATTAATACTTTAGAGCATTTTTTCACATGGATATTGATCTTAGGTTTTTTCTTTGAAAACTGCCTCTTCCTACCCTTTGACCATTTATCTATCTATCTATTTATTTATTTTGGGCAGGGCAATGGGGGTTAAGTGACTTGCCCAGGGTCACACAGCTAGTGTCAAGTGTTTGAGGCTGGATTTGAACTCAGGTCCTCCTGAATCCAGGGCTGGTGCTTTATCCACTTTGCCACCTAGCTGCCCCCTCTTTGACCATTTATTAATTAGGGAATAACTTTTTCTTGTAAATGTGACTCAGTTCCCTAGATATCTTAGAAATAAGACCATTATCAGAAAAACTTGCTACAAAGATTTCTCTACCCCACCCCAGTTTCCAGCTTTTATTCTAATTTTGGCTAAAATGGTTTTGTTTATGCAAAACCTTTTAATTTTATATAATCAAAATTATCCATTTTTCCTCCTATGAACTTCTCTTTCTCTTGTTTGATCATGAGCTCTTCCTCTAGTCATAGGTCTGACAGGTGATTTCTTCCATGTTCCTCTAATTTATGATGTCACACTTTATGTCTAAATCCTATACCCATTTGGAGCTTCCTTTGTTATATTATGTAAGATAATGATCTATACCTTTTACCAGAGTACTTTCCAGTTTTCTCACTAATTTTTTGTTAATAGTGAATTTATCCCCCCAGTAGTTAAGTTCCTTGGATTTATCAAACTCTAGCCTACTATGCTCATTTATTTGTTTCTGAAATATATACCTAATCTGTTCCACTGATCATTCTCTCTCTTTATTTCCCAGTACCAAATTGTTTTGATGATCACAGCTTTGTAATATAGTTTGAGATCTGTTACTGCTAAGCACCCCTCTTTTCCCATTTTTCATTGATTCCCTTGGTATTTTTGAACTTTTGTTTCTCCAGATGAATTTTTTTTTATTATTTTGTCTACCTCTATAAAATAATTCTTTAGTAGTTTGGTATGACATTGAATAAGTAAATTAATTTAGATAATTTTTATTATATTGGCTCAACCATGAGCAAGTAATATTTTTTCTAATTATTTAGATCTATCTTTATTTGTGTTCATATAGTTCTTGTGTGTGTCTTGGCAGGTAGACTCTCAAACATTTTATACTGTCCAAACCCATTTTAAATGGCATTTCTTTTTCTGTTTCTTCCTACTGGATTTTGTTGGTAATATGCAGAAATGTTGGTGATTTGTGTGGGCTTGTTTTGTTTCCTACAACTTCACTGAAGTTATTAATTGTTCTGATGAATTTTTTCATTGCCTCCCTAAAATTCTATAAGCAAATTATATTATGGGCAAAAAGTGATAGTTTTATTTCCTCTTTGCCTATGTTTATTCCTTCAATTTATTTTTCTTGTCATATTATACTTAGCATTTCTAGTATAATATTGAATAATAATGGAGGTAATGGACATTTTTGCTTCACTCCTTTATCCCCCATCCCCACCCCCATCATTGGAAAGGCTTCTAGTTTATCTCCATTACAGATAGTGCTTGCTTTTGGTTTTAGATAGATACAACCTATCATTTTAAGAAAAGCTCCATTTATTCCTATGATTTCTAGTGTTTTAAACAGGAATGGGTTTTGTATTTTGTCAAACCGCTTTTGCTACTTCTATTGAAATAATCATATAATTTTGTTGGTTTTATCATTAATATAGTCAGTTATGTGAATAGTTTTCCTAATATGGAACCAACTTTGTATTCCTGTTATAAATTCAGCTGGACCATAGTGTATGATTCTCGTGATATATTGTAGTTGTTCCCTTACTAGTATTTTATTTAACTTTTTTTTTTTTTTTTTTTTGTGAGGCAGTTGGGATTAAGTGACTTGCCCAGGGTCTCACAGCTAGTAAGTGTCAAGTGTCTGAGGCTGGATTTGAACTCAGGTACTCCTGAATCCAGGGCCAGTGCTTTATCCACTGCAACACCTAGCTGCCCCAATAGTCGCCCCTTATTTAACATTTTTGCACCAATATAACATAAATTGGTCTATAGTTTTCTTTCTCTTTTTTTGAATTCTCCTTGGTTTAGGTATCAAGAATATATTTTGTCATAGGATACATTTCATAGAATATCTTCTTTACCTATTAACAAAATAATTTATATATTGTTAGAAATAATTATTCTTTAAATATTTGATAGAATTCACCTGTAAATACATCTTCCCCCTCTCCTCCCTCCCACACTTTGAGAGTTTACTTATGGTTTATTCAAATTTTTTCTAAGATTAGGTTATTAAAATATTCTATTTCCTCTTCTGTTAATATAGATAATTTATATTTTGTAAATATCCATCCGGTTAATTTAGATTGTCAGTTTTATTGGAATGTAGTTGACTAAAATACCTCCTAGTAATTGCTTTTATTTCTTCTTCCTTGGTTGTGAATTTACCTTTTTCATTTTTGATCCTTTGGTTTTCCTCTTTTTTAAAAAATAAAATTAGCTAATGGCCTATCTATTTTATTGTTTCTTTAAAAATTATTCTTAGTTTCATGTATTAAATTCAGTGATTTTTACTTTCAATTTTGTTAATCTCCCTTTTGATTTTTAGGATTTCTATTTTGGTGTTTAATTGGGGGGTGATGGTGGTGGTTAATTTGTTGGTTTTCTAAGTTGCATGCCTAATTTGTTGATCTGCTTTTTCTCTTTTATTAAAGTAACCCCTTAACAAGAGAGGACATGTCCAAGCTCCTTTGTCTGTCATGTCTGTCACACATCTGTCTTCTGTGTTTGATTATACACGTACCAAGATAAAATAGTTTATTTTCTCACCTGAAGAATGAGGAGATTTCCAGTCAACTCCAGGTTCCTAATTTTTATGGGGAGAGAGCCCCATTTGTTCTTTGTAGAGGCCAGACTTTCCCTATGAGACAGGATGCTTAATTTTATTTTCCTTTTTCTTTTCTTTACTGTCTTTGGCGTGGGGGAACACATTTGAAAGTACCAAGACAGGTGGTAAGTTATGAGAATTTCATAAAATGTTACTTGCTTGTTAAAATTGTGTTACCATGAATTTGGATGAGTGTAATCTCTAGCCCCACTAGCTATGATAGCTGTGTATCCTTGTTGAAGAATAGTCATGGCCATATTTTTTGTGGTTGTTGCCAAATGGACTTTACCAAAAAATGCTTTGGTTAATTTAATGGAGTCAATAAATATTTAACTGGAGGAAAAGTATAGGGAGGGGATATATAATCTTCACCCCCCCCTCTTCCAGTTCAGCTGATGGAGTCATAGAATGTAGTAATACCTGATGGGGTTGCAATATGTTAACAAGGTCTAACACCTTATGATCCCTTTATGAAGTGTGAACGCCTTTCTGATTGAGTGAAAAAGAGACCAACTTAATTGGCTATGAAAACCAATTAACCATGCCCCTGGGAACTTTAAATAGCTAAGCCCCAGATAAATTTCAAGTTGGCTAGTGGGAAAAGATTGAAAACTGGGAGCTTACTGTGGAGGAGGTTCTGTCAGGGTGAAGGAGGTAGTTTCTTCTACCTCCTGCCCTCACATATGCCATGTAACTTTGAAGGGGAGCTACTGGCCCGGTAGCCAACACTACATCCAGTGAGTAACAGAGATATATAATCTAGTTACATAGAGACAGTCACTGGAGGGAGGAAGCAGCTTCAAAGAGCTTAGTACTTGGCAAAAAAGAAAAGAGTTGTTAGGGGCAGACCCTGGACAATCAATTGAGTAGTCCACCTAGGAGGCAACCTATACCCAAGGATAGCTGTGAGTTGCTTTAACAACTGTTCATATTATACTTCTATAGGCTAGATTGGCTCAGGTCGGCTGGTACCTTGGATTTGAAATTGGAATAAATTGGAACAGTTAACAGTTAACAAAGGTTTACTTAGCCAGGAGAAGGATACAATGAAGATTCAGCTGAGCACAACATCCCAGTTTTGGTCATGCTGGTGTTCCACCCATCAGAAGTCTTATGGATGAGTCTCTGTGATAGATGAGATTTGGCAGATACTCAGGAGCCCACCTGAGTGGATTACTGGCTGATTTGACTGGATTAGTAGTTGACTAGATTCTAAGCACATCTGGCTGGTACTTGAGAGTACTTAAGAAAGCATGGTTCTCAGAATCTAAAAAAACTTTGAACTTCCAGCCCAATCAACCAACCAGCTTAAAGAACCTCCCCATTCTGGGAGGGGACAGGAAGGAGGAAAGGGAGCCTGTGCGAAGAGCACTGTCTTTTGGTTCCTGACTTGGTGGTGATGGCAGAAAAAGACAGAGAGGAGCTGAGGAAAGATAGGATTTCGAGGTTGTAAGAATTCTGTTTCTCAATCTTTCCTCGTTCTATATTTCAATAAACCCTTACAAATCTAACTAGTTTTATCAGTGATTTTAGTCAGTTTCCCCCAAAACTGGGGGGAACAGATTAGAACCCACATTTAGAATTTAAATTACACAATTTAAACTCAGTTGTCCTGAATCCAGGGCTGGTGCTTTATAGTACTGTGGCCACCTAGCTGCCCCCTTAGTAAATTTCTGTTGATAAAAGCTAATAGATCTACTGTTGTGATGTTAATAGGAAGCACATGGGGTATGGGGCTCCTGACAAGATTACTATTAAGAGTGCATACCCATTGGGTTACTCCTGAACCCTGAGGTAGCAGCCACCTTCTGAAGATCTAGTCTTTGAATGTAAGTCCTATTGCAAGAATTTTCAGGGTCCTTGCTAGCCACTGCATGAATAAGTCAGCACAGGTTATAGACAGGAACACTGTAGTTTATCTACTCAAGAGTGTGACATACTACATCAGTAGGTGATGGACATGTGTGCCTCACAAGCAATTCTACAGATGACATATATGTATATGTATATATGTGTATATACACACATATATGTATGACTGTCTCTATATACATGTGTATGTATGCATATGCGTATTATACAAGTATATGGTCTTTCTCCCTGGTCTAAATGAACCAGAGTTTTGGTAAGATCAGGTAGGGCACACAGACAGGAAAAACTAAATTTTTAGCAAAAGAAAAAGGATATCTAAACTGCTGCAAAGCTTCTTATATCTACTTATAGAAGACCAATGAAAATGGTATCGGTCAGTTTGTTAATTAATATTTGTTAAGCTCCTACTATGTGCCTTATTAGATAGAATAAAAGAAGCAGTTCCTAGAACTATTCAAAGTCCTATAGGTTTCCTTTTTTAACCACAAAATAATTGGAGGAAAGGAGGTACTGAAAGAAACATTCACTACATTCAATGTCATGTAGGAAAAGAAAGAAATATAACAGTAAATATAGTACAGAGTGGAGTCAGTCATGTCCTCCTTTTTTTAAAATTTAAATTTTTAAAAAATTTCTATTTATTTATTTACTTGTTTATTTAGTTATTTATTTTCATGTCTTTCTAAAAATCCACTTTCAATAAGTTGAGGAAGGACTCCAGTGGAGATATTACACAGGTGTCCTAAACAGGCCTGTTGATCAAATCTTTTGTTTCTTCCTTTGAAATATCTGGAATTCTCTCTTTCCTCCCCACTCCCATTGCCACCACCCTAATTTAAGCTCCTTTCATCTTATTTCTGACCTAAGACAACAGGCCTTCTAGAAGTTGTTCTTTTCTCCCCTATCCAGGCAATTGTGTATTACTACTACCAAATTAACCAGAACTGATTAGAAATATTTTTTTGTAGGCAGAATTGCAGGGGTATAAGATAGGGATGAGATGCAGTCACACTGGGAGAGGAGGTATTTTCATTATCTCTCTCCAGAGATTTTTTTTTTTCTTTTAGTGGAGAGTAAGGCCAATATCAAGTGGGAAGCTTGCCTTTCTAGAGAAGATGCACACAACCCCCACCATGTTGGCCCCTATGTTTATTAGGGTTCTGCAGATTATAGAATCACAGATTTATACATGGAATGGACAGTTGGTTGTCTTATGCTTACCCACCCATTTTGCAGAAGAGAAGGATGAAGGATTTGTGAGGTAGAGTTTTGCTTCAGGTAATACAGGTAATAAGTGTCAGACATGAGTCATGAACCCATGATCTCTAATTCGATGGTATAACACTGTCTTTCATTGAATAATTATCCTAAACTACTGCTATGCCATTATGTCACATCCTTGTAAAGAAATTCTGAGTAACTGAGTTAAAAAATATTTTCTGTTGTGTTACATGGAAAAATATGTTAAAAGATTCAGAAGGACGGGGTAAGGAGGTGGGGAAAACCCACACAAACCTTTCAAAGCAGAATGCTGGGGAGTCAGTTCTTAAAAATTCTAAAACTGCTTTGTTGGCAGTACAGTAGTAGAAGCTTATTCAGGTGCTAATTGACCGGAGTTGCAGGAATGAATGATTGAAAGTGCCAGGTTGCTGTGGGGAACCAAGGTAACTTTGGGTCTTTATTGGGTAGAGGGTGAGAGATGGAGAACCAGGACTACTAGTTGCTTGGCAGGGCCTTGTCTTAATCCCTTGGAGATAAAAAGGAGAATGGGAGAGGGTGGGGCGTTCTGGCAAGAAAAGAGAACCTGAGGGATGGAATGCAGAGTTCTAATGAAGAAGCACCCCAAGTAGATCAGCAACCAAAGCTGTCTTCATACCTGCTGCTATTAGCAAGAAAAGGGCTTGAACAGGGCATTAAACCTGGGCATAGTCTGAAAACGGAGTCATTGCGCGAATGGAAACTTAGAGCTGGAAGATTTTTTTGTGTGGAAGGGGGGGTGCAACTGGGGAGAACTCCCAGAGGGAAGATCAGCTGTAGTCCTTTTGGCCCAGTAAAAAGCAAGTTGGCCCCCTTCTAAGTCACGCAGATCTGAGGACAGAGTTGAGAAGAGACCACCTATGGAGGCAGTTTCCCTTCCCTTTATACCTTGTGCCCCTTGGAGAACACAGCAAATGGGCATTCCCACCCTCCCCCACTGGCAATGGTGTCTTGTCTCAAAAGCCACATGGAAGGAGATTAGTTTGCACAGGAAAGTCAAAACAGGTTGGTTGAGAGGTACTAAGAGCTGGAGTTGAGATTCTCCTTGGAAGATGGCAACCTAGAGCCAACTCTTGCTGGTCTTAGGGTAGGGGGTTTCGACTCTTTTGTAAAAAAAGAGTCTCATGGTACCCTAAGTCAGGATTTCATCAGAGCCTGAAGTTGGAGGTGATGGAAATCTTTTTTTTTTTTTTAGTGAGGCATTTGGGGTTAAGTGACTTGCCCAGGGTCACACAGCTAGTAAGTGTTAAGTGTCTGAAGCTGGATTTGAACTCAGGTACTCCTGACTCCAGGGCCGGTGCTCTATCCACTGCACCACCTATCTGCCCCAAGGTGATGGAAATCTTGACCAAGCATGAGAGCCATATGCCTAACTCACAATTAGGGATATGACTTGTCTAACAGAGACACTGCTGCTCATGAGGAGAATGTTGAAGATGTGATGAGAATACTTGAAGCAGAGGGCAAGGACATGGCTGCACTGGAGTAAGATGCTTGGGCCACAATTGCTCCCTATGTGTTTGCCTCTTCACTTATGAAATCTTTGTGTTTCAGTTCTTTCTATTAGCATTGTGTGGATACATAGGAGAGCATAGGCATATAGGTGAGATGTTTTGTTGATACTTTTTCTTACTATGCCATTTCTTTTCTAAAATTTCATTTGTAATTAAAAAAAATACATTTTATTTCTCTTTCATCTCCTCTTCCAATGAAAAAAAGAATAAAACAAAACCCATGTAACAAGTACGGAGTCAAGCAAAAAAAAGAAGAAGAAAAAAAGAAAAAAAACCCTCTCATTGATTGTTTCCAAGAAATATGTCTTATTTTGTACCCTGAGTCCCTTATCTATCAGTAAGGGTAGATACTTCAGCACTGATCCTTGAGATTAGGGGTTGGTCATTGCTTTGATCAGAGTTTATGAGTCTTTTAGAGTTATCTGTCTTTACAGTGTTGCTTAGTAGAGTATGTAGCACATAGTCTATACTTAATAAATGTTTGTTGACTCAACTTATTGATTTATTGTTTAAAATGTTCTCCTTGTCTTCAAACACTTTGTATCAGTTCATACAAATCTTTCCAGGTTTCTCTGAAACTTCCCCCTTTATAATTTCTTACAGCACAGTGGTATTAAATTATTTTCATATACCATAATTTATGTAGCTATTCCTCAATTGATGGGCTCCCAAAGACCTGTAAGATGTATCTATATCTATATACACACAAACGTGTATGTATGTATATATACAAACATATATATGTGTATGTACATACATATAGCCTTATGCTCTTTCTTTTATCTCTTTGGGGGCATAGCCTTACTAGTGGAATTGCAGAATTAAAGGGTATGCACAGATGAGAAACTTTGGGGGCAGAGTTTTAAACTGTTTTCCAGAATGGGTTGATCAATGCATAGCTCTACCTATTCGCAGTTCATTAATGTACCTATTTTCCTGCAGATCCTCTAATATTTGTCATTTCGTTTTTTGTCAACTTTGTCAATTTGATGACTGTGAGGCAACACCTCAGAGTTACCATAATGTAAATTTCTCTAATCATTAATAGTTTACAGCATTTTTTTCCATATTGTTATTGATAGCTTGGATTTCTTCCTTTGAAAACTGCCTGCTCATATCCTTTGACCATTTATTGATTGGGTATTACTATACCATATCAATAAATGCCTTTGCTTTGAGCTAATTTATCCTTTGACTGACTGTTAAAGGTAAACACATCAACAAGGACTTGTAAGTTATAGTGTTAGAACTGTAGACCCACAAAATAAATTGAAGCTGGCAAAGTCACCCCCCAACCCCCCCAACCTGAAGTGGTGGAGGGTTGTCCTGAAGTGTACTATATGTGTATGTGTGTGTGTGTGTGTGTACACACACACACACATACACATATATATGCACATGTCTATGTGTATATACAAACATCCCTACCCTCCACAAATATGATGAAAACAGGAAAAGATTCTGACATAATTCAAATCTTATTGTTTACCTGTGGGTGCCTGTAGGAGAAAAGCCCTGACTATGTGATGAGCAGAGGAAAGCTTTCACTAAGACATCAAATCTTCATGTTTATAAGAGTTACCATATAGGAGAAATTCTTTCAATGTAACTTTTGAGACAAGAATTATTTTCATGGTATAAACCTTAATGAATGCCTGGAAATTCACTTATGATAGAAATCCTTTAACCCTTGGGTGATCTAAACAGTACAGACAGGAAATATACTCTTTTAATAAGATTCTTCCGGGCATTTCCAATTCAAAGGGAGCCCTACGCTCATAGAATTGCTTGTTCCAACTTACTCTAGATTTGGATTCTAAATTCCCTCCAAACACAGCCTAAGCTGCATGCCAGGGCAAATGTCATTACCTCTCAATTGACACCAGTCCATCAAGACACATCCTACACACCAAGTTCATTAAATCAATCAACAGAGCTTTTTAAAGCACCTGTTCCCACACCAGGCACTGTTGGATGCAAGTATAAAGAATGAAACCATTTAAACTTAATCAGAAACTTAAATTCTAGTGGAGGGAAGAGGGCAGGTAATAAGTAAATAATATAAATACAAATAGTTAATCAACAAGCATATATTAAACCCTTACTATGTTTCAGGCACTGTGCTAAGCTATAGAGACATAGAGGTGTTTAAAAAAAAAAAGGCCTCGTCCCCTAGAGGTGTTCTTTGTACTAGGAGAGACAACGTGAAAATAACTATAACTATACCATAACTATTTGTACCCACGGTTTTGTATATATTATATATATGTATATAAAACCTAGGGCACACACATATATATATAAACATATATGTGTTTGCATGTATGTATTTGTGTGTATATATGGTTAAATGGAAGGTAATCTGAAAAGGGAAGAATTAGCATCTGGAAGGACCAGGAAGGTCCTCCTATGGTGGGCTTTGAGCTGAGTCTTAAAGGAAGCTGGGGAATTTAAGAGGCAGAGGTGAGGTAGCAGAATAAATACAGACATATTACAAAGTAATTAAATACAAGATAGTTTAGGACGGAGAGCAGTAGCATTTGGGGGATGAGGAAAGATATCAGAGTAGGAGATGAAGCTTTTGAACTGCATCTGGCAGGAAGAGTGAGATTCTATGAGGCAGCAGTGAGGAGGAAGTGCATCTCTTTGTAATAGGGGACTAGACAATGAGCCAGGCCTTACAGTTTGAGCAGCTTTAGAAAGCCAAGATGAACGAATCAAGAAAAAAAGTCATTGAATTTGATGAGCAAGAGATCTTTGGTGACCTTTGGAGAATAATTTAGATAGGTGGGTTGAAAGCCACATTGCAAGAAATTAAAGAATGAAAAGTAGAAGCCAAACTACTTACTCTGAAAGTTTAGCAGTGAAGTGAAATCCAATGTGGGCCTGTGCCTTGAAAGGATTTTTTTTAGTGGTAGGAAAATTCTGAGCATGTTTATAGCCGCAAGATTGAAGGGAGGGTAGTGGACAAGGGAGAGATAATGATCAGTGGATTAAGTTCCAGAGGAAAATGAATGAATGAATGAAGTCAAGCATTTATTAAGTGCATTAACATATGCAAAGAAATCACTTTGCTACGCACTGATTATATAAATAGAAAAGTAAAACAGAGCCTGCTCTCAAGGAGCTCACATTCATAATAAGGTAGACACATATGTACAGGGAAAGGAAAGGGCCCATGGAACTTCAGGTGCAGCAGCAAAAGCTGATGGCGATTGTTCTTCTTGAATGTCATTGCCACTGATAAAATCACATCCGTTTATGATGGGAATCCATGTACAGTGCCAGGTACAGTACAGTACAAGGACTTTTGGTGATGAGAATTTGCTTTTCTAGGTCTTCAGTAACTTGAGCTGGTGCAGCTTCAGGAGTGGTGTCAAGCTCTATCTCCACAGGGATTGCTCCCAGGCTGAAGGCTGCAGGCAGTGGACTGGATGCATTGCTATTCCAAAGACTCCTGTAGTTAGTGTCCTGGGGTGTCTTCTTCAGAGTCTGAGGAGAGATGGTGGTCAAGGGGATGGTGGTGAGTTGACTTGTATGGCACATGCTGCTTCTCACTTCCCCCTTAGGGTACCTTGCCTGCCTTGTGAGTGGCAGTTGGTCAGCAGTTGTTGGGTATGGCTGACTCCTTCTCCACAGAGTTATTTCCCTGGGTGAGGTAGTGAAGTCTGGGCTGGTGGTTTTGGGGAAGGTTACACCTCTTTCTTTTTATGCTCCTCTACCTGTTGATGGCAGTTGGTTAGCAGTTATATTGTTGGTAGTGATAAGGAAAGTAGACCCCCTTCTCCACAATGATTTCCCCTTCAGTGATGGCTGTGGGGGCTGGAGGCAAGTATATTGATTTGGGGGACATCAGTATTCCCAAGGCTCTTGGCTCAGGGTCCTAGGCTGTTTCCATCAGGATATGAGGGGAAATGATGGTCATGGTGGTGATGGTGCTTTGATTTGCTGGCATATGCTGCTTCTTGACTCTCCCTCAGGAAGGAATGAGGTACAAGTGAAATTAATGGGGGTACAAGTGAAAGAGTTCTCTCTGAAACACTAATGATGACAATGATGGTGATAACTTGCTTTTGTCTAATGTTTTAAGATTTGCAAAGAAATTATTTACCTCCTGTTGGTCCTCATAACCATATGACATGGTTCCTATATCTTCCTCCCCCACCCTCCTGGCAGTGCTGACTGGAAAGGAGACACGCGAGATACTGGGGAAATAAAGGGAAACTGATGTGGTCATAAACAACCCAAAACAATTGTTGTGGGTGGTTGCTAGGAAGAGCAAAAATAATCAAGGAATGCACTGGGAGCATGCAGGAAGATTTGGTTTCCACTAAGGTCAGACTTTGTGTATGAGCCATTTGAACAAAGCAAAGCACTTGCTTTAGTGCAGTGAGGTTACATAGTGGATAGTATTCAGGGTTTGGCATCAGGAAGATTTGACTTCAAATCTGGCATCAAGCACTTATTAGCTGTGTGACCCTACACAAGTCACTTAACCTATGTTTGCATCAGTTTCCTAATCTCTAAAATGGGGATAATAATGGTACCTACCTCCTAGGGTTGTTCCAAGGACCAAATGAGATGATAATTGTAAAGAGTTTATAATAATTTTCGGTACATAGCAAGCACTATGTAAGTGTTAATTCGTATCAATAATAATAATTTACTTACTTTCATTGATCACACTCATTCAAGGGCAGTAAAAAAAGAGATAGAACCTGGGACAAAACCATTCCATTTGGAAGATAAAAAGATCAGGGCAGCAGAGGACACAATAAATGGGTTTAAAACACCATCAGCAGAAGCCAAAAGCATCTTCTGTTACCACTTTGGCCTGGATGGACATACGAATAACGGATGTACTTGAGAGGAAAATGCAGAGTTCATGTGTCATTACAGGTTACAGGTTTGGTAAATAGAATGAGAGGAATGGTGGCTACCCTGATGTTCCAAAACTGTGAATTTGACTTCATCAGTTGCTCATGGGTACATCTTACCTTGACTCCATGCAGAAGTGAGCATGGAAATGAAAAAAAAATATATAATGCACTTCTACATTGAGAGGATCTCAAGTGAGCAAACAACCCTTGGATGTTGTTCATTTGTTTCAGTTGTGTCTGACTCTTCATGATCCCATTTGGGGTATTTTGGGAAAAGATACTAGAGTGGTTCTCCATTTCCTTCTCCATCTCATATTACAGATGAGGAAACTGAGGCAAATAGGATTGAGTGACTTGCCTAAGGTCACATAGCTAGTAAGTTTCTGAGATTGGATTTGAACCCACGTCTTCCTGACTCCAGGCCCAGTGCTCTATCCACTGAGCCAACTGGTTGACCCATAACCCTAATAGGTGTTATTATTAAGCCATCTTTTGTAAAACAGAATAAAAAAGAAAGAAAAAAAGAAAGCAATTCAGCAAGACTAACCCAGCATCTGTCTGACAGTATATGTAACATTTCACACCCATGGTTCCCCACCTTTACAGTGAAAGGAAGGGAATACAGTTTCTCAATTCTTCCCTGGAGCCAAATTTTGTTGTTATTTTTACGTAGCATTCAGGTTTTTTCCCCTCCCTTGTCGTACCTTTCATTTACATCGTTGTACTTATTGTATGTATTGTTTTCCCGATTCTGCCTTGATTCAATCTGCATCAGTTTTCTGAATTCTTCGTATTTGTAATTCCTTATGGCACAGTAAGCATTCCCTTGCAATTCTTGTAGCACAGTTTGTTTAGCTATTCCCCCAATTGGTGATGAGGACCTACGTTTTCCCCTAACTTTTTTGCTAACAAAAAAAGTGCTATTATGAATATTTTGGTGCATATAACATCTTTCTTTGGTCTTTGACCACTTTGTGTATATATATCTAGCTATAGGATCTCTGGCTTAAAGGACTGTGTGGTCTAGTGACTTAACTTTACATATTCCTAAATATGTACATGTTGTCTCCCACTCTCCCCCAAGAGAATATAAGTGAGTTCCTCATATTCAATTAACCAGAAAGCAAACATTTATTAGGTGCTTACTCTGTGCCAGGCACTGTATTAGGTGTTGGGAATGCAAATAAAGAACAAAAGCATGGTGTTGGCTTTCTAATAGAGGAGACAAGGGGCCATTGCCAATCATCTTGACATATCTTGCCACTAGACTCCTGTGACTGGAGGAAAGAGTGGGGCTGATAACTTTGCCCAGCTCTGCCTCACTTAAATCCAATTCACTTGCAAGTTAAGACATCACCTTCCTGATGTATTGGTCTTCTTTGAGAATGAAGGACGAACAACAACAATAACTGAAGAGACATGTAGATAAATGGTACATGCAAGATATAAACAGAATAGATAGATGGTAGCCTTATAAAGGAAGGAACTGGTATCTGAGGCAATATTGTGTTCTTTTTTTTCTTGGACTTCACTAGATCCTCTGTAAAATGGGGAAGAATAATCCTTGCCCTCTTTTATTTAGGCAGAACTGCAAATGGTGGGTGGAGGTTGGTGACAGCAACTAGTCTTGCTTGAGAGTAAACAATTTAGAGGGTGCTAGCAACCTCCCCATGGGACATATTACCTTCTTTCTCCTGGTGTTTCTACTCTAGGAGTTTCATACACAGTTGAAAGCACGTATTTGGACAAAAAAAAGGACCTTGCACAATCCTTAACCCCTTTAGATCTCTATTTACCTCATCTGTGAAATAGGAATAATACTTGTTCTACCTATCCCATTAGTCAAGAATTTATTAAATTCCTAATATGTACTAAGCATTGGGCTAGGCAATAGGAATACAAAGATAAAAGCTAAAACAGTCCCGGTCCACCAGGAGCTTATGATCTGGCTGGGGGAAGTGATAGGTAATTGTATTTTGTTGTTGTTGAGTTGTTGCAGTCATGTCTGACCCTTCATGACCCCATTTGGATTTTCTTGGCAAAGATACTGGAGTGGCTTGCCATTTCCTTCTCCAGCTCATTTGACATATGAGGAAACTGAGGCAAACAGGGTTAAGTGACTTGCCCAGGGTCACACAAACTAGTAAGGTCTGAGGATGGGTTTCAAACTCATGAAGATAAGTCTTCCTGATTTCAAACCTAGTCCTCTTTCCACTGTACCACCTGGCTGCTCAGGTATATGTAAAACTTTTCATAGGGAAAGGCTCCTACCAGTTCGGAGAAACAAGAAAAGCCTCATGTAGAAGGTGGTGCTTGAGTTGAACGTTAATGGAAATTAGGGATTCTGAGAGATGGAGGTGAAGAGAAAATACGTTTCAGTAATTGGGGCTATGTATAAGAAACAACAGGCCAGCTTGCTCCCTGCCCCCATTGTTGGGGGGAAGCAGGATCCCAAGCTTTATATCCAAGGGTTGATTCCTTTCCCACAAAATACTGATTCTACAATGTATATGCACAGCCCTTATTTAGTCAAGAAACCCATTTATTCAAATTGGTAGCAAAACAGAAATCAGAGAAAGTCTACAGATGAGAACATAGAGCAAACAATACAGGGTGAAGGAGCTCTTCCATTGGAAGTTAGGTAACTCAGCTCAACCAAGAGAGGGAGTCCTGGATCCCACCTAAGAGGAAGTTCCCCAGTCTCCAGTGTAGCAAGCTGGAGATATGGATATGATAGAGACTGTCAGTTCCTCTCATGTTGGCTTTTCCCTAGTGTTTTCCTGTAGCAACCTGAAGTGGGGTTGGCATCTTCTATCTTTTCTTTTGAAGCTGAAAACCAGATGTGCTCAAAGTCCAAAGAGACTCAGTGACTAGAGGGGAACTTGAAGAAGACTGAAGAGACTGGAGTTCTCCTGCTCTCACTAACTTTGCCCTGCCCCACACACAGGGCATTGATCTCCACCAATTGGGAGTCTCCTATCAATGGGCTTTGGGACTGGGGTTAAACTTACATTTAGGTTCCCAAAGTGGGAGGAAGGGAGTTGAAAGATAATCAGTGTACAATGTAAATCAGGCATGGACAGCTATTTATTTACTTAATACAAAGAAATACTTAAAGACACAAACTGCAGTGATAATCTTTAACTACCACTACATTTTTGGGGGGAGTTGGTACTTGAAGCATTTATGGGACTGCCAAATAAACATTTCTTTTCTTTCTTTCTTTCTTTCTTTCTTTCTTTCTTTCTTTCTTTCTTTCTTTCTTTCTTTCTTTCTTTCTTTCTTTCTTCCTTCCTTCCTTCCTTCCTTCCTTCCTTCCTTCCTTCCTTCCTTCCTTCCTTCCTTCCTTCCTTCCTTCCTTTCCTTCCTTCCTTCCTTCCTTCCTTCCTTCCTTCCTTCCTTCCTTCCTTCCTTCCTTCCTTCCTTCCTTCCTTCCTTCCTTCCTTCCTTCCTTCCTTCCTTCCTTCCTTCCTTCCTTTTTTTTGCAGGGCAATGAGGTTTAAGTGACTTGCCCAGGGTCACACAGCTAGTAAATGTCAAGTGTCTGAGACTGAATTTGAACTCAGGTCCTCCTGACTCCAGAGCCACTGCTCTATCCACTGTGCCACCTAGCTGCCCCCAACATTTCATATTTCATCTAAACTGCACTGTGCTTATTCCCATAAAGTACATATCTTCTGGCAAGTCAGACCAGGTATTGGGCTCATCTTCCTGCCAGTGTTCATCTTCTCCAAGAAGCCCTAGGGTAGTTGTTTCCTTCCAGAATTCAGCTAGCATCAGGTGAGGAACCCAACGTAACCACTACCCAGAAGATCCATATCAGGATCACCATTTAGTGACTTATAATTAGACATGTAAAGAAGTAGAAGAGGCAGTCAGAGGCCCAGGATAAATCTTGTTTAGCTGAGTTCCTGTTTCAATTTCCATGTAGAAGTTACCATGCTGCTGTGGTGGGGGAAGGGCACTTTAAGGAAGCTTCAATAGTACTGACTCAATTTGCAGATGGAAAAAAGAGAGGACAGAGCCACACTTTCTCATCAGCTCTACCTAGTGACCAATAGGACCAAGGAGATAGCTAGCCAAGCAAATGGTGATGCCTTGTTGGGGATTGAGCCTGTGGTCACCATTATCATAGATTTACAACTCACTTTGTAAGGTCCACTGAGTTGGGCCACTCACATTGGCTTAGTAGCTAATGGTTCTGATATAGCTCTGACACAGGCATCAAAGCCCCCTGATACAGGGCGGATACCACCTCCCTTCAGCTGTCATGGTGGCAGAGGGAAGACCGGAGGTTTCCTGCCTTATCCCAAAGCAACAAATTCTTTCACTGGTGAGCCTTGTGCTTTCCTGGAAGTGATTTTGGAGTGGATTCTGGTACAACCCCTGCTACCTATGTGTATGACTTATCACCCCTACTAGAGTGCAATTTCCTTGAGAACATGGATTACATCCTCATTTTTCTATGTAACTTTCTACCCCCATTCTCCCCGCCCTCCCTGACCCTGAACAGCTCGAACAGTACATTCCTGCTTGTTATAGATATTCAATGAATATTATGTGAATGAGTGACCACATGATCCTGGAACTACCTTTGGTTTTGACATCATAAAATTCTAAGAACTGAATTGAATTAGAAAGCAGGCCCCAGGTTGAGGAGGCAGCAGTACTTAGAATTTTGGCTTGTTAGCTTAATTGGTTAGATTACAAAGATAGACTCATTGTTCATAGAAAAGACTCTATTGGAGTCAGAGGATCAAGTTTTGAATACAGACTTTGCCAGCAGTACTACCTGTTCAACCGTGGGCAAATTTCTTTGAACCTCATTTTCTTCATCTGTAAAATGGGAAGAATGATACTTGGACTTCTTGCCTTATATAGAATTACTATGCAGTTTTATAATACTTAAAGCAGCTATAGCATGTCTGACAATGTGATTTTCTCCCTCCCCCACTCAGTGAACACAGTGGCTCCCTGTTACCTCTAGAATAAAATCTTTGGCAATCATAATCCTGTCCCCTTCCCACCTTTCCAATTTTCTTACACATTACTCCCTTCTACTCTCTCTACATTCCAGATACACTGACTTATTCTTTTTTTTTTTTTTTTTGTACACACAGGACACTTTACTTTCCACCTTCATGCTTTTGTAGTACCAGCTGCACCCCATGTCTTAAATGCACTCCTTTTAGGGCATCTGTACTCTAACCTCTTACTCATCCTCCTCTCATTGGAACTGGACTCCCACCCCTGGAACTTAGGTTCAGATAGATGAAGTTTCTGATAGAGGATACATCTCTAGTCTTGGGCTCATCACACATATTCCTTGGCCAACCATATCACCAAGCCTGTATCCTCTACTGTGCCCTGTATTTGCTCCCCTATAAGTGTTGTCTTTCTTAATTAGAATATAATCTCCTTGAGGGCAGGGACAGTCTTGTTTGTATCTGTACCCCCATCTTTTTAAAACAGTACTTGAGGGGCAGCTAGGTGGAGCAGTGGATAAAGCACTGGCCTTGGATTCAGGAGGACCTGAGTTCAAAACCAGCCTCAGACACTTGACACTTACTAGCTGTGTGACCCTGGGCAAGTCACTTAACCCTCATTGCCCCACAAAACAAAAAAACAGTACTTGGCACATAGTGCTTAATAAATGCTATTTTTCCTTTCATTTCCTACCTCTGTAACTTGGAATCCCTGGTTTCCTATAAGAACTGATGCCCTTTCCAAGATCCCTTTCAGCTTTTTTTCTTTTTTCTTTTTCTTTCTTTTTTTTTTTTCGGGGCAATGAAGGTTAAGTGACTCGCCCAGGGTCACACAGCTAGTAAGTGTCAAGTGTCTGAGGCTGGATTTGAACTCAGGTCCTCCTGAATCCAGGGCAAATGCTTTATCCACTGCACCACCTAGTTGTCCCCTTCAGCTCTTAATCTAGGACCATGTGTCCTGTCACTTAGCTCAGTCTCCACCTTCTGCTTAGAGCCTTTTCTAATCCCCTCCTCTATTCCTCCAGCCATACTGGTGTCTTCTCTCCCCAAGATACCTTGTATTCATTTTGTATATACTAAGGAAATTGATGAAATTGAGGAGATAAGGACAGCTAGTGGTTAATTGTGAGAACTGAGTAAACTACACTGACTCCATCTTGTTACTCAATTTTGGAGCTAGCTCAGTTTCCTTTCTAATCAATTATGGTTTTTTTTGTTTGTTTGTTTGTTTTTTTTATTTTTAGTGAGGCAATTGGGGTTAAGTGACTTGCCCAGAGTCACACAGCTAGTAAGTATAAAGTGTCTGAGGACAGATTTGAACTCAGGTACTCCTGACTCCAGGGCCAGTGCTCTATTCACTGCGCCACCTAGCTGCCCCTCCAATCAATTATGAATCTAGTCCAAATTCTGTCCTGTGAGAAAACTTTATTCAATTGTGGGAACTGTGAAAAAACTTTATTGCATTGTTTGAATATAGATCCAAATACCACCTCTCCCTATTGATTAGAGATCCTTAACCAAGGACCTAGGTTATGCTGACCAGAAACCCAGTCAGATCCAAAGACTGATGTAAGGAATTTTCTCACAATTGTACTTCTCAAGCTATCCATGTGTCTCATCTGAAAACTGGCCCTGTGCTGATCAATCAGTTATTGTTTCCTTTTTCTCTGATTATTTACAGACACTTTGAATGGGAGTGGGGACACTTCTTTCTCTGAATTCAGAGAACTATACATGTTCACTCTCCCCCTCTCGACTTGGAAAGTCCTTAATCTTTCATACAATTAGAAATCAGATTACCTACTTCTGCATTGTTTCCTCTTTAACTAATTGGCCTTATTTGAGTAATTATTTTTTAATGTATACAAGTCTGTCTCCCCTGTATTTGGGGTCGAGGCCAACTTAGTAGGGCAACTGCCCTACTTATTTGGTAAATAAATTGATATGCTTGAAGATTGAACCTTTGTTTCCTGAGTCATTTCATCTTTCACCCACCAAAATGCTCTAAATATGCTTATATATATCAGTTAGTCAGTCAATAAAGTTATTAAGTGCCTATTATGCACCAGGCATTGAGAATGTTGTGCAGGCATATGTGCACCTTGCAGATTGATTCCCTAGTTAGAATGTAAACTCCTTGAGGGCAAAAACTGTTTCACCTTTGTCTTTGTATTCTGACCTTTTAGACTAGTGCTGTACACTTAGTACACTAAGCCCTTATCAAGACTTGTTGATTGATTACTGTGAGCTGTAATGGGGGTGGGCTGGAGCCAGCTCTAACCAGAGTCCATTGTTAAATTTTCAGTGTGAGTATTTATGGCATTATCAAATACTCAGAGTTTGGCTTATTGTTTTGTTGACTGTCTAGACTTTAAAAAAGTGATGGAGAAAATGTTAATAATGCTGACTAAATTTAAAAGTCTGTTGGGTACACTTTTTTTTTTCAGAGAGGCATTTGTTAAACATTTACCAGTATACCACTACATATATATATATATGTATATATAAATATAAATATAAAGATTACAAAGCACTACATATATGTCAGTTATTAATAATTAAGATTAACAACATTATACACAACAAAATACATCAATATTATTGAAAATTATGTGCAATATTATTAACAAATATTATTAATAGCGATTATTATCATCATTACTTATGAAATGAGTATCCAGCTATGGTATTACAGAGATATGAATTCAAATTATACCTCTATTATTTATTTCTGTGACCTTGAGCAAGACACTTATCCTCCCTTGGCCTCAGTTTCCTCATATATAAAATGAAGGAGTTGGACTGGACAGCCTCTGAAGCGGCTTTCAGTTCTAAATCTATGCATGATGACTCTAGGTCTAGTCCCTAGCTGGCTTCCCCACCTTATTGCCTTGCTCATCATCTCCTGGATAGATGCTGTTGGTCACTAGGTGGCGCTGATGATGAGAAAGTGTAACTGGATGAGAGCTAATCCAACTGCTCACCTGGAAAACTTGGTCAGCAGTTTCACCCCCAGATACATGAAGAGTATATAGTTGAGCACCCACTGATATTGCCACCCAGTATGCCACCTTGTGGCCACAAGAGAAATTACCCAGATAGACCAATCCCATTCCAGCCAACAACACATACCAGTTAAAATTTGATTCTGTACTAGGGTATCATTTGCTTGTCCTCCCCCTTTTCTCTCATTTGCAATCTCTCACTCTATGCTGTAGTACCTGTCTTCAAGGAGTTTACAGTCATAGGATCTTGGGCTCATAGGACTTGACAGGTCCTTAGAGGCCACTAAATCCAACTCCATTATTTTATAGATAAGAAACCTGGGGCCCAGATATGCCAAGTGATTGACTGAAGGTCATACAGCTAGTGAGTATTGGGACACTAGTAGAGGCATGGTTAGACTTAAAAATGCACATGAGAAGTCCCACACATAAGGCTGAAAGATTGAGGAGGATGGGAAAAATAGATCACTTTTAGCTAGTAGGGCAGGATCAGGGAAGTCTTTAAGGAGAAGGTGGCTAGCACTTGAGTTGAGTCTTGTTTTGTTTTTTGTTTTTTGTTTGTTTGGGGTTTTTTTTGTTTGTTTTGCAGGGCAATGAGGGTTAAGTGACTTGCCCAGGGTCACACAACTAGTAAGTGTCAAGTGTCTGAGGTTGGATTTGAACTCAGGTCCTCCTGAATCCAGGGCTGGTGCTTTATCCACTGTGCCACGTAGCTGCCCCCTTGAGCTGAGTCTTGAAGGGAGAAAATAAAAGGATTTCAGTGGGTGGATACTTGGAGGGAATCCATTCCAGTCCTGGGGGACAGTCTGAGTAAATGCATTAAAGTGGCAGAGGGCAGAATGAATATGGGAGCAAGATTGGTAGTCTAGCAAGGCTAGAATGTACTATGTGTAGGGCAGTTTGAAGCCAGATTGCCTACAGCCTTGTATGCAAAGATAAGGAGTTTGGGTTTTACACTGTAGGTAATGGGGAGCCATTGAAAATTAGTGAGTGAGGGAGTGCCCTAATAGCCCTGTACACTAGGCAGGTTATTTTGATAGAAGTGTGAAGGATTGGCAACATGGTATAATGGAAAGAACATTAGATCTAGAGCTAGCAGGCAGGGTTTTAAATCCTAATTGCAATTTACTACTTATGTGACCCTGGGTAAGTAATTGTAAATATTTCTTTGAATGAATGAATGAATGGCTTTCCTCAGCATCAGCACTAAAAACCACCATAGCCCACTCCTGGTGCTGGCAGCAGTGGTAATAAGATATGGGCATAGGGACTGCAGCCTTCCAGGTTTATGAAGGGTGGGCTTTGAATGGTGGGATTATTCTATTCTTTGTATTTTAACCCCTGTTCCTATAATAGTACTTGGCACCTAGTTGGCACTTAATAAATGTTTGGGGATTGATTGGGGGGGAGGAGTTATGTTCATGGTAGCAGGGTGGCTGCCATCCTGATCCTGTCTCCCTTGATAGGGCCTTTTGAGTTGGATTTGTTTGGCTAAGGGACATGAGCTTCAAGCATGTTAAAGGATGTTATCAGCACCTCATTCCATTAGAAAAAGCTTCTCCCTCCCTCCCACCCACCTAAGCTTTAAATATCTCAATCTCCTGGGAGAACTGAACACTCACATCTAAGTGGGGTGGCAGATCCTGAATTCTGGAAGATCTCTTCAATAAAGAAGAAACCCGATCTGAGGTTTCCAGGCACTTGGGGGAGAGACATCATGAACAGGAAGGATCCCTTACTTTCCAACTTGTCCCCCTACCTTGTCCCTGCCAGAACCCACCCCCTCTCACTAAGCAACCGATAGAATAGATAAAATGTTAGAGCCAAAGGGAGTGCCAGAGATCAGCATCCAAGTGAAATACATTCATTTTACATATGAGGAAGCTGAGTCTCAGAGAGGTTGCCCAAGATAAGACAGGTAGTCATCAGGGTCTGAGCTGGGACTAGAGCCCCAGGACTTCTGTCTCCTAATTTATCCTTCTTTCCATTAGATCCTACTGGTGTTAAAAAAAAAAAAAGGAGGGTGGGGCATAGAGAGAAGCAGAATTTTGCCTGCCTACCGAAGGGGAGAGGGAAATGGGTTGAGAGGAAGCCAGAGGACCTAAGTTTAAATCTGAATATTTCTTACCTGTGTGACCAGGAGCAAGTCATTTAGCTATTTTGCTCCTCTGTTTCATTATTTGAAAGTAGGGGTTGGACTAGGTGGTCTGGAAGGTTCTTTCCAGTTCTAAAGCTATGCCCTTTTGGAGAAACTGTGGCACAGAGTGATGAATGGGGGTGGGAGGGCTTAGAACTCAGCAGTCCTGCAGCCCCGGGCCCCTGATTTAAAATATAAGGCTAGGAACCCAATTTGGAAAGTGGGTTTTCCCGAGATCAGAAGTGTAGAGCAGAGGAACAGGGGGGAGGGCACCATGAGAGTCAGGCGGCCCTACTCCCGTAGAGAGAAAACTTCAGAATTTCCCTTCTTTTGGAATGAGTGGCAGTGACAGAATTTCCCTTCAGGTCGCCGTTAGCAACTCTGCGATTCGACAGCAGCTTCTATTTCAGAGTTTATGGTAAGTGGCTGGTGCAGGCACACACTCGCACACACACACACAAACACATACAACACACCCAACCCTTTAAGGAAGTGGGTAGCAGAGCAGCAGGGGTGTGGTTAGCAACTCAGAGGAGGAAAGGGGGGGAAAAACCTGTCAGCCCTCCTCTCACTGTGCACAGGCAGCTACCGGGTGAAGAGACTAAGCGCTCAGTCCCTTACCTGTCCTGTTAGCATCTCCCACCTTATCAACTCCAGCTTAGGAGAGACCTCTAAGAAGAAGAACCAGACTCTTTTAGCCACTTCTGCCTTCCACGTGAGTCTCCCCTCCCTCAATTCCAGTGGGTGAGGGTGAGGGTGAGAATGAGAGTGAGAGTGAGGATGAGGGTGGGGGCGGGGGCGGGAAGTGGGGTTGGGGAAAGTTGTCGGCTTTGCCTCAGTGGAGTGGTCTGTCCTGTGGCTCTGTTTACCTGGATGGGGCTAGAGAGGGGGTGCAGTGCAGAGGAATTGGGAGTTCCTAGTCCGAGGATCAGGAATTCAGAACTGAAAGGTACTGGGTGTGCGTGTTTGGGGGTTGTATGTGTATGTGTGTGTCTGGGCGTGCCGAGGTGTGTCCGGCAAGGGAAAGGTGAGCCTTTTGGGGGATGTGAGTTGAGACTGTGAGGCTGGATACCTTTTTGGTCCACTTGATACACTTGGAAGGAGCAAAAAGGCTATATATAGATGAAGGCTCAGAGACACCCATGGGTCTTTAGAAGTTAGATTTGAGGGATGTTTAAAGGCGGTCAGGGGCATTCCGGGCTCAGCCTCAGTTCTATCTCAACAGCTTCTCTAAGGATCAATGCTTTCTTTTTCTTTCCCTCGCATCTCTCTGGTTTCTTAAAAAGCCTTCTAGCTATATTCTCTTTCTCCTTCCACCGCCCCCCCCCCCCAGTCCTCCTTCTCCACCCTCATAGCCTCCAGCCCCTTTTTCCTTGTTGTCCTTGACGTGGTATCACAAAGCCGGTGGTATCTAAGGGGCTAGATCTCTTTGGTGAAGGACAAAGTTAACACCTTCTAGGCCAGTACTTTTCTTAAACTCATCCCTTCTGGTAGCTCCTAAAGGGTTAAGTTCTGTGCTCCCGTCTCTTCTGCCTGTCAGGCTGTGCGTGGGCAAAGCCCAGGGCTGCAGCCTCATGGTGGGTGAATGCAGAACATATGGGTGATATTCCATGCCCACCGAATTCTACCACCTGCCCTAGCCCTCCATCACATGGTCTGAAGATCCCTTACCTTCTGCTCTCTCTTAGAGAGAGGATGGGGGTTTGACACACCTGGCTCCCTTAAGGTGCTGGAGTGCAGGCTGGAGCCAGAAGGATGGCACGCTATGCATGCTGGGTCAGCATCAGGATGTGGATATAACGTTTGTTATCTCCTAGACCAGAGGGTGATGGCTTAAAAAAAAAAACCCACTTACACTAGGCACAGTGAGTTTAGGGGGAATGGAGAACTTCCAGTCCTTCTGATTTCTCAATAAGGCCAAGAAGATTATTCTGACCTAGAAGCCAGAACTAAGACATTTTCCTGTTATTGCTTTGACCAGGGGATATAGATGATCCTTAATGCTCTGGTTTAGGTTGAAGATCAGAGAGGGTCAAAGCAACAGAACTGGAAGGAACATGTAGTGGTTATATAGGCCAAACCTTTCATTTCACAGATGAGAAAACTGGGGCTCAGAGATGTTCAGTGACTTGCCCAAGGTGACACAGCCAGGATCTCCTGCAGGGAGATCCTGCTACTCCTAATGTGATAGTGCCAGGGCATTTTGTACAGGTGCTAGATTTCCCAGGTATGCTACTGGCTCTAAGAATAGCTGCAGATGTTATTCAGTTAGGGCAGCTAATGTGGTCAGTGCTCAGTTCAGGAAGAGGGATTCCAGGAGACAGATCTCTAACCTGAGAATCAATTCTCCTAGGTTCTTCTTTAAGCTACTTCCTTGATTTTTCCATATGACCTTTGACAAGACACCTCTCTAGACTGAACTTCAGTTTACTCATGTAAACTATTGAAAGGATCCTTTAGGGTGAAAAGAAGACCATAGGATGATGGACTGATAGAGTGTCATGGTGACATCTTGGTCCTATCTCCCAGGGAGGGGATGACTAAGATAATAAGTAGCCAGGAAGTGCTTGGAGTGCCTTAAATACAATTTCTACTTATCTTTCAGAGGATTAATGGCTCTCTACTAGGCACAAGGAAAACACATTATGGTATTATTGTTTACCTTTGAGTGGTGGCTGAACCTTGACTGAGGAGAGGGTATGTTGTGTTGAAATCTGGATGCAGAATTCTCTTTCTCTCTTCTTGGTCTGCTTCAGTTCAAAAGATTTATTCCAGGCTCTTTTGGGAGGGGATTAGGTGTGGGTGGGACCAGCAGGAGGGAAGGGTGGAGACAGTACTTAGTTTTACAGAGGTTATTAGACCTTGTAGAGCTGTTCCTGATTTTGGCTATGTAACTTGTGTCCAGTACCAAAGGCTTTGGATTTTTATAGACTGGGTTAAATCTTGGAGAATGCCTTCCATACAATGATTCCTTGGCTCATTTTGCCCTCACCTAGATTTGCCTCTTGGAAATCTTAAAATATAAAGGACATTTATGTAGATTTCCACAAATGTGGTTAAAAGAGTCCCCATATTTTATACAAACACTCAAGGTAATGATGCATGTCAGGAACAGGACAGCCTTTATTTCACTCCACAATCAATGTGGAAAACACATGAAGGATGTGCAGTAACATGTAAACAATCAATATGATTATTCCTCTCTCATTAGCGAATTCCAATGTTCTGCCAGGGCCTTCTATAGTTCCCCCAATATATAATGCTACCCTATGCCTTGGGCCCTCCTTGTAAAGGAAGTAAACTTGGGGTCCCTAAAGAGGCAAGTCCCTATTATTCTGGTGATTTCTATGTTTGCCGAAGAGATGGATATCAGTTTCCAGTCTGACTGTATTATTAAGAGCTATGATTCTGATTCTCTGTGGGACAATTTTTAGGGGTAAACTTGAGAGGGATCTATTAATCCTATAAGGGGAGCCAGAAGAAGTTAAACATCATGCAAGGTCATGTTTCTCTCTGGGGTTTTTCTTTCTATGAGGTTGTTGTTCAGTTATTTCAGTTGTGTTCAATTCTTTGTGACCCCATTTAGGTTTTCTTGGCAAAGACACTGGAATGGTTTGCAGTTTCTTTCTCTAGCTCATTTAACAGATGGGGCATACAGGGTTAAGTGACTTGCCGAGGGTCACATTGTTAGTAAGTGACTGAGGCCAGATTTGAACTCAGGTCTTCCTAACTCCAGGTTTGTCTTTCTCTCCACTGTGACACCTAGCTAATAAGTTAAAGAATTGTACTCTAAATACTCTACTATCCCTACCCTTTATAAAGGTGCTATACACAGCTGAGAAATAGTTATATTCCTTTTTAGTCCCATTAGTTACCATAGAGCTATCACAGCTAACTTTTCTAAAATTCTATTCATGTCCTTAGTGATTTTGTTATTTATATTTTTGTTATATTTGTCTAGGTTTGAAGGGGGCATGTTGAGGTCCCCAACTACCATAGTTTTATTGGTTTTTTGCCCCCATAGTTTCAATTAGCTTTCCCTTCAAGTACTTAAGTCTATGCCGTTCAGTACATATATATTAAGTATTGAAATTATCTCATATTGATGGTGCATTTAAGTAAATATATTCTCCCCTATTTCTATTTCATTTCTATTTTTTTTAACCATTGCCTTGTCTAAGATCATGATTACTACATTTGCTTTTTTGAATTTTCTTGAAGCATAATCAATTCCATACCCACCCTTCTGGGATTGAGAGGATCTTCTAGAGGTTATCACTGAAATCATGGCTCCAGATAGAATGTACCTCATCTATTCTTCATCTTTTTCTGTCAGGAAATTCTTTCTAGTGTCTACCTTCATGCCTTTGTAATGTAGTTTGGCATTGGTTTATTTGTTCATTCCTTCAACAAACATTTATCAAATAGCTTACTTTGTAGAAGGCATGGTGATTTACCTCTTATTTAGATGAGACAAAGAAGAAATATTCAAAATCCTCACCCTCAGGAGACTGGGGACATTATAATTCTAGCATTTCAGTCCTTCATAATGGTGACTGTGGTTCCACTGTGTTGAACACATCATGAGTGGGCGGCCAACTTGAGATAAGGTAGAAAATCCTCATGTGCTTAGCCTCAGTTGTGGCTGAGGCAGTGCCACTTTTGAAAATAGAAATGGGTACCCCCAGAACCTGGGTTTTCTTTCAAGGTTACACTATCATCTAATCTAAGCCTAGCTATACTTTGGAGGGCCATTTCATGGCTACAAAGGGTGATCTGAAATATGGAATGATTATTATCATTACTATTACTATTAGCTAATAGTGTTTTTTGTTTTTTTTTTTTGTGCAGGGCAATGAGGGTTAAGTTACTTGCTCAAGGTCACACAGCTAGTGTCAAGTGTCTGAGGCTGGATTTGAACTCAGGTCCTCCTGAGTGCTTTATCCACTGTACCACCTAGCTGTCTCCTGCTATTAAGTAATAGTTAAATAACACTTTAAGATTTATAAAGTGTTTTACAAATATTAACTCACTTTACACTGTCAACAGCTCTTTGAGGTATACCTTATTATAATAGTTAGAATTTACTTTACTAATTTACTACTTTATAGATGAGACAACTGAAGCTGAGAAGGGTCAAGTGACTAGTCCAGAGTCACATGGTTAGTAAGTGTTTTGAAGCAGAATTCAAGCCCAAGTGTTCCTAACTCCAAGTCCACCATTCCAGCCATTACACTATCAACTGTTTATAATTAATGTAGGAGTACTCAGGGTTGAGAATACAGAGCTAAACCAAGCTCACTGGAAAGTGTTGGCTCTGGAGTAAGAGGTTTTGTTGTTAAGTCATTTCAGTTATTTCTGATTCTTCATGATCCCATTTGGGTTTTCTTGACAGAGATACAGGAGTGATTTGCCATTTCCTTTTCCAGCTAATTTTACAGATGAGGAAACTGAGGCAAAAAGGGTTAAGTGATTTGCCTGTGGTCACACAGCTAGTAAGTGTCTGAGGCCAGATTTGAACTCACAAAGATGAGTCTTTCTCACTTCAAGCCTGGCACACTTTGCTGCCTGGCTGCCCAGAAGTCAGAGGACCTGGGTTCAAATCCCACCTCAGATGTTTATAACAAATTTGACCATGGGCAAACTATTTAACTTCCCTTGGCTACAGCGTCCTTATATATAAAATGAGGAGGTTGGACCAGATGGCCTTCGTGGTCCCTCTCATATCTATGATCCTTGTTAGTAACATTGTCAAGTTTTAGAGGAGGAGAAAGTGTGAGTGTGAGTGTGAATGTATGTGTGTGAGTGTGAGTCTGTGTGAGAGACAGAGACAGAGAGACAGGGAGGGAGGGAGAGAGAGACACACAGAGACAGAGAGACAGAAAGAAAGACAGAGAGACAGGGAGGGAGAGACAGAGAGAAAGGGAGAGACAGAGAGACAAGGAGGGAGGGAGAGAGAGACACACAGAGACAGAGAGACAGAAAGAAAGACAGAGAGACAGGGAGGGAGAGACAGAGAGAAAGGGAGAGACAGAGAGACAAGGAGGGAGGGAGAGAGAGAGAGACAGAAAGAGACAGAGAGACAAGGAGGGAGGGAGAGAGAGACACACAGAGACAGAGAGAGACAGAGACAGAGAGACAGGGAGGGAGGGAGACAGACAGACAGAAAAAAAGACAAAGAGACAGGGAGGGAGAGAGAGAGAGAGAAAGGGAGAGACAGAGACAGAGAGACAGGGAGAGACAGAGACAGAGACACAGAGACACAGAGACACACAGAGAGGGAGAAAGAGATGGAGAGATAGATAGATAGAGACAGAGAGAGAGACAGAGACAGAGAGAATCACAAGTGGCTATGCTGGTGTTCCTAGTTCAGAAACTAGAGTCTCTGACAGGGAAAGGAAACAGAGGATTAGAGACATGGAGAGAAAGTGCAGGTTCTTCTCTGAGGCTCAGAATGGTCTGTTTTAAGCTGAGGCTGTCCATTGACCACATAGCAGAAATGGAGCACTCCTAATGCCCTTTCAGACTCATTGGCCCACTGTTATTAGTAGTAATACACAGACTGATTCTCTGCTCCTCCCTGAGCCCCCCTCCCCACCCTGGCCCCAGGAAAGAGCCTTCCCTATACTGATCAGAAGTGATCCCTTGAAGTGCTGCAAGGCCAGAGAAGATGGTGGCTGTCCCTTTCTGCTGTTGTGCTGGTGGCAGGCAACTCGCAGGGAGAGGTCTGAGGGGGTGGAAGTGGGGGATGGGGAAGACTTTGAGTCACTCAGCTGTTTCCCATGGTATAATTATTACTCAGATGGCAGTTTGATTAAGAGAACAGAGCCATGGTGTTGCATTTTCACTATTTTTCCCTCCAGAATACGCTATTTATTATCAACTATGGGACAGGGACATTCAGGGGAATGGCAGATTTCTTGGGTTTTTGGAAAAGGGAGGAAGTGTGGTGAAGTAGAATAGAGCAGTGGCTTGGGTTCAAATCCTGGTCCTGCTACTCTTTACTTTGGGCATGTTACTTAATATGCCTGGGTCTCAATTTCCCCAAGTGTAAAACAAGGGCAATTGGACCAGATGACCCAGATCTTTGCCAACTCTAAATCTGTCTTCCTTGCCTCCAAGTCACCTTGCAGCAAAATGGGATCATGAAAGTTGACTATTCTTTGGCTTCCTGGGTCTTCTCTAGCTTGTGCTTTTTCTCACACGAGCCCCTTGAATTGCAGTTGCCACCAACTAGAAAGCTATAGGAGCATCTTCTCTCCTTTCCGTACCCCAGGATTCTGGTCACTGGGCTCCACATGACCCACCTTCTATCCCCCACTGTCCCTCCCTTCTTCCTTCCTCCCCCTCCCCTTTTCTTTCCCCTCCTGTGTAGATGATGGAAAAATGGTGGGCAATGTGACTTAGAATGGGGAGGGGTTGTGAGGTATAAATATGTTTGCTGCTTAAAGGATGCATTCCCCAGTAAAATGGAACCTCTTCAAGGGCAGGAATTATTTCCTTTGTGTATTTGTATCTTGGTCATTTAATGCAGGACCTGCTTAATAATTGCTTTTGGAGTGAATGAATTAGGAATTCTGATTCTGTTCTGCCTTCTGTCATGTGTCTCTGAACTATTTGCAGGCATGTTCTCTTGAATATTCCTACCTTTAATCAGTCAACAAGCACATATTAAGTGTCTGCGATGTTGCAGGCATTATGCTAGGCTGGGATTACAAGAACAAAGGAAACAATCCCTGCTTTCAAGGGTTTACCCTCTAATGGAGGAACTATCATTTGTACTATTCTGCCCAAATCCTACCCATTCTTTAAGGCCCAGATGGCCCACTCCTAGTATCCAGAGCTGGAAGGACCTCCAGACCATTTAATTCAAGTCCTTTATTTTACAAATGAGGAAAGTGAGACCCAAGGAGGTTAAATGACTTGCCCAATGTCATATAGGTAGTAAGCATCAGAGGCAGGGTTTGAACCCAGACTTTCTGTCTCTAGAGCTACCGTTCTTTCCACTATAACCCCTAAACCACATCCCTTCCTATCTCATTCTAGCCTGAAGCAACCTTCTTCTGGACTCTTAGAAGCTTAGAAACTTGGAAAGTTCATTTAACCTCTCTGTCTCTCTGTCTCTCTCTCTTGGCAGGGCAATGAGGGTTAAGTGGCTTACCCAGGGTCACACAGCTAGTAAGTGTCAAGTATCTGAGCAAGATTTGAACTCAGGTCCTCCTGAATCCAGGCCAATGCTCTATCCACTGCACCACCTAGCTGCTCCCATCTAACCTCTCTTTACCTCACTTTCTTCATCTGTGAAATGGAAGCAATGATATTTGTAGTATTTTCCTCACAGGGTTGTTGTGAGACTCATAGAGAATGTATGTAGGGCACTCTGCAAATTTAAAAGGGCTCTATCAGCCTATATGAATCCCAAATATTATTATTCATAACAAAAGTTATTAATTTTCTTGCTCTTGCCCCTTGTTCTCAAGTCTAAGTTAATGTCATTTACCTCCACCATTGGTGTTCTGAGCTTTCAATACTTTTTTGCTTTCTAATTTTGTGGGTTTGGGGCCTTTGTTTTTTAGAGAGCTTCTCTTTAACTCTCTTTAGCCTTGGTAGAGACTTGGTACTGAATAGTTTGCAAAACAACTCTTAAAGTTCTTCTCAAGGTTTAGACAGAGTTGAAATCCCTCCAATTTAGGGAACAAGGGGTATCTCATCAGTGTTTAATTCCTAACTTCCTTCAAGGCTCACATCAACTGATGCTGCCTACAGCCAATTTTTCCTGATTCTCACAGTTGTCCAGCTCCTCCACTCCCTCTCCCTCATGTTACTCTGCATTTTCTTTTTATATATTTCCTATTTGTGTGTGTATGTATGAACTATATAAAAAGGAAACACATATATATTACAAAGTATATATACAAATTACAACATAACATATGGAGAATCTCTCTTTCTTTTTCTTTCCCTCCTTCCTCCACACACATACACACACACACACACACACACACACACACACACACACCAGCCTCCCCTGAAGTTCTACAGTTCTTATTTACCATAACCGGACTATTGCTCATACCTCCCCCTCCACTTGAGGGGTGCCCACCTACTCCAGGGTGCGCTCATGGGTATGTATATGCATACCCACATAGACACACACCTATGTGTATGTCTATACACACATACATGTTTGTATGTGTATATGCATACACATACATGTATGTTTGTATGTGTATATGCTTACACACATCATATCTATGCACATACACACATACAATGCTTCTTGATGGCAGAAATTGTTTCTGCCTTCCTATTTCAAGCATCACAGGCAAGGTAGAGTCTTAATTAAGTGCTGTTTAAGGGTGGACTAAATGAATAAATGAATAACCTTTTGATCTTCTAGCTAGACTTCTAGCTCAAGGTAGTTACTTGAACTGATCAACTTTGGAAAGAAAAGGTAGGGAATCATTAACTATGTCAGTGGAGGCAGTTAATTAGATAGAGTCAGAAGACCTGAGTTCAATACTGCCTCAGACATTTACTACCTGTTTGACCCTGGGCAAGTCACTTAACCTCTACCTCATTTTCCTCATCTGTAAAATGGAGATCATAATAACACCTACTTTACAGGGTTGGCATAAGAATCTGATGAGATAATATCTGTAAAACACTTAGCACAGTGCCTGGCAAATAGTAGGTGGTTAATAAATGCTCATTCCCTGAACGTTCCCTTCCTTCTTTTCCCATGTAGCATGATGGAACAGGTACCAAAACTTTTTACCCTTTTCCACCTCCATTTATATTGTGAGTTCCTTAAAGGCAGGGGCTGTCTTTTGCCTCTTTGTATCCCCAGCATTTAGCACAGTGGGACATAGTAGGAGCTTTATATATAATTATCAACTGACTCCATCTCTTTTGACATTGTGCATGCAATTATCCACATCAGACTATTCCTTTGGATTAATAAAACACTGTTTCCAAGGAGACCTTGTTAAAATGCAGGAACAGTGAAGCTAGAGCTTCAGAAAATTGTGGTATAATTCAGGTGGCAAAAGATTCTTCCATTGACCAAGTAGAGCCTGGATGATCATCTGTTTTTTAGCATCTTCCATTGGGACTCTGGTGGTTCTTGGCTCTGTCCTTTTTCTCCACCTCTTCCTTTAGCTCTTTATTATGCGGGGGTGGGGGTGGGGTGGGCAGGGAAATGGAGTTCGGAGAGTAGCTATGACTCACACTACCAGGTCACACAGAATCTCCCTGGTGACACTGGGATTCAGATTCAGAGCCCTGAGGTCACATTCTGGTTTTTGTTTTCTGGATTTCACTGTAGTTTCTGGCTGAATCTCAGAGGTTAGGATGTAAGGTTCTAGTAGAAAGGATAGCACAATTAAAATGGGATTCCCAGTCACTTTTGTTGCCATTGGCTTTCTGTGAGATGTTCTCAGGAATTTAATTCTCAGTCTTTTGGTAAAGCAGAACAACAACAATAATAATCATATATACATAATGCATATATACATACATCTATATATATGTGTATGTATATATCACTTTAAGGTATACAAAGCAATTTGCATATATTATTTTGTGTGATACTCCACAATAGCTTTGTGAGATAGGCACTATGGGTTTTACTCTTTCCATTTAACAGATAAGGAAACCGAGGCTCAGAGAATGCACACAGCTAATAGTGGAGGGGGAAGAATTCAAACTTAGGTTTTTCTTGGCTCCACTTCAGGATTTATCACACTAAGTGAGAAGAAGAAGAGGGAGAAACTGAAACTAGATGGTTGTTTTTTTCTAGCTCTAAAATGCTTGGACTTTTTTGTTATTGTTTATTTGTTTCAGTTCAATTCAACAAGTATTTATTTAATGCCTACTACATTCAATGCCAAAGAGCAGTGTGGCTTAGCAGCAGAGCGTGAGTCAGGGAGACCTGGGTTAAAGTCTGGACTCTGACATAAGCTACGCTCTGGGCAAGTTACTTACCACTCGGGAAATTTCTAAGTGCAGGTACCAGTCTGCATTGGCAAAGAAAGGCCCTTGCTGGAAACTCCATACACTGATGAAATCTCAAGTCACTCCCTTACCTCAAATCATTGAGACTGGGTTTCTAGGAACAAAAACAAGATAAGAAATCCTCTCTTTGCCTTCAAAGAACTGACATCCTTCATGAAAAGATGTGAGAAGGTTATGAGAGGTGTGTTGTTTGTATGAAAGAACTTTTAGATTTTTTAAAGGAAAGGAATTATAGAAATAAAATATAACCCGAGTCTCAAAGCCAGTTGGTGTGAGTGAGCCTCTCTCCTCATTGGTAAAAATAAGCCCATATGAGAGGCAGGGTGGAGGAGAGAGCCAGGCTTTTCTAGTCTCTCTGGCTTCTCTAGTCTTCATGTGCTTCTTCCAGCTTTGAGAAGGACGATCACTTCAGGCTGTTGGAGGAATAAGATTCTGGGAACAAACTGACATGAGAGGAGCTAGCATCTCCAGCATGTATCTATCCCCAGCTTGCTACACTAAAGACTTTGGGGAAGTTTCAGTTGGTTAATTATCTAGAATGTCTCCCTGGGTTGAATTGAGCTATTTCACTCCCAATGGGAGAATTCCTTTACACTGTATTGTCTGGTATATATTTCCTATGTATGCTTTCTTTAATATCTGATTTGCTCTCAACTTGGGTAAATGGGTTTCTTGGTTACCTACTATGTGTATTTGTTATGGAGCTGGGTGGGGATGAAGTGAAGCCTTGGATATAAAGTTTGGATTCCTGCTTTCCCCCTTAATGAACAGTGATCAAAAGTTAACTTGAACCTGAAAACCACATTCCATGGACTAATAATATTGAAGGGAGCAGATAGATACGATTCTATTTTTTTGGGGGGGTGAGGCGATCGTGGTTAAGTGACTTGCCCAAGGTCACACAGCTAGTAGGTGCCAAGTGTCTGAGCTGGATTTGATACCCTCTTTCTTTGAGAAGAGCTGAGTGGCTAAGCTTCTGACCCCAATCTCTTGGTTCTCTTGGCAGCAAATAAAACCCCTCCACCCTTGGAGAAGGTTTCAGGGAGGAGAAACTTGAGATGTCTACTCTGCCTCCCTTTGCACCACAAAACAACACTCCATGCTTTGTGTGGGGGACAGCACTCACTATAAAAATATTCTGTGATAAATGTTTTAGAGTAACCCACAATGTGGAAGATAGGGAAGGCATGGAATATGCCCTTGGAGAGCTGACATGTTTAGGAGGTAAACACTGATTTTAAACATTTTTTGATAATCAATAGTTTTAATCTGTGATTTTTTTTTCTGGAGGGATTGGAATGTCTATTGGCTGATTTAGGAGCATGAGGGAGGATTTGGGTCACCATTTTCTACTTTCAGCTGACTAGATACCTTGGAGAAGGGTACTAAGTCACTATTTTTTGTGTGTGTGGGGCAATGAGGGTTAAGTGACCTGCCCAGGGTCACATGGCTAGTAAGTGTCAAGTGTCTGAGGCCGGATTTGAACTCAGGTCCTCTGGAATCCAGGCTGGTGCTTTATCCACTGTGCCACCTAGCTGCCCCCCTAAGTCACTATTGATGTAATCTAGGGTTTGAGGGGGGTGGTAGAAAAGATTGTTCAGGTCATTTTAGAAACGATTTTGTACTTTCCCCCTCTCACCCTGATCTCTACTTCCTTTCTTCTTGGTTTATGAAGAAGTCTTTTGCCAAATAATTCACATTTCAGTTTTGTTTCCTCTGTGCCAGCCTATCTTTGTCACAGATGCATTGAAAGTCAGTGTTTGTGGTCTCCGACAGGAAGAAGATCTGGGACTTATAGGGGCACTGTAAACTTAGTGAGTCAGTCAAAATATGGCAGCATAATGAAGAATCCTGCTATGCCTTGTCCTTCCTAGAACATATCTGGAGTATTAGCTTCAATTCTAAGCATCATATTTTAGGAAGAACATTGGAGAGAAAAAGAAATGAAAAGGGGGTATCCTTAAGAGGGTAACCAGGATGGTGGAATGCTTTCAAAGAAGGCTATGTGCAATACAAGAAAGCAGCAGGAACTGGGGATGACTAGCCCACAGAAGAAGAAAAAGCATAGGGAAAGGACCTTAGACTTGTTCTATCTGAACCCAGAAGAAATAGTTAGGGACTTACAAAGAGTCACAAAGCCCAAATTTAGACTTGACTAAGAAAGAAAATTCCCAACAATCAGAACCAGCTCTAAATGGGATTGGCTGCCTTGGGAGCCTAGCTTCCCCCATGCTGGAGAACTTTAAGCCAAAGCTGGATGGCCACTTGTTGGACAGAGGGATTCTTGTTCAGGTATGGGTTGGAATGGGTGACTTCTGAGCTCCTTTCTCATCCTGAAATGATGTAATTTTATAGGTAAGTAGTAAGAACTTACTACTTTGAAGATGACTTCTACATGTATGACTTTAGTTCAGACCTCCTCTCCCAAACTTCACTCTTGTATCTTCAATAATAACAACAGCTAGCATTTGTTTTGTGCTATGAGGTTTGCAAAGCACTATATATATATTAGGTACTATTATTATCTCCATTTTCCAGATGAGGAAACTGAGGCTGAAAGAAGTTAATTGACTTGTTCAGGGTCACTTGGTGTCTAGCAGGTTTTGAAGTGAGATCTTCTGAACTCCAAGTCAACCCACTGCTCCACCTAATTGTCTCAAGTAGTTTATCTTTCAGAAGCCTGCTGGGCATTTCTATTCAAGTGTCCCATCATCCCCTCAAATTCATCCCAACTCAGCATCCTAACTGCATTCTGTCCCAGTCCTGACTTCCTTAACCCAGTCACCCAGCTTCAAAATGTCAGTCTTCTTTTTTTCCCCCATGTTAAACATATTTCCACATTACTCATGTTGTAAGAGAAGGATTGGAACAAAAGAAAAAATGCAAGAAAGAATAAACAAAAACAATAACAAAAAAGCAACAACAAAAGTGAAAATAGTATGTTTCAATCTGCATTCAGATTCCACAGTTCTTGTTATGGATGTGGAGGGCATTTTCCACCATAGGTCTTTTGGCATTGTCTTGTATTGCTGAGAAGAGTTAAGTCTATCACAGTTGATCATCCCACAATGTTGTTGATACTGTGTACAATGTTCTCTTGGTTCTGTTCATTTCACTCAGCATCAATTCATTTAAGTCTTTCCAGGTTTTTCTGAAATCCATCTGCTTATGATTTCTCACATCACAATAGTAAAATGTCAGTCTTCTTGCATTCTTCCCCCTATCCTACTGTCACAGCCAACCAATCACTAAAGAGTATAGATTTTTTCAACAATGTATTTGTCTATTTCTTCTTTTCCCATTCCCATCCAAACACCCTTAGATTAGACCCTTATTGCAAATGTCCCTGGTGTCTCTGCCCCTAGTCTTCTCCATCTCAAATTCATCCTGTACTTAGGAACTCCAACAGATCTGTGATCTCATTGAAGGGGGTTTTCCCTTCAACAGTGCCGATCACAGCCCATCCATGCCTGGCCATCCTATGCAACCCTTGTCCATGACTTATACCTACTTTTCCCTCATGGGATCCACCCAACAATACTAGGGACTTTTCTGGCTTCATTTTGACCTTGTGAGGATACTGGTGGAACACATGAGCTCCCCATTGGTTATCCTTATATATTACTTTGGTTTTTGTTACATTGGTTTTTCTTTTTCTGGACAAAGCTTTATGTGATGACATCCTTTACTCCACTTCTGGTTCAAAATTCCTTGTTTGGAATGTGTTGCTGCCTTCCCACACCACCCCTGAGCCCTCAGGGTGATTTCTCATTCAATTCTCCAGTGATTCTGATGTTCTTGACTTACAGCAGCCACACAACATCCCGAAAAGAATATTAATTTGTTTCCGGAAGAAGTTCAGAGTCATTAGAGGAACTTTTCCCACTTTTTAAAAAGCAATCCAGCCCATTCTTCCCCTCCTATTCAATTCTGGGCCCAATTCACTGTCCATTTTCAGGGTCTGTCCGTGATATGAATGATGATGGGAGAGCTCTGACTTGCTCCATCCAGCTCTGTCCAGAACTCCACCACAAAATGACTTCTTCTGAAACACTGCTTTATTCTTGCCACTCCCCTGCTCTAAAACTTTCACTGGGGCCTCACCATTTGCAGGATGAAATCCAAACTCCATGGGTCCCTACAATTTTCCTTTTCCTACCTTTCCAGGCTTATCACTCGCAATTAACCAATGTAAACCTTCTATCCTAGAAAACTTGGTCTACTTACTGTCCTCTGAACATGACTTGGACATTTCTACCTCAATAAATTAACAAGCACTTAAGGAGGGCCTATAAAGCTAGGTGGCACAGTAGTTAGATCTCTGGACTTGGAATCAGGAACACTTGAGTTCAAATCTGAAGACTGCCTCAGTTATTTCATCTGTAAAATGGATAAAATAATAGCATCTACCATGATTGTTGTGAGGATCAAATGAAATAATAGTCATAAAACACTTTGCAAACCTTAAAGTGCTATAGAAATACTTTTTATTAATAGTAGTACTATGTTGCAGTCACTATTCAAAACTGAGAAGACAGACAAAGTGAAATAATTCCTACCTTCAAGGAACTTATATTCTTCCTTTTTTTTTTTTTTTTTTGGGTGGTGGTTGTTTTTGCAGGGCAATGAGGGTTAAGTGACTTGCTCAGGGTCACACAGCTAGTTAAGTGTCAAGTGTCTGAGGCCAGATTTGAACTCAGGTCCTCCTGAATCCAAGGCCAGTGCTTTATCCACTGCGCCACCTAGCTGCCCCCGGAACTTATATTCTAATGGGACAGTCATTACTTGTATCATACTGCTACCTGCCAAATCCCGCCTACTTTTCAAGGTCTGATTCAAGTTCTTGCACTTCTGGGAAGCCTTCCAAATGTAGCCTCTCTTTTTGAACTCTTTTTTTGGGGGGGGGGCAATGAGGGTTGAGTGACTTGCCCAAGGTCACACGGCTAGTGTCAAGTGTCTGAGGTCTGATTTGAACTCAGGTCCTCCTGAATCCAGGGCCGGTGTTTTATTCACTACGCCACCTAGCTGCCCCCTCTTTTTGAATTCTTAAAGCATATGTAGTACCCTGCATTTCCCAGTTTGTTGTTAATTTGCTTGTGTTCTGTCTCCTCAGTTAAAATGTAATCTCCTTGTGGCCAGGGACTGTGTGAAGAGGTAACTAATTGCTTTACATCCCTGCCCTATGTCATGTTTAGCATTCGACTGATAGGAACAAACAACAGCTCTTTTTTTCCCCATCTAACTCCCTGAAGTGCTGGGAAAGTGTGATTTAGTGTTTTATAAATAGTCATGCCCTACTCACCCAGTCCAGACACTGTCTTCCTCATTCCCTAGACTGAGAGTCATCAAGCTAGTTAGTGAAAGGGGAAGATCGGGCATTAGAACCCAGGCCTCCTGACCTCTAACCCCAGCTTTGCTTTCCTCCACACTATCCTGCCTCTCAGTGAAAGCAACAATTCAGTGATAAAAGCCAGAGAGAAGAACCAGGGATTCCTGCCCTGACCTCAAGGATCAGTCCATTCATTGACTCCATTAATCCTAGGAGTCTTCTTTCCTTTCCCTTTCTGTCAAGTCTGTAATACCTGCTGCCTGGCAAGTCTGGGCTGGTCCTGGGGAGCAAGAGACAGGCGAGATGGGGGTAGCAGTGGGGAGAGAAGCTTGGCATGAAGGAATCTCTGGGATGGAGAGTGACACACAATTTGGGCAGAGGGGGAGGGGGAAGCAGTGGAGCTTTATTCAGGAATAAGGCTAGATTTTTTTTTTTCAACAACTTGGACTTTGTCCCAACAGTCAGAGAAGATATAGTTGGTGATAGTTGTTGTTTGGTGAGTAGACTTTGAGCTTGATTTCTGTTCTCCCAGCATCGTCTGTTAACTCCTTCATTTCTGTAGTGCCATAGGAAGGAGGTGAAAAGTCCCAATTCCACAACTTTCAAAGCTACATACTGCCCCCTTTATCCATCAATTCTTAACCCCACCTTTGAGTCTTATTATCTTCCTCTCCAAACCCACCCTGACTCCTGAATTCATTGTTTTTGTTGTTGTTTAGTCATTTTCAGTTCTATTGGACTCCAACTCTTCATGACCCTTTTTGGTTTTGGAGGTGGGGTTGTTTTTGTTTTTGTTTTTGTTTGGCAAATATACTGGTGTGGGTTTGCCATTTCTTTCTCCAATTTATTTTATAGATTAGAAAACTGAGGCAAGCAGGGTTAAGTGACTTGCCCAGGGTCACACAGTTAATAAGTGTCTTAGGTTGGATTTGAACTTGGGTCTTCCTAACTCCAGTCCTGGCCCTCAATCTACTGCACTACCTAGCTGTCCCTAGGTAGTTTTGTCTTTGTTGAAGTTTCCATTGTTTTTGCCATCTTCTAAATTGCTAATCTAGGAGCCATTGTTGCTCTTCCTTCTCCCTCTCCCTCTCCCTCATGACCCAATCATTTGCCAAGGCTTGCTGCTTCTACCTCTGCAGCAGCTTTTGCAAACTTCCCCATCTCTCCATTCATGCTGCCACCACCCATTGTTACATTTTCATTGTGAGCGTTTATACCTCAGAAATCTGCAAACAGTACAAATCAGAATTTGATTTATTGTTCTGTTGATTTTTAGACAAGAAAATGATGAGAATATATTAATAATGCAGATTAAACTTAAAAGTGGGTACATTCCCCTCCCCTCTGTTTCCCTCCCCCCAAAGCCAGTTGTTAAAGATTTCCTGACACTCCAGTCACACCTTAGTTCAAGCCCAATTCACCTCTGGCTTGGATTATTGTAATAACCTCTTAATCCTAAATGATCTCTGCCTCACTTTTTTTGCTTTCTCTAATCCATCCTCTACACAGTGACCAAATGGATATTCTAAAACCATGCATATCTGATCGTGTCACTCTTCCGGTCAAGAAGTTTCAAGGGATCCCTATCACCACTAACATAGAATATAAACTTGTTTGTTTGACATTTAAAGCCCTTCACAATCTGGACCCAGCTTGTCTTTTCCAGACTGTACATCCCTCCCCATCATAGACTCAACCTTCTGGCTTAACTGCATTCCATCTCCCACCTTAGTTCTGCAGTCATGGGAAATGTCTAACCAAACTAACCTCCCCTTTCTCTTAGAAAGCCATCTTCAAAGTTCCCATCTGAGATTAATTCACAAAGGGACCTTGAAAGGAATGAGCTACAGAAGTGGCCCCATGGTAAAACCATAGGTGGTACAGAGGAGAGAGTGCTACACCTAGAATTAGTATGACCTGAGTTCAAATCCAGCTTTAGACACTTGGTAGCTGTATGACCCTGGTCAAGTCATTTAACCTCTGCCTTTTTCCTCAAGTAAAATTGGGATAATAATAGTACCTATCTTTGCAAGGATGTTGTGAGAATCAAATAAGATATTTGTAATATCTTACAGTGCCTGGCACATAGTAAGTACTATATTAATGCTTATTCCTTTCTTTTTCCAAAGCAGAGTGGCACAAATTGGTGAGACAGCCCAAAGTGGCAATCAGGAATTAGAGCAAATCCTTAAGGCTCAGATGGAACCTAGAATGCCCTTCTCCTTTACCTCCACCTCTTAGAACCCTTAGCTCTCTGAAGTTCAGCTCCAGTGTTACTCTCTCTGAGAAGCTGTTACTGTTTTCCTCAATTCTTCCTCCAGTTCCTTTGTATTTGTCTATCTTTGTACCTGCATTTTACCCAGTAGAACGTAAACTCCTTGAGGTACGGGACCAGTTGGTTTTTTTTTGTCTTTGTAGTCCTCTAACCATGCAAGTGTACATAGTAGGTCTTAATGAATTCTTGTTGAATGGAATTGAATTTAGTGTACCCTATGAGCATCCTCTGACACTTCACTCACATTTTCAGCCTGATGGCCCCATTTTGCTAAGGTGTAATTTGGTTAGAAGCTCACTATAAGTGGTAGCTTGGTATAGTAGGAAGGGTCAAGGGTCAGAAGGCCTCAGCTATATGATGTCGAAACAGGACTCAGAAGAGGTTGGGTCAATTGGCAACCTTTTTGAATTTACCCATACTCTGGTCTCCCAGTCCTCCCAGAGTAAGGGCCACGGATTCTTTCCATGGAGTGCTGCCCCTGAAGGCCTTCTCTCCTCTTACTTGTTCATAAGATGGCAGCATGACATAAATGCTTCAGTCATATGGCTACTTCCTCTGCTAGTATAGAGCCAAAGTCACCCATGCCCTCAAATGTTGTGAGATTCTTATGTTGTTGTCTTTTTAGAACCCCCAGAGGAGATCTTCCCAGAACCCTGAAGGTCACCTTCTAGATCTTTTCATGTTTTGTGCTTAGTCAATGATCAGTCAACAATTATTTATTAAGTGATTGCTTTGTGTAAGGCAATGTGTTAAGGGCTGCAAGCAAAGAAGGCAAAAATTACCTCTGCTTCAAAGAGCTCACATTCTGATAAGGGAGACAACATGAAAAAAACTCTGTATATACAAGACATCTACAGTGTCAAAGGAAGATTAATTCAGGGAAAAGGCACTAGTAGCTGGTGGTGAGGGGGGGGGCAGAGAAGGTAGACTTTGGACTGAGTCTTGAAGGAAACCAGGGAAAATAAGAGACAGAGGTGAAGAAGGGAGGACATTCCAAGAATGTAGCACCACCAGCCAGTTCAAATCACCAAGCTAGATGGAGTTTGAGGAATGGCTAGTCACTGCTGATGGATAATAGGGTATATGGAGGGCTGGAAAGTATAAGAAGATTGGAAAGGTAGGAAGGTTTCAGGTTGTAAAGAGCTTTAAAAGTCAAATCAATTTTATATTTTATCTTGGAGGTAATAGGGAGCCATTGGGGTTCATTGAGTAGGGAGTTGACATAGTTAGATCTCTATTTTAGAAAAATCACCGCAGCAGCTGGGCAAAGGATGGACTAGAGTCAGGAGAGTCTTGAGATCAACTAAAGGGCATTGCAATTGGCCAAGTTGTCCATTTGTCACCCCCTCATTATACATAGCTATATGACTGGCCCACCTCTTCTTCTGGATATATGTGTGTGTGTACACACATACATAATATATACATATATACACACATACATACACATATATACAAACATACATGCATATATGTATGTATGTATAAAATCTTTGATCATGTCTCATTTGCCACATCTCAAGCCAGTTGTTGGTGGTAACTTGATCTAATACAAGACACAGTTTTATTCAACGGAATAGAAATGCGACCAAAAGCTCTTAATTATAAAGCATGAATTTGATATCTCTTTCCCCAACCAACCAGTCCTAACATACATAACATTTTCTTATCCTAAAACTCATCCTTTGCATCTAAAATCACATCATCCTCAGAATCCCCATTTCTTCCTTTTATGGATTTCTTCCTTTAAAATCCTTTCCCAGATTTTCTCCTCCATACCCTTAACAATCTGTTTTTTTCTTTTTAAAAATAATGCTGAAACTTTTGTTTTCTTTGTATCACTATCCCTTCCTGATGCTTCCACCTCACAGAACTCTCCCTTGTAACAAAAAAATATAGCTAAGCAAAAAGGACCCCAACACACTGGCCACATCTGAGAACAGGTGCCTCATTCTGCACATATAGATCATCACTACCTGCTAAGTAGGTGGAGGTGTTTTACCATTAAACATTATAAAGGCAGGATTGGATCCTGTCATTGATCAGAGCTCTGGTAGGGTCTTATTTCTTTGTTCTTTAATGTTGTTTGCCTTTGCATTATTGTGGCCATCGTATTGCTTCTTCTTTTGGCACTATTTGCTTTGCTCTTGTACAATTCCTGTACCCTTCCTAAGCTTCCCTATGGCCCATTTCTTTTGAGATTTTTCTTATTTATCGTCATAGGGCATCATCAGGAGAATTATTGGTATTAAGAAGCTGGGCTTTTCTGGCAGTGATCTGCCTGGGGCCCCTCATTGCCTTGTTGCTGAATATGAGGTACAATACAAGGTACTAGGTATCTCACAGTAAAATCCCCCTAGATGTCTTCCTTCTATTCATTTCTGGACCCAGTTCACTGTCCCTTTATAGCACTGTCCAAGGTGAATATCATAGCATGGGCAATTCTTCATCCACTTGTTTTTTCCTGCTTACATAGCTCAGCCAAGCCTTTTTAAGCTAAGGTCTTTCCCAGGTCTCAGTTTGCCTGAGGCTATTCCCTTTCAGCAATTTAAGTCTAGGTAAGACATGAGACAAAGAATGGCCTCCTTTACCTAGTTAAAATAAACAAACATAAATAAGTGGAGAAAGAAAAGGAAAAGGAAGGAAGGGAGGGAGGAAGGAAGGAAGGAAGGAAGGAAGGAAGGAAGGAAGGAAGGAAGGAAGGAAGAATCTCTTTCTCTGTAGGGAATCATACTCTGCCCAAAGGAATATAAATTGATTGCTTAAACCTCACAAGGTGACTTGAGGTTTAGGGCTTAGATTTTTTTAAGAACCAGGCCTTTTTAACCCCAAATCACTCTGACCTTTATAGAGTGGCCAACTATAGATCCCAGCCCAAACCTCATTGACCATTGTTGGGCCTCTTACTGGCTTGAGTGAGGGTAAATAGCAGTTGCTTATGTTTTGGCTAAAAACTCTGAGGCCTTCCCCTCCCAGTCTCCCTTCCTCCCTCCCTTCCTTCTTTTTTCCCTTCCTTGTAAATGAGGCCATTCCTTAATTACTGAAAGGGTGTCACCTCAGACAAACTGAGACCTGGGAAAGGCCTTAGCTTAAAAAGGCCAAAGTCTCCCACTACATCTGGGGCCATCTCCAGTCGTCGTGATGTATATCTTGCCACTGGACCCAGATGGCTCTGGAGGAGAGAGTGATACTAGTGACTTTGCACATCCCTGCCTCACTTAAATCCAATTCTTTTTATTTTTAATTTAATTTAATTTATTTTATTTTGTGGGGCAATGAGGGTTAAGTGACTTGCCTAGGGTCACATAGCTAGTGTCAAGTGCCTGAGGTCAGATTTGAACTCAGGTCCTCCTGAATCCAGGGCCAGTGCTTTATCCACTGTGCCACTTAGCTGTCCCCTCACTTAAATCCAATTCATTTCAAGTCATGAGATCACCTCCTGATGTCACGGTCCTTTTTGAGAATGAAGGACAAACAGCAACAATTCAGCCAAGCTCTTCTGAGTGACCAGCTCATTCAAGGACGTTTGGTAGGATTCTAGGGCTGGAATCTGATTGCACAATGTCATCCACAAACAGGAACATACATAGAATCTCTTTTGTCAATAGGAAATTTTCCTTCTATTTGAACAGCCCTCTGTGATAATGGTGAACACGTTTGGTGAAAAGCTTTCTCCCTGTTGGGTGCTGACTTGATGTGGATATTCACAGGAAGTCATTGATGCCTGTGGTTGCAACTGTTACAGAATCTTGGGTGAGCTTTACTTGTATGCAGGAGACACTATGTTTCAAGATGGACTTCAAGCTGGACTTTGATCTATAGAGTCAAATGGTTTGGTCCCCCCCCCCCCACATCGTTATACAATAGACACAATGGGATTTTGTAATTACAATGCCTTTCATTCAGTTGTGTGATTTTGAAGGTGTGATCAGAATCATGAAATCATAGGATTATAAATTAGAGCTGGAAGGAATCTTAGGGACCATCTAGTCCAATCCCTTTATTTTACAGATGAGGAAACTGAGCACCAGGTTAAGTGATTTGCCCAAGATAACACATAGGTAGTAAGGAGTAGAAACTGGTTGAGAGCCACTGACTTCAAATACATAAATACAATGTTATTTCTATTCGAAACAAAGTTATCATGGTAGCATTACCTAGAACCAAATCACTCCCTGTTTCTTCTCAGTTCCCTTAAAAAGAATTCTCATGAGCTGGTGAGAGAGAAGGTTGAGTATTCTGCATATACCTATTATTGTACACGTTGTCACTTCTATTAGAATCTAAACTATTTGAGGGCAGGAATTGTTTTTGCCTTTTCTTTGTGTCCCTGATTCTTAGCAAAGTGACTGGGACATAACAAACATTTAATAAAAACTTTTTTTTTGACAAAAGGAAATATACATTTAATTCTGATTGCCACTAATTTTACATGGTAACTTGAACAGGGGGCAGCTAAGTGGTGCAGTTAATAGAATGTTAGGCCTGGAGTATGGAAGAATCATGTTCCTGAGTTCAAATCTGGCCTCAGACACTTGCCAACCGTGTGACCCTGGGCAAGTCATTTACCCCCATTTGATTCAGTTTCTTCAACTGTAAAATGAGCTGGAGAAGGAAATGGCAAACCACTCTAGTATCTTTGCCAAGAAAACCCCAAATGAGGGCATGAAGAGTTGAAACAACGGAAAATAACTGAAGAACAACTTGCTCTCCCTGCTGCTTTATAGTTTGGTTTCCTCATGTATAAGTGAAAATGTTGGGCTAGATAAATCTAGATATCATCCAGGTCCCTTCTAATGCTAACACCCCTGGAGCAATGAAGTAAGAGAAGAAAAAGTGATGTGGTGAATTTCAAAGTCACAGCACCTGAATTCAAATCCCATCTCTGCTACTTACTGTGGTGCTTGTGTGTTTTGGGTGAAATAATTTAATCTTTATGGGATTCCGGTTTCCTCATTAATAAAATGAAAGGGTTGGACTAGATGACTTCTAAGTTTCAGGCTAGTTTTAGCTCTATGATCCAAGAAGATATAAAGAAAGAGAATGAGAAAGTCAGTTAAGGCAAGCTATGTGGGGAAGAAGCAGTCTCAGGGAAGGAAACTAGAAGGGATGTTGTTTCAAGTTTCTCACTCTAGGAAAGGGGAAGGAGAGAGAAAAGAAGAAGTTAGACACACTGCTAACAAGTCAAGCAGGAGATTAGGCCAGTGGTAGATGGAGCAAAGGCTCATGGGAAGTTTGGTTTCTGGACAGTGGCCATAAAATAGACTGGGAGCTTTTTGTCACTCCTTATGGAAACCATTATTTAGTGGTTGGGAAGGTTAGAAGTGGGGTAGACAGACTCAGTTTTCCCATTCTTTCCTCTAAAGTTGACCTCATTCTTAGATCATAATACTCTCAAGCTGCAAGGGAGATTTTAGAATGCTTAATTTAGAGTTAAAGGGCCTGCATTCAAATCTCACATCTGCCACTTCTTACACTGTGTAACTCTGGGCAGAGTGACTTCACTTCTCAGGGTCCCAGTTTCCTTATTTGTAAACTAAAAGGTTGGGCTAGATGACCTCTAAGGTCCCTTCTAGCTCTAGGACAGTGGTCCCATCATCCTGTGATCCCTTCATTACGTCTCTTTATAGTCAGGGCTGCATTAATAGAAGCCCAGGGTCCAGATCGTGAGATGTCATTATCTGGCTGTGTTCTGCCCTGCCAACCTAGAGTCTTGTGTTTGGCTCTGGGTACTATGTTTTAGGAAGGATATTGAAAAACTATACTGTGCCCAAAGCAGGGAAATTAGGATTGTGAGGCTACTTGGAACAATGCTAGGAATTCAGGCTATATAGCCTGGAGAAGAGAAGAATCAGATAGAGTAGAAATCAGGGAGGGGATAGACATAAAAGTATCTCCTAATAACTGAAGAGCCATCATGTCAAAGAGTTGATATGGTTGGTCACAGAGCTCAGAGGTTGGAGCAATGGTTGGAAGGCACAGATAAATGTTATCTGAACATAAGGAAAAGCATCCTAATCAGTAGGTCTGTCTAAAAGTAGATGAAGACTCTCCAGAAGGTAGTGGGTTCCCTATCACTGTGGCTCTTCAAGCAAAGGCTGTGATAGTAGCGGGATTTTTGTTTGGGTAAGAGTTTGACTAGATGTCTTCTGATGTCCTCCTACATTCTATGATTCTATGACAGGCTCTAAACCAGCCAACTGAGGGATAATACATCATCCAATTTTAAACTATCTCCAAGGTAGGAGATTCATAGCCTCCCTCGACTAGCCATTGCATATTTCCTCTATTGGATTAGCAATCTGGTGGCTTTTATGTACTTTCTCTGTGGTCTTGATTGCCAGAAATAATGACATGACTGAAGGAAGTTGCTAGAAACCGAAGAGGAGCAAATTACAGCATCCCTGATGCCACCCATATGGTCACGGTTGTCTGGTGAGAAAAGATGGTCATAGCCTTCTTTTTTAGTCTCATTTCATGTTACTCCCTCTTCTGGACTTTATGTTCCAGCCTAAATGGCTTATTTACTATTTCCTGAATGTGGCACCCACTCTCCCACTTTCAAGTCTTTGTCCAACCTCTTCCTCATGCGCAGAATGTACTTTCTCCTAATGTGTTTTTTTTTTTTTTAGAATGCTTAGCTTTCTCTAAGGCTCTGCTCAGGAACTCTCTCTAACAGGTGGCCTTTCCTCCTTCACCCAGTTGTTAATGTTCTTTCCTTCCTCAATTTATCATGCATTTATTATCTTCTTACATGTTCCATCTGTCCCAGTAGAAATGGAAGCTAATTGAGGGCAGAGACTATTTTTCATTTTGTCTTTGCATACCCAGTGCCTGGCACATTATCTGCCATGTAGTAGATAATAGATCCTGTTTGTATTAGACAGTGGGCTGGTATTCCCCAAAAAAAGCAGAGCTCCTGCTTCCCCAACCCTTGTTGATTGAGGGATGGGATTTGAGTTGGGCAGAAGCCACCTGATCTTAGAAGTGAAGATGGCATTAGTATTGGGGTCACAAAAACCCTGTAAAGTAGAGCTCCAAACTACACAAGGGGAGGGGTCTGAGTTCTGCTCTAGTAGTTGAAATAATAGAATCACAGAAGTGGAGTCAGAATTTTGATGGCCATCTAGTCTGACCCATACACCAAAGGAACCTCAACTATAACATTCTTTTGGGGGGGGGGCAATGAGGGTTAAGTGACTTACCCAAGGTCACACAGTTAGTAAGTGTCAAGTGTCTGAGACCAGATTTGAACTCAGGTCCTCCTGAATACAGGGCCAGTGCTTTATCCATTGTGCCACCTAGATGCCCCTAACATTCTCTTTTTTTAAAGTATTTATTTTATTCTGAACTTAAATGAAACAAACATTTCCATAATACAGTAGAATAGTATTAGAGACTAATCCTTCTCCTCCCCTCTCTGCAAGGTAGCAAACTGTCTGATATGGGCCATACATGTATGATCATGTAAAACATCACCATACTTGTCACTCTGTACAAGTAAACTTAATCATAAAAATAATTGTAAGAATGTGAAAAATAGCATGCTTCAGTCTGTTCCATCAATATCAGTTCTTTCTTTGGAGTTGGATAGTATATTTCATCAATAGTCCTTTGGGTTTGTCTTGGATCATTATACTGTTGAGAATAGTGAAGTCCTTCACAGCTCTTCATCGAACAATATTGCTGTCTCTGTGTACAGTGTTCTCTTGTTCTGCTCACTTCCCAATACAATATAATATATCATACATGTCTTTCCAAGCTTTTGTCATTTCTTATTGAACAATAATATTCCATCACCATCATATACAACAGTTTGTTTAGCCATTCCCCAATTGATTTGATTTCCAATTCTTAGCCACCACAAAAAGAGCTGCTATAAATATCTTTGTACAAATAGGTCTTTTTCTCTTTTTGGGAATGTTTTTGGGATATAAACCTAGTAACAGTATTACTGGATCAAAGGGTGTGTACAATTCTATAGCCCTTTGGGCATAGTTCCAAATTGCTCTCCAGAATGGTTGGATCTTTTCACAACTCCAACAGTGGATTCGTGTCCCAGCTTTCCCACATTCCCTCCAACAACCAATATTTTCTGATATAACATACTTGGCAAGTGCTTTGTCCAGCTTTTGCTAGAAGATCTCCTATCATAAGAAGCTCACCTTTATATAGGCTTTTAAAGCTTTTAAAGTGTTTTACATAATTATCTTTTCTGATCCTTACTATACCCCTGAGAGATACTTACAGTTATCATTGTCATCATTTTACAGCTTATGAAACTGAGGCATAGAGTACCTAAGTAACTTGTTCAGGGCTCTCTCAGCTATTAAGTGTTGGAAGTGGGATTTGAATCCAGTTTTCTCGTAACTCCAAAGCCAGGGTACTTACCACTGGGGCAAACACATGCATTTCATAGAATACTATGGAAAAGTGATTCCCAAATTGGGAATTGTAGACTCCTGGGGTCCATCAAGTTATTGTGAAAGGTTACTATGTCACTTAGCATTTTAGTAGAATGAAGAACTGAGGGGCAGCTAGGTGGCACTGTGGATAAAACACCGGCCCTGGATTCAGTAGGACCTGAGTTCAAATCTGACCTCAGACACTTGACACTTACTAGCTGTGTGACCCTGGGCAAGTCACTTACCCCAATTGCCTCACAAAAAAAAAAAAGGGAATAAAGAACTGAATAGTCCTTCTGTGGATTGAACTCTTATATGTGATCTTTCAAAGGTATGTAGATGCTGTGATTGATAAAATGCAAATCCCATTAGAATGTAAACTCCTTGAGGGCAGGGACTGTTTCTTTTTTTGTTTTTGTTTTTTGTCTTTGGCATCATGGCCTAGTGGCTAGAGAGCTAGCCTTAAAGCTAGGAAGATGTGGGTACAAGGCTTGCTTCTAACAGAGGTCAGCAAACTATGGCCAAATAATTCTTGCCTGGGGCCTGTTTTTTGTACAGCTCCAGCTAAGAATAGTTTTAAAATCTTAAATACAACGGAAATTTATTTTAAAATGTAAAGGCTGAATGCCATACAAAAACAGGGGCATGGCAAAGTCTGCCAATCCCACAGTCTAACATATACAAACCAAGTGACTCTAGCCAAATCATTTCAGCTCTTGGTGCTACAGGCAACAGTAAGACTATTGAGGTTGTCTCAAAGAGGACCAGGTTGGGTAATGTCTTGATTTGCAATGAATTGGATTTAAGTGAGGGAGGGCTATGCAAAGTCACCAGCCTTACTTTCTCCTCCTGAGCTATCTGGGTCCAGTGGTTAGATAAACTGAGGATGACTGAAGATGGCCCCAGGTGTTTAAGACAACTGGGGCTAAGTGACTTGCCCCAGGGTCATACAGCTAGTACTATTTGAAGTGAGATTTGAACTCACCCTGAAGTTTTTGAGAGAATGTGTCTCATTGTCCCAACTCAAATGTATGTTCCTTGAGGACAGGTAAAGGAGTCTGATACTTTTTTTCACTGCTTCTAGAACCTAGCAGAGTACTTCATACAGCTATAGTCAGTGATCAATAAATATTTGTTGAAGGAATGAGTGAGTAAAGTTGAGAATCAGTTAATCAAACCACTGTGAGACAGATGAGGAAACTGAGGCTCAGGAAAGTTTACTGACTTCCCTGAATCATATCAAGTGTTAGGAATTTGCATTTAAATCCTCTGGATTCCAGATCCAGCATTCTTGCCACTGAATACTGAATACCTGTTACAGTCATTCTGCACCAAGTATCTTTCATTGGTTCCATGCAAACATGACATTGGATGAAACAACACTCATGGGGGTATGGGTACTTAGTTCCATAGGAATTGTGGGAGACAGTGGGTATTTGTGACTTTATGGTGAGGCTTAGCTATGATGTATAATTGTTAATTTTACTGATATCTGTTGTTTTTCCTCACCTTCATTTCCCTATATATTCTTCCCATTTCCCATACCCAAAGAACCATCCCTTGTAACAGAATAAAAAAGAAACAGATTTTTTAAAGAAATGCATTTCATCAAAACTAACTAACACTAACTGGGCCTGACAGTATACGTGGCATTCCCTCTGCTAAGAAGGAGGGAAGATATAATTTTCCGACTCTTCTCCAGGGATAAGCTTGGTCATTATACTTGCACAGTAATTACTTGGGTTTCTTTTCTTGAGTGTGTATATATGTATGTGTGTGTATGTGCATGTGTGTGTGGAGGGGGAGTTATTTCCATTTATATTGCAGTTGTTGTGTTTGTTGTTTTCTTGGTTCTGTTTACTTCACTTTGTTTTAGTTTATATATAAGTCTTCTCATTGCTTCTTTAAGTTCTTCATGTAAGGTAAACCAACCCCATGTGTAGAGAGGGGCCCATGTATGGTGCATTGTATGGCTTGAAGGGAGACAGAATAGACAATCTCTAGTCTTTTCTTCCACCACCCTTCTCCAAGGAAGACTTTCATTCTTGCTAGCAGGGGAAGTAGAAGGTTTGGGCTGGGGGGTCACTCTGCTCTCCTCAGAGAGAGGGGGCACCTGACTGCAATTATATCTATCTGCTCCCTTAAATATTATTCATCTAAGGGAAATGATTGAGTTCCATCTAACTTTTGATCACTTTGCCATTTTGAGGGAAGGGGACCCCAAGTTCTATATCCAAGGCTTGACCCCTTTCCTATCAAATATCAGTTTCCGCATTGAACAGAGAGTGAATAGCAAGAAACCATTTATCCAAATTGGTAGCAAAACAGAAATCAGAGAAAAGTATACATAGGAGACTATATACACCAAACAATACCAAGTGAAGGAGCTCTACCTTGGGAGTTAGAGAGTGTCTGATCTCACCTAAGGGGAAAGCTCTCTGAAGTTTCTAGTGTTGCAAGCTGGAGATAGGGATATGATGGAGATGCCAGCCCATTCTCATGTCTTCCTAGAGTTTTTCCTTCAGCAATTTACAGTCACACTTGAAGACTCAAAGATTGATGAGTCTCGAAGGAGGACTGGCTTTTAAAGAGTCCCAAAGGGGACTGGCTAAGACTGGAACTCTCTCACCCTCTCATAAATTCTGTCCTGCTCCTCAGGTGAGGGCAGGGCCTCCATCTCCACCAATGAGGAGAGAGTCCCCATACCAATTGGGCTTGGGACAGGGGTTACATTTATATTTACTGCTTCTTATGGTGCAGCAATGTTCCCTTACATTCATATACCATATTTGGTTTAGCTAATTCCCAGTTAACAGGCATTCACTTTGTCTCATTTCTTTTATCTGTAATATATTAGTGAAGCTATTATGAAAGGACATTGGTCAGGTAACCTCATTTGGTGTCTGTCTATAATAATTAGATTCTGCCTATAACATTAGGTTCAGTCCTTTAAAATTTATAAAGTGCTTTCTTTGCACTAACCTTTTGAGATAGAATAAAGAGCATTATCTCTATTTTGCATATAATAAAACTGAGGCTGAGAGGTTAAGAGAATTGCTCATAGTCATCTTGTACATTATTGTTGTTCAGTCGCATCTGACTCTGACCCCATTTGGGGTTTTCTTGGCAAAGATACTGGAGTGGTTTCCCATTTCTTCTCTAGCTCATTTTATAGATGAGGAAACTTAGGCAAATAAGGTTAAGTGACTTGCCCATGGTCACCCAGTTATTAAGTATCTGAGGATGGATTTGAACTTAGGTCATCTTGACTCCAGGGCTAACACTCTATTGACTGCACCACCTAGCTGTCCCCATCTTGCACATAGTTGACCCTTAATAAATATCTGTTGAATTTAAAGTGTCTCAAATTCTGGGCAAGGGCTCATTTCACTCTACTAAGTTGTCTCTTAATTGCCATCACTTCTGATTTATTCCCAGGGATATTTCCCCTATTAACATAAGGAATTTTAGAAACCCCTCAGTAGATCCCAGACATTTCTTTGGAAATACTGCTCTATGGATTTTCTTCCTCTCTTCGTGACTTGGTCAATGGTCTCCATTTTTTTTTTGAATTGTGTACTAACTATCAGTAAAAAAAAATATTATGCATTCACCCTATATATGTATATATGTATGTGTATAATCTATATACACACATAACACACATAAAATGTATGTATTTATTACCACTATACTGACATATTATAAACATTATGTAATATATACCAAAGTAGACATTAAAAAAAGGAAGAGATAAAGATGAAGTAAACCTAACATTTAAAATTTTTATTTATTAACAGAAGAAAATATCATTTTGCTCTTACTAAAGTATTATTGGGCAGCTAGGTGGGGCAGTGGGACAGGGTTCCAGGACTGGAGTCAGAAGACCTGAGTTCAAATCCAGCCTCAGACCTTAGTAATTGTGTGACCCTGGGCAAGTTACTCAATCCTGTTTGCCTCAGTTCCTCATCTATAAAATGAACTGGAGAAGGAAATGGCAAACCACTCCATTTTCTTTGCCAAGAAAATCCTAAATGGGGTCATGAAGGGTAAGATACAACTGAAATGGAATGAACAATAAAAAATATTATAAATGATAATAGCATTTAGTGAGAGTCATGTAATTGAAATGTTTCATTATTTTTGAAAAATCCCTATTTGTAGAACATGTAAAAACTAAATTCCTTGTAAATAACTATTTAGTTAATTTACTCAATGTAGCTAAGGAAAGCAGGTGAATTTCTTTTAGATACTTTTTGTTGAATGATATATAAATATCAAATAATAATAAGTATACATAACAGCTTTTTAATAGGAATTATATTTTTCTGTGTGTAGAAATACTCTTCATAAGCAATGCAAAAGCAACAAGCAAAGGGAAATTGTTTCTAATTTCAATTCAACAGAAAGTTTTTTATATAAATCTATTCCTCTTCATGTGGTTTGGCTTAATAGATAATACTATATCTTAATTTGCTTATTCGTGTTTGGATATTTTGGGGGAGGGTATGGATATGAAAAATAGCAAGGAAGGGGCCTGGTTATTAGGGAATGCCTGATGAAGTTAATGAATTGGGGAGGAAGGGTAATAGTATCAGAACTGAACTTTAGGAAATCATTTCAGCAGCTGAGTGAGAATTCTTCAGACTGAGGAAGGACTTGAAATAGAGAGAACAATTGGGAAACCATTGCATGTAAGAGGTGAGGAGTACAGGCTATATGAGTGGAGAGAACAGACAGATGCTATATGTTGTGGAGTTAGAAAAGACAAGACTTGCTAACTGGATGTGTCCAATGAGCAAGAGGGAGGAATTGAGGACACCACCCAAGGTCGCCAACCTAGGTGACAGGAAGAAGATTGATGCACTTGACTGAAGTGGGAAAGTTGGAAGGTGGGAAAAGTGGGTAGATTTTGGACAAAAGATGAAGCAGTAAGACTTGCATTAAAATTGCTGTCCATCCATTGTCTGTTCATACCTGTTTACTCCGTGCCACTCAAAATGAAAAGGGGGGGGCAGGGATCTTATTTTTCTGATTCCAGAGCATAGAGCTTGCCTGCAGAGAGGCACCTGCTATAGCAATGGGGTTGTTTTGGGGGACAGGTGGGTGATTGCTGGGGTCAGGGTAGTTCCCAATTGTACATGCATAGCTACTATTAGGGGTGTCTTGGTGGCAAGCGAGTTATGGCTGTCCTGAGAAGCTGAAGCCTGGCTCTGAAGCTGTAGAAAGTTGAGGGCTTGCGCAGTGGTGGGAGGTGGGAGAATGTTGGGTGAATTAATGGGTGCAGAGTCAATGTGGTTGTGTTGGAGAGAAGTCATAACTGGCTGCTATCAATTGAGGGGAGGGTGGGATGTGACCTATCTTCCAACCCTCTGATTGGCTGGTCACAGGTTTACTGGGGTCTTGTCCCAGAAGGTCTGGGCTATCTCTTTGGAGACCATTGCCTAGGTATCACTGATACCTTAGAACCCTATCTTGAAGAGACAAAATAATTCCTAATCTCAATAGCATCTTCTCCCCACACTCCCTTTTTTGGTTTTATTTTTTTTCTCTTGTTTTCATTTTGTCTTGTTTTCATTTTTTCTTGTTTGGTTTTGGTTTTGGTTTTGGTTTTTTTGGTGGGCAATGGGGGTTAAGTGACTTGCCAGGGTTACACAGCTAGTAAGTGTCAAGTGTCTGAGGCCAGATTTGAACTCAGGTCCTTCTGAATCCAAGGCTGGTGCTTTATCCACCGTACCACCTAGCTGCCCCTCTTGTTTTAATTTTTTATTAACTAATAATGACTAGACTGCCGTTCCATTCAAATTCCATTTTTCCTATCATCCTCTTCTCTGAGCATCAGGAGCTAATGCAAAAGAGACTAAGTGGGAAAAAGATTCCTGGGATCTTCTATTGGCTGTAATACCCATTTCTCTGCTTTTACTAAAATGACCTCTGAAGTCTCTTCCAACTAAGATTCCATAATTTCCTGATTTCATGTTCAATGAACTATCCCTATAGAATATCCTCTTATTTTTCTTTGACACTTCTACTGGGTGACTAAATAACACTGTTTCTATGCCTTTGTTTCTCCTAAAAGAAAAGGAGGAAAGACCAAGCATTTATTAAATGCCTTCTGTGGTTTAGGTACTGTGCTAATTGCTTTGCAAATACTACATTATTTGATTAACACACCAATCTTGAGGGGATAGGTACTATTATTATATCCATTATATAGACAGAGATTAAGAAACTGACCCAGGGTCATACAACTAGTAAGTCTCTGAGGCTAGATTTGAACTTAAGTCTTTGATTCCAGACCCTGCATATAATTCCGGCTTACTATAACATTAAGTGGGGATATCCTATGCTTAGGAGAGGTGCCATATAGACCAGAGAGGACATTCTAGCCCAGTTACATTCAACCTTTGGGGAAAATCTAAGAACACTGGCATTATTGAACCCATATATAACAAGGCTGAGAAGAGACTTTGGTGGCTTCCATAGAGAAGAAAATTTTCATTTAAAAAATCTTTATTAAAATGCATTTTATTTATATCCTTTGTTTCCATAGCACTATCATTCCTGGGAGAGGAAAAACCCCCTCCCACTTCTCTAGGTTGCACTTTCCCTCGTAACAAAGAAAATAAATACACAATGACTACATCTGACAATGCATACAGGATTTGCCCTTGTACTCCTCTACCTCTCTACCACGAGTAATATGTTTCACTATCTGCTCTCTGGGGCCATGATTAATTTGTTCAGCACTCCATTTCTCAAGTTCCTAAGGACACAAAATCATCCAAAGTGCCTTGAAACACATTAGAAGTTAGGATTAGTAACTCCCTGATTATAAACATCAGCTGAGTCATAAGACAGGGAGATGTCTGTTTGCCAAAGATGTTTACCATTGTGATGGAGGAGACCTAGAACAGAGTCCAAGTTGAAAAGCAGTTCTCTGTGGGTGGTGAGATATTATAGATGCTTCTTTTTTTCATATCAAGAAAGAATTCACCTCCCTATAGTTTCCATCCATTTATCCTAATTCTGGCCTCTGGAGCAGGACAATAAAAGGCTTCCTCTTTCAAATGACAAACTTACAGATGCTTGAAGGTAATTAATATGGTCCCTTGAGTCTTCTTCAGTCAAAATCTTTTTATTTTCTTTATTTTTTCTCATACAATATGTTTTTTTGGTCCTTCAGTCAAATGGGTGGTTCTTTCTCCTCTGTATGTTCTTTAGTTTGCCACTATTTCTTTTTAAAATTTAATACCAAGAATTGAGTTCAATATTTAATAAGTAACAAAAGCTAGAAGTAAAATACTTGGATTGAAAACCTCTCCTCCTGCCTCCAACTTGACACAATAAGGAATGTCAGAAGCTATTTTCCCATATCCCTTTTCAGGAAGAAGGCCAAGATAGAGGGATGGTAGACTCTTTTGAACCAATGGCTGAGCATCAGACTGAAAAATTAGGAATTGGGCTGGGCATGATGGTGCATGCCTGTACTACCAGCTAACTACTGAGGAGGACTAAGGCTGATCGATCTCTTGAGTTCTGGAGTTCTGAGCTGCAGCAAACTAAATTAGTCAGCTGTCCCAATTAAATTCAGCATGAATATAGTGAGATCGGGGGATTTGGGAGGCGGGGTGTGGAACAGGTCACCCAAGGTTGGAAATGGAGCAGGTTAAAACTCCTAGAGTGGGACTGTGCTCATGAATAATAACTATTTCCAGGCTGGGCAAGATATTGAGTCTTAGTTGTTGTTGTTTTTTTAAAGTTAGAAACAGAGTAATTTTACCTTAAGAGGTCACTGTTAGCACTATCACTTAAACTTCCTAGCCTCAGTTTGCTCATTTATAACAGGGGGATAGTCATAATTACCCCATCCATTGCCATCTTGTGTGGGCTAAATGAGACAATGGATGCACATGTGTCTTGGCCAGTTTTTCAGTCAGCAAACATTTATTAAGCACTTGCTGCATGCTAGTAAGTACAAGAGATGGTCAAGTGTTATCTTCTCCATTTAAAAATATTTTAACTGAATGAGGTGGATTTAAACCTTTAAGGGTATCTTAAAGCAATGACATTGGAGAAGCCCCCTTTTGTAGTGTCTCTGAATAGATTGATGAGTACAAGGGAAGAAGGGAAACCCATTAATGCTATCTCCAGCACATTCTATGACTGGATTCTGGACCCATAGTCTTTTGTGAGGCAGTTGTTCTTCTCCATGGTCCTGGCGATGGGGAGGGCAGCAACTCAGAGGAGGGAGGTCTGGACCTGACTCTTGCTATGGAATAACTCAAATGTATCCTTCTTTGTGTTTCCCACAATTCCGATGTCTTGTAGCTTCCGCATCTCGCATATGGGCTGGACTGGGTCCTCCCAAGACCCCACCTGCTTTGATTCCCCAGCCAAATCAACATCAGCAGGTTCTAATTTTCTTCTCTTTTAACCTCATTACTTCTCCCTCCACCCCCAACACACACACACACACACACACACACACACACACACACACACACAGTCTGAAATTTCAGCCTTGCCCTTCATCTAATTTTGTTGCTTAGCGACCATGTGCTTAGCAACCAATAAGGGAAGTAGGATCACCCCTCCTCCCGACATGGCACAGGTTCCGGACAATACAAACAGGTCCCTGGTCACTCTCCAAGCAGAGGAAGGTTGCTTTCAGAGGTGGACAACATTATGTTCTGCAAAAACGGGCTCCTTTTCCTGGGGCCAGGACTGGTTACTGCGTCAGTTACCTTTTGAGTTTGGCAATATTTGTGCGGGGGCGTCTGGGTAGGTGGTTCTCAGAGCCTTGTATTTCTCTACTTGCTCCTGCTTTCTTGATGCTGTGTGATGCAGGCGGGGCAGCTTAGATAATTATCTCTATTCCCACGCAGCCCTGTCATTGTACCCTGCCTGCCCATGGTTTACAGGGCCCCCTCATGTTCCATTCTTGGGGGGACTTTTCTGTGTTCCATCGTCACTGCAGTCCCTTCCTTTACCCTTTATCTTTGAGGTTCTTCCTGACCTTGGTTTATACATAGTTTGGTCTAAAAGCAAGGTCTGTTGAAAGTATGAGGCATCATAATACAGTAGAAAAGAACACTGATTCTTGAATCAGAGTGTTCAAACTCTCTAATACCTGGGGTAAATCAGGAAATGGGGCAGCAAGTGGTGCAGTGCACAGAGTGCCAAACCTAGAGGCAGGAAGACTAATCTTCCTAATTCAAATCTGGCCTCAGATAATTACTAGCTCTGTGACCCTGGGCAAGTCACTTAACCCTGTTAGCTCAGTTTCCTCATCTATAAGACTATCTGGGAAAGGAAATGGCAAACCATTCCAGTATCCTTGCCAAGAAAACCCAAATGGGGTTAGGAAAAAGCAGGACACGACTGAAATGACTGAGCAACAACACAAGAAGTCAGATAATATCTCCGGTTCCTCATCTGCAAAATAGGGACGGGAGTAGAGGACCTCGTGAGGTCCCTTTTCACTCTAGATCTGGGAGTCTGTGACTTTAGCAAAGGGTTTAAGTCAAAAGACCTTATTTCAAGTCCTGGTCTTATCTCTTACTACTCAAATGAGCAGGTAAGTTAGAATCAGCTTAGACACCATATTGTCCAACTCCTTTACTTTTTTTTTTTTTTTTTGGGGTAAGTCAATTGGGGTTAAGTGACTTGCCCAGGGTCACACAGCTAGTAAGTATCAGGTGTCTGAGGCCGAGTTTGAACTCAGGTCCTCCTGACTCCGGGGCCAGTGCTCTATCCACTGTACCACCTAGCTGCCCCTCCTTTACTTTTCAGATGAGGAAATTGAGGACCCAAGAGGTTAAGTAATTTCCAAGGTCACATGAATAGTAAGTTACAGAGTCAAAATTTGAACCTGTATTCCATTGTACCATCCCTTTTCCTAACCTCACTAAGTGTCAGGTTTCTCATCTGTAATATGAGAATAATCATACTTGCAGCATCTCCTCTGTATTAGGAGAGTTAAATAAGATCATGTATGCAGAGGTGCTTAATAGATAGTCACTTGCTCCACAAACATATGGTGTTATTTTCCCCACTGCTTTGTGGTGTTTTCTACATTCTGAGCACAGAGTGTACTCCCCCTTCCCCAAGCAGATTCTGGGCTTTCTCCTGTACTATAGCTGCCATGTTCTTTGGGGTGACCATGCATAAAATCAGTCCAGGGGTCACCACCTTCAAACCGCTGGTAATCCAAACACAATGACATGATAACCAGATACTCTGTCTGTGTTTTCTCAGCTTCTCCCACAAATCTTCCCACACTCAGAGGTTTGCTCAAGTCCGCGAGGATCCCGGATATAGCGGAAAGAACAGGGGTCCAGGAGGTAAAGGAAACTTCTATTCATATCCCATGTGTGACCTTTGATCAGTAACTTCCTCTTTCCTGGGCCTCAGTTTCCTTATTTAGAATGAAGAGGCTGAGATAGAATCTACTCATCAGGGTTCATTTCCTTTATAGTTCAGAGGAGGAAACTGAGGCTTAAGTGACTTGCATAAAGTACATAGATAGTAAGTGATAGTAATGTCATTTAAACCCAGGTCATCCATGTGTGTGTGTGTGTGGGGTGTGTGTGTGTGTGTGTGTGTGTGTGTGAGAGAGAGAGAGAGAGAGAGAGAGAGAGAGAGAGATGAGAGAGAGAGAAAGAGAAAGAATCGGGGATAATGTGACTTCTCCAGATTCATGCAGTAATTATCAAGAGTCTGGATTTGAACTTAGATTCTCCGGACCTCCAGGGCCAGTGCTTCATCTGTTGCACCACCTAGCTGTTTCTTACTCAAAATCCAGTACTCTTGAAGGACCCTCTTTTAGGCAGTACTTTCCAAAATGTTTTTTTTGAGTGTATACCCTTATTGTAAAAAAAAAATTTGTGCACATTCTCCCTAACTTCCTTCAAGGCGCAGGTCCAATACACTTCTACATAAAGCCTTTTCTGAACCTGTGACTCCCGTCAAATAATGACTCTGTTTTTGTGCACTGTATATTCCTATATATTATGAGTTGTCTCTTCCAGCTAGATTGTAGGTCCTCAAAGTAGACCTTTTCACTTCTGTCTTTGGAGTCTCTAAGTCTAACACAGTGTCTGGCACAGAGTAGGCACATACTGAGTGATTATTGATTTTCTTACCTCTTACCAGTCTCTGGGTCTAGTAACTTGCTGTCTTCCAGCTGCTCTGCCCCCTTGTTCAATCTTCATTTGTGACTTCTCTCTCTCATTTCCAATATCAACCCCCCTCTCCCAGCACTGACACTCTCCCAGGTTTGGAGGGAGGTGGGAAGGAAGAGAATAACCAAGAGGCAGTGGCACAGTGAATAGAGTGCTGGCCCTAGAGGCAAGAAGACGAGGTCAAATCCAGCATCAGACACTTACTAGCTGTGTGACTCTGGGCAAGTCATTTAACCACTGTCTGCTTCAGTTTCTTCATCTATAAAATATGGATAATAATAGGATCTCCCCCCCCTCCCCAGGGTTGTTGTGAGGTCAGATGTGATAATAAGTGTAAAGTGCTTAGCACAAAACCTGGGACATCGTAGGTACTATATGTTATATATATACACACACACACATATATATATATATACACACATACATACATATATATACATATATGTATATATAATATATTAGTTATTATTACTGCTATATTGCTCTATATTATCGATCTCTCTATTAGTTGTTATTATTGATAGACCCCCTTTGCTTTGTCTTCTATGCTGCTCCTTTGACTCTTTTCTCCCCAGTCTCTTGCCATCTAGAACCCCTGACCCTTGGTCAGAGTCCTGGTCTACCGCTGCTGCCCCAGACCTCTCAAAGCTATGGGCCCCAGAATCTAGGCACCTCTCTTGCCCAGGTCTCTGAGTCAACCCCTACCTGCCTTCTAGGGCCTAGTTCAGAATGACCCCACCTTCACAATCCCCAGCCTGCCTTTGTCCCCATTGCTTCTGTCACAGTCCAGCTCTTGGAAGTAGGTAAACAGGGAGAGAGGAAACCTGTATCCATCCCATTGCCACAGCAGCCAAACAGATGTGCCAGAGTAGGGAGGACGTGGGTCTCTGTGTTCTTCTGTGTCGCTGCCAGTTATCTTATGCATCCTTCCTTGTGAGGCACTTTGGAGACCCATTGAAGGTCTCTGATGGCTCAATCACTTGATGGTTCTAAGAAACCATGGGAATTCCATCCACCTCCTCCCCCTTCCCCCAGTCATCAGTTATAGGCATTATTAGTCCATGAGTTTTTTCATTTATACACACAACTCTCCACCCCCAACCTAACCCATCCCAGCTGCCTTCGTGAATTAATGACCAAGCAAGCCGAAGTTATCACCAGGTGAATAAACCTGAATAGGAGTACTCAGCATCTAGCCTGTAACTTCTAGTTGTAGCTTGTATTGTGTGTGTAGTCCTCCCTACTTGAGGAAGATAAAAACACCACATCAACAAATGGGTTCATACATGCACCAGATGCAATTCATGTGCTAGTCTCTGTGTTCATCAGAGCTGAGTGTCATAAATCCTCCCTCTTAAGGTTATAGGTGTGGGGGGTATCCTTGGTTATTGGGGCCTTCAAGAGCTAACTAACTTTCTACAAGAGATGGACCAGAAACCAGGGTTTCCTTTGGGAGGGAGGATCTATGACATTTATATTCCATGGAAAATGGTAAATAAGTTAAATTATGGGCAGTAATGGCAACAAGAGAAGGAGTGTTAGTGAGTGGTTAGAACAGTGGTTCTCAAACCTTTTTTGCTCAAGGCTTAATATTGTTCTTTGCAATGAGAAATGGGCCATTCTCTAGGAGAGTAAAGAGACTACTGTAGGCATATGTGATTGGAAGTAAAAGTTTCATATGATTGGGGCACATCCCTAGGAAACTATTGGCTTTTATTTATTTTTTGGGGGGTACTATTAGTTTCTTTTTTGTGTGTGAGGCAATTGGGGTTAAGTGACTAGCCCAGGGTCACACAGCTAGTAAGTGTTAAGGGTCTGAGGCTGGATTTTGAACTCAGGTCCCCTGAATCCAGTTGCCGGTGCTCTATTCACTGTGCCACCCTAGCTGCCCAGTACAATTAGTTTCAAGGTCTGGCTTACTGTATGGTCTTAGGGAATTGACTGTGGTACTTAAAAGGTGATTTACCCAGGGTAACATAACCAGTATGTCTCAGTTAGGATTTGAATCCAAGTCTTCCTGCATACAAGGTCAGCTCTTTATCCACTGTACCAAGCTGTCTGTCCTGTAAAACTAAATCACAGGTACACAGACACAGACCCAGACACATAGACCCAGATCCAGACCCAGACCCAGACCCAGATGATACATGTTCCTGCAGGGTTTCCAGAGATCTATTCTTTTTTTTTTAATTTTTTTATTTTTTGTGTGAGGCAGTTGGGGTTAAGTGACTTGCCCACGGTCACACAGCTAGTAAGTGTTAAGTGGCTGAGGTCGGATTTGAACTCAGGTCTTCCTGAATTCAGGGGCCGGTGCTCTATCCACTGCACCATCTAGCTGCCCCAAGAGAGCTCTTCTTTCATGAATGTTATCAGTGTAGGTGTTCTGTCTACTAAGAGCCTTCCTGGCCCCACACACCTTAGTAGACAGTCTTGATGACATGCTAAAGGTCAACCTAACTGACTACAGTAAGCTTCCCTGAACTTTTGTTGGAGAAAATGTTAATAAGGCCAATTAAGCCTAAAGTGTGTCTCACATGTTCATTTCCTCTCCTCCCCTCACCCCTGCCCCTCCAGATAGCTGGTTGTTAAACATTTACCAGCATGCCCCTGGTAAATGGTCATCTCCATACCACAACAAGGCACCAGGGAAGGGTATCAGTAGAAGTTAGTGCTTTTTATTCTAGTGGGGGTGGGGGGAACCTAAGAAATAAACCACCTTAAAGGCAAAAAAAAAATTTGTCATGTTATTAGAGCTAAAGCATGCTCAGAAGGAGAACATGGAAACTGAGATTATATTGGATTCCCTTAGTTCATGGCCTATATACCCCTCCACTCAGAGGAGAGTGAATCATTGCTAATGGTATTGTAAAAGCAGTATTGACTCCTCCTACTCAATTTGCCATCAAAGACTTCTCTTCTTGTATTCTTGGTAAATATGATCCAGATTCTTTATCAGGAGGGCCCAACTCCATTCCTTGGGCACTGCTGCCTACTCTATCTAGGCATGTTCACCAGAATATGGCTATCTTATCAACAACTGCCTTTTTCAGGTACTTCATTCCCCTCTTTCCTCTCATTCCCAGCTCTAGAATAGTAATCAACTTAATACTGTCATTCTTACTGGAAAGGGTGTGTCAGTCCTCTCCTCTGTAGCCCTATTTATTATCTAGGTGACTTTCCAAATTAAAATAAGCCTCCCTGGGCACCACGGCCCTATATGCATTGTTTCTACTTCCTAGACTCAATCAGTCAATAAACATCTATAAAGCACCTACTATGTGCCAGGACTATGTTAAGCATTGGAATGTAAGCTCCTGGAGGGAGGGGACCGTTTTCATTTGTAACCCTCAGCATTTAGCACAGTACTTGGCACACAGTTAGTGCTTAATAATACTATTGTTACTGTTATTATTATCCGTCCATCTGCACTTAGGGAAAATTACTTTGTCAGCAGCATGTAAACTTGTATAGAGTGGTGAGACCCTTGAGACAGGGAGATTGATTATGTCGTAATAATCCAGAGGAATGGGCAAGAAAGTTTCACCTAAAAGTGATGATTCGTACAGGGAGAGAAGGGGTCAGCTGAGGAGGCATAGCCCATATATGCCAATTTTGTGATCCTCAACTCTGAAATTCCCCCTCTAATTGTAATCTGCTGCCTTCTATTTTTCAACCTCAACCGCCCCTCCTCAGTGCCCCCCCAACATTCCCTGTTTGTTCAATCTATCACTCCTGCTCTGACCTCACTTTACTTTCTTCAGTCTTGAACCTAGAGTTAACTCAAATATAACTATAAGCTGCCTCTTTTCAACTTTTCCTTCTGCTTACCAAACCTTCAATTGGGAGATATCTTAGATTTTTCTCCCTTCTTCAGTCCTTAGATCCAATTACCTGCCAAATCTTTTGGGTTCTCCTTCGATATCTTTGTTAACACTCACAATATCACACTCACTTTAACTTATCCTCTCTTGCCTGGACTACTTCAATTGCTTCTAATTTGATCTCCATGCTTCCAGTCTCTACAATCTCCAATGCATCTTCAATTGTCAAAATTATATTCCTAAGGCACACAACTGACCATATAATGTGGTGCTTCAAAAACCTTGAGTGGCTCACTATTGTCTTTCAGATAAAATACAAAGGACCTCTTTCTGGCATTTAAGATTTGGCAATAGTTCTGATATGTGGGGTGAAGAAGAATGAGGGCCAAGACTACAAACTTTGGATATTAGATATTAATGGTGATACCTGTGACAGAAAATAGGGAAGTTTGGAGGAGGGAGGGCTTAGGAGGAAATATAAGGAGTTCAGGTGTAGACATGCTGAGTAGGAGACGTTGTTGGGACACTCAGTTTGACATGCACTGTAGACAATGGAGGAGGAAGAACTTGAAGTTCAGGGGAGGCACAGTAGGCTGAAGGCGGGCTATATAGACAGCTGCCATTTTTATAGTGCTTTAAAGTTGTGATGCACTTTAAATATGCACTCTTACGTTGATGCTTACAACAACTCTAATATAGTGGTTCCTAAAGGAAATAGTATCCCCATTTTATAGTTGAAAAAACAGAGGATCATAGAGTTAGAGTTGGAATGGACCTAAAATATCTTATAGTCACACCCCCTCATTTTCCAACATGAAGGAATTAAGGCCGAGAGAGATGAAGCTCATACAGAGACAGGATTTGAACTCAGGTCTGTGACTTTGGGGATATGCGTTCTTTTCACTGCATCATCCTATCTCCTATAACTTGCCCATGATTGGAGAGCTTGTGCCAGAGGTCTGATTCAGAACAAGGTCTTTGCCAAACTCTATCCTCAGCATTCTTTCCACCATAATAGAGACCACACCAGCAAAGGTGAGGAACTTTGCATATAGTAAATCATTTTGACATCTATCGAGCACCTGTCATGTGCAGAGAGCACATACTTGGATGCTGGGGATATAAAGATTGGATAAGATGTAGTCCCGCCCATTTAATTATCCCTGTCCCCCCCCCTGTTACCACTGCTGTTTGGATTCCAAGGTCCATTTGCAAATAACTAACCTCTCAGACCAAGGTCAGGGCCAGCCTCACATGCTGCAACTAGTTCACAATGAGCTACTCTTCTTATGTTAGAGGTAATTCAGAGTAGGGATTATAGAGGAAGGCAACTAGTGGCACACTGCATAGAGCAACGCGACCTGAAGTTGGGAGATCTGAGTTCAAATCTCACCTCAGACACGTACTAGCTGTGTGACCCCGGGCAAGTCACTTAACCCCAATTGCCTTAAAAATACTTCAGGACATGATGTGGGTGACCTAGCACAACCCTCCCTTACTTATTCAATTCATTGCAAATCATGAGGTCACCCAATGTCACGGTCCTCTTGTGAGAATGAAGGACAAACAACAGCTAGTGTGGAAAGATCACTGAACTAGGATTCAGCAGACCTGAATTTGAGTCCCACCTCTGTCATTAACTAACTGTGCCCTGAGCAAATCTTTCTCTATTCTCTGCTCCATAAAACAAGAGAGATGGACTAGTCACAGTTATGAAATATATGGCCTGAGGACTACCATGAGGCCTGTACTACATTCCAGTTCCCAGTGGGGTGAACAGATGTAAAATGTAATGGGGGAATATAGAACTAAATAAGTAAAAAAATACAATAGAACATATTGTTGATATATGTTTTTCTAAGTCAATATGGGGTCCACAGAGATCCTTATCCATGGTTTATTTTCTATTTATTGTACACCATTGGACCAAGGACCCTTGAGGTTCTTTTTTCAATTTATTAATTATTCAATATGTAATCTATATCCCTTCTCTTCCTTGATACATCTTTCTTTTTACTTTCCACAGTACCAGTGAAGCCTAGCCTAACTGAGATCTGACCTGTGACCTCGTAGTATCAGGTAAGTTCAGTCTTTGGCATCTATCATGCACGCCACACACACACACACACACACAACACACACACACAGACACACAGAGACACATACTTTATTACATCTTAACTCTTGCCATATCTCTCATTTGTCTTCTTTCCAAAACTCTCATACCAACTCTTCTCCTCACTTAGGCATGCAATTTTTACATCAGCATTCTCTCCGTAAATCTGGAGTCATGCCTAAGCAGCAGTAGGCAAAATGTCCCAGGGTTAAAAACCCAGGGAATACAAAGACATCCCCAAAAAGATAAAATGACCTATTTGTACAAAAATATTTATAGCAACTCTTTTTGTGGTGGCTAAGAATTGAAATCAAAGGAATGCCCATCAATTGGTGATGGCTAAACAAGCTGTGGTTTATGATGGTGATGGAATATTATTGTGCTATAAGAAATGACAAGAAGGATGATTTCAGAAAGACCTGAAAAGACTTGTATGAACCGATATAAAGTGAGTGAGCAGAACCAAGAGAACATTATGCACAGAGACAGCATATTGTTTGATGAAGAACTGTGAATGACTTACTATTCTGAGCAATACAATGATCCAAGGCAATCCCAAAGGACTAATGATGAAGCATACTATCCACCTCCAAAGAAAGAACTGATATTGATGGAACACAGACTGAAGAAGGCTATTTTAAAATTTCTTTCATTTTTTCTTTTATTCAAATTGTCTTGTACAAAATGACTAATATGGTAATGTTTTACATAATCATACATGTATAATCTACATCTGATTGCTTACCATGTCAGGGAGGGGATAGGGGAGGAAGGGAAGAAGGGATAAAATTTGGAACTCAAAACTATAAATAAAAATATTTATTATTTAAAAAAATGGGAATAATAGATGTAGAGAATTTGCTCATTGGAAGGGATCTTAGCAGCCTTTTAATCTAAACAACCACCAGAGGATTTCTCACTATACCATACTTGACAAGTGGGAGCAGTATGCTGTTCTTTGAAGGAATCTAGAGATTCTATGAGATGGAGGTGAGGTAGGAGGACATTCCTGGCATGATGGATAACTTGGACAAAGACTTAGTGAGGGAATGTTGTGAACAACAAGTAGACCCTATTGGCTAGAACATAGAGTTCATGGGGGAGAGAAATGTGCAATTTGTTCATAGAGATAAGCTGGTATCAGGTTATAAAAGGCTTTAAATAGCAAATAGCATTCATATTTTATTCTAGAGGTGATAGAGAACCACTAAAGCTTCATGAGTAGGTGAGTCAGACCTGGGCTTTAGGGATATTAATTTAACAGCTATGTGGACAGGAGATGCAGAATGTGGAGGGGAAGGGCTGGTAGACCAATCTGGGGACTCTCGAAATAATACAAGCATGAGGTGACAAGGGGATGGGATGAATGTCAAAGATGTTGTGGAGGACTTGCCAACTGATTGGATATGGGGGCCGATTGAGGGTGAAGACCCCACAGTTGCCCAGTGACCTGGATGGTGAAGGATTGTGATACCCTTGGCACATATAGGAAAGTTAAGAAAAGATGATGCCTGAAAGAGGTTACAGATTATACCTATCAATCTAAATGAGTCTATCAGATAATTTCTGAGAGTAAGTTTAGGTCTGGGGAGAGAAGAGAGAATATGAAGTTGAATAGATTGAATACCTGGGGAAAGGAAGTGTGTATTGCTTAAGGAGGTGGAGGAATTTTTTTTTAATTTAATATTTTTCCCAATTACATATAAAATAATTTTAACCTTTTAAAAAATAATTTTGACCTCTAAATTCTCTCCCACCCCCGCTCTTTTCCAAAGGTGGGGGAATTTCCAGACAAATTTTATTGACTTCACAAATTTATCAAGATCTGGCCACGAAGGTTTAATGGAGACATGAGAAGGTATTGGACTGACTGTTCTCATTGGTCGAGGGCAGGAGTGTGTCCATGCCTGGGGAACATGAACCATGGGCAAAGAAACCAAAGCAAAGGACATATGTGGGCTAACTTCTATCTAGAGCCAAGTATGGTCACTCTGCTCAAACTGCTATTGTTACCATGCTAACCCAATCAATCAAAAATACTATGCCAGTCAGGCAGTCCCAAACATTTACTAAGTGCATGCTTTGTGTTAGACTCTGGGGCTACAAAGAAATGTAAAACTGTGTTCTCTGCCTTTAGGGATCTCCCATTCTAATGGGAGCCATATTTTAATATAACAAGTACTATACCAAGCACTGGGGATGCCAAAAGAAAAATGAGACAATCCCTGCCCACAAGGAACTTATATTCTAATGAGGGAGACAACATGTACATAAAAGATACATAAAGAGTAAGTGAAAAATAACCTTTGAGAGGATGGCACTAGCTACTGGAGGTCCAGGAAAAAAAAAACTGCAGAAGGTGTTGAACTGAACCTAACCCATGGTCTGCAGAGCAGGACATCAGCTCAGAAAAGAATGTTAACATTCTTTTCCCAGCTCTGAAGCCAAGGGCTTTGTAATTGGCCAGGTCCCAGATTGTTTCTCCCTATTTCTCTTTACTCTCCCTTAACATAGGATCTTTTCTAGGCAAGCACAGCCTTACAGGATTCCTAATCCTATTAGAAGGGCAGCCAGGTGGTACAGTGGATAGATCACTGGGGCCTAGAGTCAAGAGGACTGGGGTTCAAATTTGACCTCAGACACTTACTAGCTCAGTGACACTGGGCAAGTCACTTGAAAACGGTTTTCTTTAGTTTCCTCATATGTAAAAATGAGCTGGAAAAGGAAATAGCAAACCACTCCAATATTTTTGTCAAGAAAACTCCAAATGCGGTCAAGAATCAGACATGACTAAATGAATAAGCAAGAAGTCTCACTACAATGACACCAGATGGAGGAGACTTCCCACAGAAGTTCATGGAGTCACAGAATGTGGATCTGTATAGAAGCTTAGAGATCATCTAATGCAACACCCATTTCACATGAGGAAGTTGAGGACCAGAGAGGTTACATGAGTTATTCAAGGTCATACAGCTAGTTAGTGGCACACCTGGCACCAGAATCCATGACTCAGGATTCCATGCCTGTCATTCTTTCTATATCATATTCTTCTTATTTATTCATTCATTCATCATTCATTTAATTATTTTTAACATTAAAAATGTTTGAGTTCCAAATTCTCTCCCTCCCTCCAATTTCTCCCCCACCCATTTAGAAGGCAAAAGAATATATGTTAGACATATAAAATGTATGCAAAACATTTCTATTTTAACAGCACACATCATGTTCTTTCACTGTGGATTTGTTCATATGAACTAAGAAGAAGGTCTCTTGAATATTGAGTAGAGCCTCAATAGAGGACTTACATTGAAAAGGATGAGGGGCAAGGGCTTGAGTTCATTCCATGTGAGGATCAGGAGAAGGAATTAAGGATATGTAGCCTGAAGAAGAGAAGATGCCAGAAGGAAACCAATGGTTGTCTTCAAGTATTTGAATGATTGTCATGTTCAACTTGGTTTGTTTGTATCCATAAAACAGAAACAGCCTGTGGAACTAGCAAAGCAGGCAAATTTAGGCTTGAGGTGAAGAAGAACTAGAGCTATGCCAATGTGAAATGGGAAGTAATGAGTTGACCATCTTCAAGTAGAGGACAGATGACCATTTATAGGCTAAGTTTTAGAGGGGGATTCTTTTATATGTATGGACTTGAATTAACTAGATGTTTACCAAAATCCCTTCTGAGGCTAAGATTTTGTGATTGATTGACTCTAAGATCCAGTGTTCTTTAAACTGTATTATAACTAAAATAGGAGAAGGAAATGGCAAAACATTCCAGTATCTTTGCTAAGAAAACCCCATGGACGGTATGGTTCAGGTTGTCATGAAGGATGTGACTGAATGACTGAACAAAAAACAGTAATTAAAATGGAATTCTATTACCCTCATTAAAATATAAATATAGGGGAAGAGAGAGGAGGGGGTCATGTAGCAAGCATGGAGAATGAATTGTAGATCCATGTTGTTGTTGATCCTTCATTCTCACAGAGGACCAATGGCATCAGGAGGGTGATATCTTGACTTGCATGTGAATTGGATTTAAGTGAGGCAGGGCTGTGCAAAGTCATCAACCTTACTCTCTCCTCTAGAGTAATCAGAGTCCAGTGGCAAGACATAAGTCAAGATGACTGGCGATGGGCCCCTGTAGATCCATTATGATAAAACAAAAGACCAAGTGAAGCTTTTAACAACTGAAGAACAATTAGCAAATTTATGAATAGTACTTCAACCAATTTATTTAGTAAGATTCTTTGAACTGATTATGGCTGTCATAAAGAATTGACTGAGCTTGCTTGTTGATTGATTTCTTATGTGTTAGCTCATCTACCTAAAGTATAAATAGAGAGCAATGCATATATTTGCTAATTGGTTCTTTTTCCTGGCTTCAGGTATATTATATCTCTTTATATGCACATACATATTTAAGTCTTTTTTCCCCGAAAAGATGAGATTTTTGCTATCCTATGCATGGGAATGGTTGATAAACCACACTTTCCTTCAGTCAGTGACTATTGGCTAACATCCCTTGTCTTGTGGAATTTTCCTTTTCATCTCACAGTTTGAGTTTTGTCTTTGCTTGATTGAAAAGAGTCTCTCAATTACGGATAGCTACACATCAAGTTGGTCATACTGTCGCTAGTATATGTAAGCAAATCTTTCTATGAATTAATGTGTGTTTTTTTGGGTTGCTTTGTCTTATCACTCCTGATAGATTGTAAGCTCCCTGACTGAAGGAAGCTCAGTGTCTGTTCTTACCTATGTATCATAAGGGCCTTGAACTTTGTACCTTGTGGGCAACCATATATGCATGGCCATGGATGATTCCTCAGGCTTCAAATGTATGTCAGCATTAAAGCATAGAAAGTCAGAACTGGATGGGACCCCAGAGGTCATCTGGTCCAATTCCCTCATTTTACACATCTGTCCTCCGTGGCCCCTTTTTGCTCTAAATCTATGATCCTGTGAAATACATAGAGGTTTAGTGATATGGCCCAGCTATCATTATGGACATATTGATAATTATAGATAATGACACAGATGTTATTAATAGTAATAATTGATGAGTAATAGGAATGATAATAAATAATTGAATAGTATAATAGCATTATTGTATAATCTTTTATGGTATAGTATAATATTATTATATTAAATCTCAGTATGATTTAATGGGTAAAGCACTTTGCTTGAAAGCAAAGAAGGCCCAGACTCAAGTCCTGCCTCTCACATATATTGTCCACGTGACCTCCAACATCTCTGTACTTTAGGCAGCTCTTCATAGCTATAAGTTGAAGAGAAGGTTCTGACCGACATAGTTTCCTTAACCTAGTAGTTTCCTATATCAATGAAATCAAAGGTTCAGTCTTTATCTCTAAAACTATATTACTACTGTAATAATATTATTGACAAGTAATTAATGTGTTGTTATTAACAGAAGTTAGGAATAGCATAGAAAAGTGTAGAGATACATTCCAGTCCATCCTATATTTGAGGTTACAGTGTGAAAATATAATTAAATACTAACTGAAATCATGTTAAATGTGCTGGACAATATTAAATGGGTACAGGAGTCTTGGGCAGAGGGAACAGAAGGGAAGAGCAGGGATTGGAGTCAGAGAGCCTGGGTCTGAAACCGTGCTATGCCACTTACTGGCTGTGTATCCTTTAGAGAAGTCACTCAGCATCTCTAGGCCTCATGTCCTCATTTATAAAATGTGGGACTTGGACTAGGTGGCTTCTGCAGCCCTCTTTAGCTAATGCTTGACAATCCCCTAATGTCTTCTGTTCTAGTATCAATGTTCAGACTGGGGAGTAATGAGAGAAGGGGATGAGATCTATGAGAAGGTACCTGATGAATGAGCCCCAGGGCAGCCTGGGGCACAGGAAGAAGCCGGGAAGAAGAGGCAGACCCTTTTGTCCCCAGAAACCCCCCTGGAAGAGATGTTTTTGGGGCTTACAGCTAGGTTAGTTCTCACTTATCCTCTATAGGATGGGAGGAAAGCTGCTCTGGTAGGAAAGGCTGGGCCCTCCTATTCCCATAGGTAATCTCTTTGCTTGTGAGCATCCCAATCCTTCTGCAAGATCAAAGCCAATTTGGTATTCAGGGCTGCCATTACTGGGACAGTGGAAAGAGTAATGTGTTTTGAGTAAGAAGACTTGGGTTTGAATCTTGGTTGGGGTCACTGCCTGAGTGATCTTGTGCAAGTTATTCTATTTTATATATTGTAATGTCTTATTGAAAATATATAATTATAATGTTAACTATATCTCAAATGAAAGAATGAAAGGCTTTTTTTGGCTACTATAGAAATTTTGGAAATTTTGGCCATCAGGTAGATACATTTCTTGCAGGGTCAAGAGGGCCTCTGAAATCACACTGGATCATAAGGATCATAGAATCAGAAGTTGGAAAAGACCTCTGGGTCATTTCATCCAACCCCCTCATTTTACAGCTGAGGAATTGGGAACTCCTCTTCCTGAGTTCAAATCTGGTTTCAGATATTCACTAACTGTGTGACCCTGGGCAAGTCAATTCACTCTGTTTGCCTCAGTTTCCTCATGTGTAAAATGAGCTGAAGAAGGAAATGGCAAAACCACTCCAGTATCTCTGCCAAGAAAACCCCAAAGAAGGTTGTGGAGAGTTGGATACAAGTGAAAAAATGACTGAAAAGAGAGAATGAAAAAGGTTGACTGAGGTTGAGCTTTGGCCTAGATGCTTAGTAGGAGTATGGCCATGGCCAAATCACTTAACTGCTTTGGATTTCAGTTTTCTTACCTATAAAATTGGGATAATAATATCCTTACTCTCTAGATAATAACATTTGCACAGCTGGGTGGTACCTTGAGCACTGGACCTTGAGTCAGGAAGACCTGAATTCAAATCTGCTTCCAGAAACTTACTGTCTGATTCTGGGCAAGTCACTTAACCTCAGTGTGCCTCAGTTTCTTCAGCTGTAAAATGTGGGCAATAATAATAACACCCAGGGTTGTTCTGAGGATAAAACAAGATAATGATTGTGAAGTGTTTATTGTTGTTGTTATTGTTTGTCCTTCGTTCTTGAAGACAACCATGACATTGGGAGGTGATGTCATGACTTGCAGTGAATTGGATTCAAGTGAGGGAGGGCTGTGCAAGGTCACCAACCTCACTCTCTCCTCCAGAGCCATCTGGGTCCAGTGGCAAGATATACATCAGGATGACTAGAGGCGGCCCCAGATGTTTGAGGCAATCAGGGTTAAGTGACTTGTCCGGGGTCACACAGTTAGTAATGGTCACATGTCTGAGGCTGGATTTGAACTCAGGTCCTCCTGATTCCAGGGTCAGTGCTTTATCTCCTGTGCTACCTAGTTGCCTTAAAATGCTTTGCACAATACTAGGCCCATAGTAGTACTATATAAATGTCAGCCTAATTAAAAAAAATCTAACTCACAATGTTGTATGGAAAATGCTTTTAACCTGAAAGTACTATATCAATGTGAACAATAGTAATAATAATGATAATGATAATAATAACTAGTGATTGTATTGCTGTAAGGTTTGCAGAGTACTTGACATGTTATTTCATTTGATCCTTACAACAACCTTTTGAGGTAGATGCTATTATTCCCTTTTTAGAGATAAGGAAACTGAGGCTGAGGGAGGTTAAGGTGACTGGCCCAGGGTCACTTAGCTTATAAGGGCTTCCAGATTCCAAGTCTAAGACTCTATCCACTGCACTACCTAGCTGCCTATTACTAGTGTTAGTGTTGATTGACAGTCAAACACAGTGGAGTTCAACCAACTAGTCATTCATTGAATATTGGTGAGTGATGTCATAGACTTCTTCTGAAGTTGTTTTGCTGGAGGAGCTATGGATGGAAGCCACTGGTAGGTCACCATATGCCTAAAATAGGGAAAAGGCCACCAGTGAGGAGAAGAAAGGGGGAAATGGGCTTGTAGATTTAGGGAACCAGTGGGACAGGCTCTACAGCATTGTTGAAGGTTGACCCTGTTGAACTTCTATTCCCAGGGACCATGAGGTACACTCTACATTAAGTTGTTGGTATCTCTTGACTGCAGACATCAACCCTGTTTCAAGTGGTTTATTCAGCTTTTTTGGTGTTTTATTAGTATGAGATTTCTTTATTTTTAAAAAAGGGCTTTTGATCCCAAAGGATTCTTTCTCTATAAGAGCAAACATGGTACAGGGATGGAGAGCACTGAATTTGGATCATAGGAATATATATTTAGTGTTGGAGGGAACCATCCCATAGTCTACCTAGTCCTGAATTTGAATTCTGGTTTTGCCAGTGACCAGTGGGGTGACAGTGGGCAAATCACTCCTCAAGGAACCTCCTTAACATCATTAGCTTTCTTTTCTTCTCTCTGTCTCTCCTTCCCTCTCTCCCTCTCTCCCTCTCTCCCTCTCTCCCTCTCTCTCCCTCCCTCTCCCTTTCTTTCTTCCCTTCCCTTCCCTTCCCTTCCCTTCCCTTCCCTTCCTTCCCTTCCCTTCCCTTCCCTTCCCTTCCCTTCCCTTCCCTTCCCCTTCCCTTCCCTTCCCTTCCCTTCCCTTCCTTCCCTTCCCTTCCCTTTCCCTTCCCTTCCCTTCCCTCCCTCCCTTCCTTCCTTTCTTTTTCTTTTTTTTTTTTAGTGAGGCAATTGGGGTTAAGTGACTTGCCCAGGGTTCACACAGCTAATAAGTGTTAAGTGTCTGAGGTCGATTTGAACTCAGGTCCTCCTGACTCCAGGGCCAGTGCTCTATCTACTGCGCACCTAGCTGCCCCCTTTCTTTTTCTTTTACAAAGTCAGAGGATTAGACTTAAATGATCTTTAAAGTCTTTTCCAGATCTAAGGCCTATATTATTGAGGATTTTTCTTTACTGAAGAATTCTATTTGTGTATATGAAAAGCTTTTGTTAAACTTCCCTAATTTGTATTAAATGTCTTCATCCTAGAAGTAGGAAGGAAGACTTTGGTCTTGCCTGCCTTCCCTTTTCCATACACATGTCTCAGGCTGTGTGTGGCCCTTTTATAGCATCTTATAAACTGTTAGTATATTCCACCTCCCATTTGTGTGCCTTTACACAGTCTGTTTCTCATCTGGAATGCATTTCCTCCTCATCCCTGCCTCTTAGTATCCCTAGCTTCCTTCAAAAGTCACCTGAAGGACCATCTCCTACAGGAAGCCTTTCCAGAATTTCCACCCTCACTCGTTCTCCACCCAGAGGTTAGTGCCCCTTCCTCCAACCCCTTTGCCTCATAATTCCTTTGTATATATTTTGTATTTATTTCTATGTATACTTGTGATTTCCCCCACTAGAAAGTAACCTCCTTGATAGAGAAATGGTTCATTTTTGTCTTTGTATTCTCAGATCCTAACACAGTGCCTGACACTTAGAAGACATTTAATAATTGCTTGCTGATTGGTTGATTAGAATTGAGGCAGCCTGGGGTGGTTAGAGTGCTCAGCTCTGTTAATACCTCTTTGACTTTGGACAGATCATTTCCTCTTCTTGGGTCTAGATTTTCTCTATAAAGTGAGATGTTGGACTGGTGATTCTCCAGGCTTCCTTGGGTCTTTTGGAGTATCTTTCAAAACTGCTTTTTCTCATTCTTCACTGTCCAATTGCCATGTCTACCTTTATTCACCCAGCATTCCCACTCTTGCAGTGGATTTCAGCACCATCCCTAGCACATAAAGAGAGTGGCTCACATTTAGTCTTTGTCTGGTTTTAGCAATCCTGGGGGAGGTTCTTTCCCTCTTTACACAGCTTCTGGGAGCCACACAGAGACGAATAAGTCACAGTTCTTGTCCTCAAGGGGGAAATCAAGTAGGTGAGATGAGTCATATGCAAATAACTAGAAGTGGAAGTGAGGAAGCTAGCCACAAAGTAGCTCACCCGCAGGATCTGAGAAGCTTTCATGAAAGAGGTGACATTTGGGCTGGGCACTGAAGGATGAGTAGGACCTAGATGCCAATGTTTTGGTGCTCCCTTTAAAGTCCAAGTGGATTAACTGGTAAGTGCTTTTTATGTCTTTCTAATGAAGTGTGAAATGTCTGCTAAGTTAAAAAAATATCACTTCCCCAGGGCAGGGAGGGCTGAGAAAGGAGTGACTTACAGCACTTATCATTCCTGGTGACACTCTTGGATACACCCTTACATTTTTTTTAGAAGGATTGTTTATTTCTATTTTTTTTTTTTTTTGAGAAATGCAGTCTCTACTCTATCCCACTTTCTCGACTAAGGATAGCCTCAATTTTTCTAATTTTCCTGCCCCCTCCTCCCCACTAAAACCAGTCAAAACACATATGTATAAAGTCTGAGGTCTAATGGAACCGTGACACTGCCCATCTATTGGCAGAGGGGTGATGGACTGAAATAAAGAATGAAGACATCCTTTAGGACATAGCCACATGCAGGAGTTTTTGCGGGTAAAGAATATTTGTGATTCAAGTTTTGTTTTTCTTTTTTTTTTTTCCCCTAAAGAGTGGGAAAATAAAAACAAAAATATAGGCAGAGACCTAGGGTTTTCAACCTGGCTGAAAATAGTTGTTGAAAACAGATGTAGTTCTATGGTCCAGACAAGCTCTGGGTTTCAGAACTCTAGTGTGAGCCTGGGGTCTGGAATATCTGAATTCAAACATTAGGCTCAAGGGGCAGCTAGGTGGTGCAGTGGATAAAGCACTGGCCCTAGATTCAGAAAGACCTGAGTTCAAATCCAGCCTCAGACACTTGACACTTACTAGCTGTGTGACCTGGGCAAGTCCCGTTAACCCTCATTGCCCTGCAAAGAAAGCCAAAAAACAAACAAACAAACCCAACACCAAGTATAGGCTCAAATATTTACTAGCTGTGTGAACCTGAGCAAATAACCTAACCCTTTTCTCCCTCAGTATCTTCAACTGTAAATGAGCCTACCTCTGAGCCACTTGTTGTGAGGTTTAATGCACTAGCATAGTATCTGGACTCATAGTAGGCTCTTAATAAGTCCCTCTCTCCATTCTTACCCGCACTCTCTCCCTCCTGTCCTGCTGGCAAAAAAGACATAATTCTGAAAATTCATTTCGACTATTGGGTAGAATTCTGAGGAACCAATCTCTTGAGGGAAGGAAAAAAAATCAAAGCAAAATGGGAAATAAATGGTGTTCCTTTTTCATCAGAGGTTGTATTCGTCTAATTTGCCACCCTTGTTATAAAAATCAGGGGAAGAAATCCCATTATTCTCATCAACAACAAACATTTCTATCAAAGTGGTATAAATACTATGGGCAGCTAGGTGGCATAGTGGATAGAGTGCCAGGCCTGGAGTCCAGAAGACTCATATTCCTGAGTTCGATTCCAGCCTGAGATATTTAGTTGCTGTATGACCCTGGGCTAGTCGCTTAACCTGTTTGCCTTAGTTTCCTCATCTGTAAAATGATCTAGAGAAAGAAATGGCAAATCACTCCAGAATCTTTTTCAAGAAAACTCCAAATGGGGTGACAAAGTGTCAGATGCCACTGAAATGACTGAACAGCCAATTACTGCTGAATCTGGAGTCAGAGCATTTGGGTTTGAATCCCAGCCACCTGTGTGACCTTGAACATTTCACTTATCCAGGCCTCAGTTTCTTTGCCTGAAAAATGAAAGGGTTGGACTAAATCAGTGATTCTCAGAGGGCATGCTACAAATGCTATGGAACTTACACTTACAATCACTTATGGATGAGCAAGTCTCCTGATTCTCTGAAAGTATGCAGTCTGATGGCAGAGAATATATTGCCATGAGCATTAAAAACATTTGAGAACCACTGAACTTGGTGTTCTCTAAGGTCCTTTGGGTCTCCATGTGCTAGAATCTTTATACTAGGGGAAGTATTTGCCTCACTTCAGAGTTTCCCTTTATGTGCAACTTTGTTCTTACAGCTCTTATTTGCATATAAATGTCACTTGAGGGGCAGTGTAGTATTATGGACAGAGCGGTTTGTTAGAGTCAGGACCTGGGTGCAAATCCTATTTCTGACTCAACCTGTGTGAGCCTGGGCAAGTCCCTTGATGCTTCTGGACCTGGGTTTCCTGTGTTCACTGGGGAGAGGAGGCTATTAGTAGAGCAATGGGGGAGGGGAGAGAAGAAGGGTTTAGTGTGGGGAGAGGTACTGTTACTGACAGTTGTGAAGCTAGACTGGCAAATGTACACATGAAGGACCATCCTTCTCAAGAGGCACATCCCTTTGGGTTCCCTCTCCCCAGTTCTGACAATTTTATATATGTGATTAGGCTGAACATCAAGGGCAGCCTTAAAGGGAAAGGGAAGGGGCAATTCAGCACTGTGGAAGTAGCACTGGACTTGGTATCAGAGTATATGAGTTCAAATCCTGGCTGCACTAATTACTAGCCGGGTGACTTTGGACAAATCAGTTCACTTCTCTGGGCCTCAATTTCCTTATCTGTAAAACAAGGGAGTTGAATGAGATGACATTAAGGTCCTTTCCAACTCTAAATCTATGATCCAGAGGTCCTAATTGCTTTTGAAGGAGACATCTAAACTCTTATTACTGTCCCAACTCTTCTCATTTATTACCTGTGTGACTTTGAGCAAGGCATTTGACTTCTCTGGGCTCCAATTTCCTCTTCTGTGAAACAAACAGATTAGACCAGATGATGTCAAAGGTTCTTTCTAGTTTTAAAAGGTTATAGCCCCAAACTCAAAGGATCTGAGACTTCATCAAGGAGAACTCGCAGTGGGGAAACTCAGATGCAAACTTCTCTGACCTTAGCAGATAAGTCTTAGGGCAGCACCTAAGGTACAGAGAAGTGTCAGAGGTGGAATTTGAACTCAGATCTTCCTGATTCCAAGCTCAACACTCTATATCAGTATGTCTCTATTCTAACAAATTATAAGATGTCACAAGTAGTCTGAGAGGTGTGTGTATGGAAGGGGTAAGGGAGGCAAGACAACTATTTTGAAGATCATAGATTTGGAACAGAAAAGGACTTTAGGGGCATCGAGTCCCATACCACCCATCACAATTGCAACCTGGTAAGATTAATTGACTTGCCTAGGTATATATACAGCTTGTAGCTGAGGTGGGGGATTTGAACCCATGTCTTCCTGATTCCAAATCTAGTGCCTTGCCCACTTTACCACACTGCGGTTACTCCAACTTCCACCTCTCTGACCTAAAGTCAGCAAAGAGGAGTGAAGAAATCAAGGGTGACATGACATACCAAGGATGTTTTACAACTTGGCACTGTCCTTACATATTAGTTGGGAAACTGTGAGGACTGCTGTGGGGAGGGGAAGGAGAGGACTAGATGGTTTGGGGATAAAGTAATTCCTCCACTATCCATATTATTTCTATTTACTCGGTTCACTACTCTACTCTGAGTGGCCCAGAACCAGTGGCTAGCAGGCAATAATCCAATCCAACCCAATGGGCATTGATTAAATGCCTTCTGTATGCCAGGCACTATTAGGTGTTGGAAATACAAAGAGAACAGTGAGATCATCTCTACCCTTTTTGTTGTTGCTCGGTCATTTTAGTTGTGTCTGACTCTTTATGACCCCACTGGAGTGGTTTGCCATTTCCTTCTCCATTTCCTTCTACAAATGAGGAAACTGAGACAAACAGGGTTAAGTGACTTGTTCAGAGTCACAGAGCTACACATCAGAGGCCGGATTTGAACTCAGGTCTTCCTGACTCCAAGACTAGCACAATATCCATTATATCATCTAGCTGCCCTCAAGAATAATAATTGTTGTTGTTTAGTCATTTCCAACTCTTCATGATCCAATTTTGGGGTTGTCTTGGCAAAGATACTGGTTTGCCATTTCTTTCTCCAGATCATCCTATAGGAAACTGAGGCAAACAGGGTTTGGGACTCGTCCAGGGTCACAGAGCTACTAAGTGCCCAAGGCCAGATTTGAACTCAGGAAAAGGAGTTTTTCTGACTCCAGGCCTAGCACTCCATCCACTGGGCTACTTTCCTGCCCTTAAGGAGCTTCTATTTCTCCTGGGGAGCGTCACAAAGCACCACTTCTGAAGCCCACGTAGTATTTGTGGTTCAGTGTCTAGAGCCCTATCCTTGGCATCAGAAAAGGTGGGTTCAGACATCGGCTCTGTGCCCAAGTCTTCTCTTACAGAGTGGAGGCTTTTCCAGGGCAGGGACTATTTCATCTTTGAATCACCAGGGCTCATAACATGGGACAAAACAATGAAACCAACCTTTCTGGGCCTCAGTTTTCTGCTCTATTTGGTGAAGAGTCTGGACTGATGACCGCTGAGGTTCTTTTCAGCTCTAAATCAATGACCGAATGATGACGACTGTTCCAGGAGATGGTAGAATTTTCTCCATTTTCAAATTAAATTTAATATTTTTAATGAATACAAATGTATGCTTTCCCCCACCCACCTCCTCCTTGGAAATAGAAAAGAGAGGAAAAAAAAAAACCCCAAACCTTGTAACAACTAGGCATAGTAAAGCAAAACATGATGAGAGAATTTTCAAGGCTTGAAACATTTTCTGTGGTCAGGGGTAGATGATGTCCAAAGTAGTCTGGGGCCTCTGTAGGCGGCTCAAAGGCTAGTGCAGTTTGAGGCTAGTGGATCATCCCTCTTGAGATGTGGTGGCTGATTGTGACTGCCTGCCACACGAATGTAGGTTGTGGTGTCTAAGGCTGCATATATTTTAGAACCGGAAGAGAACTTAAAGGTTATTCAGTATAACACCGCAATTATTCAGATGAGGAGACTGAGGTCCAGAAAGTTTAAGGCCTTGCCCAAGGTGATACAGAGGTATGCTTTGAACTCAGATCCTTTGACTCACAGTAACATGCTGCCTTTTCATAGGAAAGCAGCGCTACTAGGAATCAATAAAGAGATGTTGTGACTCCCTCCTGAGCTCTCTGTTGTGTTTGTGTGTTTTTATTTGTTTTTATTTGTTTTTTGTTTTTTTTTTTTGTGGGGCAAATGGGTTTAAGTGACTTGCCCAGGGTCACACAGCTAGTAAGTGTCAAGTGTCTGAGGTCACATTTGAACTCAGGTCCTCCTGAATCCAAGGCTGGTGCTTTATCCACTGCGCCACCTAGCTGCCCCGTTTGTGTGTTTTTAAACATTAACTAGAAGTGATAATGGGCAGGTAGATGGCACAGTGGATAGCATGCCAGACATGCAGTCAGGAAGACTCATCTTTTTTATTTTATTTTATTAATTTTTTTTAGTGAGGCAATTGGGGTTAAGTGACTTGCCCAGGGTCACACAGCTATTAAGTGTTAAGGGTCTGAGGCCAGATTTGAACCCAGGTCCTCCTGACTCCAGGGCCAGTGCTCTATCCACTGTGCCACCTAGCTGCCCCAGAAAGACTCATCTTTATGAGTTCAAATCTGGCTTCAGACACTTACTAGTTGTGTGACCCTGGGCAAATCACTTAACCCTGTTTGCCTCATTTTCCTCATCTGTAAAATGAACCAGAAAAGGAAATGGCAAACCCCTCCAGGATCACTGCCAAGAAAAACCCGAATAGGGTCACAAAGAGTTGGATATGACTGAACAACAAGTGATGACAATTTCTTTTTTGCCCACCGTGTAGCTGCAGCTGCCTAGTCTCTGTAACAGGCTGGGGCCTCCAAATTGTGGGGGCATAGAGCTGTTACCAAGATTGGTCATACCTATTACCTCTCCCGGGATACTCTATCATTTCCCCAGGTATGTTATCACCTTAAAAAATATTGTGAGACACTAGTCTAAGAAAAAACTCCTTGTGGGTTTTGGTCTTCAGGAAACGAAGTAGTAGGAAGAAGGGTTTAAAGCTTTCTTGTATAATCGGATTCTTTGGCTCTGTGCTCAGCAACTTATAGAAATAGTGCACTGTTGAGGGCTGGTGACCTAATATTCTCAATTTCCCCAGCCATCTACTTATTTCTTGGGCTTCAATATTCTGGCAGCCAAGAATTCAGAGTTGGCAGAGGCTAGAGGTGCTAATAAAGCTGTCACTGTGCTCTGGACTGGTCAGTGTGGGTCTGAAATGCCACTTCCAGTTGTTAGGGTCATGTTTCTAGAACCACGCTGACAAATGGCATGGAGTCTAGAGGAGGGTGCCCAGGTTGGAGAGTAGATGACAGCATCGTATGGAGGAACGAGTGGCTTGGAATCCAGAACACATGGGTTCAAAAACGACTTGGTGCTTTAGTTTTCTCGTCTGTAAAATGGGGAAGATTAGACTAGATAGCTGCAGAAGTTCCTTCAATGTTCTGTGATGTTTGGGTCTGGAAACTACAACATGTGTAAAAAAAAGGTTGAAGGAACTGAGAATGTTTATAGCCTGAAAAAGAGGAAACAGGCAGCATTTGTTGGACATCATGAATTCTTGGAAGGCCTGTCACATGTAACTCCAGAAGAAAGAACTAGGGTCAATACATAGGATTTGTAGGGAGTAGTAGTAGTAGTAGTAGTAGTGGTGGTGGTGGTGGTGGTAGTAGCAGCAGCAACTGTTTTATAAGCATTATCTCATTTTATCCTTGCAATAACTTGGAAGGTGGGTGCTATTATTATCCCCACTTAACAGATAAAGAAACTGTTATAGATCCAAGTTAAATTACTTATCCAGGGTCATACAGTCTGAGGCTGAATTTGAACTCAGGCCTTCCTGACCCAGACCCATCACTCTATCCACTGCACTGCCTGGTTGCCTATGGAAACTCAGTATATAACCCCTCCCCCCCCAAACTTCCTAAAAATTATAATGTGGCAAAGCTAGAACTGGTTGCCTTGTGAAAGAGAATAGTGAGGATCCCCATTCCCCCATGCAGTTGAATTGATTTCATTAAGCATTTATTAAACATTTAATATATGTAAAAGTCTGTGTTATATACAGGTATTACAAAGGCAAAAACCAACCAGCTGCTGCCCTCAAGGAGATATAATACATGCACAAAATAGTAATGTAAGACAATTTGAGGAAAGAGAGAGAACTAACACTTTAGGCTTCCTGTAGGAATTGGTAACTGAATCTAGGCTTTTTTTTTTAAACAGGGCAATGAGGGTTAAGTGACTTGCCCAGGGTCACACAGCTAGTTAAGTGTCAAGTGTCTGAGGTTGGATTTGAACTCGGGTCCTCCTGGCTCAAGGGTCAGTGCTTTATCCACTGTGCCACCTAGCTGCCCCAATCTAGCCTTAAGTTAATCAAAATTAATACACATTTATTAAATTCCTAGTATATGCAAGACTGTTCTAGGCAAGCACTGGGGAAACCCAAATGCTCAATGGATCTGTGATCTTATCAAGTTTCTTTCAGTGATGCAGCCAGTAATCCATCCATGCCTGCCTATCCTATCAGACCCTTGTCCATATACTCCCATAAATTTGTCATTGAGGTCTACCCAACATGCTGGAGGCCTTCCTTGATTAATTTTTAAAATATCACTTTAATTTTATTTTACTTTTTTAAATTAACAAGTATTTATTTTCTCTCCCTTCCTCCTAAAACCTGTCCCTTCCCATAACTGAAAAAAGAAAAACAAAACCCCTTCTAGCAAGTGTGCATAGTCAAGCAAAATAAATTTCCCTTTTGGTCATGTCCAAAAATGTAGGACTGCTTCTGCATCTGCAGGAGTCAAGTCAAGTCAATAAGCATTTATTTATTAACCGCCTTCTATGTGCCAGATACTATGTTAGCATGCTTCATTATATGTTCTCTGGAATCCCTGTTGGCCATTGCACGAATCAGAGTTCTTAAACCTTTCAAAGTTACAATGTTATTATCCTTGTATAAATTATTCTAGTTTTGCTGACTTTACTCTGTATCAGTTCATATAAGTCTTCCCAGGTATCTCTTAAAATATCATTTCCATCCTTTCTTATAGCATAGTAATATTTCATTGCTTTCATACATCATAAATTTTTCACCCACTCCCAGGGGCCTCCTTAATTTCTAGTTCTTCACTACTACAAAAAGAACTGCTGTAACTATTTTTTTTTTTAGTGAGGCAATTGGGGTTAAGTGACTTGCCCAGGGTCACACAGCTAGCAAGTGTCAAGTGTCTGAGGCCGGATTTGAACTCAGGTACTCCTGACTCCAGGGCCAGTGCTCTATCCACTGTACCACCTAGCTGCCCCTGTAACTAATTTTTTAAACATATAGATCCTTTTCTTCTTTCTTTGATCTCTTTGGGGTAAGGGCATGTGCAGTTTAATAGCTTTTGGGGAATAGTTCCAAATTGCTTTCCAGAATGGTTGGGCCAATTCACATCTCTACCAACAGTGTATTAATGTAACTGTTTTCCCACAGCCCCTCCAGCATTTGTCATTATCTGTTTTTTCATCAACTTTGTCAGTCTGATGAGTGTGAGGTTGTACTACTGGGCCAAAGGGTATTTTAAATTTAATGACTTTCCTGGAAGTATAGTTCCAAATTGCTTTCCATGGCTAGACTAATTCATAGCACCACCAAAATTTTGTGCATCGATGTGCCTGTTTATTCCATAGCCCTTCCAACACCTGACATTTCCCATTTTTGTCATCTTTGCCAGTCTGATGACTGTAAGGTGAAAGCTCACAGTTGCTCCAATTTGAATTTCTCTGATTAGTAGTGATTTAGAGCATGTCTATTATCTTCCTTTGAGAACTACCTGTTCCTTTCCTTTTGACCCCCATTTAGCAATTGGGGACCATTTCTTGATTTTTCCTGATATCATTAGAACATTAGTGGAAAGCTCTGGCTATCCACCTGCCACCATTCACGCTTTCCATGTGACTAGCCCATTTTCTCTTCCCATCATTCAATTTCTCAACAGCATCCTTTATTCCTGTTCCTCTTTGGCCTTTCTTGTAGGTTATATGTTGAAGTCTGTTCACAGCCAACATGAGCTTCTCCATTTATCTCTATGTATAATATTTATTTTTAATGCTTTGGAGACTGTTGAATTCCATAACTTGATGTCAACCCATGAAATGTAGGTATTAAGGATAAAAAGACAAAAAGGAACAGTCCCTGCCCCCAAGGAGCTTTCATTATTGGGGAGAGGGGAATGTATACTTCTGTAAGTAGATATAAAACATGAAGCAAACAAAAGGTAATTTGGGGAAGGGCCATTAGCAGCTTCAGAGGGGTTGAAGGATTAGAATAGTCTTCATGTGGCAAGTGGTACTTGAGTTAAGCCATAGAGGAAAATATGGATTCCAAGAGGCATAATTAAGGAGGAAATCCATTTCAGACATGTACTACAAAGACATGGAGTCCAGAGATGGAACACCAAATTCAGGGAACAGGAAATAAGCCAGTTTGTATGGAACATAGGGTATATGGAGAGGAATGGAGAATGGACCCAGACTATGAAGTTCTCAGTTACTGGAAATACTCAAAAAGAAGCTGGATCATCTCCTATTAGAGACATTATAAAGGGGGAATTCATGCTTCAGGTAGGGGTTGTACTAGATGACCTGTTTTACCTTTGAATTATGGGAGTTTCTGATTCATCCAAAGATGCTCTCAGAGCCTCAAGAATCAAAATCCACTCAGCCAGGAATTTCCCCCATTTCAGATTCAGTTTTAGTTTGCTTAACATGTCAGAAAATAATTTATTTAATAACACATGTACTGAACTAATGATTTATGCCTAATGTCTAATGTTTGCTAATATGACTGGCTTTGGGAGGGTGAGGCATCCGTCTCACTCTGAGACGTCCCTACCTGCATGTATATGCTGCTCCTGGCAGCAGGCTTTCTCCTCACCCAGTCAGACTCAGGGCTTCCTGGGTTAGTTACCCTGCCAACAGAGCCAGCAGTAGGAAAGTTGGGCCTGCTGGCAGTCCCATGGCTAGCGTGATTCTCCCAGGGCCTTCCCCATTCTCTCTCCTCCCTGAGGACCTCCCTGCTCCTCCTTTTGCCATTTCCTGGGTGGTGTGATTCATGCCTCCCTCCTTCCCACTCTGACTGGCTGCTATGTGTCATTTCCTGACGTTGGTGAAACGCAGACTTGCACAGGTCTCCATGTGACAGGCCCTGGGGGATTAGGGCTAAGGGCTGCATCTTTCCCACTTACCCCCAAAGAGCTCAGTAGCTATTTCAGCCATGTAAAGAAGAGATCCCTGATTCCTTGACAAGATAGTTTTATTGACTTTGGCAATTACCTTGGGTTCAGGGAAGGTAAGACTTGGACCTTGAAGGCATGCCCTGTTTTACCCAGAAGCTTCTGGCTCTCCCCCATTTCTGAGAGCTCCCTCTCATCTCCTACTCTCTAGCTCTAAGCCTCCTTCCCCATTGTCCTCCAAGGGACCCCTATTGTCTCACATTGTCATCCACCCCTTCAGGATTCCATAGCAGCAACTGATATGTGTATGGACTTTTGAGATTTTGTGATCTAGTAAAACATGTATTCAATTCAATTCAACAGGTATTTATTGAGGTTATCCAGTGCTTAGCGCAGTACCTGGCACACAGTAGGATGCTTAATTAATAATGATTGATAGATTGAGAGGCACGTAGAAAAATTAGACAGTCCCTGTCCTTTAGAAGCTTACATTCTTTTTTTTTTTTTTTTTTTTTTTTTTTATTGAGGCAATTGGGGTTAAGTGACTTGCCCAGGGTCACATAGCTAGTAATGAAGCTTACATTCTAATACTAGATACACAGATAAGTAGATATAAAACAAATGCAAGGTAATTTCCAGGGTGGGAGAAGGCAGGGAAATTGATTGATGAGGACAGAAGGAAGATAGGGATGAAATTAGGTAGAGGTGAGGGTAAATTGAAAAGAGTATTTAGAGTTTTGGATATTCACTGGAAATTCACCTTCATTGTTAAGGTTTTAGAGGACCCAGATTCAAATCCTAGCCTCATTATTTCTACCTATGTAGACTTGGGTAAATCTTTCAGCCTCAGTTGCCTTATTTGTAGAATAAAAGAGTTAGGGTAGATTATTCCTAAGGTCCCTTCCAATACAAAAATCTATGATTCTATAAGGATAGAGAACATTCCAGTCATGGGGGGAATAGCCTAGACAAAGGTATGGAGGCAGGGTTTGAGTTTGGTATAGTTTATTGGAAAAATTCCCTTGGGTTAGGTTCTCTTTCTTATTGTATTCTATTTTTTAATTTAATTTTTTTCCCTGCAGGACAGTGAGGGTTAAGTGACTTGTCCAGGGTCACACAGCTACTAAGTGTCAAGTGTCTGAGATCAGATTTGAAATCAGGTCCTACTGAATCCAGAGCTGGTGCTTTATCCACTGTGCTACCTAGCTACCCCCACATATAGTACTCTAAATAACTAAGTCCCACCAGCCTTCTCTAAAGGAGGCTGGTTAGATGTTGGGTGAAAGCTCAATAAAAATCTTCTTCTGAGCTGTAAGAATTTACTATCCCTGGGACCAAGGTCTCCTCTGGCCCACAGGTCTATCTGGACTGGGCCACTTTTGTTCATTAAAAATGAGTCATTCGGGAAAATACCAACTGACATTTGTATAGAGCCTTTAAAGGCTACAAAACACTTCACATGCCTGATTTTACCTAATCCTCACAATAACCCTTTGAGGTAAGTATTGCAGATCATAGGCTCATAGTTTTAAAACTGGAAGGGACCTTAGAGCCCATTGAGTCTGACCCTTCCCCTCCATCTTGATTTTATAGAAGAGAAAATTGAAAAGACAGGTCAAGTCATTTGTCCAAGGCTGACTCTTGCTATTATGTATCTGAGGCAGGATTTGAACCCAGGTCTTTCTGATTTCAAGTGTAGTGCCCTAGTTACTATGCTATACTAAAATGTGTAATAGGTAGATGGAATTTCAAGTTTCCTCAAACCATGTTATGTGTATAAGGAAGCTAAGTGGTACAGAGGACAGAGTGTTGGACTTGGAGGCAAACCTGAGTTCAAATTCTGCTCTAGCCATTTAGCTTTGTGCCCTGGGTAAGTCACTCTCTTAGCCTCAGTTAGCACCTACCTCAGAGCTGTTGCGAAGAAGCCATAAAGAGCTATATATTTTTGGGGGGTCAGGGCAATGAGGGTTAAGTGACTTGCCCAGGGCCACACAGCTAGTAAGTGTCAAGCATCTGAGGCTGGATTTGAACTCAGGTCCTCCTGAATCCAGGGCTGGTGCCTTATCCACTGCGCCACCTAGCTGCCCCCAAACGCTATATAATCTTGCTAGTTATTATTATTGTTGTCATTATTATAGTTCAGTCCCAAAGTAGGTCAGGTAAGTATACCATGGTACTAATTCACTATACAGAATTTACAGGTACCCTCTCTACTAAGCAAAGCTTCACATAACTCCTTCATCTTTACCCCCATTTGATACTAGACAGACCTCATTTACAAAATTACTTTCATTTTAAAGAAGCCAAGGTAAACTAGAGCACCTTCGGAGCAGGATGTATAGGGCATAGCTGGAATATTTCATTCATGCAGCAGGGGTGCGGGGAGGGTTCTAGATAAACTTGAGCACCTTCAGAGCAGTGTGCATAGAACACACCTAGAATATTTTATTCTTAGGTGGGATGGTGGAGGGTTCTAGATAAACTGGAACACCTTCAGAGTAGGGTGACCAGGTTGGTAAAGGGTCTAGAAACTGCAACAAGGAAGTGGTCAAAGGAGCTGGAGCTATTTAGTCTGGAAAAGAGAGTTGGTAGGAAGGGGGATAGACCAGCTGTCATCAAATACTTGAGGGCTTATCATTTAGAAGAGATGCCTTCTGCCATTTTAGAGGGCAGGAATAGGACCAGTGGGTGGAAGTTTTAGGGAGGCAGATTTTGGCTCAGTAAAAGGAAGGGCTGTTAGAAAATAGAACAGGTTGCATTGTGAGACAGTAACTGAGCTCCCTGTACCAGAGCTGTTTAAGCAGAGGCCCTCTGGCCATCAGCCAGGGATACTGAAAGGAAGATTCTTGCATGGAGTTGGGAGCTGAGGTCTCATCAAATGCTACTATTCTGTCCTCAGATTCTCCTCCCACTCTGCCTATTCTTCTAGGCCAGAGACACCTTCATTATAGCCTATCTCCTTGATCTTTTCACCAACATAATATATTTGTAAACTTATTAAGAATCATGTCATTCCTATTCATCAACTGTATCACCATGGACATTTTAGTACTTTTGCTTAAGCCAGATCCTTTTTTGTGCTTTTGAAAATTAAGCTGCTTTTGAATCTTTTTTTTTTTTTTGGTATTTAAAACTTATAAAATTTCCCTTGTAATAATAGCAAAAGAAAAAAAAATTGAAAAGATTTAAAGCCAATGTTTTTTGAGGGGACACCTTATAACAGAAGGACTTCTTTCCTGAGCCAGAATGAGACTTAGTCACTCCCGCCTGTGTCCGTGCCTGTGTCTGTGGTGAGCTGCGTGCTTATTCTTTGCACGAGCACTGAGATGCGCCTGTCTCTTGAGGAGCTATTCAGGCTACTTAGCACTTCAGTTACAGTTTAAATATGCATTTTATTGGTTGGTCATTCCTCCCCCTGTGGGGCCTGTAGGTCAAGATTACTCTTTCTATGTTACTGACTGGGAAATGGAGATAGACAGAGGCTGCTGCTGGATGAAGATTAGAAGCCAGAGACCTCAGCATCTGGGGGACTGAGGCCTCTAGGTTGTGCTATCTCTTTTGTGTGAAGTAGAAAAGTGAATTCCGTATGAGTCTAGTTACAGATTATGATGACATTGAGCTCACGAACCCTATGATTTGCTCAGTTCCAGCTAAGTATTTGAACCTAAATAAGGTTATTCCTATATATAATTTTTTTTTGTTTTAAATAACTCTATAGGAGCATAGTTTTAGAGCTGGAAGGGATTCAGAGGTCATCCAGTCTAATTCCCTCATTTTACAGATAAGTCAACTGAGACCCAGAAAAATGAAATGCTTTCCCTAAGGAAAGGTAGTACCTTGCCCAAGGTCAAAAATAGTGTCAGTGGCAGAATCTGAACCCAGATCTTTGGATGTTAGTGTTCTTTTTCTTCTTTTCCTCCTTTTCTTCCTCTTCCTCCTCCTTCTACTACTAGTACTACTCCTTTATTTATTTTAACATTCATTAAAAAAAATTTGAGTTCCTAATTCTCTCCTTCCCTCCAGCACTTCCCCCATCTATTGAGAAGGCAAGCTATAGGGTATCAATTATACATATGAAGTCATGCAAAATATAGTTCCATATTAGCCATGTTGCAAAAAAAGAAAAAAAGCAAGAAAATTAAAATGAAAAAGTATGCTTCAGTATGTACCCTAAGTTCATTAGTTCTCTCTCTGGTGGTAGATGACATTTTTCTTCATGAGTACTTTGGAATTTTCTTAGATCATTGTATTGATTAGAGTAGCTAAGTCTTTTACAATTTGTCATTGTTACAATTTTGCTGTTACTGTGTACAATAATCTCCATTATCTACTCACTGCATTAAGTTCATATAAAATCATCCCAGGTTTTTCTGAAACCAACCTATTCATTATTTCTTTTCTTTTTAAATTTTTTTTGTAGGGCAATGAGGGTTAAGTGACTTGCCCAGGGTCACACAGCTAGTGTCAAGTGTCTGAGGCTGAATTTGAACTCAGGTCCTCCTGAATCCAGGGCTGGTACTTTATCCACTGCACCACCTAGCTGCCACCTCTTCATTATTTCTTACAGCACAATAATATTCCATCACAATCATATACCACAACCTGTCTAGCCACTCCCCAATAGAAAGGTGTTGGGGCAGCTAGGTGGCACAGTGGATAGAGCACTGGCCCTGGAGTCAGGAGTACCTGAGTTCAAATCCGACCTCAGACACTTAACACTTACTAGCTGTGTGACCCTGGGCAAGTCACTTAACCCCAATTGCCTCACTAAAAAAAAAAAAAAAGGTATCTCCCCTATTTCCAATTCTTTACCACCACAAAAAGAGCTGCTGTAAATCTTTTTGTACATATAGATCCTTTCCCTTCTTCTTTGATCTCTTTGGAATGCAGACCTGTAATGGTGTTGCTGGGTCAAAGAATATGCACAGTTTTATCACCTTTGAGGCACAGTTCCAAATTGTTCTCTAGAGTAGTTGGACCAATTCACAATTCCACCAATAGGGCATTCCTGTATCTATTTTTCCATATACCCATAAGCATTTCGTTTTCTGTCATGTTAGCTGATCCAATAGGTGTGACATGGTACCTCAGATTTGTTTTTATTTGTATTTCTTTAATAATTATTTAGAGCATTTTGTCATATGACTACTGATAGCTTTGATTTATTCTTCTGAAAACTGCCTATTCATATCATTTGACCATTTATCAGTTGGGGAATGGCTCTTATTTTTATAAATTTGTCTCAGTTCCCTATATTTTTAAGAAATGAGGCTTTTATTAGAGAAACTTGTTAATCTCTCCCCGCCCTACAGACACAGAGTTTCCTAATCTCCTTCTAATTTGGGCTGCATTGGTTTTCTTTGTGCAAAATCTTTTTTTAATTTCATGTGATCAAAAGTATCCATTTTACTTCCCATGATTCTCTCTGTCTCTTGTTTGGTCACAAGTGCTTCCTTTATCTGTAGAGCTAAACAGTTAATGTTCTTTACATTATGCTGTCTGTGTATGTGTGTTTTTGCATTAGTCATGTCTGCATATGCTCTACCTCTCCCCACCCCAGCCTTATAACTCTTCCTTGTAACAAAGTTACAAGGTTAAGCAAAACCAAAAGACATAGATAGGGACCACACCTGATGGTATATACACCATTATATACCCATAGTCTCTCACCTCTCTACTGAAAGGAGGGAAGTGTTTCTTTATCCTTTTTTCCAGGACAAAGATAGATAATCACAATTGCATAGGATTCTTATGACTATATATTCCCGAACCTTCAGCAAAACCATATGACTACATCTCCATCTTCCTTTGCTCCTAGACCCCATAAATATCAGCCATAAATATTTTTTGGGGGTGGGGCAATGAGGGTTAAGTGACTTTCCCAGGGTCACACAGCTAGCTGCCCTCTCAGCCATAGATTTTAAGAGATAGAAGACACATTAGTGTTTGTCTAGTTTGTTCCAGGATAAACATGTTAGCTGCCATTGAATATTTGAAGGGATTAGATTTATTTTACGTGGCTCCAGAGACAGAACTAGGATCAGTGGGCAGAAATTGCAAAATAAGCAAATTGAGGTTTGATGTCAGGAGAAACATCCTAACAGAGCTTTCTTTGGATTAGATTACCAATGAGGTACCTTCTGACAAAAATTCTTTGATTTAGAGGGACACTAAAAGGAAATGGTAGGCTATCTGTTGGATTAGCAGCTTTATACTGAAAGCATGCTCTCCTCACTTCTCCCTAGGGTCTGAACGTGGCAAGAGCTTGTCTTGGGGGGCTTTCTACAAAATGGCCAAGAGGGCCTAAGGTTAGGCTCTGACTGTGGGGAAAGAACAGTTCTGGGAGATGTTCCTGGGGAAAATGGCCTTGTGCTTGTCAGGTCTTGACCACTAGCCCATAGAGAGCATATCTTTCCCATAGGAAAGGCATAAAACAACAAGGCATAAAATTGGACCCATGTGGCATCATGGGAAGAATGCTGGATTTGGAGTCAGACAATATGGGTTCAAATCCTAGCACTGCCATTGAATGATCACAAGTCTGGACCCTCCCTTATTCTGCCCTTCCCCAAATGGGCATGGCTTGGTGCTAGGTATTAGGGCTACAGAGACAAAATTTAGGAATTTCCTTAAGGAACTTCCATTCTACTAGAATGTGTATGTTAGCAGAAATAATAGCTCCTATTTTATTTAGTTATCCATATCAAGTACTTCATCTACAAGATCTTGTTTGAATCCTACAGTGCCCCATGAAACAAATAGGATGGTTATCATGCCGTTTTTACAGAAAAAGGCAGAGAGGCCAGTGAGATGAAATGAATTGTCCTTCGTCAAATAGGTAATGGGTAGAGATGCTTGAATTCAGGCCCAGTTCCTCTGACTCAAGTATAGTGTTCTCTCTGTAAAATGACATTCATTGACTCTTAGTCCCACTGCTGAGTCAGAGCCAGGGAATGAGCAAGTCTGTCAGGGGACAGGAGCTGTGACGGCAAGCAGTGAGTGACTGAGGTCTAGAACAGGTCGCCATGTTGGTTATCACTTGGTTCTTTCCATTAAAGTCCTTTCTGAAGATGACTATGTCATTGAGATGGGCAGCCCCTGTAAAGGAGGGTCTGGAATCCTGGCTAATGTTCAACTGCTGACAATAGATCCAAGAGCCCCAAACCTTTGGCCCTAATGCCTGCATATATCTTGGGGTCCAAGGGAGCAAATCTTGTGGAGATGTAGAGATGGGAAATGCCTGCTTTTGCAGGTGCTTCAGGCTCCTCCTCCTCTGTAGCCACAACTACTAAAGATGCAGAAAAGAAAGTTCTTACCACCAAAGTCACTGGCACCATCAGATGGCTCCATGTTACAAATAGAGTGTCGTCAATGAAAATAATATGGTGATGCATCGACACCATCTTGGCCACTTTTCCCAAGGACCTCTAAGCCTGGCCATTCGGTTTAAAGCTGAAGCCTCCTCCATGGGTAGTCTTCCTCTGTTAAGATGGGAGCTCCTTGAAAGAAGGGGCAATCTTGCCTTTTCTATTTGTATCCCCATCTTTTGGTGCTGGTACTTTGCCCATAGCACAAATGCTTTTTAATTAATTAGTACTTTCTTCTGGCTTCTTTCATTTTCATTCCCCTCTGACTGCTCACCTCCCACCTGTGTGGGAGGCTGCTTCCTGGCTGAGGTTCCGGTTTTTGGTCTATAATATGCAAATTTACTCTGCTTTAGTCCTAGAATTTCAGAAGGAGGCAGGAAGGCCTGGCTGAAGCTGCTCATCTCTAAAGGGGTAGAGCCTGTAAGGGGATTCTGACAGCTGAATGTCTTCTGTTGTAAGTGTATGGCTCTCTTTTTTATGTGTGTGTGTGTGGGGGGGGGGAGGGGAGTAAAGGTAGAGCAATAGGTTGTGTGTCTTTGGGGAAAATGAAGTTAAGTGGGTGGGAGTATTTCAGGGGAAGAGTGAAGGCTATGATCTCAAGACAGAGCTCCAATCATAGAACCATGGCATTTTTGAGCAGGGATGGACCAAAAGTAGAATTGAATATTTGTAGTTGGGACAGTCAGAGAATCTCATTCTCTGTAGTTAGAATTTTGGTCCTGCATTTTAGATGCCCAAGGGACGTGTTGATCCTTGCTTTCTTCTAGCTGTAGATGAGAGATTAGAGAAAATCTGCCATGCTGGTGTCTAGGCTCGCCATGGGAGCTCAGCCCTTCACAGTGTGGCACCAGCCTACCATGCCAATTTTATTTCAAACTGTGATTCCCTTTCTCTGTGTTCTCTATTCTGGCCACACTGACCTGCTTGTTGATCCCCATTAAAAGAATTTTGAACTTAAATGTCAAATAAAATGAGCACTTACACACACACACACACACACACACACACACACACGGAACTGTGAGGGTGATAGTTTGCCTTCCTTTTAAAGTGTATGATAAATTGATTGTTATTTTTCAAAGCTGTTCAGGGTCTTCCTGTAATCCAGATCACTGAGTTATGGATGTCAGGATGGACTGTGGTAGCCAGTGTTATGTACCAAAAGTGACTTGGTGTGTTGCTGCTGGGATTCTAGTTTGTCAATCTTCTGAGGTCCTAATCTATCACATCATTTAAAAATGTTTCTCCAAAGTATCCTAGGATGAACTTTTAACCCATCCTCTTCTCTGTCTTTCCTTCTGCTCTCTGTCATTTCTCTGCCAATAGGGTTGTAGAGTGGGGTGGGGGGATGTAGTAATAATTAGGATTTAATGCTTAGGGTAAATAATTTGGAGAGTCAAGAGGCAGTGTGATACAGCAGGAAGACATTTGACTTAGGAACAGGTAGATCACTTCAGTGACGGTTGTCTCTCTGTCTCTTCTTATGTGTATATTGGAGATAATTATCCTTATACTATCTACCTCACGAAGTTGTAGTGAGCAAAGTGCTTTGTAGAGAGCTATAGAGAAATGTGGGCTGTTATTATTAGTCACAACAGCAGGTATGGGAGTCAATTCCTTCCTGGAATACACTGCCTTCCTGTCACCCCCACATCAAGCAAGGTGCCAGTGAATCCTTTGATTTCATTCTTTTCACTAGAGCCAACTAAGAAGTGTGCTCCGCCATGTTGGCACCTAGGACAAGCCCCCCAACTGTCCTAGTCTAGTTATACTTCTGTTTCTCCCATTGTTCCTCTATTAGAGAGTAGAATGGCCATGTCAATCACTGACTCAATCAACAAGCATTTATTAAAGCACCTAGTAGATGCCAGGTGCTTGGAATACAAAGACAAAACCCAAAACTGTCCTTTGCCCTCAAGGATCTTACAGTCAATCTAAACAAGGTACACACACACACACACACACACACACAGTACAATGACATTTCACTGGAGGCCTCAGCAGCTGGAGAGATCAGAAAAGGCCTTATACAGGAGATGGCATTTCAGTTGAATTTTAAAGGAAGTGAGGGAATCCCATAGCAGCTTCCCCTCCTGTCTCCCTCCCTGCCTTCAGAAAAATCAGATAGGATAGATACAATGATAGTACTAAGCATTTTCAGAGTCTGTCTCCCTCCTCATTTCTGCCTCTTGGTTTCCCTGGCTTCCTTCAACACTCAGTTCACATCCTACCTTCCACAAGAAGCCTTTCCCTGCCCCTTTCTTTGCTAAGGCTTTCTCTCCATGATTATCTACAATTTATCCCTGGTTGTTTCCCCATTATCTCACCCATTAGATTGTGAGCTCCTTGAGTGTAGAGATTATCTTTTGCCTTTCTTTGTTTGTTGACTGATAGACTGGAACCTCTCCAGAGACTGGGGCCATTTCTTTCTTTCCTTTTTTTTTTTTTCTTTTTTTTTGGCAGGGCAATGAAGGTTAAGTGACTTGCCTGGGGTCACACAGCTAGTAAGTATCAAGTGTCTAAGGCTGAATTTGAACTCAGGTCCTCCTGAATCTAGGGTTAGTGCTTTATCCACCGCACCACCTAGCTGTCCATTACCTTTCTTTGTATCCCCAGCATTCATTTATCACAGTGCTTTGGTACACAGTAGGTGGTTAATAAATACTTGCTGACTCAGGCTTTAATCCTAAATCCCAACAAGGTTGTGCATGAACCTGAGAGGATGCCTGGGGTGCCACCCCCTCTACCTCTTAGCTTTAAGTCTAGGATTTTTAGGAAAGAAGCTATGTTTCTACAGGGGAGATAGAGTTGATAAAAAGTCAATAAGATATTGGAATGAAGCAAAAAATGCCCCAGGAGTGTCATTCCCCCCCCCCAATTTTCCTCTTCCCCCATCCCTTGTCTAACCTTGGTTCGGTTCTCCCTGCAGCACTTGCTGTCCTTTGAGACGTTCCTCAGCACATCTATTTTGAACCTGCAGCTGGTGCTGCTGAGAATAACCAGAACTGTGATATTGGGATAAGGAGAAAGAAAAATGATCTTCTCTCGTACCCTCCCCCTTCCCTATGTTTGTCTTCCTGGCCTCCTTCTCGTTCCCCCAATCTGCCAGGTCTCAAGAATGCTTTCCCCACCCCCGCCCCCTCTAGTTTTCCTTCTGTGATCTCAAAATAATAATGATAATAATAATAACAGCGGATGCTTTTATAGCTCTGTAAGTTTTTCTGAAGCATTTTATAAACATTATCTCATTTGTCTCTCACAAAAGCTCTTGAGGCATTACAGGTATCATTGCCTTAATTTCATAGAAGGGAAACTGAGGGGGCAGCTAGATGGCGCAGTGGATAAAGCATTAGCCCTGGATTCAGGAGGACCTGAGTTCAAATCCAGCCTCAGACACTGAAGCACAGTGAGAGCAAGTCACCTGTCCATGTTCACATCTGTAAGAACTGGGGGGAATTTGAATCTAGGTTTTTCTTTTTTTTTAATTTTCTAAAATTTATTTACAGTCAATATAAAAAAGAGCAAAATAGAACCAGATGATAAACCTACCTGATCATCTCCACAGCAAATAGAACTATCTAGGGAGAGCCTTCAGCGCCATCATGAACTCTAGTGTCCTTGGGACATAAAAGTCTATGCCAGAGGCTTTAAACTCACCAATCTAAAGCAAATAGCTTATAGATCTCCAGTAAAAGCCAGGACTCTTTCCATCACCTCATGCTGAGTTGGAAGTGACCTTAGAGACCCCAGCCCCCTCATTTTACAGATGAGGAAACTGAGTCCCAGAGACTTGTTCAGTGATTCACACGGATAGAACTGGGACCTCGGCCCAGATCTCCCTAATCTTGGCTCTTCATTTTTGCATGATGCTAATGTCTTTAGCTAATCACTATTGTGTATTCAAGCTGTTAAAGTGGAAGCTTTTGCTATGGTATACAGAAAAGTCATCATAGCTACCTTTGTACTCAAAGCACTTTTACTGAGGAAGCAGATTGGCCAGCAGTGATCGCATACAAAAGCCTTCCCTATGGGCACATGCTAACTCACAGAATGGAAAGCTTGAGGACTAATTTGGGATGCCAAGGGCCATCGGGCGGGGTGGGGAAGGGTGAAAAAAGGATTCAGGGCAAAAGATGCAACCGGATCCCTGGGGCCAGGCTCTGGGGAAGGAAAGGAATTCAATGATTCCACAAGAAGCTGCTCCTTTGATTTGTTATACCCAGAGTATACTAGGCTCTTGATTGGTAGGGCACTTGGAGTCTTTGACTAGGGGAAGGTAGGTGATGAAGTAGAGCTCTGTCCTTGGAGTCAGGAAGATGTAACTTCAAATCTGGCCTCATAATTTCTTTTTCTTTCTTTTTTTTTTTTAAGTGGGGCAATTGGGGTTAAGTGACTTGCCCAGGGTCACACAGCTAGTAAGTGTTAAGTGTCTGAGGCCAGCTTTGAACTCAGGTCCTCCTGACTCCAGGGCCGGTGCTCTATCCACTGCGCCACCTAGCTGCCCCAGCCTCATATTTTCTTACTAGCTGTGTGACCTTGACCAAGTCATTTAATCTCTGCCTCAGTTTCCTCATCTGTAAAGTGGGGAAAAGAGTAGCACCTATCCCCCAGGCTTTTTGTGAGGATAAAAGGGAATAATGTTTGTAACAGTGCTTTGAAAACCTGAAAGTACCATATAAATGCTAGTTAATAATAATGATAATAATAAATTATTATATCTGATACATCAAGGTAACTAAGGGCAATAGACAACATACTATGACTTTCCGTGTATACTAAGATGTCACTCAGTAGGGCAGCCTACTACATCAGCCAAACAGATTCGGACCTGGGTCTTTTTGTTTGTTTGTTTTCGGGACAAGGAAGGTGTCATTCAAGAGAGTCTGATGAATTTTCCTGCCTCTTGTGTCACAGACAGGGAGATACCATTCAGGGAGGTTGAATACAGCACAAGGCATGGGAGACTGTAGATATAGAGGGTTCTGGAAAAGAGGCAGGGAAGGGTTGCAGCTGGGAGGAAGGGGCTTGTCTAGAGGACAGGCAGTTTATCTCAAATAAGTTTTATGAATCCTAGAGGTTTTTCAGACGACCACACAGGGTATTGGCAATTGGTCTTAAATGAAGCCAGTATTCATGAAGAACAAGGGCTCCCAAGATGGAGGAGCACAAATGGGCATGCTTTCCAGTTTTCTTGGGGTGAGGAACATGGGAGTCTGCAAATCTTGGTAACTAAAGAGCTTCACAAAGTAGAAGGGCATGGAAGTCTACATACTACTATTCCTCTATTCATTGCTTCTGCTCTAACTGTAATTCTTTACTACGTGCAAAGCACTAGAGATACAAATAGAAAAGTAAGCTCGGCCCTGTCCTCAGGGAGCTCACATTTGAATGCAGGAGACAACACAGGGAAGGTTTCAGCTGCAAGTCAGAGGGAAAGGGCCCATGGTCCTTAGGGTATAGCAGCAAAGCAGATGCTAATGTCTCTTCTGTGATATCATTTCCACTGATCAAACATCAGTTTCTGATGTGGAACCATTTGACAGTTCCAAGGATTTTGGTGACAACAACTTTCTTTTCTGAGTCTTCAACAGATGTGGCTTTAGCACCTGCAGGAACAGCTGCCAAGCTGCATCTCCACAGGGATTGCTCCCCAGGGATGATGGCTGCAGGCAGTGGGCTGGAAGCATTGCTGTTCCACAGGTTCTTGGGGTTGTCCACTGTCTCCATCATGGTCCAAAGGAAGTTGGTGGTCATAATGGTGGTAGGGGTTTGACTTGCCTGGCATGTGCTGCCTCCTCTCTCTTCCCTTGAGGTGTCTTGCTGCTTCATCTGGGCTGACCTATCTGCCCTGTGAGTGGTGGTTCCAATAAATCCAATAAACATTTATTAAGGACCTACTATGTGCCAGGCATTTTACTAAGTACTGGAGATATAATTAACAAAAAAATAAAAATAATCTGTACCCTCAAGGAGCTTAAATCTAATGGCTTATAAATTGGTCAGCAGTTGGTGGGGATGGCTGACTCCTCCATAATTGTTTCCCTGGATGATGGCTGTAAGGACTGGGGTGGTAGTCTTGGAGGGGGCGGGTCTGCCACTATCAGGAATCCTGTGCTGCTCTACCTGTTGCTGGAAGTTGGTCAGTATTTGTTCCTGGTAGTGATGAAGAAGGTGGGTCCCTTCTCCACAATATTCTTTTCCTCAGTGATGGCTGTAGGGGGTGGAGGTGGGTCTCTTAGTTTAGGGTACTGCTATTCCCAAGGCTCTTGAGCTCAGGTTCCTGGGCTGTCTCCACCAAGGTCTGAAGGAAGATGGTGGATAAGGTAATGATTAGGGTTTATTTGATATGCCTGATACACGCTGCCTCTCTGTCTCCCCTTCAGGATGCCCTGTTCCTCTGTTCATGGGGCTGATAGAAATTAAGCAGCTTGCCTAGGATGACAAAGTTAGTAAATGTCGGAGGCAGGATCTAAACTTAGGTCTTCCTGCCTTCAAGGGCAGTGTTCCATCCACAGCTTTCTCCTTCCTGCTCCATTTTTCTGGATTTGACTTTGTTCTTTTTCATCCTCATTTCCCTTCTTCCTCCCTCCACTTCACCACCATCTCATACCCTCCTGGTTGTACTGTTGAGCTTGGTCCTTTTGAGGTTAAGGAAATGGAACAACATTTATGGGAGAGATGGCTTGAGGAAAGAGGACACCTTGCTTTGAAACATCTGTGCCCTTCCTGTTCATGGCTCATCAAACTCTATCCTGCATGCTATTTTTAGAGGTTTCTGTTTGTGGTCTAGCTTTCTAGTCTTGGTGTAAAACCCTTTGGTTTCTTCTGACTTCTGTAACAGCTGGGAGAAAGGGAGGGAAGGGGAGCTTGTGCCTTTCTCTTTCCATGGTCCTCATCATGACAGTTTCCCCCTTTTCCACTCTGATTTAAATTTTTTTCAGTTAGCAAAAATCTATTTCTCTCTTTTCTATCTCCCACTTCCTCTCCATTAGAAAGAAAAAAAAGAGAATTAAAAATCCTTCTTACAAATACACACAGTCAAGCAAAACAAATCCCTACATTCAACATGTCCAAAAATGTGTTTTATTCTGTTCCATCACATCTCTGTCAGGAGGTAGGTAACACACTTCATCATTAGTCCTTTGAAATTACAGTTCATGATTACACTAATCAGAGGTTTCAAGTCTTTCAAAGTTGTTCATCTTTACCATGTTGTTACTGTAGAAATTGTTCTTCTGGTTCTGCTCACTTTACTCCACAACAATTCGTAGAAGTCTTCTCAGGTTTTTCTGAAATGGTTTCTTTCATCATACAGAACAATAGTGTTATATTATATTCATATAACAGACTTTGTTGAGCTCTTCCCCAGTTGATGGGCACCCCTTTAGTTTCCAGCTCTTTGCCATTACAAAAAGAGCTGCTACAAATATTTTTATACATATGGGTCTTTTTCTATTTCCTTAGAACTCTTTGAGTTCTAGCAGTGGTATCCCTAGGGCCAAAGGTATGCACAGTTTAGTAACTGTGGAGCATGGTTCTAAATTATTCTCTAGAATGATTGTACCAATCCACAGCTCCAATAATAGTGTTTTCCTCTGTTTTTTTGAGGGAAAACAAACAAACATAATCTTACCACAAATTGGCCTTTGGAAATCTTTCAGAAGGGTCCAGTAGTCTTTGAATTGGCCTAATTAACTTTCTGGTCTCTTTGGGGGTTTGACAGGTTCATTGCTATGAAGTCAATAAAAATATCAGCAGTTTGTGGCCAGATGCTGCTTCTGTACCAAAAAGCTGGTTTGAATCATTGAGTTGGGAGCAAGAGTTCATGGGGAACTGGAAAGGCAGCCTTGGGCAATTGAGTCTCAGTTTCTTCACCTTGTAATTTTGAAGAGGAGCCCAATCAATTAAATTAAGTAATTAAATTTATTGTCTGCTGTGTGCTGTAGGCTACAAAGAAAAAAATGAGTCCCATTCTGAAGGAGCTAATATTCTTTTGGGGAGAAACAGTATGTATACAAATAAAATACACAAGATATTTTTGAACCAGATCAGTTTTTTCCTGGCAAAAGGAAGACATTCGCTCACCAATGCAGTTTAACACTTGCTCTATATATACTTTATTCTTGATGGCCTTAAGAGGGTTGCACGGGACTCTGAGAAATTAAGTGATTTGCCCAGTGACATATTGTGTATCAGAATTAGGACTTAACCCAGGTCTTCTAGGTTCCAAGACCACTTCTTTATCCACTATAATACACTGTTTCTCTATTACACATACACACACACACACACACACACAGAGTAAATGGGGACTGATAGGGATGGACTTTTGATTTCATCGTGTAGGGAACTCCTAGGTGTGGAAATTTCCTCTGTCAATTCAAGTCAGCACATTTCTGCAAATACAAAATATTGAGGAGGGGAAGGGAAGAAATAGCACCAGCTTCAGGGAAAGGCTTCCCCTAGCAGGTTAGACCTGAACTGTGTTTTAAAGAAGACTATGGATTCTATGAGACAGAGGTGAGAAGAGCTAGCTTTCCAGATCTAGGGGATCTAGGAGGTCTGTGCAAAGGTATGGAGGTGGAAGACAGAATGTTTTATACAAGAATCAATTATTAGGCCACTTTGACTGGAATACAGAGTTCATAGTGGGGGATAATATGTGATCATCAGTCTAGAAAGATAGATTAAAAACAGATTGGGGGGTGGGCAGCTAGGTGGCACAGTGGATAAAGCACCGACCCTGGATTCAGGAGTACCTGAGCTCAAATCTGGCCTCAGACACTTGACACTTACTATCTGCATGACCCTGGACAAGTCACTTAACCCTCATTGCCCTGCAAGAAGAAGAAGAAGAAGGAGAAGAAGGAGAAGAAATAGGGAATAAGACTATGAATTCTCCAAGCCTCTCCTTCCTCTGGGAGATCAGAGCTGAGCCTCTTGCCCTGCTCTTCATGTATGTGGGACCCTTGGAATCACTGTCATTGATTCTAGAACTAAGAAAGAACAGAAGAGCTCAATCTAAGGGTGAGATCACTTGCTACCTCTGGGACTGGGAGTGATTCACTTTCTCTACACCTTCATTTTCCCATCAATTAAATGGGGATGATAACATGCGTACTACCTACCTCTCAGAGTAATTGCGAGGGGAAGTACCTCATAAGCCTTAAATCACCATAAACATGGAATATAATTTTAATAATGCATGTGTAATATAATTATAATAATTAGGTTTATTATTGAGAGCAACTCTCTAAGAATATAAGTTGCAGAAAAGCTACAGGAAGTTCTCCAGACATTCTTATGCCAATGAAATTACATGTCTAGTAAGAAAAAAAATGGAGAGACAGCGATAGCAAGCTGGCACAGAGTCAGGAAGACTCGGGTTCAAGTTCTACTTCTCACACATCCTGACCGTGTGATCCTGAACAAATCCCTTAACTTCTTAGTGGCCCCAGGTAGAAAAGGAACAGTTCTCTACTAATGACCATATTTAGAGTTGGAAGGGACCTTAAAAGCTCAAAGCTTAAATTGGATGAGGTCAACCCTTATTAAATCAATTTCCGTGGCTCCCTATTGCCTCCAGGATCTAATATCAAACCCTCTGTTTGGCTTTTAAACCCCTCCACTCCCTTCCTACCTTCGAGGACTTCTTAGTCCTTTCTCCTTGCCACAGACTCTAAGATCCGGGGACACTGGCCTCCTGTTCCTTGCACTAGACTCCCTGTCCTCTGACTGGGCACTTCCCCTGGCTGGTCCCCACGCCTGGAAGGCTCCTCCTCTTCATCTCTGCCTCCTGACCTCCTCCAAGCCATACAGGAAAACATTATTATTACTAATGATGATTATCATCATCGTTATTAATTGGTCTAGCCTACTGCCTCGGGAAGTAAGGTACATGTCCAGTGGCAAGAGCATTGGCTCTGGAGGGAGAAAGCCTGGGTGAAACTCCAGTCCCTGTCACTCTCTGTGTGGCTTGGGATAAATCACTTTGCCTTCCTAGTCCTCGGTTTCCTTATCTGTAAAATGGGGAGATTTGATGAATGGCTTCCGAGGTTTCTTCTAACTGGAGGCTGAGGATGCTGTGAGCATATTTTACAAAGGAAGCAGCTGGGACCGGGATATGTGAAGCAGCTTGGCCCGAGCTGTCCAGCTAGCAGGTGATGGTGAGAATGAGATCCCAGACTTCCTGCATGCTCCTTCCATGCCCCACACTGTCTCTCTCACAGCAGCTCTCCCCTTGCCCCTCACCCACCTGGTTTGTCAGCCCTAGGGTGATGTAGGCACTTCACAAAACACAAGATTTCCCTTGTTTCTGCATTGACTGGGTGATCTGATTCTTCAATCAGGATGCCTCCTTTGTTCAGGGATGCTGTTGGCTCGAGAGGGTGAGCTGGACAGCAGCTGAGTCCGTGTCTCCTAATTCCTTTTGACGTTATTTTTGACAGCCTTCTACATGCACTTAGGTACTTAATAAATGTTTCTGAGGGTAGCCCAGCCAGGCACTCAAGAATAGAACACTGAGGGTGGGAAGCTAAATGGTGCTCAGTTTATACTGTGGGAGGCAATGCAGGGAAAAGGGAAGAGTCATTGACAGTTCATAGTAGCTTTATAGCAGGTAGAATGTTGGAGTGGAACTCAGGAAGATTTGGGTTCAAATCTGGCTGGGCAACAATGGGCAAATCTCTTAACCTCACTGAGCCTCAGTTTCTTCATCTGTGAAATGGGGATAATAATGCCTGGGGTACCTATCTGACAGGTTTGTGGTGAGGTTCAAAGGATACCAGGTAGGCCAACTGCTTTGCAAACATGAAAAGCACTCTATCAATGTCAATTTATGTTACTATTCATTGACAAACATGAGATATGGCATCCTGAGGGGCAGAAGGGGGCTTGATTTGGGCAGAATGCAAAGAGGCAGAAGATTTAGTTGCATGTCTTTCAATAAGTAATCTCACTTCTCTGAACCTCAGTTTCCCCTTCTGTAAAATCAGGGGGTAGGACTACTTAGCCTTGGAAGTCCCTTTTTGCACAGAAATAGGTAGAGAATGGGCCTCAGGTTCAGCAAGACCTAGGTTCAAGTCCTGATTCTGATTCACACTTGTGTGGACAAGTTACCTAACTTCTGATTACCCAGGAAGCTTTTTAAGACAGAACAATTGCAGACCAGTTGCTAATCTGTATTGGCAAAGGAAGTCTTACTCCCTGGGAAATTTCCTTTACTGGTGAAATCACAGGTTCTCCCCCCTCCCACCTTTCCCAGTAGACTCTAAGCTCCTTGAGGGCAGGGACTGTTTTGTTTTTGTCTTTTTTTCTCCAGCACCTTGCATAGTGCCTGGCATGTGGTAGGCTTTGGATGTGGATTTAAAAGAGTTGGCTTCCCTTTAGTACTTGGGAAGACTTTTAGTCGGGCAACCACACACTAATACACACATATATAGCTTTCACCATTTACCTCTACCTAAGGGGGAAAACAGATTCTGAGACTTATCAGAACAGTCAAGTTCTCATATATCTGTCCTATGTCCTTCCTTCCCTTGCCTTGCCCTTCCCTCCTCTGTGTCCTCCTCTTCCTTCCCCTCCCCTCCCCTCTGTGTCAGGTGCTCTGGACTCCCCCTTCCCTCCCTGTTTAGCCTCCCTGCTTTGTGTCTATGGGGAGACTGTGGGAAAATCGTTTGTTATCTTTTAACTCTGGCTTCCTGTGTGCTTCAGAAACCTCAGCAAAAGCAGAGCTGTTGAGTCTGCTAAACATAGCCTTGTATCTGGTATAGTGGGAAAGCCAAGTATTTCTTTAAAGACAGTAGAACAACCAGAAATAGAACCCAGGTGTGGTGACACCAGTGGCTTCCTCCCAAGCCATCTCCCCTCCCCCGGTGCCCTACCTTCTACCCAGTGTTGGTAAGTATGGCCCCTATATGTGCAGTCCATTCAAATGCATCTGCTGGGTGGTAGCTAAGGTGAGCTCAGGTGGGGTGGGGCCCCTGCATCAGGGCAAGGAGAAAGGAGAACACAGCCCAAGGAAACCCTGTGAGGTTCATTTTTATTCTGAAACTTTTTGGTGCCTTTTGTTCATCTTCTCCATTCCTTTTTTGGCTGCCTCCCCCTCCCCTATCTCCCCCCCCCCAAGGTCCTGGCTGCCTTGATTGTGCTCAGGAAATCCCATTCTTTTCTGGGAGGTTCATAGGATCCTACATCTAGTAGAGCCATCTAGCCCAACTCCCTTGTCTTACAGAGGAAGAAAATGACACTAGAGGAGGTTATGTATGGGACATCTCCCGGGGTCACATAGCTAGTGTCAGAAGTGAAATTTGAACTAAGATCTTCTCAAGTCCCTTAAGCTATATCATATCTATGCCATAGGCTCTGGAAATCAGGAGTTGAGTTTTTTCCCCTTGGTATTTGATTCCCTTTGGCCCTAGAAGAGCATAAGCCGTTTGAGGGCAGGGACTGTTCTCAGTTTAGTCTTTTTGCCCCCAGGGCCCATCACAGTGCCTGGCACTGGACAAGTGCTTAGTAAGCATTTCTTCACTTGAATTGAATATAGTTCTACTCAGTGTAGAAAACTTAATGAAAATCCTACTGCAATCAGGTAAGAAGCTTGAACCTTTCTTCTCCATTTTCTCCAGCGATTGAAATCCTAGCCATTTTACCAAGCCTGGCTCAAATAACACCTCTTCTGTGTAGCCCTCTATGTTTCCCTCCCTGCCCCTCACCTCACCCAGGCAGAAATGATTCCTTCCTCAATCAATCTATAATCATTTATTAAGTACTTATTAATACAGCTAGGTGGCACATCCAGTAGAATGCCGGGCTTGGAGTCAGGAAGACTCATTTTCCTGAGTTCAAATCTGGCCTCTAATACTAGCTCTGTGACTGTGGGCAAGTCATTTAACCCTGTTGGCCTCCATTTCCAAACTCTGCAAATGACCTGGAGAAGGAAATGGCAAATCACTCCAGTAGCTTTGCCAAGAAAATGCAAAATGGGGCCACGAAGTGTCAGACACGACGGAAAACAACTGAACAATCACCAAGTTCTTACAAAGTCTCAGGTACTGAGCTGGGTCCTGACCATGCAGAGGCCAGGAGTTCACATTCCAGGAGAAGAAAACTTATATGCAAAATCAGAACAGGGGGAGGTGAGGGAGGGGTGGAGGAGGTGGCACTTGAGTTTAGCTTTGCAGGAAGCCAGTGATTCTAAGAGACAGGGGCGAAGAGGGAGTGCATTTCAAGCAGGAGGGACAGTCAGGAGATGGCACTTAACAGCACATTGTTCAGTCTTCTCCTATGCCCCTTCAACCATTAATTTATTTTCTAGCTATTTGTGCCTATGAATTAGGTGGAGGCCCTTGTTAGCATAGCTGATAGAACATTAGACTTGCAGGTTAGGAAGTCTTTCAAATTTTGCCTTTGACATTTCCTAGCTGAGTGACCATGGATAAGTCACTTAAGCTTCCTGAGACTCAATTTTCTCATCTGGAAAATGAAGATAATACCTATAGTACTTATTTCATAAGATTACTGTAGATTCAAATGCAGTAACATGTCAGTTATTGTATCATTATTTCCCCTCTGGAAATCCCATTACCATCAGGAAAGAAGCTTGGACATTTCTTCTATAGTTTCTCCAGCAGCTGAAATCCTACCCACCCTGTACACTGTAAACTCTTTGTTTTATTTTGGTTTTGTGAAGCAATTGGGTTAAATGACTTGCCCAGGGTCACACGGCTAGTAAGCATCAAGTGTCTAGGGCTGGATTTGAACTCAGGTCCTCCTGACTCCAGGGTTGGTATGCTATCCACAAGCTACCTAGCTGCCCCCCCCCCATTTTTTGTTTTGTTTTTGTGAGAGCTGTAAGCTCTTTGAGGGAAGAGATAAAATCTTATTTGTTCCTGTAGTGCCTGCTCACAGTAGGCATTCCATAGGTATTTGGTTGTGTTTTTTTGTTGTTGTTTGTTTTTGTTTTTCCATAGGTATTTGTTAAACTAGACTGTGAGCTCCTTGAGGGCAGGAACTGTTTTTTGCTTTTCTTTGTATCACCAGAACTTAGCAAGGTATCTGGCACATAGTAGACACTTAATAAATGCTTGTTGATGACTTGAATTTCAGTCAAGTAAACACTTATTAAGTGCCAATTATGTTCCAGGCACTGTGCTAAGTGCTGGGAATACCAAAAAAAGCCAAAAGAAGCCCTCAAAGACCTCATAATTTAATGGGCTAAAGTCCTTAAGGTCAGGGACAATTTCATTTTTGTTTCCATCCCAGGGCCTAGCAAGATGCCTGGCCCATAGCTCAATAATTGTTTATTGACTACAGAATGAATGTTAAATTAAACATCCTCATCCTACCTAGCATTTATATGGTCCATTAAGTTTGGAAAAATGAATTAACTAGGCCAGTAAGCTGGGAAAATTCCTGCCACCAAACTAAGGAGATTTTTAACTTGCAAAGTCTCCTGGGTGGGGTCCCCCAGAATTTTCAGAGTTCTGTAAAACTTCTTTTGCCAGCAAAGGGGCTTGGGCAAGGAAATTAGACCCAAAGGGGAATTAACAGGAACCTCATTATGTTAAAGGGAACGCACCAGGCTGGAAATCCGAGTCCTAGCCTCTTGGTAGCCTTTCTAAGGATGGGAAACCTTATAGCGATAGTCTTGCCTTTCCCCATTCAGCACAGCTCTTGCTGTGTGTAGAGAGCATCATACCAGACTCTGACAGAGGTTAGAGAAGACTGTGGAGTTTGTGGTTTAGAACAAAGAGAAGACACATACACAGATACCCATAATAACCAGGTTAAATGCATCCGTGAGTGGCTTTATTAGGTCCAAATGGAAAGGTCAGCACTGAAAGCAAGGATCAGACAAGCATTCATTTCAAGTTCTAATACATTTTACACATTCCATTTTAGGTGATCCTTGCAACAGGGGCCGCTAGATGGCATAGTTGATAGAGTGCTGGGACCGGAGTCAGGAAGACATCTTCCTGTGTTCAAATCTGTCCTCAGACACTAGCTCTGTGACCCTGGGCAAGTCTTTGCCCCAGTTTCCTCATGTGTAAAATGAGCTGGAGAAGGAAAGGGCAAACCACTCCAGTATCTTTGCCGAGAAAACCCCAAGTGGAGTCACGAAGAGTCAGACATGACCAAAGAACAAGTCCCTCTGTGAAGTAGTTATATTGGGTGACTTGACTAAGGTCACACAGCTAGTAAGTATTAGAGCTGGTATTCAGATTCAGGTTTCTAGCTAGCTCTTATTGCTAAACTATATCCATCCTCTGGGATATCACAGATCAAGCGTTTTGAAAAACAGTCCAAATTTTATAAAGAATAATTAACATTGTATAGCTATATAGTAAGCAATCAAAAATTGTCCCCTACAGGACAGCTAGGAAGTAGAGTTTAAAAAATAAAAGCTAGGGGACAGCTAGGTGATGCAGTAGATAAAGCACTGGCCCTGGATTCAGGAGGACCTGAGTTCAAATCCGGCCTCAGACACTTGACACTTTTTAGCTGTGTGACCCTGGGCAAGTCACTTAACCCTCATTGCTCTGCCCCCCCCCTCCCCAAGTGAAACTGCCCCTGCCTTCAAGGGGTTTATATTCTATTGGGGGTAAGAGGAGGAGGGAAGGGGAAGATACTCAATATGTGCACAAAGTAAATTCTAGGGTAATTTCATGGGAAGGGGCACTAGCAGCAGGTAGGATTAGGAAAGGCCTCATGTAGGAGGTAAATATAAGGGAAGGAATATTGGACTTGGAATCCAAAAGACCTGGATTCAAATCTGCCTCATAACAATAGTAATAATGTTGTTGTGCAGTCGTGTCCAACTCTTCATGTCCCCATTCAGGGTTTTCTTGGCAGAGACACTGGAGTGGTTTTGCCATTTCCTTCTCTAGTTCATTTTACAGATAAGGAAACAGGCAAACAGGGTTAAGTGACTTGCCCAGGGTCACACAGCTAGTGAGTGTCTGAGGCTAGATTTGAACTCAGGAAGATGAGTCTTCCTTACTCCAGGCCTGGCGCTCTATTCACTGAGCAACCTAGCTGCCCTCAATAGTAAGAATAGTTACTCTGTGTCAGGTACTGTGCTAGGTGCTTTACAAATATCACATTTGATCCTTAAAACAACCCTAGGAGGTTGGTGCTACAAGTATTATCATCTTCATTTTATAGTTGAAGAAAAGGAGACTGAGAGAGTTTAATGATTTGCCCAGGGTCCCACAGGTACTACAAGGTGTGGAGGAGGAGCTGAAGCCAGGCCCTCCCGACTCCAAGCCCAGCACTCTGTCTGTCCCTGACTCCTGATGTCTCTTCAGGTAAAGAGATCAGCTTACAGTTTTAGCCCAGGGTTAAATTTTTTTGCTTGGGTCCACTTGAATTCTTTTCCTTAATGACATTAGGGAGGCTAAAAATATAAAAACGTAATAAAATTCACAAAAACTCAAAACCCCAGACCTCAGTGACTTCTAGTAGCCAGGCCAGAGATAAAGATTCCTGACCAGTTAAATTCTGTGTATTCAAATAGTTTCCAAGTTTGCCCCATCCATACTCTTGGTTTCACAACTTTGTGTTATGCAACCTATCCACAAAGATACCACCAAAAATGAAATTAAGATTATTTTATCTTGGGAAAAAAAACCCCAAACAAACAACTATTGTCAGCACTATCAAAATGGCAAATATGGAAATAAGAATAAGAAAGTGCTTAAGAATAAACAGTGTCAGGTGCGGCTAGGTGGTATACCATGAATTGAGCACCCGCTCTGGATTCAGGAGGACCTGAGCTCAAATCCAACCTCAGACACTTATTAGCTGTGTGACCTTGGGCAAATCACTTAACTCCAATTGAATAAATGGTGTCACTCATTTGCTAATAGGAGAAGCAAAAACAGTGAAGAAATTTCAACAAGTCTTAGCCTCATTTCAGAGTGAGCACAATTAGAATTCTTCCCTGCCAGTCTTCTCTAAGTGAAACACCATATAAGGAAAAGTCCCAATTACCTAATGTGTATAGTCACTAAGTACTCATATGTATGGTGTATCCAACAAGGCTGCTTCAGCCATTCTGGCCCTGTGCTACTTTTCCCCACCTCTCTTCTGTACTCCCTGCCACTCTTGAAAAGCATTTTTTAGACTTCCACTTCAGTGGAAACCCTGCTCTCCAAATTCAAGTTCCACCAGGATGGGGGGAGTAAATCCCAGGGTGCTTAGTAAGAGTTTAAACAAAGGGTTTTCTTTCTTTCTTTCTTTCTTTCTTTCTTTCTTTCTTTCTTTCTTTCTTTCTTTCTTTCTTTCTTTCTTTCTTTCTTTCTTTCTTTCTTTCTTTCTTTCTTTCTTCCTTCCTTCCTTCCTTCCTTCCTTCCTTCCTTCCTTCCTTCCTTCCTTCCTTCCTTCCTTCCTTCCTTCCTTCCTTCCTTCCTTCCTTCCTTCCTTCCTTCCTTCCTTCCTTCCTTCCTTTCTTTCTTTCTTTCTTTCTTTCTTTCTTTCTTTCTTTCTTTCTTTCTTTCTTTCACAGGGTAATGAGGGCTAAATGACTTGCCCAGGGTCACACAGCTAGTAAGTGTCAAGTGTCTGAGGCAGGATTTGAACTCAGGTCCTCCTGAATCCAGGGCCAGTACTTTATCTACTGCACCATCTAGCTGCCCTAAACAATGGGTTCTTAACCGGGTGTTCATTAATTTAAAAAATACTTTAATAACTATTTCCTTTGTCATCCTTTCTATTTCATTTTATACATTTAAAAACTTTATTCTGAGAAGGGCTTTATAGGTTTAACAGGATTTCCAAAGGGATCCAAGTCAAAAAAAAATAGTTAAGAATCCCTGCTTTAAACGATTTCCTCCACTTATAGGGGAATTTGTCTGAACCCATCCAAGTAGCCTGTTACACAACCTTGTTTCTTGGAGTTGGATTTCGACTGCTAGAATCTTGCAGCTTGAGGGGACCTTCAGAGGTCTGGAGGTGCTATATATGTGTAAACTATTATCTTATGAAGATATCATATACAATGCCTCAATTTAAATATAGAGTAAAATATAAAAACTGAAACTCAGAGAGGTTTAATTGAATGCCTCGCTTAGTGTCATGTAGCAAGTAAGTTGTTTTTGAGATAGGATATAAAGTCATCGAATCAAACCTCTTACTACATGCAGAGAAACAAGGGCAGCTAGACGGTGCAGTGGATAGAGCACTGGGCTTGGAATCAGGAAGACTCATTTTCCTGTCTTCAAATCCTGCCCCAGACACTTACTAGCTGTGTGACCCTGGGCAAGTAACCTAACCCTGTTTGCCTCAGTTTCTTCATCTGTAAAACAAGCTGGAGAAGGAAATGGCAAATCACTCCAGTATCTTTGCCAAGAAAAATCCAAATGGGGTCAACAAAGAATCAGATGTGACTAAAAAATGACTGAACATCATTGTAAGCACCACTAGCTATGTGAGGCCTTTCTGGATCCCCTCAGCTACTAATGCCTCATCTGGCACCAATTTCTTTATCTTGCATATATTTTATGCATATTTATTTTGCATATACTTATGTGCGGATGCATTGTCTCACCTTGTAGAGATATGCTTCTTGATGGCAAGGGTTATTTTACTTCATTTTCTGTAGCCTCAGTGCCCAGCACATAGTGGGCACTTAATAAATGCTTGCTTGTTTGACTGATAAATGAACGAGGTTAATTAAGTCTGTTCAGAACCTTTTTTCCTATAGGAGTGTAACTGAGTCAATAGTCAATGAGGAAGCAGGTTGTACTATTACCATTATTTTAGGCCTAGTCTGACATCTTTTTTAATGCTCTGGTTGACTGCTCATGTGTATGATGGAAAGGGAAGAGTAGCTGTGAACTTTACTTCAGACCTGGAGACAGGTTCTTCACTGGGCTGTCTTCATCTACAGGTACCTGGACTAATCCCCTTCCTCCTTTCTCTTCTCTTTATTATTCAGATAACATCCCTACTTCTAGGTCCAGCTTGAAGAGTCCTCCAGGAACCTTGCTTACCACTCCAACCTGCCTTGTGTGTTCCCACTGTTTCCCTGTCTTCTCAATGAAATTCATTAGTTCTTTGATAAGTATTTATTAAGAACCTATTATGGGCATAAGTCCTCTCATAGACTTGTTAGTTTAGAGTTGGTAGAGACATGCCCCAAACTTGCTCCCTCGTTTTATAGATGAAGAAACTAAGGGTCAGGGAGCTTCAATGACTTGCCCTATATCATCCTGGTAGTGAATATCAAAGGTAGGTTTTGAAAGCCCATCGTCTGACTCCAGAGTCAGGTCTCCATCCACTGTTAGCCCCTTGGTGGAGGGGTGGGGGAGAAGAAAGCTTCTATATTTGAGAATGAAGAAATGAGAAAGCATTTATTAAATGTTTACTTACCCTGTCTTGTGCCAGATGCCATGCCAAGCTCTGGAAATGCACATATAAAAAGCAAGATGATACTTTCCCTCAAGGAGTTTACATTCTCATTGGAGAAAAGAATTGGGGAGTTATGATTGGTGGATTAGTGAAGAGGTAATGGAAGGCTGTTTAAAGCATGAGGGACTTGAATAACGCCTTGAAGGATGGGAAAGAATTGGAAAGTTGAGGTATGGGGCATTTCCTATGAGCATGATTTCCTATGAACATGAATAGATGTTGGGAGGCAGAAATAAGTGTGCTATATTTGGGCATGGACCAACCTTGTTGGAGTGTAAGGCTCATGTTGGAGAGCAGTGGGATAAAATAGTAGGAGATAATAAAGAAGGCTGGAAAAAAAGGCTGGAGCCAGACTGTGAAGGGCTAAATGCCATGGTAAGGAACTTGTATTTTTTCCTAGAAGCAACAGGGTGCCATTAAAGTTTCTTGAGCAGGGGACTGATATGGTCCAACCTGAGCTTTGTGAAGATTATTTTGGCATTTAGATAGAGGATGGATTAAAGAGGGAAGAGAGTGGAAGCAGGGATACCATTTGGGTGGCTGTTGCAATAATCTGTGGTCCAAACTGAGACAGTAACTGTGTGAGTGGGGAGCAGGGAATGTGAAAGATGTGGAGTTTGAATGGATGACTTGGCAACTCATTGGATATGGGGATGAAGGTGATCAAGGATGATTCCAAGGCTGAAGTTGGCATGCTTACAAGAAGTTAAGACAAGCAAAGGTCAGAGTGAAACTAGTACTACAGCAGCAAGGACAAAACCAGGGGCGTAGGGAAAGTCAGACTGAGTCCAGACCCAAGAAATCAGTAAGTGTTGAGGCCCATGGCTAGGCAGGACAGTCAAAGTCCAGGTAAATAGTCCAGTCCTAGTTGATCTACAGGAGCAATATAAAGAGGAGGAGAGTAGATGATAACAGAGCCATTTCAAGCTGCTTTAAGCCTCACTCGTGTCCACTGAGATCCAGTTCTGAATTAGATTGGCCTGGAGGCTTGTAGGGGATGACACCTGAAAATAGCTGTCTGGGTGATGGGTATGGGGGTAGAGAGCAAAGGCAGTCCCCTGACAGAAGATGCTCACTAAGAAAAACTGGGCATAATCACCCTCTTGCTGGCTCCTTCCCTTGCAAGTCAGGGGGACATATGTATAGAGGTGGGGAAGTGGTTTGCCCAGCGATGGACTCTCTGAAACTCAGGGCATGATTGCAGCTCCAGACTGGAGACTGGAAGGATCTTGGAAGTTTGGCCACTGCCCATAACACTACCTACTGCAAAAGCCAGTGTCACTGAGAAACACTCATGTTCTTCTGTGTGTCTGAAAAGCCACTGCCCTTTCTGGTGTGAAGGACCTCATTTCAGAGAACACAGAGTCTAAGAGGGGAAGTGGTTCAAAATTAAAATAAAATTCATCATATGCTGGTCGGCGCTCTGCCCACAAGATAGCTATTGTGGTCAAAATTCCTATACTTAAATGGTCCCCCTGCTTAGAGTCAGAAAATACTACAAGATGGAGACAAAAGGAACTGGAGTAGTGTTTTAAAAGAGAAAGAAGCAGGACCTAGCACTATTGTGGGGGTCTAGGTCAGAGATGCAGAGCTGGAAGGGAGCTAGTCCAACACCCTCATTTTACAGATGAGAGGTCCAGAGGGATAAACAGCTTTGCCCAAGGCGACATAGGTACTGAGTGTTAGGAGATGAGATCTGAATTGTCAGCCCGGAGAAGTCCACCCTTCCAAATGCAGACGAGTCCAAGCAGGGTTGAAAGCAGAAAAATTTTATTCGGAGGAAAATCAGACATTCGTGCTGAGGCCCCCAGTACAAGGCACAAAGGAGCTCCCAGCTCAAGAGTGGCAGGGGAGATTTATGGTTGAAAGCACAAAGGAGAGATTCAGGGAGGGGTTGGGGAAAAGAATGGACAATTTCTCCAAGGAACAGGTAGACATAGAAGCAGGATGTTTTGTAGGGACAGTTGACCACAAGGCTGGTTTAGGCCAGTTTGAGGTCGGGGTGGGGGCACAACTCAATAAGGTCAGCCAGTGAACACCAGCAAAGGTGTCTGGGAGTGAGCAAGACTGGTTTACTCTGTGCCCAGTGCATCTGCCTGGTAAGATAACTCATAGAAAACAGACATATTAATCTCAGGGGTACTTCCACAGAACCTAGGTCTTCCTCCTCCAAAGCCAGTGTTCTTTCTCCTGTACCATATCTAATGGAAATATGGAGGCCCTGGTCAAAAGGGCAGATTAAATTTCAGCACAACAAACTAAGTGCTATGCTAGGCAGCACACTAAATACAAAAGTGAAGGGGACGTGGTTCCAGCCTTCATGGAGTTTATAACCGAGAAAGGGCAATGAGACACACAAGAAATTATAATACAAGACAGAAGAGGGTAAGCATTGTTGGAGAGGGGTGCAGAAGATACCATGGGAGCACAGCAGGATAACAACAAGGCTGATTGTTGGCTGGGACGGCTCAGAGGTGGCTCATAGCCTTGAGCGATGGATAGGATTGGATAGGAGGAGAGGGCAGGGCATTCTAGGCTAAGGGAACCCCATAAGCACAGACATCGAGGAAAAGAATGTTTCCCTGCAAATAATCCACCATGATACCAGTGAATAGGAATAGAGGAGGGCATGTCTTCCTTAGATCCGCAGTAGAAAGAGCATGAAGCTTTGGAGTCACAGGACATCCCACTTTGACCACTGACACTGTCTGTGTCTGACCAGAGAACGTGTGTCTCCATTTCCATTTGGAGGCATTTCAATGGTGCTTCAAACTGATTAACTCTTCAGCTTCTGGACAGGGTGTCTCTTAGTAGTCAAGTGGCTCTGATTGGGGGTAAGGGAAGAGAAGAGAAAAAACTCATTGTCCTCTGATATGGGCACAAGGATCATACCACACACAGCTGCTCCCAATCTGTACACACTCAAGGTGACAACCCATGTTAGCTGCCTCTGGGGCTGGCTGTCAGGCTTGGGCATAGAAGGATGTCTTGAGGGGTGGCCAAATTTCATCTATGCTCCCATTTCAATTCAATCAGAGAAACAGGTTCACTCTATGTAAGGGAACTACGGTTCCCTGGGCTCATTCACATTAACACCTCTTTACCTCTGTTATCTGTCCTTTGGTCTCTGTGACAATATATACTAGAGGGGATGGGATGGAATTCAGTTGGTCAAAGAACAGCTGTATCCCCAGCCCCATCCTCACCCCCATGCCTATTGAAATACATGTTGTTTCTCTGATAGATTGTAAACTCTTAGAGAGATGGATGACTTCCCCTTTGTCTTTATATCTCTAGTGTTTAACGTGGTAGATGGGTGAATTGTTTGAAGCTGAGTGAGAGGTATCTTTGATGGGCAACCCAGATGATGATGTCTAGCAGGCAAGAGGTTCTGTGTGGCCTCTCTCACCTGCCTTTGCTCCATGGCCTTTCCAACCCCGGGCCACCCATCCTATCGTTTGGTTTTTTCTTGGTTTCTCTCTCTCCTATGTCCTCCTTCCCTGTCATTCCTTCAACCTTCTCCTGTTTCTACTGTCTCACTCTTCCCTTATCCTACTCTACTGCTTTGAAACTGTATTACATACTGTCTCCTTTCCTGGCAGCTGTCTTTGTCAAGCCTGGCACTTCTGCCTTTGGGTACAGTGTGGGAGTGGGAGTGACTGTGACAGAGCTAAATCATCAGCATCTGGTGGAGGGATGAAAAAGCCCGGAGGCAAAAGTCCTGCATTCATTCATTCATTCATTTATTCAACAAGCATTTATTATATGCAAGGTACTGTGCTAAGAGGTAGAGATACAAAGACAAAATGGAAAACGGGGCTTACCTTCAAGAAGCTTCAGTTGTTAAGTTATGGTGGGGAGGGGAGCAAGAACATGTTTATAGACTATATAAAATATGTCCAAAATGAACACAAAGTAATGGAGGGGAGGTACTAATAATTGGGAGAATCAGAATAGACCTCATGTTCCTCATGTAGGAGTTGGCATTGGAGCTGAATCAAGAAGGAAGCTTGTGAGTCTAATCAATCAATCAAAAAGTACAGTGACCCAAGAGTCTTAGTGTAGTTTTAAGTTTTAATAGCTTAGGACTACACTTTGGAATGCCCTGTATTTATTAAGTACCCACTATGTGTTAGGTGGCTAGGTGACTCAGTAGACAGAGCTCTGGGCCTAGAGTCAGGAAGACCCAAGTTTAAATCCAGCCTTAGACACTCACTAGCCCAGTAACCCTGGGAAAGTCATAATCTTTGTTTGCCTTAATTCACTGGAGGAGGAAATGGCAAACCACTCCAGTATCTTTGCCAAGAAAACCCCATGGAGAGCATAGTCCATGGGGTCATGAAGAGTCAGACACAACTGAACAACAACACTCTACAAAACCAAAATGAAACATTTCCTGCCCTTAAGGTTCCTATATTTTATTTGAAGAGCCTGTGTACACACATATAAATGTATACAAGGTAATATGTGTGTGTGTGTGTGTGTGTGTGTGTGTGTGTTGGGAGAAGGGGAGAAGGACTAGTAATTGGGAGGATCAGGAAAGGCTCTCACATAGAAGACTGAGCCTGAGCTGTGCCTTGGAAGAGTTTAGGGATTCTAAGAGGTAGAGGGGAGGAAGGATGGCATTTTAGGCAATAAGTACAGTCTGGGCAAAGGCACAGAGGTGGAAAATGAGCATTAAGAAGGTTGGTCAGTAGAGATCATGAAGAAGAACAATGTATAAGGCTGGAAAGGTAGGGTGGGGCCAAGTTGGAAAGATTTCTAAATGCCAAACAGAAGAGTTTGCATTTGGTCCTCAAGGAGCCACTGAAATTTACTGAGGAGGGGAGTGAATGGTCAGACCTGCTATTTAGGAAGCTCACTTTGGCAGCTGACATGATGGATGGATGGATTGGAGAAGGGGGAGCCTAAAGTTGAGTAGACCAATGAGGAAGCCATTTCTATAATTTATCGTAGGAGATGAACTAGCGCGGGGGCCCCATGAGTAGAGGGAAAGGGATAGATGTAATAAGCAGGACTTGGCAACTCATTGGATATATGGGTTGAGGGAGAGTGAGGAGATGAGGGTGACTCTAAGCTTCCAAACTTGAGTGACTGGAAGGCTGGTGACATCTCCCCAACAGAAATAGGGAGGCACAAAGAAGGGTGAATTTGGGGAGAACCCAGGTGTTTGCTTTAAACATATTAGGTTTAAGGTGCCCATAGGACATCCATTTTGTAATGGCTGATTGGCAGGTGGATGTGTGGGACTGGAGCTCAGGATAGATTTGTAAGGCATCTTCATAGAAATGATATTTAAACTTGTGGTGTCTGATGAGGTCACCGAGAGAGAGTGCAGATAGGCAAGAGAAAGAAGGCCCAGCACAGTACCTTGGAAGACACCTACAGGGCAGGAGTGGGATAGGGATGATGATCCAGTAAAGAAAACCACGAAGGAATGTTCAGACAGGTAGGAGGAAATCCCAGAGAGATCTATGTCATGAAAATTCAAAGAGGAGAAGATCCTGGAAGAGAGAATGAGGAAAGAGTGAGTGTATTCCAGGCAGAGGAGGCAGATGGTACAAAAGCATGGGGACCGGAGATAAATGTCATGAGCAGGGCAAAACAAGGAAGCCAGCCGTCTGGAGTGTAGATGGTGGGAAGGGTAGGAATGTGGGGTAAGCTTGGGAAAGTAGACTGAAGCCAGAATGAGAAGGGCTTCAAATACCAACCAAACAAAGGCATTATCTTTGATCCTAGAGGAAATTCTGGAGCCTCCCAAATAGGGTAGTGACAGGGGGAGAAGTGTGCTTTCTGAATATCAATCGATAGTTGTGTGGAAGATGTATGAGACACAGAATAGAGGTGGCTAGGTGGCATAATGGATAGAGCAGCAGCCCTGGAGTCTGCTAGCCTCAGATACTTCTTAGCTGTGTGACCTTGGGCAAGTCATATAACCCTGATTGCCTCTAGGAGAGACAGACAGATTCATACATACATACATACACACACACACACACACACACACACACACACACACACACACACACACACACACACACACCCCGGGGGTAGGGGCAGAGAGAGACACACACAGACAGAGACAGAGAGAGACAGAGAGAAGACTAAGACTCAAGGCAAATGGGAGCTTTATACATAGGCTATTGCCAAAAGTCATTCCACAGGTCACTTAAACTTTTGGGCCCCATTTTCCTCATAGAAAATGAGGATGGACTAGATATTCCCCAAATTCCCTTCTGGCCTCAACTTCCGTGTTTAGGTGACTCATGCTGTCTGAGTTTACCTCCATTTCCCTAATCTATAAAGTAGAAAAGATCACTTTTCTATACTTCACGGCTTTCTAGGGGAAGCTTCAAGGACAAGAGATGGCCCTGGGGTGTGTGGGTTTGTTCCCCAAGGGGAGGGAGCAGCTCTGCAGCGAGTCTCATGTGGGCTCTTCGCTTTGTTGTCTCCTAACAGGACTGAGATGCACTGGCCCTAGTGTCCTCTGGAAGCATGTCTGGGGTGTCTGAGCCCCTGAGCCGGGTGAGGGTGGGCACCCTGCGCCGGCCTGACGTCCCCCCAGAGCCAGTGGTGGTGGTGCCTGTGGATGTGGAGAAAGAGGATGTGCGGATCCTCAAGGTCTGCTTCTACAGCAACAGCTTCAACCCTGGGAAGAACTTCAAGTTGGTCAAGTGCACTGTGCAGACAGAGATCCAGGTAAGAGCTGGGCATGAATGAAGTGAGCTGAGCTAGTCCTTCAGTTTAGAGTCTGAGGCCCTGGGTTCAAATCCAACCTTATCCTTTAATGGTTGTGTGCCTTTTGAACAAATTCAACCACTTGGGGTCTCAGTTTCATCTTCTGTAAAATGAAAGAGGTAGACTAGTTGATCTTTAAGATTACTTTCGGCTCTCCACCCCATGATCCTTTCTTTCCTTTAAACAGACTCAGCTCATCTTTCCTGGTTCAGGTATTTCCATACCTGGGAAGAGGAAGCATGGAATTTCCTTAGGGAACATCACCAGGCTTGGCCTCCATGTTTACTAGGCTCATTTCCTCTCTCAGCCTAAGAATTTGATTCTAGGGTAGTTCAGTTACTATAGCATACTGGACACATGGTCCTCTGGGCTCTGCCTGAAGAGAGTGAACCCACCACCTCTGGAGGGAGCTCTCCTTGTTAGGAAGTTTTAGCTGGCACCAAGTCTACATTTTCTTCTTTGTAACTTCCACCTTTTGTTTCTGGTTCTGCCCTTCTGGGACTAAACAGAACAAGGCTGATTGTTCTTCCACATGACATAGCCTTGCGCATACTTGAAGACAGCTATTATGAGCCCCCTGAGACTTCTCTTCTCCAGCTAATCAGCTCATAAGACTTCACAGGACACAGACTCAAGGTCCTTCACCTCCTAGTTATTGTGTCTACACAGAAGACTCAAATATATATGTGTGTGTTTCTACATATACACACATATATGTAGTGTGTGTATGTATATGTGTATATTCTGTTATGTATGTATAATTTTCTTTTATTCATTAATTTTTATTGATTGATTTATGTGCTCCTGGGAGCAGCTAGGTGTCACAGTGGATAAAGCACAGGTCCTAAATTCAGGAGGACCTGAGTTCAAATCCAATCTAGACACTTGACACTTACTAGCTTTGTGACCCTGGGCAAGTCACTTAACCCTCACTGCCCCGCAAAAAAAAAAAAATGTAAACTCCTTCTGAGAAAGGATTGTTTCATTCTTTGTACCCATATCCCCAGCACCTAGCACAGTGCCCGGCACATAGTAGGCATTTAATAACTGCTTACTTGATTTGCTATTCTCTAGCTTATCCATATCATTCTTTTTTGGGGCGTTGGCAGGGCAATGAGGGTTAAGTGACTTGCCCAAGGTCTCACAGCTAGTAAGCATCAAGTGTCTGAGGCCAGACTTGAACCCAGGTCTTCCTGAATCCAGGGCTGGTGCTTTGTCCACTGTGCCACCTAGCTGCCCTCGATCCAAATCATTCTTTCTGGTGTCCTTTTTTTTTTTTCCCTTAGTCAGGCAAGTGGGGTTAAGTGACTTGCCTAGGGTCACACAGCTAATAAGTGTTAAGTGTCTGAGGCCAGATTTGAACCCAGGTACTCCTGACTCCAGGGCCGGTGCTCTATCCACTGCGCCACCTAGCTGCCCCATCCATAATCATTCTTAAGCTGAGGAGCCCAGGTCTAAATTACATACTCCATATCAGGTCTGAGGAGGGCAGAGTCCAGTGTGTCCATCACTTTCCTATTCTTGGAAGCTATATCCCTCTTAATGTAGCCCACACTTGGAAACTGTATGACTTTGGATAAATCACTTAACCTTTGGACTATTACAGCAACATTCTGGTTGGTCTCAGCCATACGCCCACTCCAGTCCATCCTCCACTCAGCATAGGTCTGACCGTGTCACCAGCCTCTTCCTCACCCAGTAAACTCCAATGGCTGCCTGTTACCTCCAGAATCAAATATAAAGTCCTTTTTTTTTAATAGTCTCTCTCTCTCTCTCTCTCTCTCTCTGTGGGGCAATGAGGGTTAAGTGACTTGCCCAGGGTCACACACCTAGTAAGTGTCAAGTGTCTGAGGCCGGATTTGAACTCAGGTCCTCCTGAATCCAGGGCTGGTGCTTTATTCACTGCACCACTTAGCTGCCCCTAAAATCCTCTTTTTAACATGGCTCCTTCCTACCTTTCTAGACTTCTTACACCTTACCCTCTCCATGTACTCTGTTGTCCAGCTCCACAGGCCTCCTTGTCGTTGCTCAGACATGCCTTTTTACTGGCTGCCACCTGTGAGATATAAATTGGATATTAGATCATAAATCTACCCTACTTAACCTTTCCCTTAATTTATCTCCCAGACTAGTAAATGGAAGAAGCTTCTGGTTTTCTAGATAGACCTTTTATTGTATGGTAGTCACAAGGTGATGTTGATTAGAAGGATAGGAAAGTAGAAATACAATACAAATCGTCTTAAGTCTAGGCTTAGTCTATATTCTGTATAAAACTCACCAAAACCCAAGGCCACCTTTGGGGAGAGAGACCGAGTCAAGTGCGGGCCGAGTCAAACTCCAGTCCGCGTCTGTCTGTGCAGCACAGGCAGGAGACCAGCGGAACAGGAAAAAAGCCCCCACTTCCGTTCTCTCCTTGCCTTTTAAGCTCGCACCCTGGAAGTCGAGTGCTCAGCAGGCAATCTGGCGTGCGTCACAGGCGGACTGGTGTGCATAGCTCATGCTGTTGGTCTCCTCCCCAAAAGGGTGGTCCTAAAAAAAACTAGCGTCTCTCCATTATCTAACCAACTGTTAAAACTTTTTACCACATCCCCCCCTTTTGTTCCTCAAGACACCAATGCCTGGAATGCTCTTCCTCCAGGCCCCCCTCCACCTCTTGGCTCCCCAGGCTTTCTTCAGGGCTTGGCTCAATGTTTACCTGCTTCAAGAGACCTTTATCTCCTATGTCTAATGCCTTCCTCTGAGATTACCCCCCCCCATCCTCACTGCATATATTTTGTGTGCACGAGGTTGTTCACATGCTTTCTCTCTCCAATCAGCAGGTGAGCTCTTTGAGGGCAGAGATCATGTTCTTTGCCTTTCTTGGTATCCCCAGAGCTTATCGCAGTACCTGGCATATAGTATGCACCTGATAGATGCTGGTTGACTTGATGATTTGTTAATTTAAACTCTCTAATCCTCAGAATCCCCATTTGTAAAATGAAGGGGGTGGATGAGTTGAACTGTAAAGTCTCTTCTGGCTTTGTCTTTATGATCCTGTGAATGCCCCCCGTAAGCTGAGCCCCGTTAGATGGCCCAGTCTTTGTTTTTCCAGGCTTTTGCAATCTCTCCCTGCTTCTAGTCTCTCCCCACGTGTATGAGTCCTTGCCCGTATGTTTACTACTTTAGGAAACCATTTCCCCATCAAGCAGTCTCTGTGGATAAAGGCCAAAGCAGTAAGATTTGATTTTTCTACTGGCAGTACAAACTTCCTAACAATGAGAGCTTCCTCAAGGGGCAGTGGATTTGTTCTCCTTGGAAGTCTTCAGGCAGAGGCCAGAGGCTCATTTTTCTAGTAAGTTATAGAAGCTGAATGATCTAAAATCAAATTGTTAGGCGGAGAAAGGCAAAGATTCATACCAGGTTCAGGCATTTCCATACCTCAGAAGAGGTAGTATGGAATTTGTCTGGTTTTCTTTATGGTACATCTCCAGACTTGGCCTCTATGCTTACTAGGCTGATTTCTTTCTGGGGAAGCCCATTTCACTTTTTTTTTGGGGGGGGGTGTTAAGTGACTTGCCCAGGGTCACACAGCTAGTAAGTGTCAAGTGTCTGAGGCCGGATTTGAACTCAGGTACTCCTGAATCCAGGGCTGGCACTTTATCCACTGCGCCACCTAGCTGCCCCATCCCATTTCACTTTTAAAAGATTTTAACTATGAGGAAAATTTTCTGTTGTAAATAGAAAAATGAATTCCACTAGCCTAAATCCTACTGCTTTGGTCAGTATCCATAGAGTCTGTTTGATAGGGGAACAATTTACTAAAGTCGTAACCAATCTTGACTAATAAGGACTGACAGTGAAGCATACCTCCTTTTTTTTTCAGTACAAAGGTGGCAGACCATGGCTGTAGAATGAGGCCTACGTTGTCAGGCATGGCTAATATGTTGATGTGTTTCGCTTGATCTTACTTCTTTGTTACAAGGCTTTAAGAATTCTCCTGGAAAGAATGGAAGGAGGTGTCATTGGGAATTAACAACAATTAACAATAAGAAAGAAAAAAGCACCAGTAAAACATTTTTCAACATCTCTAATGTTGCTGGGGAAAAGAAGGTATTTTAGGCAGAAGAATGGGATGGCTAAATTTGCAGAGGCAAGAATGTGCACAGCATTGGTGGTGGTGAGAGATATTGAGTTAGTCAGTCTGTCTGGCACAAATCATCTGTATAGGGAATAGTAAGGTGTGGGGTTGGAAAGGTAGATAGGGATCAGATTACCAAGGATATTGAATGCAAGGCTGTGGAGTCAGGCTTTATTCTATAAGTATTTGGAGAACTGAAGATTTTTGGCAGGAAAAGAATGTGATGAAATCGTTATTTTGGGGATATTAATCAGGCTGTGGTATTCAGGATGGATTGCAGGGGGAGGATGGGACTCTAGTTAGGAGCCTATTGCAAAAGTTCTGGTCTGAGGTTCTAGAACCTGATTTGAAGTGGTGGTAGCAGAGAGAGGAAGGAAGATGTGTGGAAAGAAAGCAGGATGCAGTATCAAGTGACCCAGGTTCAATCCCGATGCTGTCACTCATCAGTCAACCAACAGATGCTTTCCTAAGTACCTATATTTAGATATGGTGGGTGCTTTATTAATAAAGCGCCCATTATATCTCAGATACTGTATTAGGGGCTGGGGATACAAAGTCAAAAGTGAAACATCCCCTGCCCTCAAGGGGCTTCTATTCTCTCAGGGAGACAACATGTATGATCTAAATACATACATACGTAATCTATACAAGGTAATTTTGGGGAGGAGGCACTATCAGCTGGGGTGGGGCTGGTGAGAGAGATCAAGGCGTTGGGAATGCCACCTAAGTTGTGAGCCTGAGTAACCTGGAGGATAGGGTCATGGATTACAGTCTGCTCCCATGGGATACCTGCCTCTCAGTTGTCCATTGGGGAATCTTAAGCTTTTGTTCTTCTGAAGCAGTATTATTCCATCACCTGCAGTCCCATAACATCATTGGAAGTGTGTTGGTTGCTCTAGTTAGATGCTGCTAAGACATACAGGCTAAGGGAGCTGTGCTGGACTTGGTGCCTTAGAAAGAACATTTACAGGAGAGAGGATAGAAGAAAGGTTTCAGATGGTCAGAAAGAAAGTCTATGGTACAGTGATAGAATTGGAGAGCAGGCTGCAGCAATTGGGTCTATTAAAGTGGAAGGCAAAGTCAAGTGAGATCTGCTTCTCTTAGAATGGTGAAGGTGTGTGTGTGTGTGTGTGTGTGTGTGTCTTTGTATGTTTGTGTTTATGTGAACGAAAAGGAGGGAGCCAATGGAGCGGGGGGGGGGGGGAAGAATGAAGATGTTTTAACATTTCCTTTTACAAGCTGATAGGCTAGAAACAGCAGCATTGGCATTATTGTCTTGGGCCATCGCTAGCAGAGATTTTCCAAGGTTTTGAAAAGGGGGTTTTGGCCAGGAGGCATGACACCCCCAAACGGTAATCTGTTCCTCCTGTACCACAAGTGACTCCATTCATTACGCACTAGGGTTTGGATTCCCCACATGGATTCAAGATAAGAATATAGTTTTATTGTATGTGTCTGTGAAGGTTCTTTCCTACTCATTCAAATCCATTGAAAGTTAACAGTGGTTGTGAATGGAGCAAGTATAGAGAACTATGTCTTGGTTCTCTAACTAGACTCTAAGTTGCCCTGTAGGAGGGCAAGGAGTATGTCTTACATTTGGAAGGTAGTGTGGCATAGTGGAAACGACACTGAAATTAGAGTGAAGGGAAACCAGAGGTTGAATCGAGATTTGACACTTAGCTGTGTGAGCATGGGCAAGTCACTTAACCTCTCTGTGTACTTCAAAGTCCTCTTCAGTAAAATGAAGGGGTTGAGCTAGTTGGTCTCTCAGGGATCAGTCAGATTGAAATCTGTGATCCCTACCCAGCATCTTTCTGGTCTTGCTTTTAAAAGAAAAAAGCATGTAATAATTCTACATTACTTTCTCTCTCTTTTTTGGAAGTTTTATTGATATCTTTTTTACATCAATTATTTTGGGATATGTCCTCTCCCCAACTTCCAATCAGTGAGCCTTCCCATGTAACAAAGAAAAGCAGTTAAGTCAAGCCAATTCAGCTACATCTTCTAACATTTTATGCAACATTCATACCCATAGCACCCTAATCCAAAGAAAGAGAAAGGCATTTATAGCTTGTTTAATTTAACTTTATAAGACTAAATTGTTTAAGCTACCTATTTCTTATTTGGTATATTTTATATTTTTGTAGGGTAATGTTTTGTTAAAAATTGTATTGTAACATCTCAATTTGATTGAAACCCTATAAGTTGTTATCTGCAATCATTTAGCCACTGCTCTGCTTAGCTGTCAGTCTCTTGTCTCTTTCTTCAGCAATTGTAAGGTGGTTATCCTTTCATTGGGGAAGAGAGATCCCCAATTTTGGCGATAACAAAAATGTTTGAGGTCACATTTGAACTGAGGTCTTCCTGATTCCAGGCCCAGTGCTTTTTCTACTGTACCACTTTTTTTTTTTTTTTGTGAGGCAATTGGGGTTAAGTGATTTGCCCAGGGTCACACAGCTAGTAAGTATTAAGTGTCCGAGGCCAGATTTGAACTCAGGTCCTCCTGAATCCAGGGCCAGTGCTCTATCCACTTCGCCACCTAGCTGCCCCTGCTGTACCACTTTTTAAAAAAAAGTTGAATCATTGTATCTGACTTGTAATGACCCCATTTGGGGTTTTCTTGGCAAAAATATTGAAGTGATTTGCCATTTCCTTCTCTAACTCAATTTATAGATGTGGAAACTGAGGCAAACAGGGTTAGGTGAGTTGCCCAGAGTCACACAGCTAGCAAGTATTTGAGGCTGGATTTGAACTCAAGCCCTTCTGACTTCAAGCCCAGCATTCTATCCATTGTGTCACCTAGCTATCCTTAACTCTAATTTCCCCTTCCCCAATTAAAAACCAAGAGGGGGGAAAACCCTTGTAACAAACAAGTCAGATATAACAAGTCCACATGTTTATCCAAAAATGTTTGTTTTCTCCTGAACCTTGCATCCATCACCTCTCTGTCAGAGAGTAGATAACATGCTTCATCACAGGTCCTCTGGCTACGTGGATGGTCAGATTAAAGTTTTTCAATCTTTCAAAGATGTTTTTCTCCATACTGTTGTTATCCTTGTATAACTTGTTTTCCTGGTTCATTTTCCATCAGTTCATACTACCCAGCAATCTCTGAAATAATCTCTTTCATCATTTCTTAAGGCTCAATAATATTCTATTATATTCATATGCCAAAATTTCTCAGTCATTATCCAATTGATGGATACCTCCTCAAATTCTAGTTCTTTGCTTTCCCTTTTCCCTATTAAATTCCTTATTCAACATTGGGAAATTTGTTTTACTTGTGGCCATTTCTTCCCTTGTATTTTCCTTTTTTAACCTCCTCTCCCCTCCCATATCTCTGCTTATTTGACTGTTGAGTTTGATGTACTTCTACACACAGCTTGTGTATGCATGTGTGTTTTCAATCGTCCTTTGTCTATTTCGTATAAGAGTAAGTTTCATCTGATGCCTGTTTCCTTCATTTATATTCTTCTCATACCCTCCAGTTATGAGAAATAGCAATTTCTATCCCCTTCTTCCTCTTTTCTGTATTAGTGAGTTCCTTTTATGTTTCTTTCATTTTCCCTTCTTCAGACCCTCAAAATAAAACCACTCCACCCCCCCACATCCTCTGTTTTTCTTATTTAATTCCCACAATATCGTTAAGATTACAAAGGGATACTTGTTTCTTTTCCTATTAGGATCTTAGTACTACATCACATTTAATACCCTCCAATTGTTCTAATATATTTACCTTTCTAGACTTTTCTGGACTCTTTTGTTTCAGTTTCAAATTTCTTACTCAACTCTGGTCTAGTCATCAGAAATACTGAAAGTTCCCTATTCCATTAAAGGTCCATGATATTGTTTTTGTTTTTTGGGGTGTGTTTTCCCCCCCAGTAGGATTATACTCAGATTTGGAGGATAAGTTATTCTTGGTTGCAAGCCTATATCTCTTGCCTTTTTGGAATATTGTATTTCCAGATCTCTTTTCATTTATAATAGAAGCTTCCTGGTCTTGTGTGATTCTGAATATGGTTCTTTGGTACTTGAACTATTTCTTTCTGAATGTTTGATTTTTTTTTTTTTAAATGAGGGAACTCTAATTTTGGCTATAACATGCCTGGGACTTCTCCTTAGGGCTCCCCCACCCCCACCCTCCAGCGGTGGTCAGTAGATTCAGTCTATCTTTAATTTTCCCTTTGATTCTAATAGATCTGGGTAGTTTTTATGATGTCTTGAAATACAGTATTCAGATTAAAAAAAAACATGTTTTTTCGAGAATCTAATGATTCTCTATTTAAAAATGTGTTCTATAAACACTATTACATACTACTTTTTTTGCTCAGAACCATTTCCGATATTGGAGGAGATACAAATTTGGGTCCCTGCCTTAGGGGAAGCACAATATGTTAGGGAATAAGATGAAAAGATAACTATAATATTGCAATATTGCCTAAGTGAATTATAGGGGAAACAGAAAGAAAGGGAGGCTTCAGGTGAGAGGAGAAAGAATCTTACCAACAGAGTTCAATGATTCTTAAATTTTTTCCTTCTGGCCCATTTTCCAGGTTAATTATTTTTTATATTAGATATCTTATATTGTCTTCCATAGTTTAAATCTTTTTATTTTTGTTCTAATATTTCTTGCTGTCATTCAGTTATTGATTTCTATTTGGTCTATTCTAGTTTTCAGGGAGTCTATTACTTGGTTAAAGTTTTTGACTTTTTTTTCTTATCAATTCTCCTTCCAATTCTTTCTTCTTGAGTTTTTATTTTAATTTAAAAATATCTCGTGGTATTACTTTCTTTATGGAACACATTTTTTTTTTCATTTGAGTCCCTTCTTACAATTGTTATGGAGTTACTCGCTTTTTCTTCTGGATGGAATCTACACTATCCACAATAATTCTTTATATTGGTCAGTATTTTCTTTGATTTACATATCTCTCCAGCATTAGTTCCTGAATTGGGGTTTTGTTCCAGGGCCAAGCTCTGTCCCATGCTACAACTTTTGGGGGAAGGGTGGTTGACCTTGCTGACCTTACCCTGAGTCCCTTCAGTCAATGTGCTGACCACCTCCTCCTGAAATTTAGGCGTCCCTTAGATCTATGAAGTTAGATAGAGATGCAACTTCAGGTCAGAAATGCTAAGGATCTCAGAGACTCTGGGCCTGGGCTGTCCCCAAATCTGAACACAGCTGCCAGCACTATTCACTGCTGTTCTCTGAGACCTCCAATGTCCCTTTCCCTGGGTTTTCTGATTACACTGCGTCTTCTGACATTCCTGACCTTCCAGGGTCTTTCTTAGGGAAGCTTCTACTCTTGCCCACCTCTGGACAGAGAGCCTTGCAGACACATGTGTCTCTGATCAATCTGGGAGGACTGCAGATTGCTTGTACTAGCACTGAATTTGCTGACATCCCCCCCAATTACTATTGCCCATGAGCTAAAAGGGTCTTTTTGTGTATTTCTGGGTGGAAAAAATCCACTACTATAAGTTTTTTACTTTGGGTTTCTTATCATTATTTTGTCTATTGTGAATTTCAGGTTTTTGCTAGAGGAGGTATGTGGGAGCTTGGTATTCTCCCTCCTTTTCAGGCAACCATCTGCCAAAAGTATGTAGAGACTGACATTCTAAACCTTCCAAGGAATCAATCAATGATCACTGCCTACACAGTACTAGGGAGTACTACACAAAATGGAGCAAAACACAAGGGTCTTAGAGTTCCTTGAATATCTTCTTTCATCTTTGTATCCCTAGCAACCCAGAACTCATCACAATGAATTGCCCATAAATGTTTAATAAATATTTTGTCAGATTAAGGAGTAAAGAGATGGGCAGGATTTGGCATTTAGGAAGAATTAGTCTTTGTATGGTGGAGTTAGGGCTCTCACCTCAGCCTTGTAAATGGCTTCCAATTCAGGAGAATGTGATAAAGCTCTGGAGAGATATAAAGTTCAATGAGATTACTTCTGATGGACAGGGAAGAGAGTAGGCTGGAAAACTGGGAAAGAAAACGGGTATTTGAATTGTATTTTCAAGGTATGCTTTTGAAGGATTGGCAGGCTTTTTCAATAGACAGTGATAGAAGTAAGAGCATTTCAGGCAAAGGGTGAAGTGATTGGTGTGTGTGTGTGTGTGTGTGTGTGTGTGTGTGTGTATAGAGGTTGTTAATTTTATCAGTGTAAGGAACTTCTATTGTGAAACTCCCTTCACCAATACAGGTATGCAATTTACCCATAATTTATAAACTTGGGAAACTTGATTAGACCATTGAGAAGTGAAATGAAGGCTACGTAGACATATGTGGTAGAGGCAGGGCATGAACCTAGAGCTCCCTGACACTAACTCAGTCTCTCCACCACTATGACATTTGCCCTCGCAGGACAAAGACAGAGAGGAGAACACTTGGGATTGTGTGATAGAAGGTCAAGTTGGGCTAGTGTGCTGGGTATAAAAGGATGGTATGAGATAAGGCTGCACAGGTGGATCAGGTACAGAGCTTTGCAGGGACTGTGAATGCTAGGCTGAGGAGTTTAGACTTATCTAAATAAATCCCCCTGAGACCTCTTGCTGGCAGATGCCATGAATATGTATTACCACATGCCAACGAGTGCCATGTTTTCCTCCCCTGCCAGCCATGTACCTCATATCTCTCTCTTTGCCCAGGTCTGACTTCTAAAGACACAACCAAACAAACCACACCAGGTTATTAACACAGCAGTAGAAAGGGATTTCTCTGTAGTTTGCCCTGCGGATACAATTGCTGCAGTGACTAAAGGAGAGAAGTGGATGGGGAGCTGGCGAGAGAAGGGATGCTGTTCCACACTGGAGAGTTTGGGTACCCATTCCAGCTCTGCCACCCTCTCTGCAAATCTTCTCCCTATTCTCATGTTACTCTAAGCATTTCGGTCTCAAAACACCTCAGTATATCCCACCTCATTCCCAACTCTCATAGTCTACCATCACCCTTTTGTTCTCAGCCACCACAGTTGAAACGAGTGTGCCCAGGCTCACTGCCTGGGTTAGCTTCCATCACCCATTTCACAGGCAAATTCTGGCTCATGCTCACACTCCAGCTCATTGGCACCTCCACTTGTCCAGCACTGCCCAGGCTCAGTTTTCCTCCTGCGTAAAATGAGGGGGTGGGGCTAGGCGACCCCTATGGTCCTTTCTAACTCTAATATATGATCCTGTAAATCAACCAACAATAACCCTAAACTACTGCTATGTGCCAAACTGTTCTACACGTTGGAATGTTGTTGTTCAGTCATTTTTCAGTTGGGTCACTCTTTGTGACCTCATTTGGGGTTTTCTTGGCAAAGCTGTTGAAGTGGTTTGCCATTTCCTTCTCCAGTTCATTTTTACAGATGAGGAAACTGAGGCAAACAGAGTTAAGTGACTTACCCAGGATCACATAGTATGTTAGTGTCTGAGGCCAGATTTGAACTCAGGAAGATGCGTCTTTCTGACTCCAGTCCCAGTGCTGCATCACTGCACCACCCTAGCTGCCCTCAATAATCCTTAAGACCTGCTATGTGCAGAAACACTATTCTAAACATTGAGATATAAACACAACAAATACAATGTTGATACGTAGCATTTATATCGTGCTTTAAGGCTTGCAAAGTGCTTTACATATATTAAACTCATTAATCTCCATCAACCCTGTGAGGAAGGCGCTATTATTTCTCCCCATTTTACAGATGAGGAAACAGAGGCACAGAGTTGTTAAGTAATTTGCCCAGAGTCACACTGCAAAGTAAGTGCCTGAGGCTGACCTTGAACTCTGGTTTTCCCTGTCTGCAGACCCTGGGTGCTTTATCCACTGTGCCCCCTAGCCTGCCCATGAGAGCCTAGCAAGGCATTTAACCTCTCATTTAAACTAAACTAGAAGAGTCAAATTTACCTGTCAAACCCAGGAAAACTCCCCAGGGCTACTGAACAGATTAAAATATAACTGGGAAAAGTTAACACAAAACAAAAAACAAAAATAGAACCAACCCAACACACACCATACACACAAAACCAAAACCAAAGAAGTTAAAGGTGGGAGGGACCCCAGGCTTTCTGATCAGCATCTTTCCATCATTCTGCATCCCCATTTTACAGATGGAAAACCCAAACCTAAGCTAGGATTAAGACCCACATTCTCTGAGTCCAATCCAGTGTTCTTTCTACTCTATCACTGCTTCTTTCTGGAGAAGACAGAAGGGAGGCTTTGGAAGCCAAGGAAATTGAGGGTACAGAGAAAGAACCAGGATTACCCTCTAAGGATGAGGCAGGAGCTGAAAGTCAGGGCTTCAAAAACCTTGCCAGTTCCATGTATCTGGCAGAAGGGACTGGACATTTCATTGTTAATTGGAAGTGAGCAGGATGGAGGAACTTAGATTCAAGATTTTTTTGTGTCTTTCCATTCTTTCAACTCCTGCAAAAGGTTTCTTTTCATTTCATGGTCTGAGTAATGGGAGTGGGGGCGGAGTCCCTATGATGATAGATCTAGATTGGGACGCAGTAGGAACTGAGATCATCTTTTATTTTATTTTTATTTTCATATTAGTCATATTGTGAAAGAAAACACAGACACCCCCCAAAAAACCCCAAGAAAACTAACAAAAGTTTTTAAAAAAGTATGCTTCATTTTGCATTCAGACTCCACCAGTTCTTTCTCTGGAGATGGACAGCGTTTTCCATCCTGAGTCCTTTGGAATTGTCTTGGATCACTGTTTTGCTGAGAATAACTAAGTTAGTTACAGTTGGTCATCATATAGTATTACTGTTACTATTTACAGTGATCTGCTGGTTCTTCATCAGTTTATAGAAGTCTTCCCAGGTTTTTCTGAGAGCATCCTGTTCATCATTTCTTTGCAAACCTTTTTTTTAGAGCTGCCCCTGCAAACATTTTTTTTTTTGTAATCCTAAAAGTATTTATTATTTTCTAGTTACAGTAGATATTTTCCACATTTGTTTCTGTTCATCATTTCTTATAGCACAATAGTATTTTATCACAATCATATACCACAACTTGTTCAGGCATTCCCCCGTTGATGGTCTTCTTATTTTCAATTCTTTGCTGTGAGGTAGTATTTGAAAGAGGAAAAGAAACAGGATTGTGAAGGGCACTATCTTGCTCCCAGTCCCTAGATGTCATCCTCAAGTCCCTCACTCTCACCCTTCCCCCCATCCAATCTGTTACCAAGGTCTCTGATTTCTATCTTTTTTTTTTTTTTTTTTTTTTTTTTTTTTTTTTTTAGTGAGGGCAATTGGGTTAAGTGACTTGCCCAGGGTCACACGGCTAGTAAGTGTTAAGTGTCTGAGGCCGGATTTGAACTCAGGTACTCCTGACTCAGGGCCAGTGCTCTATCCACTGTGCCACCCTAGCTGCCCCCTAAAAATAAAGTTGTTTTTTTGGGGGGGTTTTTTGGTGAGGCAACGGGGGTTAAGTGACTTGCCCAGATTTCTATCGTTATAACATCTCTCCAATGGGCTTTCTTTCTTTCCTCTGACATTACTGCCCCCCTGGAATGGGTGCTCATGACCTCACACCTAGACCCATGCAAGGAGTTTGCTATTTAGCTTTCTTTGCTACATACAGTCTCTCCCCATTTTAGTTCATCCCCTCAGCTGCCAACCCAATCTGTTTAAAGCATAGGGTTAACCATGTCACCCTCCCATTCAGTCAGCTTCAGTGTCTCTGTATTACCTTTAGGATCAAATAGAAAATCCTCAGTTTGACATGCAGACCCCTTTATAACCTTGCCCCTCCTAATGCTCTCCCCCCTCCCCACATATTGTGTGATCCAGTGACACCAGCCCCTCTGCTGTTTCTCAGATTAGAGACTCTGGTTTTCAACTAATTACATGCATTTTTATATTTATTTATTTATTTATTTAATTTATTTATTTATTTATTTATTTATTTATTTATTTATTGGTGAGGCAATGGGGGGTTAAGTGATTCGGCCGAGGTCACACAGCTAGTAAGTGTTAAGTGTCTGAGGCCGGATTTGAACTCAGGTCCTCCTGACTCCAGAGCCAGTGCTCTATCCACTGTGCCACCTAGCTGCCCCCAATTACATGCATTTTTACCCGTTGTTCCCCATCTTGGCGCTCTCCATCCTCACCTCTGCTTCCTAATTTCCCCTGGCTTCCTTCAAGGCTCATCTAAAGTCAAACCTTCTGCCAGAAGCCCTATGCAATAGCTACCCCTCAGCTCAGTGCCTCCTCCTATTGATTATCTCTAATTTAACTGTATAAATCTTATCTGAGCATGGGCTGCAGGTTATCTCTCCTATTAGACTGTAAGCTCCATGAAAGCAGGAACTGTTATTTACCTTTCTTTATTTTTCAGCACATAATAGGCACTTAATAAATGTTTGTTTCTGATAGACTGATTGACCAACTTGGGATCATTGAGGAAGTTCAGATCTTAGATTTGGGGGCTGGAAGGGATCTTAGAGGGCTACTCAATCCAACATCCTCATTTTACAATGGAATCAAATGAATCCCAGGGAAGGGAATGACTTACCAAAGTCCCCTAAAAGCAGTAAGCTGGATTTATCTTGCTCAGTTTTTTTTAGAATAATCTATGCAACGGGGGCAGCTAGGTGGATAAAGCACTGGCCCTGGCTTCAGGAGGACCTGAGTTCAAATCCGGCCTCAGACACTGACATGTACTAGCTGTGTGACCCTGGGCAAGTCCACTTAACCTTCATTGCCTGCCCCCCCCAAAGAATAATCTATGCAACACAGACTTACTCAAGGGAGCTAGTGAGAGGGGAACTGGGAAACCAGGAGTCCGAACTTCCCAGTGCTAGGATTTACTCCCTGGCCTGTCCCACTTTCCCAGCTTTCCTGTCATTTGGGCCGAATCTCTTGCCTAGACACTCTGCAGAGGCAGCTGTCCAGCTTCCTGTGGTTCTAGTACCAGAAGGCCAAGCCCTTGCTAAACCACACGCACCTCCCTGTCCCCTCCAGGCTCCTCACAGCTTGGGCCAAAAGAAGCTCTACTCCAGGAAATGGCAGCTCCCTTTCTCTTCCAGGTCCTGGGTCAGCAGAAAGGTCTTACCCTCCCTGGATTCTTTGACCCTCCAGCTTCTCACCTCATCTCGTGTTATGACTTCCAAGGGGCTTTCCCTTATCTGGCTGTACACTCTGTACCAGGAATGTCTTGGAGTCTTGCCAAGTTTGTCCAATAATCCTCCTCCTCCCCTGATGGAGCTCTCGAAATCTACACTCCCCCATTGGAGTGGTTGGGGTTTATTTTTTTTTCTTTTCCCCTTGATTAAAAGGCAACAAGCTACAGAAGCGTCCTTATATCACAATTCAGTATCGCCTAAGAGCACCACATGGGATGATACCCGTCTGAAATGCTGGTGCTTAAGAAAGATTCCTGGAGTGTTTTCTTTCCTTTATCTCTCCTTTTCTCTGTTCTCTCCCCCCTCTTCCTCCCTCCCTCTTTCTCTCTCCTTATTTTCCTCTCCATCTCTCCTTCTCTTACCCCCTTGTTTCTTCTTTTTCTTCCCCCTCTTCCCCTTTGTCTCCCCTTTCCTTCCCCTCTGCCTCTCCCCTCTCTCCTCTTCTCTTCCCCCTGCCCCCTCCCCATAGCATAGAAGTAGTAAGTAGAGTCCTGGACTAGACATCAGGGATTCTTTGGTTCCAGTACTACTACAGAAATTTCGTCTTTGCTGTGTGACTTTGGGTAGGTCACTCAGACTCTCTGAGCCTCAGTTTCCTTGTCTGTAAAATAATAACACCTAGCTCATAAGGGTTATTGCAAGCATCAAATGAGGTAATGAATGAATGAATAAAAAAGTGTTTCTTATGCCCTTGCTATACATACACAGCCCTCATGCTAAGCACTATAGATATAGAAAAGTGGAGTCAATCCCCAGCTCTTAAGCGGCTCACAGTCTAATGGGGGGATGACACATTTGGGAGCTTTCATCTATAAGTCATATCATGTTGGTAGAACCTTATAAACCTGTAAAGCTGTATGAATGCCAGTTATTATTGTGTGAAATGAGGAGGTTGGACTGGATGGCCTAAGAGGTGGCTAGTGGTGCCCTGTAGAGTGTTGGGCTAGGAAGTAGGAAGACCTGAGTTTGAATCCTTCTTAAGACCACTTACTGGCTGTGTGATCCTGGTCAAGCACTTAACCTATCAGTATCAGTTTTCCTCATCTATAAAATGGGGTAATACTAACCCTTATCTCCCAGGGTGGTTGTGAGATAACCTGCTAATCTGAGACACTATATAAATAGAAAGCCTAGTGATCGTTATCATTCTAACTCTAGATCTATGATCTCATGAGTCTACATGAAATCGCCATTTAAGTGACTTATCATTGGTCACACAGCTATTATGTGTCTTAGGTAGAACTTGAAACCCTGGGTCTTCCTCGCCACCCCAAGGGCTGGCTTTCTTCTATTTACACATGACTGCTTCTCAGGACCAAGGACACCGTGAGCCGCAACATCTGGAACTGCATTATAAAAAATGGAAAGTAGTTCTTAACATCTCTCACATCTGTCCCCTTCTCTCCATTCATATTGCAACATCCCAGTTCAGTTCCCATCATCTCTTGCCTGAAATATTTCAGTAACAAACTGGTTCTAGTCTCTCCCCTTGCCACACTCCTCCACCCATACAGCTAGTTGCTGCACTCTTCTAAAGTACAGGGTCTGACTGTAATCACTTCCCTGGCCTAATAAGAGCTTTATTGACTCCCTATTCCCCCTGGATAAAATACTATTATTCTTCAGATTGAAGTTTAAAAACCTTTTATAGTCTAGCTCCAGGCTACTTTCCCAAACTTATTTCATATTAGTCCTTTCCATGTCCATATCTGTTCCAGCCCTAAACTAGATAATGATGTAATATTTAATAAAGCACTAGGGTACACTTTCCCTGGGCCATAGTAGGTAAATTAATAAATGCTTGTTCTTTTCCCTTTCCCTTTAAACCGTGCCTATTTGCTGTTCTTCAGACTCAACATTCTATTTCCCACTGTACTCTTTTGCACAGGTGATTCCATATGCTTAAAACACCCTCTCTCTTTAGTTCTGCCTCTTGCAATTCTTCTCTCTCTCTTCAAGACTCATCTGAAGAGCCACCTCTGGAAAGTAGCCCTTTTTATCTCCCCCTAGTCTTGCTGTTTTCTCCTTCCTCAAATGATCTTGTACTTGCTTAACTATATAAAAGCCACTAGAAGAATTTAATCTCCTTTCAGGGAGTGTTTTTCTTTTCTTTTTTTGTAGCTCTGGTGGCTGCTTAGCACAGAGCCTTATATATGGTAGGCACTAAATAAATGCTTGTTGAATTTAATTGAATTAAAATAAATTAGAACCCAAACTGGAAATTACGTTAGAGGCCATAGCCTGTTTAACCCTCCTGCTTAGTATTGTCTCTTCTGTGTCCTAGGGTCTGTTAGCAGTTGTGGGAGGGTCAGTCAGTGAACAAGCATTTATTAAGCACCATCTATAGATCAGGAACTCTGCTAAACACTAGGAGAAGTCATTTAGTAATAAGCAGTTTAAGAGATTTGAGTGAATGACCCGGACCACTGTGTAGCTGTATAGTCTAGGGCAAGTCACTTTATCTCTCTGGGCCTCAGTTTTCTCTCCTTTTTAAAATGAGGATGGTCAACTTGATGATTATATAGATGGATCCATAAGCATCCTCTGCATAGCATGACGGATAGAACACTGGACATTGAAGTCAAGAAGAACTGAATTTAACTCTCACTTTACCTACTGAGATGGTGTAACCATGGACTTAGCCGTCTCTTCATCTGTAAAAAATGGGGATATGCTAGTATCCACCTCACAGAGTTGTTAGGTGGGGTAAAATGAGATAATGCATGTGAAAGTACTTTGAAAACTTTAAAATGCTATAGTAAGATGCCAGGCTATTATTATCATCTTGTTGACCATGGTGTGCCCGTTGCATTCCCTTGGTTGGTGTCTCAGGGGACACTTGAGATGCTTCAGTAGCCATTTCTATCTAAACTTGGACCTTTTCCTGCTTTTTACAAACCTACAGAAAAGCAGGCTTTCAGTCAACTAATTAATCAGTTAGTTAATTAGCTGATGATCCCTTCCAACTGGAAAGGGATGATCCTTTGCACCATTAAGAAAGTGTAGTACACAACTTGACCACCAGGTGGTGGTACAGTCAAACTACCGGCCTAATGGTCTCCAGATAAACTGACAGCTACCCCCCCTTCCATTGTTGGTGTTGCAGGTTTGGTTGCCCTGGCTAACTGGATTTGAAAGGGTATATGGAAAAAGAAATGAACCATCTCTTTGAATTCATTGTCTATTTTCAATGCCTGCCCAAGATAGGTAAATAGATAGATGTATATATGTATGTATATAAATACCATGTGTGCACATATGTATACATATATGTATACAAATATATGTTTATATGTACCTATATGGATGTATATGCATATGTGTTTTTGTTGGTAGTGAGTTGTTTCGGTTGTACCTGACTCTTTGTGACCCCATTTGGGGTTTTCTTGGTAATGATACTGGAGTGGTTTGTCATTTCCTTCTCCAGCTCATTTTTTCTTTTCTTTTTTTTTTTCCCCTGGGCAATGGGAGTTAAGTGACTTGCCCAGCGTCACACAGCTAGTAAATGTCAAGTATCTGAGGCCGGATTTGAACTCAGGTCCTCCTGAATCCAGGGCCGGTGTTTTATTCCCCTTCTCCAGCTCATTTTACAGATGAGTAAACAAGCAAATAGACTTAAGTGACTTGCCCAGGGTCACACAGCTAATAAGCATCTGAGGCTAGATTTGAACTCATGAAGATGAGTCTTCCTGATTCCAAGCTTAGTGTTCTATCCACTATGCTACCTAGCTGCCCTGTATATTTGTATATATGTATAAATTTGTGTGTATATACACATATACATTTATATATTTCTGTGTGTATGTCTCTATCACTCTAGGCATGTGGGACTAGCTGGATATGGATGGATTGTGTAGATTAATCTGAACAATAGGCATTCTTCACACACTTGGTCTTTTCTGTGTGTCTAGTTGGGGCAGTTATGGACCTCATCTAGGAGACTCTATAATATTCTAGGACTTGATGAAATGAGCACAATGTTATTTGTGTGTATCTGTAAAATGGATTCAGTAGTGCCTACCTTGCAGGACTAGAGGAAAGCTTAGAACGAATAACTTCTATGAAGTACTTTTTCAACCCTAAAGTGCTATAGTCATATAGCACAGTTATTATTGGGGAAATCTGGCTACAGACAAGGAAACTAAGGCAGGGAATGAAGAAAGTGACATACTTCCCAGTCAGTGGTGGAACCAGCACCAGAATCCTAGATTCTTGATTCCGAATTGATGCTTTTTTCCTCCACTGAGGCAGGCTACTTTTCATACCTAGTCTATACTCATTTAATTTGTTCATTCATTCACCAACAAATATGTTGAGTACCTACTGTAAGCAAAGTATTGTACCATACATTGTAGGGATACAAAGATGAATGACTGGTCTCTTTAATGGAGCTCACAGTCTAGTAGGGGGAATAAAGAAGAGAATTTGTAAATATTGATGATAAAAGGCAGAATGTGAGATGCAAACACAGTATTATAGGCTGCTAGGTGGCACAGTAGAAAGAGTGCTGGAGTTGGAGTCAGGAAGAGCTAAGTTCAAATCATTCTTCAGACACTAGCTGTGTGTTCCTGGGCATTCATTATCCTCTCTCAGCCTCAGTTTCTTCATCTCTAAAGATAACATCCATCTCACAGTATTTTCAGAACCAAATGAGATAAAATGCACTATGCAAACCTTAAAGCACTACATGTTAGCTATTATTGGTTATTATAGGAGTTCAGAAGAGGGAGAGATCATATTTAATAGGCACTTATCTAATATCTACTATATACTTTTTTTTGGGGGGGGGTGAGGCAATTGGGGTTAAGTGACTTGCCCAGGGTCACACAGCTAGTAAGTGTCAAGTGTCTGAGGCCTGGATTTGACTTTCCAGGTGCTCCGAACCAGGGCTGGTGCTCTAACCAATGTGCCACCTAGCTGCCCCTACTATATACTTTTAAAAACTCAATTCAAAGCACTGGCCCTGGATTCAGAGGACCTGAGTCAAATCCAGCCACAGACACTTGACACTTACTAGCTTGTGACCCCTGGGCAAGTCACTTAACCCTCATTGCCCCCCAAAAAACCAAACAAAAACCAAAAAAAAACAAAAACAAACAACAAAACCCCCTCAATTCAGTAAGTATTAATCTACTACCTACTATATACCAGGCCTTGTACTAAGTGCCCTGGGGGAGACAAGGACAAAAACAGAATAGGTTCTATGCCCTCAAGGAATTTTCAATTCACTGAAGGGATAGTAAAGGGGTTGGCTAGTAAATGTATATCAATCAATTCTCCGAAAGTAGGACATACCTTTAGGTTTAGCTACATTATTAACATTTCTCCATCATTTATAAGTCTAGACAGTCAACAAAACAATAGATCTAGCCCTGATTTGTAGCATTTATTGATTTCCAAGGTTTTAAGTGTGCACACTGAAAATTTAACAGTCTTGTCTCAGGAGTTAGGTTTAAGCTGGCTCCAGCACATCTCTGGATATAGTATTATGCAGTGAAATATGTGCATACACATAATATATACAAAATAATACAAAGTAATTTCAAGAGAGAGAAAGCAAGAACATTTAACAACTGGGGTATCAGAAGAGATCTTGAATAAGAAGTAGTCCCTGAGCTATGCTTTGAAGGAAGCAAGGGATTTTCTGAGGTAGAAGTGAAGCAGGAATACATCCTAGTCAGTCAATAAACATTTATTAAGCACCTACTATATGTCAGGCACTGTGAAAAGTGCTGGGGAGACAAAGAAAAGCAAAAAACAGTCCCGGCACAAAAAGAGCTCACAGTCTAATGAAGAAAACATCCAAACAGCTGTGTCCAAACAGCTCTGCATAGTATCAGTTGGAAATAATCAGAAGGAAGGTACTAGAATCAAGGGGGGATCAGGAAAGATTTCTTGTAGAAGGCGAGATTTTTACCTGGGACTTATGGGGAACCAGGAGAGCATACAGGCATGGGGCATAGCTAATGCAAAATGCCCAGAGTAGGGAGATGGACTAGAGTCAATCAGAGATGAACTGGTTGTAACTCGTAGTCAAAGACATTGAACAATAGGACGTAAAAGTTAGAAAGAACCTTAGAAGTCATCTAGTTCAGTCCCCTCATTTTACAGATGAGGAGACTGATGCCCAAAGAGATGGATGACTTGCCTAAGTCAGAAACCAGGTTTCCTGACTCCCAGATTGGTTCTTTTCCTGCCACAATGATGGTGCTCAGTTCAGCTGAACTTGGTCTATTCAGATCAAATAGGTTTCTTTTTTTTTTTTTAATTTTTTTAGGCAAGGGGGGTTAAGTGACTTGCCCACGGTCACATAGCTAGTAAGTGTCAAGTGTCTGAGGCCGGATTTGAACTCAGGTACCCCTGAATCCAGGGCCGGTGCTTTAACCACTGTGCCATCTAGCTGCCCCAGGCTTCACTTTCAATCACTGTGCCCTATCCTACTCTCCATTCCTAATATTCTCCTGTATTCAAGGAAATGCCTTGGGTATTATATGCACTCAATTAATATCTGGCATGTTGATTTAAATCCCTTGCAGGAATTTACCAGTGAATCCCTTTCTTTCCCCCTTCTCCATGTCACCTTTTCTTGCCTCCATATTTCCTCTTCTTTCTGTTCCCTCCCTTGTGGACAGTAGAAAGAGTCAGAGGGCTTGGGTTCAAATCCTGCCTCTGCTACTTACTGCCTATATGACATTGGATAAGTTGTTTAACTTCTCTAGGGCCC